>NC_135232.1:616187454-616820454 GCF_051348905.1 Ranitomeya variabilis
CCAACATAGCAGAGAATTCTTAAAGGGGGTGTCCTTATCTAAAAAAAAAAAAATTAGATAAAATAAATTAAATTAGTAAATTACGTAATACTTGACTTCTGAATGTTGCACTGATCTTTAGCTACAAGCTCCTGTTCTGCATCCATACAAGTTCTCCAGTGTAGGTACATGACTAGAGCTGTGTGCGTAGTGTGCGTAGGGGCTGGCCGACTGCTCATGCTAATATTTAACCCCTTCTCGCCACTGGCAATTTTTGTTTTCATTTTTTCCTCATTGATTCCCCTTGGCAGACATTTTCATTGACACTATTTTGGGGTAAATACAATGTTTTGATCGCCTCTTATTGTATTTTATTGCAATGTTGCTGAGGCCAAAAATGATAAAGTTTCGATTTCTCTTCTCATTATGCAGTTTACCGATCAGATTAATTTATTTGACATTTTGATAGATCGGACTTTTATGAACACCATGAAATTGTATATATTTGTTTAGTTTTTTTCACCCTTTGAAACATATTTTTTTCACTTTCTATTGTATTTGTTAGTCACCTTGGGGAACTTGAACCTGCGATTGTACAACTGCTTGTACTATACATAGGAGGGCATCAGCACTTATGTATAGCGAAAATCACAGTCTCCTATGAACTCCAGCTACAGGCTGACTTTCACAGTAGTACTGTAACGACAGGCATGGGGTCTTCAGCTGACCCCCGGGCTTTCATGAGAACCCATTGGCGCCCTGTGATCACTTCACGGGCACGCTGATGGGCATATAGAATGATGCACCTCACTGTCAGAGATTGACACCTGCAGGCGGAGCTCTGCTTCATCTGCAGCTATTAGTGGCAGATGATGGGTGAATATTTCAGCCATCACCTGCCAGCTAAGATGAAGTCTCAGCTTGTGAACCCACAACAGTCAGGGTCCCGACATATGATAACACAATCGTCAGTAAATATATACACATACGGCGACTCAAAATCATATTATTAATTTTTGGAGGACAAAGAGTCAAAATTGGCCCAAAAGGTAATATTAAACCATGTTTATTAATAGTTAAATCTTACATATAAGCACATACATAGTACATGTGGAAAAACTTCATATAGTAAAATAACAAATTGTGACTATATCCTTAGGTGCAACCAATACACCAGGATCACAGATCAGGGCACAATAATAATAGTAATATAATTTATATGTTGCAGCAAAGAATGGCAATAAACTCCATATAAGTAGGAAAATGCATGGCAGCCAAAACAAGTATTAACAGCTAACAATAAAGCTGGCCGTATAACCATGCATGCACATATACCTTGCAACATATAGAGTATAAAGGAGTAAAGATTAGTTACCCATAAATATTCTGGTGAGCCCGTCTGGATCCTGGATAAGTACCCCAACGCGCGTTTCGCGTCTATGTATAACCGCTTCCTCAGGCCCCCTGAGGTTGCAAGGTATATGTGCATGCATGGTTATACGGCCAGCTTTATTGTTAGCTGTTAATACTTGTTTTGGCTGCCATGCATTTTCCTACTTATATGGAGTTTATTGCCATTCTTTGCTGCAACATATAAATTATATTACTATTATTATTGTGCCCTGATCTGTGATCCTGGTGTATTGGTTGCACCTAAGGATATAGTCACAATTTGTTATTTTACTATATGAAGTTTTTCCACATGTACTATGTATGTGCTTATATGTAAGATTTAACTATTAATAAACATGGTTTAATATTACCTTTTGGGCCAATTTTGACTCTTTGTCCTCCAAAAATTAATATCCCGACATATGATGTAGCTGACCCTTTTATACAAACATCAACCCGTTATGATCGTCTTTTTCCCCCCATTTTTAGAATGATGCCATCAATCCAGAGGATTTTCCCGAGTCCGTCTACAGAACATTCCTCATGCAGCTCTGCCCACGGCCAGAGATAGATGAAATCTTCACATCCCAGTGAGTTCTCCAAGAGAGTTACCTTTCTAAGTATCTGTATATTGGTGAAAAGCTGGATTTACACATGGGAGGAGCGGTGCTGTAAGGATCTGCACAATAACTGGAAATAACTGGAAAAAAGCATTGTTTTCTGTTCTATGCCACTCAACCAAATGTTGGTCATAAGAGGCATGTGGTTTGTAGAGTACAACACTTTTGTAAAGGCGTTTTTGGGGCTATAATATAATAATTAAAATTCGCCTTTCAAATCCCTCAACATTCTAGCTCCGCTCCTCAGCTCCCCACCAAATGTTTCACTGGTCACATGCCGTAAGTCATTAGTGTGAACACTGCACCCAAAACTGGCCGCAACAGTTATGTCCTGTCCATGCCAGCATGACAACCGATGTGCACTGCCTTGAAAAAGTATTCATACCCCTTGAACTTTTCCATATTTTTTACACCCACAAGATTAAATGTATTTTCTTAGGATTTTATGTAATTCATCAACACAATGTAGCAAGTATTTGTGAAGTGTAAATAAATGATATATACTTTTCTAATTATTTTAAAACATAAATCTGAAAATTGTGAGGTGCATTTGTATTCACCCCACTGAGGCAATACTTTTTAGGAACACCTTTCACTGCAATTACTGCTGCAAGTCTTTTGGGGTCTGGCTCTACCACTTCTGCACATCTAGAGGTGACATTTTTGCCCATTTTCCTTTGCACACTAACTCTCGCTTAGTGAGATTGGACGGAAGTGTCTGTGATCAGCAATTTTCAATCTTGCCACAGATTCTCAATAGGATTTAGGTCTGGACTGTGACTGGGCCATTCACACACATGAATATGCTTTGCTCTGAACCATCCATTGTAGCTCTGGCAGGATGTTTAGAGTCAGTGTCCTTTTGGAAGGTCAACCTACATCCCAGTCTAGCATCTTTTGCTGCCTTTAACAGGTTTCACTCCAAGATTGCACTGTATTTTGCTCTATCCATCTTCCCATCCACTCTGATCAACTTCCCTCTCCCTGCTGAAGAAATTACTCCCCACATCACAATACTACTACCACCATATGTGACAGTGGGGATGGTGTTTTCAGTGTAATGTGCAATGTTAGTTTTCTGCACAAGTAGCGTTTTGCATTTAGCCCAAAATGATCCACTTTGATCTCATCTGACAAGAGCACCTTCTTCCACATGCTAGCTGTGTCCTCTACATGGCTTTTTTTCAAACAGCAAAGGTGACTTCTTATGACTTGCTTTCAAAAATGGCTTTTTTCTTGCCACTCTTCCATAAAATCGAAATTTGTGGAGCTTAATAATAGTTGTCCTGTGGACGGATTCTCCAACCTGAGCTTTGGATCTCTACAGCTCCTCCAGATTGGCCATGGGCCTCTTGACTGCTTTTCTAATTAGTGCTCTCCTTGCTTTGGACGTCAGTTTAGGTGCACGGTCATGGCTTTGTATGCTTGTATTTGTGTCATACTCCTTCCATTTTTGGATGATGTATTGAACAGTGCTCCATGAGATGCTAAGAGCTATTTTTTATAACCTAACTTTGCCTTACTCTTCTCCACAACTTGGTCCCTGACCTGTCTGGTGTAATCCTTGGTTTTCATGATGATGTTTGATCCCTAATGTTCTCAGACAAACCTCTGAGGCCTTCACAGAACAGTGGTGGTTACACTGAGAATAAATTGCACACAGATGGACTCAATTTACTAATTATGTGACTTCTGGAGGCAACTGGTCACTTAGAATTTTATTTAGGAGTATCAGACTACATGGGGCTAAGTACAAAAGCACATCACAATTTTTAGATTGATATATGAAAAATGTGGAAAAGGTCACAGGCTATAAAAACTTTTTCAAGGTACTGTATTTTTCTTTATCATGTTACCACCTTGACTTTGTTAGAGTAGCCAAACCTACTCCATAAAAGTCTTCATACCAATCAATACATTAAAGTGGTAGAAATCCCAGATTCGGCATACATTTATACCAAGTAGTTCAAACACTTATAAAGTGATACACATGAAATAGTAAATTGCAGTACTCTTGGATTACTGACACATATGTGGCGTGAATCTATGCAAGACATGTTTCATCAAGCATTACTGATTAGCAGATTAATTTAATAACTAACAACTGCTATTAGGCAAATTTTACAAAATACTGTAAAACATGCATGTAGCATGCCTTGAAATCCGTTCAATATTTAGTTGCACCAAGTCCATCAGAACAAGCAACCACATGGAGAGATCTGAGTCTAGCTTGGCTAGCCTAGGCTTCCCTTCACTGGTCCAGTTCACTACCCTAGCCCCTTGCATAAATACCCTGGAAAAGGCAGAGTGGTTTATCGGCTCCTGCCTGCCAAGTGTTCATAGCTATACTTCAATAAGCAGGAGTTGAACATGATTTTTCTTCTTTGACTTTTCTTCATAACACTAGATAACCATACTTTTGTTCCTGGCTTTTGATAGACATTATAATGAGAAAAGTAACTTTTGTGAATTGTTTCTACTTCCTAACATAGCACTTCAATTCCAAATCGGACATGCAACATCCTGAAGATCATAATCTTTCTATTTTCAAGGGTGTAAAGTCTGTTTCATAATACAGGGGCTTGTTATAGTGGGTAATTCTACTGAGCTTTGTCACAAAGGTACAGTACTAGATGCAATATGCCTATGGTACAGCAATGAGGGCGAGTGAACTAGAAAGCTGTACACACAATTAATGAAGGGATAACCTTAGAGTAGCTCTGTTCACTCCAACCTATACATGGAGATATAGTCCAGGTGTAGTCTGCTAGGTACCCCCTATATGAGCCCAAAGTGAAAGTTGCTCATAAAGAGTGGCTCTTGCTCTGATGGCCTCAGCCCCTCCATGTGCTACGTGGTCGGATTTTCATTTAAATGGACTGTAACGTTTCATGGTCAAGATATTCATCTCTTAGCCCAGGCACGTTACATGATAGTGGGGGTCCTAGTTGGGTGTGGGGACTTGTGCTGTGAGGGTGCCCATGCCGACTGCCTGTAACTGATGTTGCTGGATGACCAGGACCAGATGTTTGATAGTTCAAAGAGGGAGACCACCAGTTTAAAATTAAGTTTTTACTGAACATTAGTTTGGGAAGGGTTATATACAGGGTTATATACTTTCAAAATGCATAAAGTTTTCCTCACACAAATGTAATCTTTTTTTCGTCTCTTTACTAGTCCTCTGTCTTCACTATCCCTAACTTTTTCACCACAATCCAGCTGAATACTACAGCTCAGTTAGCAAGAGTCCTTTACTCAACCCACGGATCTGCATCTTCTTCCCGATCTATGGAACTATATTGCCAGTATAGACGGTACTTATCCTCTCTGATGCTGACTCTCTGAAACTCCCACCTGAAGCACTCTCTTCGTCTTGCGTGCTCCTTCCAGTCTGGCCCAATTACCTCTAGGAGTTACAAACTCGGGACTTTACTGCTGTGCATCCTCTACCAGGACCCATCTCCAATAAATCACTCTGTCTCTTGAACACTCTTCCTCGTTTCTACTCTCTCTCCATGTCTCATCTCTCATTAAGAACACCCACGCCATGCAACGCTACTCACATTAGATCTTAGGTCCTTTCTCTACACACAATGGGACCTTTCTGACATTCTGATAGGAATTGTCTCTTTCCCACCAGCTTAGCCCCTCCCACAATGGGCTAGTTCCAACCATTAATTCTCACTGTCTCTACTATCAAACAACACACATTATCAGCATTACTAACACAAGTCACAATTCGTATTACACAGTACAATAACACTTGTTTCTTCAAGGGGGAACATGGGCAATATGCCCGTCTCCTTACAGGCCAGACTAGTAACTAAAGGTTCTATGACGTTGTTGTAGGATCTGCAGATTTTAGCAGGACCAGACAAACATCTAGAGAAAGATCAAGCTCTTCTTCGATCCACTTGTTTTTTCAGGTTACAAGACACCAGCAAATGTGTTTGGCAGAGGCTTAGTTCACTTTCCTCATTAGAAACACATACACGCTTTCGTCATGCATGTGGTCAGAGAAATGAGCCGACAGCCGTTATGAGCCCATTCACCTTAGATAATTAAAGTAGATCTATCTGAGTCTAACGTAGATTTATGGTCACTCTCAGCCATAGCCTTGGAATTAATTTCTGTATTTCTTGTGTTTCAGCCATTCTAAAGCCAAACCTTACATGACGAAAGATCATCTCACCAAGTTTATCAACCTGAAGCAGAGAGACAGTCGTTTAAATGAATTGCTCTTTCCTCCTGCAAAGATCGAGCAAGTACAAGTTCTCATAGAAAAATACGAGCCCAGCGCCATCAACAAGCAGAGAGGTGAGATTAATGTGCTCTATTCTTCCATGGACGTTCTGTATTCAGGGAATTCCTAAACTCTCCCTAAGGTTATCTTCACACTTTGCGTTTTTGCAGCGTTTTTATGCCAATTTTAAGCTACATTTTACAGTACCAGCAAAGTCTATGAGATTTCAGAAATCTCATGCACACACATTTTTTTTTCCTGACCGATTTGGAAAACTACTGCGTTTTTGCAAACTGCAGTATGTCACTTATTTCAGTGTTTTTTCAGCATATTTGCAGCATTTTTTCACCCACAGGAAACAATGGGTCAGTGCAAAAATGCAGCAAAAACTTACGCAGGTATCAGTTTTTGCTGCATTTTTGGTGCAAAAATCTAAGGAAGTTAAATAATGCTTTATTGGGAGGGGGCACTGAACCTTATCAGTATGCATAAGGGATAACAAAAATGCAGCAATAAAAACGCAGCAAAAATGCAACAGAAACACAGCAAAAAATGCAGCACAAATATCCGAAAAAATGCAGCAAAAACTCAGCAACACCTCCTTTTTGTAAGCAGCTCCTTTACTGCCAAGAGAGCAGGTTTATAGAAGTGAATGCAGCCAACGAGGTGGCCGGATCAGGATCTATTGCACATGTACTCTACTGGCATCTCAGCCAGCGTAATTGAATGAAGAAATAAAACGTCTATACACACCGGAGAAAGAGCGAGGGGCACTGCAGCACTGAGGAGAAGCAGGGTGCTGCTAGGAAATGTAGTTTCAGCAGATAAGAATGTGACCGCCTATTCAGCTGGATGCACAGAGAGGCAGAAGAGATACAAAAGACACACAGGTGCAAGAAGGAAACTTTATGTTGACCTTGTAGTACATGTATATATTGGCAATAGTTATGCAGATACTGTGCTTTATAAATAAAAAAAAACATATTGCCATTGTTTGAATAACCATTTAACCTTCTCATTGTCCTCTGTTTTCCTAAATTTTAGCATGATAATAATCGTTAAACTTTGACGCTGTGTGAAACCATATAGCCATACTAATCTGAAAATCAGCCCTGAAAATAAAACATACAAGGATACTGGATTTTTACTACATTTAATAAGCTGAATCACCCAATACATACACAATCCATGTGAAAAAGAAATTACTCCATTAAACTTCGTAATCTATTGTATAATCTGTGATGGCAATATTCATATCAGCATCCTTCCCTACTTAGATATACAGTCTCACATCAGTGTTATGGGAAATGAACCCAAATGCTTTTATATCCCTAATGCAAACCCTAACAAACAAGTGCTTTCTCTATTCTAGGGCAGCTGTCTCCAGAAGGGATGGTTTGGTTTCTCTGTGGCTCCGAGAACAGTATTGTGTCAATGGACAAGTTACTTGTGAATCAGGACATGAACCAACCTCTTACTCACTACTTTATCAACTCCTCTCATAACACATACCTCACAGGTAGCTCTTTGACATATTATATATTACCCATAATTAATATTTATTTTAAGAAATCAACTTATCTATTGGAAAATGTGACTCTGCAGCCCAGTCATGAATGGAGTGGAGAAGAACATGCCTCCACTCAATTCATTGTCTATGGGGCTTGCTTATTTCCATCAGTCAAGCAGACAATAAATGGGGCAGAGGCCCCATTATATTCATGATATGGCTGCAGAGCATTATTCCGGGGGTTCCAGAGCCCTATTCTTGGAATAACTGGGTGCCCAACGGCTGATCAATAAGTTATCCCCTATCCTAAGGTCCGACAATCTGGGTGACCATGATGAGATTGAGAGGAAGTAATAAGCGATAATGATAACTGCAGGTCATTAATGGATCATGGGGCATAAGAAAGGTATAGACGAGGTAAAGAATAGCAGTAACCAATTTATTTTACAAACTTAACAGCTGGTCAGTTTTCTGGGGTCTCATCCCCTGAAATGTACCGTCAGACCCTGCTCTCTGGTTGCCGATGTGTGGAGCTAGACTGCTGGAAGGGCAAGCCACCCGAGGAAGAACCCATAATCACTCATGGATTTACAATGACGACAGAAATCCTTTTCAAGGTGAAAATTATGTTGCTAAAGAAAAAAATGTAAAGTATGATGTTAAATAGAAGTATGGCTTAAGCGGAAGGGTATGACATTCTGAAGAAGCATATCTTGACTTGAGACAAAAAATGGATGAGACTTTTGTGAAAACGCCATCTGTACAATATACTATTGCCGACTACAATGTTCCCGTTTTCAGGACGTCATTGAAGCTATTGCAGAATCGGCCTTCAAAACTTCTCCTTATCCAGTAGTCTTGTCATTTGAAAACCATGTGGACTCGTGAGTATTTCTCTCTACTGTGATGCCAGACACATCATTACTTGCAAGAATTAAAGGGTTTTTTCACAACTACTAAATGGATGACCTGTCAGTAGGATAGAAAAAGAAAAGTCCAGATAACCCACCATGAATCACCTGGTCTGTGTGCAGCAATGAAAAAAAGAAGGAAATTCAGCTCCCGTGATCCCACAAGTATAGAAAACATGCAACGCATTTCATATCATTTATGATCCCTTTTCATGATATTTTTAATGTCATGAAGAAAGCTCATAAGAGATCTGAAACACATTGCGTTTTTTGCCCTTGTGTCTTGTTCTATTTTCGTGGAATATTCAATACTGGATGGCGGGAGTTGGATTTAATTCTTTCTTTTCATAAGGATACAGTAAGAGCAGTGTACAACTCACTTTTATATTGCCTATATGCTAGAATTTACATTTATATTTGAGCTGCTCTCTTGCAGTGCCAAACAACAGGCAAAAATGGCCGAATACTGCAGAACAATATTTGGAGACATGCTACTGACTGATGTTCTGGAAAAGTTTCCAGTAAGTACAAATCCGATCTGATTAACTGTGCTCCATTCAACATTTGGTCTACTTAAATCATTTACATTTGACACAAATTTGGGGCCTAATTTATAAATGTGGCCCAGTGGGTCTAACCCGTGTTTTATGAGTCTCTTTGGATCCCTCTGAATGTAAATTGAAAACTTTTATTGAGTGGGCAGTCTTTTCCTGACAAAGATGTGCATACTATTGTAATAGAAAAAGAAGAAAATGGTGGCACTCACCGCTTCTGAATAAAAGTCTAAAGTTTTATTCACATTATTAAAACTGTTGGCATGGGAGAGAGTGGACCATGAGATATAACGTGAATGAACGTCACATGTGCCAGTCTCTCCCATGCCAACAAATTTAATAATGTGAATTAAACTTTGGACTTTTATAGAGAGCTGGTGAGTGCCACCATTTTCTTCTGTTTGTATTGCATATGGATTAACTTTGGATAAGCACATGGTTACTGCTGTTTCGTGATAACATATATATAACCACTTTTTCCATAGTGCCATTGTTTCCTTCTTTGTTGCTTCTGCATGATATTGTAAAGTGACCGAGGTCGGTAGCCATTGACGAGCTACGGCTCCATAGCACCCTGGTACTTTACAGGAAAACTGTACCCCAGTCCCAGTGTGCTGTCAGTTGTGGGGTTATCCAAACTCACTTGTAGGCAGCAGGCCTTTGTTGTCTCCAGGCCTCCATCTTCAGGAGCCGCATGGGACACTCAATTAATTTCAACAAACAGAAGTTTACTGGACAGTTAAAGTTCATCAGATTAAAACATACAGTACTGGGCACAACGCTTCTTGCTCCTTATTTCCTTAGCACAAGACATCTCCAGTCCTACCATCCATTCCTACTGGACTATCCTTATGCCCACAGGCTCCGTCAGTACATGCTGACCCAAGCAGCCCACTACACTTAAACTTGACTTTGTTTCTGTTCTTCCCTATCTGAGTCACTACCAGGAAGTGCATGCTTTTCACTAGCACTACCACCTTCCTACTGTGGGCTCATCCCAAACATTAACACTATCTATACTACACTATGAACATTATACATTACCAACATGTCCTAAAACACTGTTATACACTATGCATGTTATACTAACAATAATAGTATAGGGCACAACACTTTTTGTTCCTTATTTCCTTAGCACAGCACATCTTCAGCCATAGCATCCGTTCCTCCTGGACTATCCCTATGCCCACTGGCTCCGTCAACCCCAGAAATTTCCTGTCCAGACCCACAGTACACCCGGGATCCGTTAATTTCCCTTCACACAGTTCCATGTCCCTCTTCCCCTGTGCGCCAGAGGACACAAGGTGCCCTTTAGCCCCTATGTCAGGCCTTGAGCTCCTGATGTTGCCTGAATGTCTGCAAAGGATTCTAGTATAGCCATCCACTACCTTGAACGACAGGTACAAACTGGCCCAAGCAGCCACTACACTTGAATTTGACCTTGTTACTGTACTTCCCTATCTGAGTCACTACCAGGGACTGCATGCTTTTCACTAGCACTACTGTTATGATCCTAGTGGCTGAGGATCACAAAACGGACTAGCTAAGTTTATGAACATAGACACGAGCTCTAGGGAGGTGGTAATTGGACTGAACGCAAAACCTGATCCTAACCAAACACACTAAAGGTAGCCGGTGAACGTGCCTAAATTCCTAGACGTCTCGACGCAGCCTGAGAAACTAGCTACCCCTAGAGAGAAAGAAAGTAAGACCTCACTTGCCTCAGAGAAATAACCCCAAAGATATAGAAAGCCCCCAACAAATAATAACGGTGAGGTAAAGGGAAAATACAAACGTAGAAATGAAACAGATTCAGCAAATGAGGCCCGCTAATACTAGATCGCAGAAGACAGATAGGAAACTGTGCGGTCAGTAGAAAACCCTATACAAAATATCCACGCTGAGAATTCAAGAACCCCCACAAGAAACTCAGCCCCCTAGAGCTACCAGCAAGCGAGGAAATCACATATTAGCAAGCTGGACAAGGACAGATAATAAACCAAGAAACATATTGAACACTGATGATCAAAAAATGAACAAACAGAAACTTAGCTTCTCTTGAAGAGACTAATAACGAAGGACTGCAGGAGAGCTCCAAAATAGCACTGAAGACATTGACAGCAGGCAACAACTGAGAGTCCAGGTGAACTAAATAGGAAACCAGCTAACAGATAACGAGACAGCTGATCAAGCCTCAGACCTGCAGAATGACACAAAGAGCCACCAGAGGGAGCCCAAAGACAGCACTCACACAGTACCAGTTGTGACCACAAGAGGGAGCACAAAAACAGAGTTCACAACACACTACCCCTTCCCACTGTGGGTTTGTCCCAAACATTAATTGTATCTTATTTTATACCTTCAGCTACTATCCTTATACTGCAAACTATCAACATTATACATTACCAACATGTCCTATATCACTGATATACACTATATATATTGTACTAACAATACTTATCACATTACACATTAGATGCATAGAAGCGCATGGCACTATTCACATTACACAATATTGATGTGATTGTTGTCTTCAGGGATAGGTACACAGTAGAAAACAAACCAAAAACAGGCAGAGATGCTTACCTGTCTAAATGGGTCTCAATACAATTGCACTGACAGGGTTCAGCGGACCCAAGTAAAATGGCAACTGCACAGGTGCAATACCAAATGAAACAGCCAGCCTTCAATCAGGGATTGGCCGTGTGGTACACCAATGTAAAAAAATATACTCTATATGTGGCATGATCCCACAAGGAATGCAGAGCATCTGGTTCTCAGCCTATTAATGACGCCCTATGGCGGGCTGCCCAGTGCTAACTATAATGCATCCTGTGTGAACAGAGGCCACAGTGTACAGAACCATTTGGGCCCAACTGCACCCCGAAAAAAATACAACGTGCAAAAAAAACATATCAATATATGTAAGAAATTGGTTGATATTCTGGCCATAATATGTAAGCAAGGAGTATATAGCATCCATTACCAGAGATGCACACCAGAATAAAGCTCAATAGAGCTCAAGTTCCTTAGGTCTGTAGGCCAGCATAATAACAACTGCCCAACAGTCCATGGGCGTATACCAAGTCCTCTTCCTATACAATACTTTAAACTTGTTGGTTAGAATCGCAGAACTGATGATCAATCTGAGTGCATGGGCACAGTCCAGTTTCTTCAATCCGGTAGTGACATTGGGTCATCCAGTTTACTCCGCATGACCCCGGTACAACTTATTTGGGACAGCGACACAGAGTGTTAAAGTTCTTGCAATCAGAGGCCCATTGGCCAACACATCAACATCTCCAGCAATCTAGTAGCACAGTTCATATAGTTCTAGCCTGGCTCAAATCTTAGGGTAGTCTGCGTCCTCCCCTCCCCCTTTTGTGAACAACAGTCCCTTTAATTGCATTGTCCCTCCCTTTGTGGCAGACTCACATGGTCAGAGTTCATAGGGGCGATGTGTCTATAGCAGTGATGGCGAACCTATGGCACGCGTGCCACAGTGGGCACACAGAGCCCTCTCTGTGGGCACACACTCCACTACCTTCTGATGTTCAAATGTATTTGTGTATTTTAGATGCTAATACATTTAAACCAGGGGTGGAGAACCTTTTCATGCGTCCCACGGGCAGGTCCCCGGAGTCCGCAATGCTCGGGCGGCAGTCGTATCCTGCCAGCTGCCGGCCCCTTAACACCCAAGTGCATGGTAAGCAGCGTTAATTACTGAACGCTGCCTGCACATGAATGATGACATCATTGGGGTGGGCTGGGTTAGCGCCCAATGCGCTCCCGTCCTCGTGTCCCAGAAGAGGAGCTGCTGCCAGAGAGTCCAGAGCAATCTGTGCCGGCAGCTCTGTTCCTGTGTGCTGGTGGTTTCTGTGCCCGTAGCTCTGTGCCTTTCTACTGGTGATCTGTGATCTCTGTGCCCCCAGCTATGTGCCCCAATATGATTTCTGTGTCCCCCCAACTATATACCCCCCTGTGATCTGTGTCCCCCAGCTATGCCCCCCCCCCCGCATTCCTTGCCCCCAGCTATATGCTCCCCAGCTACGTCCCCCATGTGATCTCTGTGGTTCCAGCTATGTGCCGCCCCATGATCTCTGTGACCCATAGCTATATGTCCACCTGTGATTGATCCCTGTGCCCCCAGCTATGTGCCCCCCTGTGATCTCTGATCCCCCTGTGATCTCTCTGCACCCCCAGCTATATGCCCCCGTGATCTCTGTGCCCCCCAGCTATATGCACCCTTGTGATCTCTGTGGCTCCTAGATTTGTGCCCCCCTGTGATCCCTTTGCCCCCTGCTATGTACCCCCTGTGATATTTGTGCTCCCATGTGATCTCTGTGCCTCCTGTGATCTCTGTCCCCTCCAGCTATGTGCCCCGCTGTGATCTTCATGCCACCCCCCCGGTGATCTATGTGTTTCCTCGGTGATCTATGTGCCTCCCCGGCGATGCTGTCAGCCCCAGGTCCAATATGCAACATTGCTGCCGGGGCTCAAGAGGAGTAAAGACAGTGTGGGCATACACTGGAAAGAACTCCAGGAGGAGCTGGACATTAAATGTATTAAGTTTAGTTTTGAGAGAGGTGGGGATGGGGGGCTCTGCTATTCAGAGGGATTGTGTATCTCTGTGTGTGTTTGTATATATTTTGCAGAGCGGCAGTGTGTGTGTAAATATTTTGCAGAGAGGTAGTGTGTGTGTGTGTATATGTATACATATTTTGCAGAGGGGCAGTGTGGCAGTGTGTGTGAGTATATACTTTGAAGAGAGGTTGTGTGTGTGTGCGTAAGGGGGAGTATTTTCCAGGTCTTCTGTGATGTGATGTTAAATTTCCGTATTGGCACTTTCTGATAAATAAGTGGGTTGTGGCTTGCCGTTTCAGCATTCGATCTCTAAAAGGTTCGCCATCAGTGGTCTATAGGGACAACAAGGGTTTTGGATTCTTTGACTGTCTATAGTCTCTCAATCCAGCAGGGAGATACACAAATGTGTGTAAAACAAACAGGGAGGGCGAAACACAAAAACTTCAGCCGTCCTGGCCAACAGCGGGGGTCTCGGTCAATAACAGACCTCCTGCTCACAGTTCTTTCCTTCTTTACGTGCAATGAGCACTACTGAAATCGGTCACAGCTGACCTGTTCTCCATGACCACACAATTTAGATCACACAGCCGTCCTCAGGCCCAAGTGTCCTTGGCATCTGATTTTCCCATGTACGCTGTTAAATGGGACTCTTGGTAGACATAAACTGCCACCGCAGCACCTGTCACGTCTGATAGGCCTGAGGCCTTGGTGCTGCCCTTGGAAGAAGGATGGCTGGATATTGTCTCCCCGCTGCTACTGTGGAAAAGCACCACTGTTTCCGACAGTGTAGGACTTGGAGGTGCATGAGCCCTGGCTGCTGATAGCTCATGCTGGGGTTCATCGGCCACACTGCCTGAGGATCCTTCTACAGAATCAGAGTCACCGCCACTGCATACCACCCCTGTGGCTCATCTTCTTTGACGAAGCGCACGCAGTCCCACGCTTTAGGAGTGGACCTGTGACACAGGGATCCGTCATTAACATAAACATGGTTGCCAGTCCCGGCCTCCTTGATGAACCCAAACCTCTGCTGGGGACTGAAGTGTTGAATGTGACCATGGGTAATCCAGTAACCGACCTCAGTGCCTTTGGGGCACTCCAGTTGGCCCCACACCTATTTTTCCGTCTTTTCTTCCCCTCGATTACTTTGGCTAACTATCAACTTCTTGAAGTCTGGGACTGGAGTCTTCTCCACATACATCTGTGGCAGGAGAGTGGGGATTGCTTCCCGAGCTGGTTCCTCTTTAAGGGGCCGAGGTGTAGTCACTAACAGAGCTGCCACTAATGCTTTTAGCCGCTCAGCCATACCGCAGGGCCTCGGCCATACAAACTAAGCCGCCTCCGCCTTTGTGTCAGTTCCAGTTTCTGGGCCTTCACTGACACCTTGGCTGGGGCCTCCATCGAAGCCTCTGCTCTTAGTCCTCCCAACTCTTCCTCTTATCACATTACACACTAGATGCATAGAAAGGCATTACACTATTCATATTACACAATATTGACACAATTGGTGTCTTCAGGGGTAGGAACACAGCAGCATAGTCCACCAGTCTTAAGGTACCTTCACACGAAACGACTTTACAACGAGAACGACAACGATCCGATCGCTGCAGCGTCGCTGTTTACATCGCTGTAGAGATGTCAAACACAGCAGCTCCAGAACGACGCAGGAGCGATCCTGTGACGTAGCGGTGACGCACTTATCGTTCTCACAGGTCGTTAGCTCCATGTTTAACATTGCTGGCATCGTTGCTTTTGCTTTCAAACACGACGATACACGCCGATCTGACGACCAAATAAAGTTCTGAACTTTAATCAACGACCAGCGATATCACAGCAGGATCCAGATCGCTGCTGCGTGTCAAACACAACGATATCGCTATCCAGGACGCTGCAACGTCACGGATCGTTGTCGTTCTCGTTGTAAAGTCGTTTCGTGTGAAGGTACCTTAACATCATAGAAGTAGCAAATGTGGCTGCTAAGGGGACCTTGGATACAGTAGATCTAGTCAAGTTTGGCTGATTATCTTATTTTAATTAGACTTGATCCCTTTTACACAGGCCCTACAATGCTAAGCATATATTGAACCAACCCAGATTATGCACCAAGCCCTGCTGTTCCCAATAGTTAGAGGTGTTTTGTTGTTAACAAGTACCATAAGGATGGACTGTAGGATGGGGATGTATACAGTGGAGCTGACGGGAATGATGTACTATTGGAAAGGGCTGTATATAGATGGACTAAGGGAGTTATATACTGTACTTCAAGAGGGGGCCGTACATAGATGGGATTGAAAGGAGTTATGTACTGCCGGATGGGGCTGCATATAGAGATTCTGAGAGGAGTGATATTCTGTAGGATGGGGTTGTATATAGAGAGGATGAAGGGACTGATTTACTGCAAGACGGGGTTGTATATAAAGGGGGCTGAAAGTACTTATTTACTGCAGTTTAGAGCTGAATGTGGGGAGCCTGATAGGAATGATGCACTGCAGTATGGGGCTATATATTGAGGGTCTGAGAGGAATGATGTACTGCAGTTTGGAACTCTATATAGAGGGGTTGAGAGAAGTTATGTTATGTTTGGAGCTGCACATAGAGGGTCTGAAGGAAGTGATGTACTGCAGGATATAGAGGGGCTGAGAGGAGTGATGGTCACATCTGCTGCCCATTTTACTTTGGTTCCCCTCTCATAAACAGTCATACTCACAGAGAAAGAGATAAGCTGCAGATGCAACCTTTCCTCCCCCTTCACTTTCTTCAGTTTACTATGTTTCTGCTGAAAGAGTATTTTAAGGTTTTAAAGACTATGGCGATTTCTGAAGAATCTGCAGGGAGGGAAAGGAGTGCTATGTGAGTTTGGAATGTGAGGAAGATGTCCAGGGTCGGACTGGCCCATCGGAGAACTGGAAGATTCTCCGGTGGGCCCAGGCACTGAAACCTGCTGGCATACAGGGCCGGCAGCTGCCTAGGGTCCCCGCTGCTCCTGGGGCCCCCAGCCAGTGGTGTGTCGCTAATAGCAGCACACCATGCAGCTGCTATGGGGCCTGTGAGTCAGGAGGCCCACCAGGTGCCAGCAGAGCAGCAGCGGGAGGCAGGAGGTAGAAGTCTGTCCCCACTGCTAAAGAGAAATGAATATTCACTCTTCCCCACACCCCCATGGGTGTGGAGAGGGGTGAATATTTATTTCACTGTAATAGCTGTCAGTGTTAGACACAGGCTGTGGCTAAGATACCGCATGTAAAGCCGGTGCGGCTGCACCGGAGGTGGAGGGGAGGCCCTGCAGGCAGCAAACACTGAGGGCAATCTGTCCTGTCTTTCCGGCCCTGAGGCTCTGGGGGGACCCCTGGCCAGATTGCCCTCATGCAAGGTGGGCAGGAAGCGATGCCTGCAGCTCCGCTGCCTACAGGAGAAAATGGAAGTGGAGTGTTATGATCTGGTGGCCTAAGAGCAGCATAAGACGTACTCTGGAGAAGGTGGTACCTGTACTGACCGCAGACCCTGAACTTAACACCGCAACTAGAAGTAGCCGTGGAATGTACCTAGCGCTCCCTAGACATCTCGACACAGCCGGAGGACTAATTACCCCTAGAGATAGAAAAGGGAAAACTATCTTGCCTCAGAGAAAATCCCCAAAGGATAGACAGCCCCCCACAAATATTGACTGTGAGAGGAGAGGGAAAAAACATACACAGACTGAAATGAGAATTTAGCAAAGGAGGCCACTTCTAGCTAAATAGAAAGGATAGGACAGAGTACTATGCGGTCAGTATTAAAACACTAGAAAATATCCACCACAGAAAATACAAAATCTCCACAGCTAACTAAAGATATGGAGGGTATATCTGCATCTCCAGAGATACCAGCTTGGCTAAACAAATCCTTATACAGACCAAGCTGGACAAGACAAAAACATGGAAAATAACTGATCAATAAGGCCACAGCATGTAGACAGCAAAAATCAAGGCCAGAACTTATCTTTGTTGAAATGAACTGCAAAGCAAAAGAGACCAGGCAGGGATGTGAATCCTCCAGGAACAATGGACAACTGGCACTGACTAAAGGGTGAAGCAAGACTAAATAGCCCAGTCAAAATTGCAAAAAGTGAACACACCTGATAAATGCTGCGATTCAGAGACAGCAGCGCTACCACTTACAACCACCGGAGGGAGCCCAAGAGCAGAATTCACAACAGCGGAGCTGCAGTTATTCATCCTGCTTCCTGCCCGGCGTTTCCTGTCTGATACAGCAGTGTGGCTGGATGACATCATCATTCAGCGCATGGCTCTGCCGGAGATCAAGCTGCCAGCGATGAAGATGCTGCTGGGGTATGGACAGATAGGTGAGTGGTGCTGTGTTTGTGTGTGTGTGGAGGTGAGTGGTGCTGTGTGTGCATGTCTGCGGGGGAATGTGCAGAGAGGTGGGTGTGTGTGTCTTCGGGGGGAATGTTCAGAGAGGTGTGTGTGTGTGTGTAGGTGGTGGAGAGGGCAGTGATGTGGGTGATGAAAAGGACGATGGGGTGGTGGGGGAGATGGCAATGATGGAGGTGGTGGAAAGTGCAATGATGGGGTGGTGGGGGAGAAGGCAATGATGGAGGAGATGGAGAGGGAAATGATGGGAGTGGTGGGGGAGAAGGCAATGATGGAGGAGATGGAGAGGGAAATGATGGGAGTGGTGGGGGAGAAAGCATTGATGGGGTGGTGGGGGAGAAGGCAATAATAATAATTAATAATAATAATTTTATTTATATAGCGCCAACATATTCCGCAGCGCTTTACAAATTATACAGGGGACTTGTACAGACAATAGACATTACAGCATAACAGATATCACAGTTCAAAATAGATACCAAGAGGAATGAGGGCCCTGCTCATAAGCTTACAAACTTTGAGGAAAAGGGGGAGACACGAGAGGTGGATGGTAACAATTGCTTTCGTTGTTCGGACCAGCCATAGTGTAAAGCTCGGGTGTTCATGTAAAGCTGCATGAACCAGTTAACTGCCTAAGTATGTAGCAGTACAGACACAGAGGCTATTAACTGCATAAAGTGTATGAGAACATGATGCGAGGAACCTGATTATGGTTTAAGTTTTTTTTTTGTTTTTTTTTTAATGGGCCACACAGGGATAGTTAGGTTAATGTGTTGAGGCGGTAGGCCAATCTGAACAAATTAGTTTTTAGGGCACGCTTAAAACTGTGGGGATGGGGGATTAATCATATTAACCTGGGTAGTGCATTCCAAAGAATCGTCGCAGCACGTGAGAAGTTTTGGAGACGGGAGTGGGATGTTCTGATTATTGAGGATGTTAACCTCAGGTCATTAGCAGAACGGAGGGCGCGGGTAGCGTGGTAGACTGAGACTAGAGAGGAGATGTAGGGTGGCGCTGAGCCATGGAGTGCTTTGTGGATGAGGGTAGTAGTTTTGTACTGGATTCTGGAGTGGATGGGTAGCCAGTGTAATGACTGGCACAAGGTAGAGGCATCGGTGTAACGGTTGGTGAGGAATATGATCCTGGCTGCAGCATTCAGGACAGACTGGCACGGGGAGAGTTTGGTAAGAGGGAGGCCGATTAGTAGAGAGTTACAATAGTCCAGACGAGAATGAATAAGTGAAACAGTAAGAGTTTTTGCAGAGTCGAAAGTAAGAAAAGGGCGAATTCTAGAAATGTTTTTGAGATGCAGATAAGAAGAGCAAGCCAGTGATCGGATGTGGGGGGTGAATGAAAGCTCGGAATCAAGTATGACCCCAAGGCAGCGGGCATGTTGCTTTGGAGTAATGGTGGAATCACACACGGAGATGGCAATGTCAGGCAAAGGTAGGTTAGTAGAGGGAGAGAACACGAGGAGTTCAGTTTTTGACATGTTCAGTTTCAGATAAAGGGAGGACATGATGTTAGAGACAGCAGTAAGACAATCACTGGTGCTTTCTAAAAAGGTCGGCGTGATATCAGGAGAAGAAGTGTATAATTGGGTGTCGTCAGCATAGAGATGGTACTGGAAACCAAATCTACTGATTGTCCAATAGGGGCAGTATACAAAGAGAAGAGGAGGGGGCCTAGAACTGATCCTTGAGGAACCCTTACAATAAGGGGAAGGTGAGAGGAGGAGGAACCAGCAAAATATACAGTGAAGGAGCGGTCAGAGAGATTGGAAAAGAACCAGGAGAGAACGGTGCCCTTGAGACCGATGGAGCGGAGCATATTGAGGAGGAGCTGATGATCCACAGTGTCGAATGCTGCGGAGAGATCCAAGAGAATTAGCATGGAGTAGTGACCATTAGATTTAGCTGTTAGTAGGTCATTAGAGACTTTAGTGAGGGCAATGATGGTGGTGGTGAAAAGGACGATGGGGTGGTGGGGCAGGAGGAAATGATGGGGCTGGTGGAATGGGCAATGATGTGGGTAGTGGGGGAGGAAACTATCATAGAGGTGGTGGCAAGGGTAATGATGGGGTGGTGAGGGAGAAGACAATGATAGAGGTGGTGGGGAAGAAGGCAATGATGGAGGATATGGAGAGGGCAATGATGGGAGTGGTGGGGAGAAGGCAATGATGGAGGTAGTGGAAAGGACAATGATGGGGTAGTGGGGGAGAAGGCAATGATGGAGGTGGTGGAAAGGGCATTGATGGGGGTGGTGGGTGAGAAGGCAATGATGGAGTTGGTGATGAGGACAATGATGGCGGTGGTGGAGAGGGATATGAGGGGGCCACATTATATTCTATGATGGGGGCTACATTATACTATTTGAGGGCTGCATTATATGCATTATATTCTATGAGGGGGCTGCATTATATTCTATGAGGGGCCTACCCCAACTCCTGCACTACCTTATACTATACCCTGATATTAGAGTGTTTTACCACACAATTGGTGGTCTTGTATTTATTTCTTTGTAGCTACATAGTGGGCCCCAAGAATGATTTTCTCTGGTGACCCAAGGTGCTCCAGTCCAACGCTGAAGATGACACTTTCCAGTAAAAGATATAGAACCAAGTTTCTAGTTTTTGCATGCACTAATAATACCATATATGTGAAAAAAAAATAGTAAAAATAATAATAGCAATTAGATTTCTATATGTGTTGAATTTTGTGTTTTTCTTTAGCTGAAACCTGGATGTCCAATACCAAGCCCCAGTGATTTGCAAGGCAAAATCCTGATAAAAAATAAGAAGAACCAGGCCTTTTCATCTGCTGAGAAGAAAACCCAAGCCAATGACCCAACAGGTACAGAAGCAGGAAATTCTCAGACTTGTAAAAATGTAGTCATTGATTTCGCACGCAGCACTCCACAATCATATCATGTTTTTGTCGCACACGGCTCTTTTTCTGCATATACATATAAAAAAATCACGATTATCAGTAAAGTATATGAATATATTTCTTAGATAATCAAGCTGAAGAGGATGCAGAGAAAGAAGGAGAAAGTGAGGAGGTTGTCGAAACTGTGGATGAAGAACAGATAAAGCAGATGCAGTCAGATGAGGTACGATTTAGGCTGGTTTCACAAGTCTTACATTCATGGTCCTCGCATGGATTGTGATCTCTGACCTGGCTGCCGGTCTCCTGATCCGAACTCAACGGCTTTATAGGCAAATATATCTGCTGGTGCAATTAACCTATTAAAATATTTTTCAAACTTGCGAGAAAACCAGTGATCCTAGAGTATACCCTCCAGAATGTTCACCATGAAAATGTTGTCTCTGGTCAAATTTGACCTCCAAAACAGTGGGCAAGGGCACAGTCCTAACCATTAAGCCACCATGCTCCAAATCCAACGTGCAGGACATAAGATAGGACTTTTCACCCTGGCCTAGGAGATATTCTCAAGATATCATTAATTGGGATGTCATTTTGAGACCTCAGATTAAATTTCGGTTCACACCCACTGAATCTTTACAATTCAATAAGACACCCTGGAGGAAATAAAACATGGCTACTGAGTCGCCCACCAGGGCAATGGGGATACTCGATACCGGGTCCGGTCGCTCTTAAAGGGGATGTCACGGTGGATGCGACCCGGTCTGTGGCCCTGGGCACTCAATAAAAGGGGAATGGTCTTTAAAGGGATATTTACTAATAAAGTTTATTCGTGACGCCACCTGTGGTCCTCGGTCAGTGGACTCTGCTTAAAGGGGTCCTCTGGGGTGATGTTGTTACAGCAAGATGGTGACGCTTCCCACAGGTGAAGCGGGGTCCCCAGGGCTCCCAAAGTGTATGGCAAGGATGGTGGGTTGCCGATAAATAAGTGGAGGACACAGAGTTGTAAAGTCTTTACCTGGTTTACTGGTTGAAGAAGTCCACAGTCCAGGATGGATACCAGGCACGGGTGGTGATGTGGTCCGGCCGGCTTGGAGGCAGCGGTGATCCCTCTCCCAGGTGAGGTCCGTAAGCCTTCCTACTCATGCTAGTTTGCGAGGTCCCTGCTGCCTATAGCTTGCTGGCAAAGTCCTTTCACTCCTGTCTTAGAACACATACCCGTATGATGGGCAGCTTGAGACGTTTTACAGGGTCTCTATCACGACCCGGGCTCTTCAGGTGCTGCTTCACCTCCAGGCATGGTGTGGGCAAATCACATACAGTTCTAAGCCCTCCGGTTCTGCTATGTGTCCTACAGTACAACAAAGCCTCGGGCTCCCGGTGCCCGGTTCCTGCGCTTCGGCTCTGAGGGTGCCTGGTCACAGTTCCCCTCTGAGCCCATTGCTTTCTCCACTGTGCTCCTTTCCTCAATTGCTCCACTACATTCAACAACCCCTCGGGTTCTCGTCCTTCCCTGGAGCTGCAGCTCAGTCCTGGCTGCACGGCTCAGTAGTCTGCTCTCTGCTCCAGACTTCCTCCTCTCTCCACTCTCTCTCAGACTGAACTAACTCCTCCTCCAGTCCAGAATCCTTAAAGCTGAGGGAAGCTCCCCTGAATCCAGTTCCTGAGCTCCCCCTTCTGGCCTGGATTCAGAATGTGTTGTGTGTAGGTGCTTACCTGGTAAAGAGATTCCTCCTTGCCTCCAAGCATGATATGGCCCCCCCCCCCCGAAAGGAAGGCAACATCACTGTAACAACCGGTTACCTGGGGTGTTACACTACCATCTCACCACTTTTGCTATTGCAAAACCAGTCTGACTTGGACTTATTCCATGGCAGAAACATCTCTCCCTCATCTTCTCCATGTTCTCATAATCTGACTTGTTTGGCTATTTATTTTCCAAAGTTTGGGAACATTCCTAAAGTCTTATAACAGGGTGTCTACTCTAGCTCATTTCTCTTTTTTAACACAAGGAGGTATGGATTTAAAAGCAATCTCTCACATTGAACATGGTGTCTCATTGTCCAGCAGAAATGTCCAGTGGGTGGTCCTAACTGATTGACAGTTTTTTCACTATGTACACTTACACAGGGAGCCTGGTAATCACTGATTGGCACCGCCCACTGGACTCCTAAGCACAAAATGATCAGGGATTTCAAAGACTAAATTAAAAGAGATTCTGAATCTTTTCACACAAACTATATATCAATCTTTTCAGCTTCTCCAGCTGTCCGTAGACCAGACACCACGTTCAGTATGACAGGTTACCTCTCAGAGAACCAACTCCTTAGGTAAAGCTATGGTCAGTTCTAGCAGTAGTTAGGGGAAGTAGGCCTAACAAGTTTGGCATCATTCATGGCGGGAAAGTTCTCATTGTACTCATAAAGTACTCGTACTTGTCAAAAGAGAGGATCTTTGTCTCTCTGTTATGTCAGCATACTCCAAATAGATATGGCATGGCAAATTAGACTAAAGTCGTAGCACCATCATCATTCCGAGCAATTTTGCCAGCATATTGTTTAGAATATGCCAGACTTTTTAACATCTCTGTGCTCTGTAGTGCTGTTAGCTTGATTTCAGCAATGTGTCACTTATGATTCTGTGCGCTGTTGTTTCAACACAATCAGTACTTTATCAGCAGGAGATTATCACTGACAGACTAGCTGTCCTCATGCCTCCTAGTCCAACCCCGCCCTCCACACTGATTGGCAGCTTTCCGTCAATATACAGTTGTACTCAGGAAACTGCTAGTCAGGGGTGTGGACGTTGTCAGCTTTCTGGGCTCTGCCACATCTACAGCAGAAAAAACTCTGATTGTATTACAACAGCTGAACCCAGAAAACTAAGTGACACATCGCTAGAATCAGAGTCTCTGCCACTACATTATGCTGCTCTCAGATGAGCTAAACAGTAAGAACAGTGCTTACAAGCTCTTTTCTATTAAGGTTGTAAACACTGTTTTGAAACTGGCCAGGATTGCAGGAATTCGATGTTACCCTTTAATCCTGACTAACATTATTGCAGAGTGTACAAACTACACTGCAGTGATGGTCGGTCTCCTAGGCAACAAACTGTAAACAGAAGAAAAGAAAAGCGTTAATATCTGAAAAAAGGCTGGAAATTTTTATAAGCAGTAAATTGCAAACGTGCTTGTTTTTACAAGCTTTATTCAGCAATATACATCTATGCAGATGGAAATTGCCTTTTAACATCAGTTTGATCAGTAAACCTAGTAAAATTAAAATATCAATATTTACTACTTCTCATTTGTACAGGGTACTGCTGGTCAAGAGGCCATGTCTTACGAAGAGATGTCAAGTTTAGTCAACTACGTCCAGCCTGTTAAATTTGAGTCATTCGAAATCTCTGCACGTAAGAATTTTTTTTAACTCCTTAGGGACGGGGCCAAATTTTTTATATTTGACCAGTGTCACTTTATGTGGTAATAACTCTGGAACGCTTCAACAAATTCTAGTGATTTTGAGACTGTTTTTTCGTGACACATTATACTTTATGATAATGGTAAATTTAGGTTGATATGGTTTGTGTTTATTTAAAAAAAATATCAGAAATTTGACAAAAATGTAAAAAAATTAGCAATTTTCAAACTATGAGTGATTATCCCTTTAATTCACATAGCCATACCATAGCAAAACATTAATAAATAACATTTCCCTCATGTCGGCTTTACATCAGCACCTTTTGTAATATGTTATTTTATTATGTTAGCATTTTAGGAGGTTTAAAAATGTACCTGTAATTTTTCATAGAAATTTACAAAATTATTTTTTCAGGGACCTCTCCAGGTTTGAAGTGACTTTAGGGATCCTATATATAGGAAAAGCCCCCAAAGTGATATCATTTTAAAAACAGCGCCCCTCTACATATTGAAAACTGCTGTCAGGTAGTTTATTAACCCTTCAGGTGCTTTTCAGGAAATATTACAAAGTGGCATGATAGAAATGAAAAAGTTGATTTTTACCACCTTAATGTCACCAACTTCTGAACAGGTCACTGGTACAGGCAGACTCTAAGGCCGCTATTTGGTCATGAATTGCCATGGCAAACATCAGGACCACACAATCATGATCTCAGGGTGCCGATGAGGATAAAGAGGGAGAAGCCACACTTTTTTAAACATTTATATGATATAGTCACTATTGACAGCAGCATCTAAGGGGTTAAACAGATAAGGACGGTGCAAACACTGATCGTGGCTGATGCAGAAAGTTGTCAGCTCTAGTGTACAGCCGACAGCTGCTGGATTGTCACCTGTATGAGTACGCTATTCTCTTTTATCTCAGGTCAGTTAAAAGACATATTGACGGTCATTAAGGGGTTAAACCAAACTAGTCAAAAATTTAAAAAAACTTAGAGGTTAATTAAATTTCAATGATAAATCTAATTTCACCAGGATAAATTAACATCTACATGGCATGTGCCAAAAAAGTACCAAAAAGTTTCTCTCATTTTTTATCTGCAGAAAAGAATCAAAGCTACGTAATTTCTTCATTCGTGGAGACTAAAGCGTATGATCTAATGACCAAGTTCCCAGTGCAGTTTGTTGAGTATCCTTCAATCCGCTCCATATGAGAGCTCCGCTTCTGAGCCCAATGGTGTAATGTGCACAGAAGTAAGACAATAATGCTTAATGGTGTGCAGCAAATATATTTAAAGGGAATCTGTCACCTAATTTTGACCCTATAAACAGAATGCTGAAGATAAGCCCCTGATGGTGGTGGCCGCAGTTTATAGGGCCAAAATTAGGTGACAGATTCCCTTTAGGGTATGTGCACACGTCAGGATTTCTTGCAGAAATTTTCCTGACAAAAAAACGGACATTTCTGACAGAAATCCGCATGCGGTTTTTTTTCCGCTTTTTTTTCGCGTTTTTGACGCGTTTTTGTGCGGTTTTTTTTCCGTTTTTTCCCAATGCACAGAACAGGGGGAAAAATGCAGAAAATTAACGAACATGCTGCTTTTTTTACAGCGATGCGTTTTTTTCACGGAAAAAGCGCACCATGTGCACAAAACATGCAGAATGCATTTTAAATGATAGGATATATAATGTATGCGTTTTTAATGAGTTTTTATAGCGTTTTTATCATGGAAAAACGGGAAAAAAACGTGAAAAAACCTGAACGTGTGCACATACCCTTAAAGGCTTATTCTGGTTACAAAATCATATCATCTATCCACAGGATAGCAAATTCTACTAAATCTGTGGGGGTCCAACTGCTGAGACCTCCAAGCATTAGCCAGAAAAGGGAACTTTTATCCTCCATCTGAACGTAGTGGCAGTGCGCTTGCTTGACCGCTGCTCAATCCAATCTCTTTAGGACTGTTGAGGGTGCCTAGCACTGCACTCCGCTATCTCCAGCAGTCCCGTAGAGAATTAATGGAATGGTGGTTGAGCATTTGCACTTCTGCTCCATTCTTACAGAGAGTAGAAGTTATCACCTATCTTGTGGATAGATGATAATTTCTTGGAACTGGAAAACCCTTGTAAAGCAGAGTTCTGACATTTTTAGCCTATAGTAATCTAGAGGCTTTTGCATTAATTCATGTGCTCTTTTTGGGGTTATTTGGGGTCTTTTTGTCAGGTTGACTCTATATTCCCCTCTGACATGGTCCTTCTAATGTAATTTCCAATCTTGCCTCTGGCTGTGCAGAGATGAAGTCTCATTGATGCACTTGCTCTAATTTGAGTCCTATCTATGGGAACTGCAGTACACTCCAGAGTAGCAATGTATCCTATGTATCCTACGTGATGCAGCTTCAGCCTCCTGTTTGTGATAGGATTCTCCATGTCAGCTCTTACATTGGAAGTGGAGGCAGGCTGAGGCTGCATCTTATAGAAGTACAAGTATTCTCAGTATATACAATTAATGTACATTTACACATGCAGATTCATGCCCATCAAACGCTGATCAATAACATAAAAAGTTGATCGCTGTTCTGTAATGGCTCTCTCACGCGCTCACCCACACTAGCCAATACAAACTGTATGGGGACAGAATGATTGTTGCTACAATTATTCTGTCCCAAAGCAGCAAGCATATTGGTGGCAGCACATGTTTTGTTTGTGCTGCCGACAATAATAATCATAACAGATAATAATAATCATAAGAGATCTAGTCAGCTGATGATCGACCACTTTCTCCGTCCGCTAAAGAAGGGGTTATGCCTTAATGGCTGCCAAATCTCATAGCTAGGCATCATTCACATGTCAGTTTTTTTCAGGCACAAGAAAAACTGACCATTGATTTTTGGTCAGAGCTTCATCCAGGTTTGGTTCGAGTGTCTTCAGTATTTTCTGGTATATGAAGAAAAATTCTCTATTCTTTTTCTATGTAACAGTCCATGAAAATCGGACCTCACACGGATGACAGAGGAGTGCTGTCTGATTTTTCCACGGACCATAGAATAGCATTTCAGATTTGGATCCGACACGTGGATCAAAATCAGACATGTCTCTGCGATCTTACATGGACCACTCGGTCTGCAGAAAATCACGGACATTTGAATGACCCCATTCACAATTTTAGTCACAACTACTATCCGTGAACGGGCCCTTATAATTCTAGAGAACTAGAACAAAAAAGCTGGTGAGGGGCGTTAGTAGACTGGGTGGACACAGAGCATGTCTTTTACTTATTTTTGCAGCTATGTATTCTGTTGTTTGCTTCGTGAAACACCTACATTCATGTACAGAATGCCTATGTTTATGAAGCCTATAATTATATGAAAACTCCAGAAGATTGTAGGAAATCACATGCCTGTGTATTTGTTCGGATCTCACTGGCTGTAATCTGAATCCCAGAAATTTCTAAGTCGGAGTGAAGTCTGTTCTGACACAATTTAGTAATGTCATCCTGCAATTCATGAGAACATGTCCTGGACTAGTCGTCAAACTTTGCCATAATAAAAAATAATTACACAGCTAGAATAATGAATGGGAGTCATGTGCAAAATCATTGCTGGAGTGCTACTTTAATTTTGTATAGTGCTCTGGGTTAGAACAGTTAGTAATTTAAGAAAGAATAGAGGTACAGAGAGTAACATCAAGTGCATGTATACTAATGCCAGAAGCCTCGCCAACAAAATGGACGAATTAGAACTAATGTTGTTGGAGCATAATTATGACATGGTGGGGATATCTGAGACGTGGCTGGATGAGAGCCATGACTGGGCTGTTAACTTGCAGGGCTATAGCCTGTTCAGAAATGACTGTACAGATAAGCGAGGTGGTGGGGTGTGTCTATATGTAAAATCGTCCTTAAAACCCATCCTGCATGATAATATAGGTGAATCTAATGAAAATGTAGAGTCCCTGTGGGTGGAGATAAGGGGAGGGGGAAAAAATAATAAATTACTGATGGGGGTTTGTTATAAATCTCCAAAAATAATGGAAGCAATGGAGAATATCCTCGTAAAGCAAATAGATGAAGCTGCGACTCAAGGAGAAGTCATTATTATGGGGGACTTCAACTACCCTGAAATAGATTGGGGAACAGAAACCTGCAGTTCCAGCAAAGGTAATCGGTTTTTGACAACTATGAGAGACAATTACCTTTCACAACTGGTTCAGGACCCAACAAGGAGGGGGGCACTGCTAGACCTAATATTAACCAACAGGCCAGACCGCATATCAAATATAAGGGTTGGGGGTCACTTGGGGAATAGTGATCACAAAATAATAAGTTTTCATGTCTCCTTTAATAAGATGGGTATTAGAGGGGTGACAAGGACACTAAACTTCAGGAGGGCAAATTTCCAACGGATGAGAGATGATCTTGGTGCAATTAACTGGGACGATATCCTGAGACATAAAAGTACACAAAGAAAATGGGAGACGTTTATTAGCATCCTGGATAGGACCTGTGCACAGTATATACCGTATGGGAATAAACATACTAGAAATAGGAGGAAACCAATATGGCTAAATAGAGCTGTAAGGGGCGCAATAAGGGACAAAAAGAAAGCATTTAGAGAATTAAAGGAAGTCGGTAGTGAGGAGGCATTAAATAAATACAAAAAATTAAATAAATTCTGTAAAAAGCAAATCAAGGCAGCAAAGATTGAGACAGAGACTCATTGCCAGAGAGAGCAAAAATAATCCCAAAATATTCTTTAACTATATAAATAGTAAGAAGCTAAAAAATGACAGTGTTGGCCCCCTTAAAAATAGTCTGGGTGAAATGGTGGATGAGGATGAGAAAAAGCCAATATGCTAAATGACTTTTTTTCATCAGTATTTACAAAAGAAAATCCCATGGCAGACAAAATGACTAGTGATAAAAATTCCCCATTAAATGTCACCTGCTTAACCCAGCAGGAAGTACAGCGGCGTCTAAAAATCACTAAAATTGACAAATCTCCGGGCCCGGATGGGATACACCCCCGAGTACTGCAGGAACTAAGTACAGTCATTGATAGACCATTATTTTTAATCTTTAAAGACTCCATAATAACAGGGTCTGTACCACAGGACTGGCGTGTAGCAAATGTGGTGCCAATATTCAAAAAAGGGGCAAAAACTGAACTCGGTAATTATAGGCCAGTAAGCTTAACCTCTACTGTGGGTAAAATCCTGGAGGGCATTCTAAGGGATGCTATACTGGAGTATCTGAAGAGGAATAACCTCATGACCCAGTATCAGCACGGGTTTACTAGGGACCGTTCATGTCAGACTAATTTGATCAGCTTCTATGAAGAGGTAAGTTCCGGACTGGACCAAGGGAACCCAGTAGATGTAGTGTATATGGACTTTTCAAAAGCTTTTGATACGGTGCCACACAAAAGGTTGTTACATAAAATGAGAATAATGGGGATAGGGGAAAATATGTGTAAGTGGGTTGAGAGCTGGCTCAGGGATAGGAAACAAAGGGTGGTTATTAATGGAGCACACTCGGACTGGGTCACGGTTAGCAGTGGGGTACCACAGGGGTCAGTATTGGGCCCTCTTCTTTTTAACATATTTATTAATGACCTTGTAGGGGGCATTCAGAGTAGAATTTCAATATTTGCAGATGACACTAAACTCTGCATGGTAATCAATACAGGGGAGGACAATTTTATATTACAGGATGATTTATGTAAACTAGAAGCTTGGGCTGATAAATGGCAAATGAGCTTTAATGGGGATAAATGTAAGGTCATGCACTTGGGTAGAAGTAATAAGATGTATAACTATGTGCTTAATTCTAAAACTCTGGGCAAAACCGTCAATGAAAAAGACCTGGGTGTATGGGTGGATGACAAACTCATATTCAGTGGCCAGTGTCAGGCAGCTGCTACAAAGGCAAATAAAATAATGGGATGTATTAAAAGAGGCATAGATGCTCATGAGGAGAACATAATTTTACCTCTATACAAGTCACTAGTTCGACCACACTTAGAATACTGTGCACAGTTCTGGTCTCCGGTGTATAAGAAAGACATAGCTGAACTGGAGCGGGTGCAGAGAAGAGCGACCAAGGTTATTAGAGGACTGGGGGGTCTGCAATACCAAGATAGGTTATTACACTTGGGGCTGTTTAGTTTGGAAAAACGAAGACTAAGGGGTGATCTTATTTTAATGTATAAATATATGAGGGGACAGTACAAAGACCTTTCTGATGATCTTTTTAATCATAGACCTGAGACAGGGACAAGGGGGCATCCTCTACGTCTGGAGGAAAGAAGGTTTTAGCATAATAACAGACGCGGATTCTTTACTGTAAGAGCAGTGAGACTATGGAACTCTCTGCCGTATGATGTTGTAATGAGTGATTCATTAATTAAATTTAAGAGGGGACTGGATACCTTTCTGGAAAAGTATAACGTTACAGGGTATATATATTAGATTCCTTGATAAGGCGTTGATCCAGGGAACTAGTCTGATTGCCGTATGTGGAGTCGGGAAGGAATTTTTTTCCCCATGGTGGAGTTACTCTTTGCCACATGGGTTTTTTTTGCCTTCCCCTGGATCAACATGTTAGGGCATGTTAGGTTAGGCTATGGGTTGAACTAGATGGACTTACAGTCTGCCTTCAACCTTAATAACTATGTAACTAATAATATTTTTATAGAACGAAGAGCCTTCTTTTCCTATACAGTTCATTCAGATACAATAAGAGGCAAATGAGTCGAATTTATCCAAAGGGAACCAGGATGGATTCCTCTAACTACATGCCACAAATGTTCTGGAATGCCGGATGTCAAATGGTGGCGCTCAACTTCCAAACTATGGGTCAGTTTTAGCTCTTCATAATCATGTAATTAGTCCCTAGTAGTTTTTATTACTTGTTGTTTTGCATTGTTTATACATCTTGTTTTCTTAAAACTATACAATTTTGTTCCTAGACCTGGCGATGCAGCAGAACATGGCCCTCTTTGAGTTCAATGGCAGCAGCGGGTACATACTAAAACACGAATTTATGAGGCGCACAGACAAACAATTCGATCCCTTTACAGTTGACCGTATTGATGTGGTTGTGGCCAACACACTTGCAATTACAGTAAGTTACTATTATTTTACATTTATAATAGTTGATCTGCCATGAAAAGATTCCAGTTCATTTAAAGGGAATGTGTCAACCAAAAATGACCTTTTGTGTAAGTCAAGTTTGCCACTGTTCCATAAAGGCCAGATTTGTGGAATATACGACTAATTGTTTTATATTTACAAAAATAAATTGAAAAATCTATCAGTTTTCACTCTGATTATTGAGCCATATAATAGACTGATGCTTGCTGATCTGTAGAAGGATTGCAGCTCAGGCAAATGGTTACAGAATTATGTACAGAAAACAGGATGCACACAACTACAAACAGAAAATTAAAGCAGATTAGCAACTAAGAATATGTATCAATATCGGTTTACATTAGTACAGTAATTACAAATTCAAGTGTTGGGTCCCCATGTATCAGCCTCTTAAAGCAGGAAGCTGCACTCGCTAATGTTAACCTTTGAAATACTGAGGTCAATCTCTATCAGAGGCATTTAAAAGAAGATTTGTCACTTGCTCCCAAAAAGTCCATAGGTGTCCCTGATTCTGTAGCTCTTTTCCGATTTGTGATGCGTTGCTCCACTACAGAGATATTCACATTTGATGTTTCTGGAGCACAGTATCTGAAATCTCTGTTTGTAGTGCAACTGGACATTTCTTCAGCGTCTACTCTGGGGCCGTGTGCTTTCACCCCTCACAGATGCTGCCAATCAGTGCTTGCCAGCATCTGAGACTGCTTGTGCTGTGACTGGCATCATATGGGAGGGAGGGTGAAAGTGCATGCCGTACATGAAGACTCTGTAGAAAAGCCCAGTTGGTCCGCAAGCAGAGATTTCACATACCGCGCACCAAAAGCATCAAATGTGAATATCTCTGCAATGGAGCGACGCAGTGCAAAACGGAAAAGACTAGCAGAATTAGGGGAACTCAGGGATTTTTACAAGGTATTTAACGCAATTATTTTTGCAAGTGACAGGTCCTCTTTAAAGGGTGCACTGCTCAATGCAATCATTGCCCATGCAGAATAAAAAATAAAGGAAATGTTTTTTAAAAAAATACACTAATTATGTAAATTGCCTCTTCAGAGAGGAAGAGAACTAGTACTCTAGTACCACCTATTGGAAGGTAGCAATCCTACAAGTCCTACAAGCTACCTTCCAATAGGTGGCACTAGAGTTCTAGTTCTCTTCCTCTCTGAAGAGACAATTTGCATAATTAGCATATTTCCCAGAGGAGCATTATGGCTTTAAGTCTCCTCATCTTGCCATGCTTAGCATGTCAGTCTCTGCAAGGAGAAACGATACTTCTTTGATATCATTTAAAAAAAATAAAAATTAAAACCAACCACCCCTCTTTTCCACATTAATGGTAAAATGAATGGGGACACTGAAAACTACAACTTATCCCATAAAAAAAATCACTTGTATGGCTATGTTGATGGAAAGTACAAAAATGGAATATTACCGGATTATTGGTGCAGGCGCAAAGGCTTTTAGGTGTAGGTTTAGAAAATTTGGCAATTTTCATTGTGAACCTACATAAACACCAAAACAGATATGATGACGCATTCTCTCCTTAGATAATTTCAGGTCAATTTCTCAGTGACAAAAGTGTGAAAACGTACGTAGAAGTTGAGCTCTTTGGATTGCCAGGAGATCCCAAGCGCAAGTACAAAACCAAATTAACCTCTACCGCAAACTCCATCAACCCTGTGTGGAAAGAAGAGCCATTTACGTTTGAAAAGGTAACGTGACTATGCTTTGAACCATGTGCCATGTACAATGTGGATATTGTATTCTACAAAATAAACTTGCAAACTTTATGGTCTTGGAGCTCAACCATGCGTTAATTACTGGACCCATCATTAATAAGATGGTTCTATACCCATGGGACATGCACGTTGAATTTTTTTTGCCGTGTCGCCCTAGCCTAAAGGAGTTATCTCATGAAGAGAATCCCTGTCTGTATGCCCCATTTGAATATATGGATATACTGTTATAGACTATGGAGTCTCATGCTTAGACCAACCCTTCTTTTGCCAGAGCAGAAGAGTTTCTGGCTATAATTGAGGACATGAGCCAGGTCTATGTCTAATCAATGGGCTTGCTTCATTAGAAGATTATTAGATAACCCTTTTAATGCTCAGTCTGTACAACTTTCATTTCTGTACTTTACACATTGAGTAGATTGGATTATACAACAGCTGCAGACTTATGCCATGGGAATTATCCTGTGCACATGGCACTGTGTTAACTGTTGAAGTTTTTTAATACTGTACTGTGTGGCCACTTTGGTTTTGTTGTAGAACAGTTCATTCTCCCGCAGTGTCTGAGTTCTGATGATTCTGCTGAAAGCTGAAATCTGCAACACTACATTATAGAGAACTATATGATTTATGGAATCATTTGTAAAATACTTTTGTTTTTTTTCATTTTCTAGATTTTGATGCCAGAGATGGCATCTCTACGAGTCGCAGCATTTGAAGAAGGAGGGAAATTTATTGGTCATCGGATCATACCGATTGATGTGATTAGATCAGGTACAAGTCGCATCTTAAAGGGAACCTGTCAGCAGGATTGTGCTCAGTAACCTACAGACAGCGTCAGGTTGGCGCCGTTATACTGATCACAATGCTACCTGGTGATGAAATCCGTCTTGTGGTTGTGGTTTAATCTTTATTTTCAGTTTTGAGTCAATGATATGCTCGTGCACCGGAGCGGCCTGTGGGGGGGGGGGGGGAAGGTTACTGTGCACAATCCTGCTGACAGGTTCCCTTTAATAATGCAGTGTTTGTACTCATGCCCGGCCTCAGCTCTGTGCAACCTGTACGGTTGTACCATGCATCAACCTCCGCACTTCAGTGAGTGCAACAGCAGCCAGAAACTTTCACTCCTGTCCTGCTCATCCTTTGTAGTGCAGAAGTGTCCACACATCTTCTGTTACAGCTGTGTATAAAGATGTTACCTGTCCCTAATCTTGTCTATGATGATAATGAGATTTCTGAAAAATCTTCAGCAAACCACATAAGTCAAAAATAATCCCAATGGCCAGTATGAAAATTGAAAAATATAATTTTTAATAGAGATTGTGATATGAAAAAAAATCTCCAAAATGTAAAAAATATATATTTAATACAAAAACCTGAAGTCATTTTCAGATTATATAGTCCCTTTAAAGAAAATCTGTCAAGTCGATTTCTGCTATATGGGCATAGCGGTTTCCAAAGAGATAGTTCAGTTCTTTCTGATGCCTGTGGTTTGCATAGCAGGAATCTGCTGATAGGTGACAATTGTAGGCTGGTATGTCTCAGCTCCATAATACATGATATGACACCTTTCTCAGGGCCTACGCCTGCCATTTATAAATCGCCTCCATCTTGCATTCTGATTCCGTTTCATACATGAAATATATTTTTATAATACAAGATGTTAATTTGATTGTATCATCAGGCTACCATCACATATGTCTTCGGAGTGAAAGCAACATGCCACTCACAATGCCATCTCTATTTGTCTTTGTGGAGGTGAAAGACTACGTGCCGGATACATGGGCAGGTACATTCAGCTTGTTAATACTGATGTCCTAATTTTTTTTAATTTTTTAACGTCAGCAGCATCACTAAAGGCTTTCCTTCATTGCATATTGGAAAATGTAGTTACTTAAAGTGGACCTATCACACGGTCAAAAATGGCCAATTTTGGATCTTATTTTATTCCCACTTTTCTCCTGAGTATGCCAGTGTTTGTTTTTTTATTTTTTAAATCAGCCAAACATTTCCAGAGACATGGAACTTTTTATCCAGTGAAAATTTTTATAGGCTTTATCAAGGAGGCGTGGCTCACAGGGTAATAATGCAAGACACGCCCATGAGAATCATGTAAGCCACACCCTCGTATCAAAGACCATAAAAATAAGCACTAACTATAAACACCCATATTTCTGGAACCATATGACGGTTTAAAAAATAAAAATAAAAAAAAAATTACTCAGGGGAGCAGAATGCACAAAATATGATCTGGACCTGGCATCTTTTACCTGGTGACAGGTCCTCCTTAAATACACTGCTCAAAAAATAAAGGGAACACTTAAACAGCAGAATATAACTCCAAGTAAATGCAACTTCTGTGAAATCAAACTGTCCACTCAGGAGTCAGGAAGCAACACTGTTTGACAATCAATTTCACATGCTGTTGTGCAAATGGAATAGACAACAGATGGAAATTATTGGCAATTATCAAGACACACTCAATAAAGGAGTGGTTCTGCAGGTGGGGACCATAGACCACATCTCAGTACCAATGCTTTCAGGCTGATGCTTTGGGCACTTTTGAATGTTGTTTGTGCTTTCACACTCGTGGTAGCATGAGACGAACTCTACAACCCACACAAGTGGCTCAGGTAATGCAGCTCATACAGGATGGCACATCAATGCAAGCTGTGGCAAGGTTTGCTGTGCCTGTCAGCATAGTGTCCAGAGGCTGGTGGCGCTACCAGGAGATGTAGAGGAGGCCGTAGGAGGGCAACAACCCAGCAGCAGAACCACTACCTCAGCCTTTGTGCAAGGAGGAACAGTAGGAGCACTGCCAGAGCCCTGCAAAATGACCTCCAGCAGGCCACAAATGTGCATGTGTCTACACAAATGGTTAGAAACCGACTCTATCAGGATGGTCTGAGTGCCCGACATCCACAGATGGGGGTTGTGCTCACAGCCCAACACCATGCAGGACGCTTAGCATTTGCCCCAGAACACCAGGGTTGGCAAATTTGCCACTGGTGCCCTGTGCTCTTCACAGATGAAAGCAGGTTCACACTGAGCACATGTGACAGACATGACAGAGTCTGGAGACGCCATGGAGAGCGATCTGCTGCCTGCAACATCCTTCCGCATGACCAGTTTGTCAGTGGGTCAGTAATGGTGTGGGGTGGCATTTCTTTGGAGGGCCGCACAGTCCTCCATGTGCTCATCAGAGGTAGCCTGACTGCCATTAGGTACCGAGATGAGATCCTCAGACCCCTTGTGAGACCATATGCTGGTGCAGTTGGCCCTGGGTTCCTCCTGATGCCAGACCTCATGTGGCTGGAGTGTGTCAGAAGTTCCTGCAAGATGAAGGCATTGAAGCTATGGACTAGCCTGCCCATTCCCCAGACCTGAATCCAATTGAACACCTGTGGGACATCATGTCTCGCACCATCCACCAACGTCACGTTGCACCACAGACTGTCCAGGAGTTGGCGAATGCTTTAGTCCAGGTCTGGGAGGAGATCCCTCCGGAGACCATCCGCCGCCTCATCAGGAGCATACCCAGGCATTGTAGGGAGATCATACAGGCACGTGGAGGCCACCCTCACTACTGAGCATCATTCTCTTGTCTTGAGGCATTTCCACTGAAGTTGGATCAGCCTGTAACTTAATTTTCCACTTTGATTTTGAGCATCATTCCAACTCCAGACCTCTGTGGGATATTAGTTGTGATTTACATTGATCATTTTAGGTTTTATTGTTCTCAACACATTCCACTCTGTAATGAATAAAGATTTACAACTGGAATATTTCATTCAGTGATATCTAGGATGTGGTATTTTAGTGTTCCCTTTATTTTTTTGAGCAGTGTATAATCAATTTCTATCAATAGATTGGAGAATTATATCCAAACATAGCATTTTTTTTTCATAGCAAAACCTGAAATGGATTTGTTTTAAAAAAAGAAAAGTATTTTAAGTAGATGCAGATTTTAACTTAAAAATTGCATGGAAAAACAAATTAAAGAGATGAATGGTCAAAACATGACCTGTTGGTGGCTCTTGAGGACCAGAGTGGGGGAACATTGCTCTACACTATGCATTACATTAATATACTCTATAATTCCTTACATTGCCACATCCTATATTACAGCTGTGCTCAAAAGTTTACATACTCAGACAGAATTTTTGCTTTCTTTCCATTTTTTCAGAGAATATGAAAGATAACACCAAAACTTTTTCTCCACTCATGGGTAGTGCTTGGGTGAAGTCGTTTATTGTCCAACTACTGTGTTTTCTGTTTTAAAATCATGACAACCCAAACATCCAAATTACCTTGATCAAAAGTTCACATACCCCATTTCTTAATCCTAGAACGCATACCCATAGAAATCTACACATTCACGCACCTGGGGCCTTTTAGGCCTGTTTACAATTATCATGGAATAACTCAAATAAAAATGCTTTTCAAAGTTTATTGCAAAGTAAGGATGCATTCCCACTAGCTCTGGGGTCCGCCAGGACGGGATTCCGTAATGGATCTGACCTCCTGGTGACCCCAGCTAAGGCTGGCGGACGCATACCTGGGGCCTCGTAGGCCTGCCAGGTTACTTGTTTTCTATTTTCTGTAAAATTACTTTGGTTAGAATTTTGAAACTCTAGGTATTCCTCAGGTATATAGTTGTTAGTAATTTCCAGTTATTCATATATTTTTATGTTATAGGCATTTCGTATAACAACCTTTTTTTAGGACTACCCCATATTCACGCACCTGGGGCCTTTTAGGCCTGTACTAGGTTTACATGTGATACTCAGTCTTTTTGTCTGTATTGTTGCTGGGGAAGAACTTTTATGACTCTGCTATTGCTGGGAAGAGTGTGGATTCTGCATTCCCTTTTTTCCAATATCCTTGATGTGTCAGTAACATAAAAATATATGAATAACTGGAAATTACTAACAACTATATACCTGAGGATTACCTAGATTTTCAAAATTCTAACTAAAGTACTTTTACAGAAAATAGAAAACAAGTAACCTGGCAGGCCTGCGAGGCCCCAGGTATGCGTTCTAGGGTTAATACCGTGTATTGCCCCCTCTAACATCAATGAGAGCTTGATGTCTTTTGTGGTGGTTGTGGATGAGGTTATTTTCTCAGATGGTAAAGCAGCCCACTCTTCTTGGCAAAAAGCCTCCAGTTCCTGTAAATGCCTGATCTGTCTAGCATGAACTGCGTGCTTGAGATCTTCCCAGAGTGGCTCAATGATATTGAGGTCAAGAAAATGAAATGGCCACTCCAGAACCTTCACTTTGTTCTGCTGTAGCCAAATCGACTTGGCCTTGTGTTTTGAATTGTTTTCATGTTGGAACGTCCAAGTACGTCCCAAGCGCAGCTTCCGGGCTGATGAGTGCAAATGTGTCTCCAATATTTGCTGATAACGTGCTGCATTCATCTTTCCTTCAACTTTGACCAAGTTTCCTGTGCCTTTGAAGCTCACACATCCCCAAAACATCAGAGATCCACCTCCATGCTTTACAGTAGGAATGGTGTTCCTTCCATCATAGGCCTTGTTGACCTCTCTCCAAATGTAATGTTTATGGTTGTGGCCAAAAAGTTCAATTTTGGTCTCATCACTCCAAATCACCTTGTTCCAGAACTTTTGCTGCTTGTCTCTGTGATGTTTTGCGTACTTTGTGGCAATTGCGCAGTAATGGCTTTCTTCTGGCGACTCGACCATGCAGCCAATTTTTCTTCAAGTGCCTCCTTATTGTGCATCTTGAAACAGCCACACGGCTAGTTTTCAGAGAGACCTGTATTTCAGCTGATGTTATTTGTGAGTTTTTCATTGCATCCCGAACAATTTTCTTGGCAGTTGACATTTTTTTGTTGGTCTACCTGACTATGGTTTTGTTTTTACAAAGCCCCTGATTTTCCATTTGTTAATCACAGTTTAAATGCTGCTGACTGACATTTTCAATTCCTTGGATATCTTTTTGTATCCCTTTCCTGTTTTATACAGTTCAACTACCTTTTCCTGTAGATCCATTGACAATACTTTTGCTTTCCCCATGACTCACAATCCAGAAACGTCAGTGGCTGGATGAAAGATGCAAGAGTCTGTCTGGATACCAGAAACTTAAGGTACCTTCACACTAAACGATATCGCTAGCGATCCGTGACGTTGCAGCGTCCTGGCTAGCGATATCGTTTAGTTTGACACGCAGCAGCGATCAGGATCCTGCTGTGATATCGCTGGTCGTTGAATAAAGTTCAGAACTTTATTTGGTCATCAGACCGGCGTTTATCGTCAGGTTTGACACCAAAAGCAACGATACCAGCGATGTTTTACACTGGTAACCAGGGTAAATATCGGGTTACTAAGCGCAGGGCCGCGCTTAGTAACCCGATGTTTACCCTGGTTACCAGCGTAAAAGTAAAAAAAACAAACAGTACATACTCACCTGCGCGTCCCCCGCCGTCCGCTTCCTGCTCTGACTGAGCGCTGGCCCTAAAGTGAAAGTACAGCACAGCGGTGACGTCACTGCTCTGCTGTTAGGGCCGGCGCTCACACAGTGCAGGGAAGCGGACGCCGAGGGACGCGCAGGTGAGTATGTACTGTTTTTTTTTTTTACTTTTACGATGGTAACCAGGGTAAACATCGGGTTACTAAGCGCAGCCCTGCGCTTAGCAACCCGATGTTTACCCTGGTTACCCGGGGACCTCGGCATCGTTGGTCGCTGGAGAGCGGTCTGTGTGACAGCTCCCCAGCGACCAAACAGCGACGCTGCAGCGATCGGCATCGTTGTCGCTATCGCTGCAGCGTCGCTTAATGTGAAGGTACCTTTACTCAGCTTTTATGCACACACTGATTACAATCAAAGAGGTTACAGGTGAGGATGTTATCTTTAGTAGCCATTTTACCCATTCCTGACAACTTCTGTGCTTGTTATCAGGTCAAAATCACCAAGGTATGTGAACTTTTGATTATGGTAATTTGGAAGTTTTGGGTTGTCATTATGATTTAAAAAGAGAAAACACAGTAGTTTGACAATAAATGGCTTCACCCAACCACTAACCATGAGTGGAGAAAAAGTTTAGGTGTTAACATTTATATTCTCTAAAAAAGGACAAGAAAGGGGTATGTAAACTTTTGAGCACAACTGTATATGTTACTAGCATTCTTTTTAACACTATGCATAACCATATCACAAGACATTATACAATATATACAAAAGATGCACCACATAATACACACAGACCAATTGGTGTCTTCAGTGGCAGAAACGCGACAGCACAGTCCATTATCCTTACAGAAGAACAGTAGGAATATATAACAAAAAACAACTGGTTTTGATATGGTGATAGTAAAAACTCCTTGAGGAGCCCACCAACAATTGCAGATCATCTTCTAGAAGGGTGGTCCTGTTAAAGAAGATGACCAACATGAACTGTATCTTAGAATTGTCCTAGGGAATCTGGACTAAACATATGGGTGATCTTCTCACACAGCTTGTCTATGGGACACTCTCGTCCTCTTTGAATCTCACACAGATGTAGCTTGACTGATGGCTGATGGCCAAATGCTCGTTGGTCAACCGCCATGTCTCCCAACTACTACTTAGACATAGACGCTTTGGCATTGGGTTATCTGCCAGGAGAACACAAGAGTCAGGTGCTTGAATCCAAACATCATTTGTCAGGGGGGGGGGGAATTACTTCTCTCATATTTTCTAACCATGGTCTAAAACACGACATGTCTCGAGATCCTCTACCTCTTTTGAATATTCTCCCCACTTTATTTGTCTGCAAGTCTTTACAGGTTCACCCTCCAACCCCCTTTTTTATGGACTTTATCACAGTTGGTAGGACTGACGTCATTCGTTCTCCACAGCCTACTCAGCCATGTCACAGTTCTGCTGGACCAACAGGACTGCTGGGAGCTGACAACCTCACATGGAGACACTCTTTGTGTTTGGGACCGCTGTTTATGTGACTTCCTTGGCTTTTCCCCAGTCTATTTCCCTGTCTTCATCTGCATTAAGATCAGAATTTACTGATTTGGAGTACAGATGATGGCAGTGATTGGTCAGCCCCTGTCTCCTCCGCTGAGTGTTGTGCTTATCAGGATAATCTTCAACAGCAGTGTAGCCCCAGAGTTAGTGAAACATGTGCTGAGCTGACCCATCACTGCCATCATCTGTACTCCAAATGAGTGCTTTCTGATCTTAATGCAGATGAAGACAGGGAAATAGACTGGGGAAAAGCAGAGGTATGGAAGTCACTTACATGCAACTTTGTTTTTTTTTTTTACAGGAATGAAGACACATCTCCTAATAAAGTGTTTTGCAAAGTTTCATAACTTTCCAAATTGTAGAAATAAATAAAAGTTTAGTTACGCTTTAAAACCATATTTCTCTATATTTCTGTGAGTTATGAAAATTGCCCCTTAAGAGAGGAAGAGGAGTAGAACTCTAGTGCCATCTATCGGAAGTGGCGATCCTAAGGCTATGTTCACACCAATGCGTTTTTCCTGCATTTTTTCCTGCAGCAAAACCTGATCTATTGGCAGGAAAGAAACTACGGCTAAAGTGCAGGTTTTGCTGCGTTTTTGGTGCTTTTGTTGCTGCATTTTGTGCCTTTTTGCCTGCGGTTTTGGCATGCTACATTTGTCTCTTGGGCATGCTGATAAAGTTAAGTGCAAAACAAAAGAATCTCATTCTATTTAATCAAGTTTTGGCACAAAAAATGTTGCGAATCCTGATACCTGCCTTTTTTGGTGCAGATTTTCAGCGTTTTTTCACCACCCATTACTTTCTATGGGTTAAAAATGCAGAAAAAACCCCACAAAAATATGCTGAAAGAAGTGACATGCTGTATTGTGCAAAACACATGCAAATCATAAAATACTGTACAAAAAACAAGGTGTATGCATGAGATTTCTGAAATCTCAGACCTTGCTGCTACTGTAAAATGCAGCTGAAATTTTGCATTAAAAAAACACTGAAAAAACACCTAGTGTGAACATAGCCTAAAAGTCAGTATCTACCCTTTAACAAGCCTTGCAATATGACTTTGGATAAAAGTAAAATCAGAATTACAATTTGCAGACAGAGTGTTTCAGAGTATTGCCCCTTGTCAGTGCAAGGTATGCAATCTGATATGGCTAGATGAAAGGCTAAGACTGGGATCTAAGGGATAAGTTTTCTCCTTGTGGAAAGTGACATGCCAGGTCTGGCATGCCAGTATGAGGAGACTTAAATGCCTTGCATGTTCCTCTGGGAAATGACATATGCAAATTGTCTCTTCAGAGAGGAAGAGGACTGACTTGAACTCTAGCTCCTCCTATTGGAAGTAGCAATCCAACAATTCACAAATTTACAAAATGACTCTGGTTGTAAATGGGACTTTATGTTTTACAGAACTCACTCACGCTCTCTCAAATCCCATCAAAGCTTTTAAAGCAAATGAGAAGTCAATAAAGATGAACAAGACGTCATTCGATGAGGTAGGGAGACATTTTATAAAGTCACCGCATGAAATTTACGTTTCCTATTCGTTATAAGCTTTGATGCCTTTTTTTTCATATAAAGGGGTTGTCCAATCTGGGACATTTAGGCTACTTTCACACTATCCCACTGCTGCCAGTATTATGAGGTTTTGAGAATACTTTCACACTAGTGTCTTGCACTGCGTCGCTATGCGTCGTTTTGTAGAAAAAACGCGTCCTGCAAAAGTGCTTGCAGGATGCGTTTTTTCTCCATTGACTTGCATTAGCGACGCAGTGCGATGCTTTGCCACACGTTGCAACCGTCATGCGACGGTTGCGTCGTGTTGCGTCGGTCCGTCGCCACCAAAAAACGTTGCTTGTAACGTTTTTTGGTGCGTCGAGACTGTCTTTTCCGACTGCGCATGCGCGGCCGGAACTCCGCCCCCTCCTCCCGAACCTCACAATGGGGCAGCGGATGTGTTGAAAAACAGCACCCGCTGCCCCCATTGTGCGGCGCTTCCACAGTATGCGTCGGTGCGCCGCAACGTTGCATTGCGACGTGCAGTGCACGACGCAAGTGTGAAAGTAGCCTAATATCATATCGACAGATACAGGTTCCTCCTCTTGGACCCACACTTATATCTCACGTGGTGAGGAATGGAAAGATATCCGCCACTCACATGCTTTTTTTTTTTTACTCCATTTATTTCAATATAAACCCAAATATTGTAGGGCACTGTTACTCCTTAATTTTTTAAGTTAGAACTTAATAGAGATGGCGGCAGATGTGTTGCAACCTCTCCATTCCTGACACAGGGCGACGAAGCCCCGTGATTGTCCTGTACTAAATATTCAAGCTAATTAATTGCTGTTTCTTATTTTAGAAATCTGTGAATTTTCAATGCAATGGGATGAGCGGCTCTATAAAACTGTCAAACGCGTTGCTGCAAAATTGTACTGCAAGTAAAGGTTTTCTACTTATTTTTTGACTCATTGAAATGTATTCATTGATTAATATGGCTTATTTCCAGAAGACACAATTGGGCGTCATTCACATAAGGTTTCAAAGCTATTTATCCATAGTGTATATTACCAAGACTAAATATATGGCATTGTGTATTAGCATCCTCCTGGCATACGTCATCAGGATCTGGATCTTACAGCATGGCCCAGTCTATACATATAAGTCCTTGTCCTCTGTTGACGACCCTCATGCAAGTCATTACGGAGCTCCCTTGAAAGCCTTCCTGTGGCCGGGCTACAAAGGAGACTGTGGTTTTTACTATATGCAGCAAAACTGTGGTGTGGCTGTATGTAGCACAAGCGATCAGACAATCGCAGATTCAAGTCCCCTAAGGGGACTAGTCAATACAATAAAAAGTAAAAAAAAGTTTTGTAAAAAAAAACAAAAAACTTAATAGTCTAAATCATCCTGTTTCTCTTAATTAAAATGAAAAGGTAACAATTTTAAAAAATGCACATTTGGTATCCCCATGTCCAGAAAAGTGCAATCTATCAAAATATAATATAGTGAACTTCATCAGTAAACACTGTAAACGAATTCAAAACGTCAAAATTGAAAATTTTTTGATTGCTGCAATGCCACAAAAAATGCTGTAGTAAGCAATCAAAATATCATATTTATCCCAAAATGGTATCATTAAAAACATTGTATCTCCCTCCACAAAATAAGCCCTCGCACAGCTCTCTCGACTGAAAAATGAAAACTTTACGGGTCTCGGAAAATGGCGAGACAACCCCAAAAAATTCTTTTTTTTTCAAAGTTCTGATTTTTGTTCGCCACTAAAATAATTTAAAAAACTAAACAGGTTTGGTGCCTCTGTAATCTTACCGATGAGGAGAATTGGATTGCAAGTTCATTTGTACCACACAATGTACGCTGCAAAAACAATTCCCAAAAAACAATGTCAGAATTGAGCTTTTTTCACCATCTCATCATAGTTGGATTTTTTTCAGTAAAGTATGCAGTAAAATGAATGGTGTCATTCAAATGTACAACTTGTTCTGTAAAAAACAAGCTCTCATATGTCTATCTGGGCAGAAAAATAAAAAAAAGTCATGGCTCTGGGAAAAAAGGAAAAAAAAAATGGAAATTGGCTGCCTCCGGAAGGGGTTAATCAATAATTGATAAGTATCTAATAGAGGCTCAACCAAAAAGGTACATAAAAAAAAATCCCAGCTAGAATGTGGCAACATAAAAACTATTAATTATATTTTTCCTTTAAGGGTGTTGTTATCATCCTGTGAAAGTAGCAAAATAGGTAATAAGTAGAAAAAAAAACAATGATAAAAAGTATTAGAAAAAATATACATATTTGGTATAGCCGCAGTTATACAGACCCATAAGATACGGATAACTCATTATTAATAACACATGGCTTTTTCTGGTTTTCTCCATCTAAAAAGGTTAAAGAGGACCTGTCACATGCAATAAATATGTCATTTTTTAACTAGGTATAAAAGCCGCTGTTCTCCTGAATCCGGAATTGTTTTTCTTTTCTTCCTGCGCCTCTCCTTTCCTGAGATATGGCCCTCTCCTCCCTACATATAGATTTAGTCTTTTTAAGAAGTGGGTGTGTTCTTAAACTCTTCTCTGTAGGTGTCTTTTGGATGACCACACCCACTTGGCTGAGAAGACTAGATTTATATACAGAGAAGAGGAGGCCATATCTCAGGAATGGAGAGATGCAGAATGAAAAGAAAAACAATGCCGGATTCAGGAGAACAGCGGCTTTTAAGTTTTATATGTGGAGAGTGACAGGTCCTCTTTAGTAAATAAGTTCCTGAAATGGAGTTCTTGATAAATATAACACATCGAGCAAAAAAACAAGCTCTCTTATGGCTAGAATGATGGAAAAAAAAATGTCATGGTCATTGGACTGTGACAATGAAAAAAGGGGAAATAAATGCATTGTACTAAAGGCCTCAAATATTCCAGTCCTAAAAGGGTTCATATGGCTTAATCTCTAGAACCAATAACGGCATATATGTGGTTAATATTCTGTTCATTTTTAGGTTCGGCGAGCAGTGGAAAAGTGGATTCTACGAATGAAGCAGCAGGTAAAAATCTAGCAAAACAAGCCTGGACTGTTTTGTAGGGAGAATTTTTTTTTGTTAGACCTATTTTATTTTAAAAATATTTTAAAAATATTCAAATTTTTTTGTTAGGAAGCAAAAAATAGGTCAAAATATATAAACAACCATAAGAGATAACCTAAATACAAAACAGGCTTTTCGCTGCAGTAAGTATAGTGCTCACACTCCCACACTATAATAAGAAGAGAAGTTGTAAGGTCCTGTTCACAATGTATTTTTTTACCCTGTTTAAAATGCACCAAGAAAAGCTCCTGACATAAATATTAAAAGGAGGCTGTGACGGATGCCTAAGAGTAGCATCTGTCACCAATGTACTATAATGGTAAGATGTGGTATTATGCGGTCACTAAGTGGTATTAACAGGTGGTCTGGTCACAGTGTAGTGGTATTTTTTCCTTGTATGTGATGGTAATATGTGGTCAGGCCATTGTGTGGTGTGATTTGTTCCTTGTATGTGATGGTAATATGTGGTCTTGTCATGTATTTGGTTGAAAAAAAGTTGAACAAGATTGGAAAAACCTGTCTGATTTAACCTTGAATGAAATTAGGAATACAGTAGGAAAGGAAATCGAAATTAAAATGAGATTTTCCAAAAACCACAAAGGTTGGATAAAAATACAATTTTGGGTCTATCTACAATGCATGAAATCTGGTTTTAGAAATGTGTAGCAAATGGAGTAATAACCATTTAAAAATGAAACCCCATGTATAATGTGCGTGCATGTATTCTAGAACTAGAAACCACAAATCAGGATGACTTACAAAAACACAAAGGTTTTATGAAACTTCAGAAGAAGCATGAGAAAGAGCTGAAGGAGCTGGAGCGCAAAGGAATGAAGCGCAGAGAAGAGATCCTTCAAAAGTATACCAGTGCCTTCAGTGACCTGTACACACAGACCAATAAGAAGAAAACCTGCAAGAAAGCCAGCAAGTACGTGTGGGCCACAGTCCTAATGACATGGAAGACGTTTATGCTCGGTACTCTGGGTGCATGGTGTTCCAGAGAACCACATTTCACTAGTTGGTCAATGTTTGGGTCAAATAAAATGGAGAACCTGACACACCATTTTGTATGATGCAAACTTTGAGCTTTATTATGAAAGTAATCCACAAATAACCATACAACATTTTGATCTTCTTCAGAAACGGATGGCTAGGAAAAGTAGAAAAATGGCAGAAATCAAGTGCCAGGGGTATGACGGAATTTCGATCGTGTATAGCGCTACACTCAAAAGAAGATTGGCCATAACTTTGTAACTATATCACTGTAAATTTTTCCTGTCCTTCACTAGCCATTCATGTCTGATGAAGATCTGAAAAAGACAGAAATGGCATATGGTATTTGTGGATTGCATTCATAACAACGATCAAAGTTTGCATCTCGCAAAAAAAGGAGTGCTAAGTTCTCTAAAGGGTTAAGTGCGCAAACCCAGCCAGGCTCTGGTGGTGAGCTCCTTAGAAACACCTTGTGCACTATGTGATGTAAAAGTTCTGACAGCAGGAGAATAACAGTATATTAAAAAGCAAGTCAATTGCAAACTTGCTTATTTTCAAGTTGTCTAACTAACTAAAGCACTTTAGTAACATGAGAATACCCCATTAAGCATTTTACATCGCCGATTCCCATCAAGGGGTTATCTAAGTAATGCCAGAAAGAATAAGTCATCCAGAGCAAGATACCCTCTTTGTAAATTGCTATGATCTGAAACTAATGAAAGGATGACCCCCATCTATTAGCTCAGAATTCTCTAATATGGACTATAAGAAAGTAAGCTTTCCAAACTGAGAAACCCCTTTTAAAGGGTCATCCAACAACTTGCCAATGGCGCAAGTAATTAAAGTAAGTAAGGTTTAAAGAAATAATAATAAAAAAATTAAATACATTTTAAAAAATGTAATTTAAATAAAAAATACAAAAATACAAATACATCCTCTAAACACACCTGTATCATCATCATTTTTGAACTCATCATTAAAGCTGAAAAACTGCTAAAATCCATTTAAACAAAGCAGACTCCACGCTCACTGGTGAATCAGAGTTACATACAGAGAGGAGAGGAGCAGTCAGAAAAGGGCACAGAGCTAGTACTTTTGCTTATTAGTGTTTATCTCACCGCAGAGTTAGATTCACAGCTACCTTTGCTCAGTGCTGCTTTTTTAATGTTCCTCATGCTGCTTGTTCTACCGATTTTACAGTGAAGTTTGGCACTAACTTAAGAGCAGGCAGCAGTGAAGGTGGTGAATTAATTTAATAAAGATTATGTTTTGTAGAAGTCTGGAAGATGAATATGGCGCAGTGTGGGGTGCTGGTGAAATCCCAGGTAAACCAGATTCTAAGGTGGTGGAAATGAAAGAGAAGATGGAGCAGGAACTGATGCGCCAGGGAGAGGAGGTGCATGAGAGTATCTGGAAAAGGAAAGAGCAACACTCCACTGAAGTATGCATGACCTAAAATTACAGATGTGCATGTGGTTACATAGAAAGAAAAATTGCCTAATTTGATAAGACCTACTGTGATGGGTTTTTACTTGCACCACATCTTCTTCGAGAAGATCACTCCTCAATGCAATTTTGGGTGGTCGTCATAAAATGTTTAATATTTTTAGTAATAAAATTATTTCCCATAAATGAATTATTGATGACATGCCTTTATTAACAGCAAACTGCCAAACTGCTGGAGTTGGCCCAAGAAAAGCAAACAACGGAAATGAAAGTCCTGAAGGAATCGACAGACAGGTAAGGTTCCTTCTAACTATTCCTAAATTAACATACATGCTACTTATCAAGTGGGTTGGTTACTTTCTGCCACGACACGGGTTTCACCAATTTACTAATATTCTGTAACTAATTTGAAGTTCCATTCTCATTATTAGTAAAAACATGTCCTCTTACCAATCAATCTTCAGCCCTATCCAGACATCGCTCTCATCTGTAGGATGAATGGAGGCATTGGTGGCCATACATGGATCTCCAGCTCCTCCACTGCACCTGGGCTGCTTTTCTACTTGCACTACGGAGGAGACAGAATGACTTAAAAGCCTTTTATAAGAAAAGGGTGGTGACTGGTGATGAGCAAACGTGCTCGGATAACGTCTTATCCCAGCACTCGTGGGTGTTATCCGAGCATCTGGGAGTGCTCGTATATTATGTTTTAGTCCCTGCAGCTGCATGATTTGTGGCTGTTAGACAGCTTGAACACATTGCCTGTTTTTTAAGGAATCCCCACGTGTTGAGGCTGTGTAACAGCCGCAGGGACTAGAACATAATATACAAGCACTCCCAGATGCTCGGATAACACCCGAGTGTGCTTGGATAAGATGTTATCTGAGCACATTTGCTTATCATTAGTGGAGACCAATGCCAAGGCCAGCCTGAAGGCTAAATTCAAATGTGATGCACTGACTGGCCAACAGTCTATTAAACCAAACTCAACAGCTTCATATGAGGCTGTCTAGTTTGAGTCAGAAAACCCGTAGTCAGTCCATGCCTCACTGCTCATAGACAGACCATGATACATGGACATCAGAATGAGGCCTTAGTTAGATGTTGTCCCGTGCAGTACCTTCTACTGGAAACCTGTCCTCCATATGGAGTTTAGGAAAAAAATCACAGGATCCTGGTAGTTCATGGCCACCGAACTAAACCTCCTTTTACCTGTGGTATCCTCAGCACCTTTTCTAATTAGTAGGCCCTCCCACAACATCATGCATGTGTTGTGACACAACATAATGATGTTACTGGGCCTATAAGACAGAAGGGGCATTGGGGATGCCACAGGTGGTAGAGGGTGATCTGGCCATAGACTTCAGAAATGGCCAAAGTCCAGGATCCTGGGAAGCTTCCTGCTCAACTCTAGTATACAAATAACCATGCCGTGCCCACTGGAATGCAAAAGTTTAATTTCTGTGCAAAACACAGACAGATAACAACTTGGTGCCCGCTAATCATTACTGGTTCTACTATTACTAAGTGTATTAAGAAACCATCTATGAAATTAGGTTGACTACTTATCACCTTTACTTGCCCTCTTCTAAGGAGTTCACTCCATTTGCATTTCCAGCAAGGGTTTTAGGAAAGACAGTGTAATATATTATGTATGTCTAACAGCCCTTTAAGAACCATCTATTTCAAGAAATTTCTAGCAAAAAAAAAAAATCTAGAGAATCATCAAGTTCAGAGAAATTAATGTTGGTTGTCAAAAATGTTTCAGTTTTTGGATGGAAAGCAGGTCTATAGACAGGTAGACGTGAAGGGAAAAAGTCCCAATGATATTTATATGAGAAAATATAAATCCAGCAATGGGAAGAGCTGCCTTATGTCACAGCGCAAAACCAGGGCAGGTTCCATCAAACCAGATCCAAGGTAGTGTGAGGTCCAAGCATGTGAATAATGCGTTTTTCCACAGTGACACTAAACAGATGAAGAAAAAGCTGGAGATGAAGAGGATGGAAAGGCTGGAAACTATGAGCAAAAATACGATGGATAAAGCTGCTCAGGAGAGGTGTGATTATCCTAAATATTTCCTTTCCTGATTAATAAAAAAAAATATGTGCTAATTGACAATTATTGCAATGTACATGTCTTTATTGTGAGACCAAGACGAGATGAAAAACATATTCTGCACCACGGATGGATTATGTATAATTGTGTATACTTCATGCCTTTCAGGTTAAAAAAGGAAATAAATAACTCACACATTCAAGAAGTGGTGCAGGTTCTACAAATGGTTGGTATAATCATCAGAAATATTAGTAAATAAATGTTGCATTACTAATACTTATTATTACTGGGTTATCTATAACCCTGTACGTAACCCCTTTTCTCATGTACAGCACCATGGAATTAATGGTGCTATATAAATAAATAATAATAATAATAATACTGTGTGCTATTGTTAAATTAGCCCAATATACCACCCTCAAGTGTCAGGTAAGACGGTTCCGAGGGAAGTTCCATAGTTTGCTGTTACAAAGAGACATACATGTAATAGTAAAATAATAAATTCCTGTAAATAAGCAATAATCATTGTTTCTCAGAAAGTCAAAAAGTCATGGTTTCTTGGAGTACTGTCACATCTGCAGTGTGAATCTGTGTAAAACCATTTTATCAAGTATTGCAGATTATTATTATTATTATAGCGCCATTTATTCCATGGCGCTTTACATATGAAAAGAGGTGTACGTAATAAAAATAAGTACAATAATCTTGAACAAAACGAGTCACCAACGGGCACAGGAGGAGAGAGGACCCTGCCCGCGAGGGCTCACAATCTACAAGGGATGGGTGAGGATACAGTAGGCGAGGATAGAGCTGGTCATGCAGCGGTTTGGTCGATCGGTGGTTACTGCAGGTTGTAGGCTTGTCGGAAGAGGTGGGTCTTCAGGTTCCTTTTGAAGGTTTCCATGGTAGGTAAGAGTCTGATATGTTGTGGTAGAGGGTTCCAGAGTAGGGGGAAAAATCCTGTGATTGTGAGAAGATAAGAGGAGAGTAGAGGAGATTTTGTGAGGATCGGAGGTTGCATGCAGGTAAGTACCGGGAGACGAGGTGACAGATGTATGGAGGAGACAGGTTGTGGATGGCTTTGTATGCCAAGGTTGGGGTTTTGAACTGGAGTCTCTTGGCAATAGGGAGCCAGTGAAGGGATTGATTAGCAGATTATTATAATAACTCTAACATTATATCAGGGAAGTATATTGGTGTCTTTAGAACAAATGCCATTCTTTTCGTTCTTTTGTGGGGCTATTCTATAATCCTCTGTACAGCTGGAAACAAGGAGCGCCACTGTAACTTCTTCACTCTCAGGACTGGATCGATGTAAGGTGTAAAGCAGACAAATATCCTAGAGAAATGGCATCACATTCTCTGGTTCTGTGATGGGGATTAACTTTTTAAAGGAACACCCCAATATAATTTCAAAGGGTTGTCTAAGATTAGAAAATGGCGATTTTTTTCACCTGAAATGGCACCACTATTGTTCATGGGCTTTGTCTGGTTTTGCATATAACCATAAAACTTATACTAGTATAATGAATACATGAATCTTACAGATATCTGATAAATGGAGCAATCAGCAACAGAAACTAGAAGAAAAACAGGCCGAAGGACTGCAGAGAATCAAAGAGAAAAGAGATCAGGTATGATTATATGTATTTAGGAAGTCATTGTCTCATCTACTGAGAGCCTCATAGCCATGGTTACCATTGAACCCCCATCTCAATCATTGTCAGTTAACAATAACACTTGAGTTCTTCAGTCTATGCCAGCGTTCTCCAACTCTAGTCCACAAGAGCCTCCAACAGATCATGTTTCCAAGATTTCTTAAGTACTGCCCAGGTGATAATTCCAAAAAGGAAATCCGAAAAACATGATCTGTTGGTGGCTTTTGATAACTGGAGTTGGAAAACACTGGTCTAAACATTGTGGTCACTGAAATGGCAATTTGCTTGACAGATTAGACATCAGGAAATTATTTGGAACAAATGAGGGCACCACAAAGGAAAATGATGACTGCAACCATGTTGTGTTTGTTGCATTATTTTGTCCACAGACTTTAACTTTCCTTTCCTTTCCATACAGACTCAAAAAGACCTTGAAGAGGAATACCAGGGGAAGATGAAGAACCTAGAAGTAGAAATACCAGATGCGGTACATGATTGCATGGCACCATATTTTCCCTCTGAAGCCAAATCTTTGAAAAAAGAGCCAGGGAACCATGTAAATAGGTGGGAATTTCTATTTGGAAAATCTGACAAAGTAGAATCTTCGGTTACAAAAACGCCCGAGGAATCAGATACTCAAATTGACCCATCTGCAAAAGAAGTAGATGAATCTTTGGCTGGTGGCCCTGCCACCGAAGAACTAATTTCAAGAGCTGCTTTGTTGTGCGAGACATCTGCAAGCGATGCATTACCGAGTGGCACTCCAACATCTTCAGACGTAGTAGGAAAGACTCCTTCAAAGGAAGCGTCCAAACAATAACCTATTCTTGTCAAAATATTACTAGCCATCCCGGATTCATCAGCGGGGCAGAATTATTTTCGCCTTTGGAAAGGCGAAAAGGGTTAAACTGGAAATTTAAATTATTGGTTTGTGATAATGCGAGGTGACTTACATTTAGGTAACGGGAATATTAATATTTAATTGTAGATGTTTTCTGATGGGACTCAATGTACTGTATATATTTAAACCATGATCTTTACCAATTTTGTAGAGGAGTTAAAGCAGAACCTGTAAGGACAATTTTACTAATGAAATCAGCTGTAAAGGTGATGCACAACAATAAAAAAGATACCTGAATTGTAAAAAAAAACTATGGTTCCAGAGCTGAAAACTGAACTTTCAAAGCAAACTGCAAGCTAGTCTCCAAGTGTGCCTACTAAGGCTACTTTCACACTAGCGTCGGGCTCGGCCCGTCGCAGTGCGTCGGGCCGAGGTTACCGACGCTAGCGTTCTCTGCACCGCACAACGGGGCTGGAAAAATGCATCCGCTGCCCCATTGTGAGGTGCGGGGAAGTGAGGGGAGGTGGGGGTGGAGTTCCGGCCGCGCATGCGCGGTCAGAAAAAGCGGACCGTCGGCAGCAAAAAACGTTACATGTAGCGTTTTTTGCAGCCGACGGTCCGCCACAACATGGCGCAACCGTCGCACGACGGTTGCGACGTGTGTCAATTCGTCGCAATGCGTCGCTAATGTTAGTCTATGGACAAAAAACGCATCCTGCAAGCACTTTTGCAGGATGCTTTTTTTGACCAAAACGACGCATTGCGACGGAGGACAAAAAACGCTAGTGTGAAAGTAGCCTAACCGATAAACGTCACCGTCTCCTTGGTTGACAGTTCCACTCTCTGCTACGTAAGGCATTTGGCAGACAGTGGTGGAGTTGTAAAAAAAAAAAACACTTTAAAATAAGTGTACAGGATTAGAAAAAAAAGCTTACTTTTTCTTAAAAAAAAAAAAAAAAAATAGCACAGATTTTGACTGGTATTTTAGCTCCAATCTATTGAAGTTATTGAGCTCAAATCCCATGGGATCCATGCTCAGACCTTCTTGAGAGATGATCTATCCCAGAAATTGAGTTCTGGTTTGTTCGAATTCACATTTTTCGAGTTTGCTATAGAGATGGTTCTGCTGTAGACATTCCACGACTAACTGGACATGTCTGCGATGTTCCTCCAAGGAATCTGAAAATATAAGAATGTCATCAAGATCAACAACAAATTGATCCAAGAAATGTCGAAAATCGTCATTAATGAAGCGCTGAAAGGTGTCAGGGGCGTTGCTAAGGCCGAAATGGCATAACCAGATATTCAAAATGTTCATATCTAGTTCTAAACGCATTTTTCCAATGATCTCCCGGGCGGATTCGTATGAGATTATAAGCCCCTCTTAGATCGAGTTTGGTAAAAAGTCTGGCAAAACGCAGTCTCTCCAGCAACTCAGGGATTAAGGGAGTGGGTAGAGATTCTTAATGGTAATTTAATTTATTCCTCTATAATCAATACATGGCCACAGGGTGGAGTCCTTCTTTTCTACAAAAATAAGAATGCTCCAGCCGGCGAAGAAGGTTGAATAAAGTGTTTCTCTAAATTTTCATCTAGATATTCTTTTAGTACTTTTAATTCAGACTCAGAAAGATTGTAAATTTGCCCAGATGGCATTGACACTCCAGGAAGTAAATCAATGGAACAGTCGTAATGAGGAGGCAGTTGATCGGCTTTTTTCTTACTGCAAACCTCACTGAACTGTTGGTACTGAGGTGGTAGTTGATCAAAATTCTGATGAGAAATCTTGGATACTTGAATTTGTTTGTAAACAGATACATTATCATGGCAATTGTTTTTACAGTACTCAGAGGGAAAGGTAATGGTCCTCGATGCCAAGTTGATTGATGGGTTATGAATTGAAAACCAGGAAATTCCTAGAATAAATGGAAATTTAGGAGATGAAATAAGCTGAAAACTGCTTCATGATGATTCAACTTCATTCAGATTTCCAGTTCAATTGTCTTGTGAGTAACAGGTCCAGACGATAAAGGTGATCCACCCACAGTTTCCATATCGATGGGCATGGATTTAGTCTTACTTGCAATGTTATTGTCAAGTGTGAATTGTAAGTCCATGAAATTCCCTCCTGCTCCTGAATCTAACAAGGCAGAACATTGTATTTTTTGGCTCTCAATTATGACCTGTATGGAAACGACAAAATGAGAAGATGGCGATTGCTCTTTGACCTTATCCTGCATTACGGACGAGATGGTCTGCAGAATTGCAGACATTACAGAAATGTCCAGTGCCCCCACAATAGAGACATAGATTATCTATATGCCGCCTTTCCTTCTCTACTGCAGAGAGGTTTACGGATTACACCAATTTGCATAGGTTCGGGCACACTTTCCATTTACTATTGGTTTTTTAATGCGGATTGAGTAAAGGAGTAGTTAGGGGTGTTTCTAAACACTCACAGCATTTCCTTTCTTCGTTCAGTCAGTCTCTGATCAAGTTGAATGCATAGTTGAATAAAGTTCTCTAAATTATCAGGGGTCTTGAACCTTGCAAGTTCATCTTTCATTAGCTCTGATAATCCTTGGCGAAATTGACTCCTTTGGGCATCTAAATTCCGTGTGGTGTCTACCATCCAGTGGCAGAATTCGGAGGTATACTCAGCTACAGAGCACCGCCCCTGACGTAGATTATGCAATTCGGTTTCAGCTGTAGCACAACAATTTGGGTCATCAAACACTGGATCCATAGCTGTTATGAAGCAAACTAAGTCATTTAGGAGGTCAGAGTTCTTTTCCACATAAGGTGAGGCCCATACAAGAGCCTCATCAGTCAGATTAATGATGAACAGAACCTTTTCCCTATCATTGGTAAATGGAGAGGGATGCATCTGGAAATAGATATGGCATGGATTTAGGAATTCACAGTAATGATAACGATCCCACTCAATCTTGCGGGCAGCAGCATGCGGGCGTTTGATTCCGGTCCAGAAGTTGCCTCTGCAACTGAATAATTTCCTTTTGCTTACCCAACACCTGTGTTTGCAACTTAGAAAATTTTTCTTGGTAGGTGGTACCAAAATTCTGAAGTTCAGCAACTTGTTACCTCAGTTGGGCTGCAACAGACTCCATTTGGTGCGCGAGATTATTCTGTTATGCACTGACCTGGTTGGAGTAGTGATATTGCGACCACTAGTGGCAGCACCAGGCAGGTAGCATAGTCAGGGATAATCTGAGGTCGGTACACAGGAGCAGCAGTGTAGTTGGAATGATAAGCAGATAGCGTCGTCAGAATATAACCAGAGGTCGATATCAGGAGCATCAATGTAGTTTGAAGGATTAGCAGGAATCATAGTCAGGTCCGGCCAGAGGTCGGTACACGGAGCAGCAGTAGAATCTTGAGGATAAGTAGCAGGTGAAAGGAAGATTGACTAGAGGCTGGCAGCTCAATAATCTCACAAGGAAGGGAGTGCAATGCCAGGTTTAAATAGGGTTTTCAATCAGAGTGGAGATCATCAGAAACAACATAGGTACATGTATTTGGGTTAGCACAGAACCATCAAGCAAGCTGAATAGCTCAGAGGGAAGAGCTGCCTCCTGTTGCACAAGAGCTGTTGGGTTTGAATACTGACAGGAATTTTATAGTCTGCAATTTATAAAATTAGCGCTTAAAAATAGATATTTATAAAGAGCTTTATAATAATCAGACTGCCCCTTTAACTGTCATTCAATGAAGATTCTGTATGTCATGTATCCTACAAGTTTCTGCATTATGGTATATATTTTTGTCATAATGTTCTCACAGGTGCACCCATAAAATAGGCACAAGAAGGACTGTATTTATTAGCACACAAATGATTTTGACGGGGGAAAATAAAAATAACAAACGTAAAATAATGTGGTTGCATAAGTTTATAATTGGGGATGTGGATGTGTACTGTTATGACCCCAATGGCGAGGGTCTCAGAGGAACGTGGAAGTCTGCAGAATACAAAAATCCAGCTCATAGGGCAGTGGTAACTGGGTTGACCATATATCTACTCCTAACGCCAACACTAGAAGTAGCCGGGGATCATTCCTACGTTGATTCTAGATGACACGCGCCAGCCGGAGAATCTAGCTACCCCTAGTAGAGGAAAACAAAGACCTTTCTTGCCTCCAGAGAAGGGGACCCCAAAGCTGGATAGAAGCCCCCCACAAATAATGACGGTGAGGTAAGAGGAAATGACAAACACAGAAATGAATCAGGTTTAGCACAGAGAGGCCCGCTTACTGATAGCAGAATAAAGAAAGGTAACTTATATGGTCAACAAAAACCCTATCAAAATCCACACTGGAAATTCAAGAACCCCCGAACCGTCTAACGGTCCGGGGGGAGAACACCAGCCCCCTAGAGCTTCCAGCAAAGGTCAGGATATAGATTTGGAACAAGCTGGACAAAAATACAAAACCAAAACAAATAGCAAAAAGCAAAAGGCAGACTTAGCTGATATAACTGGAACCAGGATCAGTAGACAAGAGCACAGCAGACTAGCTCTGATAACTACGTTGCCAGGCATTGAACTGAAGGTCCAGGGAGCTTATATAGCAACACCCCTAACTAACGACCCAGGTGCGGATAAAAGGAATGACAGAAAAACCAGAGTCAAAAAACTAGTAACCACTAGAGGGAGCAAAAAGCAAATTCACAACAGTACCCCCCCCTTAGTGAGGGGTCACCGAACCCTCACCACGACCACCAGGGCGATCAGGATGAGCGGCATGAAAGGCACGAACTAAATCGGCCGCATGAACATCAGAGGCGACCACCCAGGAATTATGCTCCTGACCATAGCCCTTCCACTTGACCAGGTACTGAAGCCTCCGCCTGGAGAGGCGAGAATCCAAGATCTTCTCCACCACGTACTCCAACTCGCCCTCAACCAACACCGGAGCAGGAGGCTCAGCAGAAGGAACTACAGGCACAATGTACCGCCGCAACAAGGACCTATGAAATACATTGTGAATAGCAAACGACACAGGAAGATCCAGACGAAAAGATACAGGATTAAGGATTTCCAATATCTTGTAAGGCCCAATAAAACGAGGTTTAAATTTGGGAGAGGAGACCTTCATAGGAACAAAGCGGGAAGAAAGCCATACCAAATCCCCAACGCGTAGTCGGGGACCCACACCGCGGCGGCGGTTGGCAAAGCGCTGAGCCTTCTCCTGTGACAACTTCAAGTTGTCCACCACATGATTCCAGATCTGCTGCAACCTATCCACCACAGAATCCACCCCAGGACAGTCAGAAGGCTCCACCTGACCCGAAGAAAAGCGAGGATGGAAACCAGAGTTGCAGAAAAAAGGCGAAACCAAGGTGGCGGAACTAGCCCGATTATTAAGGGCAAACTCAGCCAACGGCAAGAATGTCACCCAATCGTCCTGATCAGCAGAGACAAAACACCTCAAATAAGCCTCCAAAGTCTGATTGGTTCGCTCCGTCTGTCCATTAGTCTGAGGATGGAAAGCAGACGAAAACGACAAATCAATGCCCATCCTACTACAAAAGGATCGCCAGAACCTGGAAACGAACTGGGATCCTCTGTCTGACACAATATTCTCAGGGATGCCGTGCAAACGAACCACGTTCTGGAAAAACACAGGAACCAGATCGGAAGAGGAAGGCAGCTTAGGCAAAGGAACCAAATGGACCATCTTGGAGAAGCGATCACATATCACCCAGATAACGGACATGCCCTGAGATAGCGGAAGATCAGAAATGAAATCCATGGAGATATGTGTCCAAGGTCTCTTCGGGACAGGCAAGGGCAAGAGCAAACCGCTGGCACGAGAACAGCAAGGCTTAGCTCGAGCACAAGTCCCACAGGACTGCACAAATGACTGCACATCCCTTGACAAGGAAGGCCACCAAAAGGACCTGGCCACCAGATCTCTGGTGCCAAAAATTCCCGGGTGACCTGCCAACACCGAGGAATGAACCTCGGAAATGACTCTGCTGGTCCACTTATCCGGGACAAACAGTCTGTCAGGTGGACAAGACTCAGGCCTATCAGCCTGAAATCTCTGCAACACACGTCGCAGATCCGGAGAAATAGCTGACAAGATAACTCCATCTTTAAGAATACCAACAGGATCAGCGACTCCAGGAGCATCAGGCACAAAGCTCCTAGAAAGAGCATCGGCCTTCACATTCTTTGAACCTGGTAAATACGAGACAACAAAATCAAAGCGGGAGAAAAACAATGACCAGCGGGCCTGTCTCGGATTAAGGCGTTTAGCAGACTCGAGATACATCAGATTTTTGTGATCAGTCAAGACCACCACACGATGCTTAGCACCCTCGAGCCAATGACGCCACTCCTCAAATGCCCATTTCATGGCCAACAACTCCCGATTGCCCACATCATAATTTCGCTCGGCAGGCGAAAACTTCCTAGAGAAAAAGGCACAAGGTTTCATAACAGAGCAACCAGGGCCTCTCTGCGACAAAACGGCCCCTGCCCCAATCTCCGAAGCATCCACCTCAACCTGAAAGGGAAGTGAGACGTCAGGCTGGCACAAAACAGGCGCCGAAGTAAACCGGCGTTTCAACTCCTGGAAAGCCTCCACGGCAGCAGGAGCCCAGTTAGCTACATCGGAGCCCTTCTTGGTCATATCCGTCAAAGGTTTCACAATGCTAGAAAAATTAGCAATAAAACGACGGTAGAAGTTAGCGAAGCCCAAGAACTTCTGAAGACTCTTAACTGACGAGGGCTGAGTCCAATCAAGAATAGCTCGGACCTTGACTGGGTCCATCTCCACAGCAGAAGGGGAAAAAATGAACCCCAAAAAGGGAACCTTCTGTACACCAAAGAGACACTTTGAGCCCTTGACAAACAAAGAATTTTCACGCAAAATTTTAAAGACCAACCTGACCTGCTCCACATGCGAATCCCAATCATCAGAAAAAACCAAAATATCATCCAGATAAACAATCAAAAATTTATCCAGATACTTCCGGAAAATGTCATGCATAAAGGACTGAAAAACTGAAGGCGCATTGGAGAGCCCAAAAGGCATCACCAAGTACTCAAAATGACCTTCGGGCGTATTGAATGCGGTTTTCCATTCATCACCTTGCTTAATGCGCACAAGGTTGTACGCACCACGAAGGTCTATCTTGGTGAACCACTTGGCACCCTTAATCCGGGCAAACAAGTCAGACAACAGCGGTAAAGGATACTGAAATTTGACAGTGATCTTATTTAAAAGCCGATAATCAATACAAGGTCTCAAAGATCCGTCCTTTTTTGCCACAAAAAAGAATCCCGCACCAAGAGGGGAAGAAGACGGACGAATATGTCCTTTCTCCAGAGACTCCTTGATATATGAACGCATAGCGGTATGTTCAGGTACCGACAGATTAAACAGTCTTCCCTTAGGAAACTTACTGCCTGGGATCAAATCTATAGCACAGTCACAGTCCCTATGAGGAGGCAGTGCACTGGACTCAGACTCACTGAAGACATCCTGATAATCAGACAAATACTCCGGAACTTCCGAAGGCGTAGAAGAAGCAATAGACACAGGCAGGGAATCCCCATGAATACCACGACAGCCCCAACTTGAGACTGACATAGCCTTCCAGTCCAGGACTGGATTATGGGTCTGTAACCATGGCAGCCCTAAAACAACCAAATCATGCATTTTATGTAAAACCAGGAAACGTATCACCTCGCGGTGTTCAGGAGTCATGCACATGGTAACCTGTGTCCAATACTGCGGTTTATTTGCTGCCAATGGTGTAGCATCAATACCCCTAAGAGGAATAGGATTTTCTAATGGTTCAAGAGTAAAACCACAGCTCTTAGCAAATGAGAGATCCATGAGACTCAGGGCAGCACCTGAATCTACAAACGCCATGACAGGATAAGATGACAGTGAGCAAATCAAAGTTACAGACAGAATAAATTTAGGTTGCAAATTACCAACGGTGACAGGACTAACAACCTTAGCTATACGTTTAGAGCATGCTGAGATAACATGTGTAGAATCACCACAGTAGTAGCACAAGCCATTCCGGCGTCTATGAATTTTCCGCTCATTTCTAGTCAGGATTCTATCACATTGCATTAAATCAGGTGTCTGTTCAGACAACACCATGAGGGAATTTGCGGTTTTTCTATCACATTGCACCGAATTAGGTGTCTGTTCAGACAACACCATGAGGGAATTTGCGGTTTTGCGCTCCCGCAACCGCCGGTCAATTTGAATAGCCAGTGCCATAGTATCATTCAGACCTGTGGGAATGGGAAAACCCACCATAACATTCTTAATGGCTTCAGAAAGGCCATTTCTAAAATTAGCGGCCAGTGCACACTTGTTCCAATGTGTCAGCACGGACCATTTCCGAAATTTTTGGCAATACACTTCAGCCTCGTCCTGCCCCTGAGACATAGCCAGCAAGGCCTTTTCTGCCTGAATCTCAAGATTGGGTTCCTCATAAAGTAAACCGAGCGCCAGAAAAAACGCATCAAGATCAGCCAATGCCGGATCTCCTGGCGCCAGCGAAAAAGCCCAATCCTGAGGGTCGCCCCGTAAGAACGAAATAACAATTTTTACTTGCTGAGCAGAATCTCCAGATGAACAGGGTCTCAGGGACAAAAACAATTTACAATTATTCACGAAATTCCTAAACTTAAACCTGTCTCCGGAAAACAGTTCAGGAATCGGTATTTTAGGTTCTGACCTAGGATTTCTGATAACATAGTCTTGTATGCCCTGCACACGAGTAGCCAGCTGGTCCACACTTGTAATCAAGGTCTGGACATTCATGTCTGCAGCAAGCATAGCCACTCTGAGGTAAAGGGGAAGAAGAAAAAAAAAAAACTCAGAATCTTCTTTCTTATAATCCCTCTTCTGCAATGCATTAAACATTTAATACGGGCCTGGCAAACTGTTATGACCCCAATGGCGAGGGTCTCAGAGGAACGTGGAAGTCTGCAGAATACAAAAATCCAGCTCATAGGGCAGTGGTAACTGGGTTGACCATATATCTACTCCTAACGCCAACACTAGAAGTAGCCGGGGATCATTCCTACGTTGATTCTAGATGACACGCGCCAGCCGGAGAATCTAGCTACCCCTAGTAGAGGAAAACAAAGACCTTTCTTGCCTCCAGAGAAGGGGACCCCAAAGCTGGATAGAAGCCCCCCACAAATAATGACGGTGAGGTAAGAGGAAATGACAAACACAGAAATGAATCAGGTTTAGCACAGAGAGGCCCGCTTACTGATAGCAGAATAAAGAAAGGTAACTTATATGGTCAACAAAAACCCTATCAAAATCCACACTGGAAATTCAAGAACCCCCGAACCGTCTAACGGTCCGGGGGGAGAACACCAGCCCCCTAGAGCTTCCAGCAAAGGTCAGGATATAGATTTGGAACAAGCTGGACAAAAATACAAAACCAAAACAAATAGCAAAAAGCAAAAGGCAGACTTAGCTGATATAACTGGAACCAGGATCAGTAGACAAGAGCACAGCAGACTAGCTCTGATAACTACGTTGCCAGGCATTGAACTGAAGGTCCAGGGAGCTTATATAGCAACACCCCTAACTAACGACCCAGGTGTGGATAAAAGGAATGACAGAAAAACCAGAGTCAAAAAACTAGTAACCACTAGAGGGAGCAAAAAGCAAATTCACAACAGTGTACAGAATTAGCCAATCACCTTTACCCTCATGTTATATAGTAGTCAGTAGACAGCTGCCATTATTTACAGTGATTCTAATTAACCCATATAAAGTAACAATGCTCTAGTAGCATTTTCTGGACATTTTCTTAGTTGCACTTTACAGCAAAAGCCATGCTCTGTAAAACTCCTTACAACACAGCAAAATGATCTTGTTGTTGAAAGTTATCAGTCATGAGAAGGATACTAAAAATGTTTATGGCATATACCGTGGAGCACACTGAAAACGTCATCAAAAGTGGCCAAAATTTGTCAGGGCAGTGATATTACCTTGAACTTGCCATCACTAAAAAAAAAATCATGAAAATAAAAGAATTAAATTGGTCAGTGAGGCTGCCAAAAAGGCCTACAGCAACATTAAAGGAGCTGCAGGAATTTCTGCAAAAATAGAAAACTAAAGAGGAGTACAATTATTTCATTAGTTGTGATTGCTATAGCGAATAGTTAAACTCATGGCTAGGGTTGAGCGACTTTTGCTTTTTTATGATCGAGTTGGGTTTTGTGAAACCCGACCTTCTCGAAAGTCGGATCGCGTGAAATCGGCCGATTCTACTGTAAAGTCGGGTTCCGAACCCAATGCAAGTCAATGTGGATTATTTTTTACATTTACTTAATCTCTCTCTCTCTCTCTCTCTCTCTCTCCTCCGTGCAAAGCATATGTTGTGTTTGACTGCGGAAATCACTGCAGCCCAAACGGTAATATGGCTCTATAACGCCGCAGAAACCAGGCCGGAACCTATGTCATCACGCTGCCCACACTCCTTAATTGGCTGAAAAAATGGCGGGGAAGGCGTCATACAAAACGCGACTTTGGCGCCAAGATCGCCGACCACGTGGCCGATCCCACGCTGGAGTCGGGTCGGGTTTCACGAAACCCGACTTTGCCGAAAGTCGGCGACTTTTGAAAATGAACGATCCGTTTCGCTCAACCCTACTCATGGCCAATAAAGAGGTATGATAATAATACTAATATGATAATACGCACCTATATAAACCAAAGTAACTGCAAAAACATAGTCACTCATAAATCCTACACAAGCGTTACTACTATGGGGCCTATTACATGATTGCCAGAGGTATTGTTCTGGTTGCTGCCCAGTGTAGACATATCCAGCAATCAAGATACAATATCTTGCTTGTTTTCTCATTAAAGAGGACGTTTTAGTGGATTTTCTAAATTGGAACTGAGTACTTGCATGAATTCCTGCTGCTGCACCGATTCTGGAACAGTTCTCCTTTTTATTCTCTCCCCCTGTATTCCAAAGTTATCCCTCCAATAAAAAAAAGAGGCAAATTTACCCTTCTAAGAACTGGGCGTATACTATGGAACTTCTCTGTGGGCGTGGCTATGTTTTTGATTGGCCAGCAACAGAGGAGAAAAAGCAAACTCCCACAGAATAGCCCTGTGGTACACGCCCAGTTGGTGGAACGGAAAACTTGCACCATTATTACAAGGGGGCAAAACTTTGGAAAGGAGGAGAACAGAAGTAAAAGAAAAACTATTCCAAAATCAGTGGAGCAGTACCAATTGGAGTACTTAGCTGAAAATAAAAAATCAGTGAAAGGTCACCGACAATAATTATTATCTTTCACGAATTGCACATCATTTTATCTGAATACAAATTGTGCTGCCGACAATAATGTAAACTGTATCACAGTTATTATCTGCAAATTTAATATCTCTTATGCGCTAGGGTCTCTGCAGACCCCATAGCATAATATATGTAATATGTAAAAAATAAATAAATCTTTATTTTATTATATATTTTCATGTTTATCACTGATGTAATAAATAAAAATTAAATACAATTTAAAACCATGGTTAAGAAATAATAATAGTAATAATAATAAGGCCGGGGTCACACTACAGCGTAATACAGATGAGTGTTAGGCGAAAAAAAAAATCGCACAGCACACGGACCATCAGTGTGACTTGCGAGAAATTCTCAGGCATTAGGCAGGTGACAGGAAAGGCTCAGCCATTATTTGCTCATTTTGCAAGTGTGTGAGTAAATCTCACCATATGGATGACACACGGATACTTTTTTGAGAAAAAAACACATCCTGGCATTGCACACGGATGAGATACGGATCACCATGCGGAGAATATTTGTGCGATTCTCAGCAGACAAAATCGGACAGATTTTTTATACATTGTGTGTGACCCCGGCATAATAATAATAATAATAATAATAATAAACAAAGCATCTACTTTTTGCTTGCTAGCACCCACTTATCTGCAGTGGTACTAGCTGTATATCAAGATTATGGACCTGATTCATAATTTGCGTTTTTTCTAAAGGTACCGTCACATTAAGCGACGCTGCAGCGATAGCGACAGCGATGCCGATCGCTGCAGCGTCGCTGTTTGGTCGCTGGAGAGCTGTCACACAGACCGCTCTCCAGCGACCAACGATGCCGAGGTCCCCGGGTAACCAGGGTAAGCATCGGGTTGCTAAGCGCAGGGCCGCGCTTAGTAACCCGATGTTTACCCTGGTTACCAGCGTAAAAGTTAAAAAAACAAACAGCACATACTCACCAGCGCGTCCCCCAGCCTCTGCTTCCTGACACTGACTGAGCTCCGGCCCTAACAGCACAGCGGTGACGTCACCGCTGTGCTTTCACTTTCAGTTTAGGGCCGGCGCTCAGTCAGTGTCAGGAAGCAGAGGCTGGGGGACGCGCTGGTGAGTATGTGCTGTTTGTTTTTTTAACTTTTACGCTGGTAACCAGGGTAAACATCGGGTTACTAAGCGCGGCCCTGCGCTTAGTAACCCGATGTTTACCCTGGTTACCAGTGTAAAATATCGCTGGTATGGTTGCTTTTGCTGTCAAACACGGCGATACACGGCGACCTAGCGACCAAATAATGTGCAGACCTTCTAGCAGCGACCAGCAATTTCACAGCGGGATTCTGATCGCTGCTGCGTGTCAAATACAGCGATATCGCTCCCTAGGACGCTGCAACGTCACAGATCGCTGGCGACGTTGCTTAGTGTGACGGTACCTTAAGCCTTTTTTTTTATTTACTTCTAATATTTGTTGACTTCTGCATCTTCAAAATTGCAGGACTTCCAATTTAGCACTAAATCTTCATTTCATAAATTTTTCACAAAATAAAAAAATGTTTATTTTTCTCTTCAATCAGCTTGACAAATTTTTAAGTTGCACATTTTATTGGTGCAAGATTTGCACCAAAATAAGACTCCAGGGGTAAGTGAAGTACATCTGCAACAAGTTTTGGACATTTTTTTTAAAAAGTCACAATGGATATATCGGCCTAGAACATTTGGAAAACACAGACCCAATCCAACAATGACAAAGATAAAAGGAAAAAAAAAACACAACCGAACACATATAATTAGTCTTTAAAAAAGACACAAAATAAAAGAATAAGAAAGGAACAAAAACAGGTGATAATTCAATGAGGAATCTGAGCTCTACACATGATGTGCATTCTTAAAATACTGTCTGTTCGAAAACATATTTGATTGTTATATAACGCAACAAAGTACTGAGAACAGCAGCAAAAAATCCCAAGACACAGTTCTTTCGCAGTCCTTTTTCCATTACTGAAGTTCAGAACATGCCTTAAGGGAGCAATCATAGGTAAGGACACCCCGCCAGCTGATTCCATCTGACGCAACTACTGGTAAAAAATACATTTTCCTAAAATACAGAACCAACTTACAAAAAAATCATGCAGCTCAATGTTAAAACTGAATGAAGACTTATCAATGGTAGAAGCCTCTCACTTGATATCCCCCTTTAATAGGAAGGACTAAAAATCTCAGATTTCCAACCTGGGGATCTAAATATGGGCACAAGGTCCTTAACTCTTCCCGCTCCCATCTCTGCCAGACACCACTTCTATGATCCTGGCATCTGAGTGGTCTCCCTTGTGCTGGGCAGTGTGCTGGGCAGTGTGCTGGGTGCCCCGCAGGCATAATGAGCTTTTCCCTTTCCTCTTGCTGGGAGATGCGTTTTACCCTCTGAACTTGAATCTAACTATCCCCGACTATTGTTAGTTACAAATTTGTCATTGTCACCATCTCTCAAGTTCTCACACAACTTTTTCACACTTCTTCCCTAAACTCACTAAACTGTCCAGAAGCTACTCTGCAGACACAACCCAGGGGTCCCTGTAAAGACATAAAATGTGAACACCAAGCAGCCCTGATAAGCACAGTGCCCAGCGCTAAAATGTGCATGGCCTTTTTAATGGTAGCCTGGTTTAATAGTAGTGAAAATACCCCATCAATCTACGATATGTAAGTAGAGTTCATTACACTGGTATGTCCACACAATGGGGCAGATTTATTAATACTGTCTATTCCTTAGGCTACAGTCTTAAAGCTTGCGAGATTGAGCATAATGTTTCATTCAAGTTGATAACTTTGGCATATTTTTAGACTGTTTAGTTACATCACCTATTAGTTGGCTTACCTTGTGTGCCACAATTTTGATGCACAGTGTCACACATTAAAGCATTTCAAATTCCAGCGAAACCCTTTAGATCAAGGACACACCTTCTTGTACGACAAAGCACAGAAAGTGTCTAACACATAAATATGGTGCAAGTCATGAAAGAGACTTTTTGGTGATATGCAAATTGCCTCTCAGAGAAAAAGAGGACTTAAACTCTATAGCACCACCTGTTGGAAGTAGCGATCCTACAAGTCACAATCAACCCTTTAACGAGTCTCGCAATATGACTTAGGATAAAAGCCAAATCACTATCTCAATTCGCAGACACGGTGTTTCGGGCTGTTGGCCCTCGTCAGTGCGAAGCATGAGAACTGATTTGGCTAGGTGAGAGGCTCTGGACTGGGGTCTAAGGAGTAAGGTTTCTCCTTGTGGAGAGTGACATACCAGCTCTGGCTCGTCAAGGTAAGGAGGCTTATTTTTTGGTGAGAAATGCACAAGAATTATGGTACGTTTGGCTTGATATATCTCTCTTTTTGTATTTTCTACAGCAACTCCACAGGAAAGAAGTGGTATCACATCCCTATCCAAATAAATGTGCTGTCCACTGATTTCTAACTTCTTGTTTCAGGAAACAACACATGTACATTAGCAGTAATGAACAGACTCTTGCTCTATCTGTTGTACTGAAGCGTCTAATGAACGTGTGCTGAGGTCATAGTCAAGGGAGGGATGAGCAGGGTCAGCTGTGACATTGGCTATTGTGAATAAAGGATCTTGCTTTATCAGCTCTGTATGTATAAAGATATTATCAATTATTGTAACCCTGCCTCTGCTGATAAGGAGCCTGCTGAAAACTGTGCTTGAAAGGACAAGAAATATAATTCTAAACAGCCATCAAAGGTCACTGTGAAAATTTTATGATAACATTTTTTCACGTTACGATCTTTATTAAAAAAAAAAGTAATCAATGGCATATTTGTACTCATGCCCGGCCTTAGCTCTCTGCAAACTGTATGGTTGCCTAGTGTGCCAACCTCTGCAGTGGGCGTGACAGCTACCAGAAACTTTCGCTCCTGTCCTGCTTAGATCTTGTAGTGCAGGAGAAGTGTCCACACATCCTGTGTTATCAGCCGTTTATAGGGGTGCTACATGTCATTGTAATCCTGTCTGTGATGATAATGAGACTTCTGAAAAATCTTCTGTAAACAATAAGAAGTATGACTCTATATACAATTTTATTTTTTTTATACAGATCGCGATTTGATTAAAAAAAACATTGTTAATTTTTTTTTATAAATCTAACACAAAAAGTGCTAGAGCAAAAGCTGGAGACATGTCACAAGTTGCTCTAACACACTTTGTCAGATGGTATGAAATTAAGCCATGGCAAAATGATTGTCCACCATTAAAAATATAAACAATTCTTCTCAAAAAATGTGTATATCAATCCACAGAAGTGTTTCAAAGGGTTATTCTCAAAGCATTAAATCATCCCTTATTCTCTAGGATAGGGGATAACTTGCTGATACCTTGGGGTCCGATTGCTGGGACTCCTAGAGATCCTGAGATCGGGGCTCTAGAATCCTAAAAATTAGGCTTTGCAGCGGCGGTCCACAGAAGATTGGGTATGCACTATTCTACTAGAGTAGACCTGGGCAAAAGTACGGCCCGCAGGCCACATCCGGCCCTCTGGCTGTTTCCGCCCAGCCTGCAGACCGAAAGAACCTAGGGGCTGAAAACATTGGCCTACGGGGCGCAGCTTGCCTTCCCCAGCCTATCCGCCACTGGCCACTGTCACTTCTATCTGCACCCTCGGGATGCAGGCAGCGGTGAATGCATTTGTGGTGGAGGGACCGCTGTCCCCTTCTTCCACCAATCAGCATGTGAGACAGCTGAGGCGATTATGTCATTTTATCGCGTCAGCTGTGCAGTGCAGAGAGTCAGTGCATCAGAGATAGCAGAGGCACTGGAAGAGCACCAGGGGAATGCGAACGAGGTATGTGCTTTTTTCCACGTGTATAGGGTCTCATGCTGAACATGGGGAGGTTATGGGGTCTCATGCTGGACATGGGGAGGCTATGGGGCTCTCATGCTCTACATCTGCAGGTTATGGGGTTCTCATGTTTGACATCAGGAGGTTATGGGGTTCTCATGTTGGACATGTGGAGGCTATGGTGTCTCATGCTGGTCATGGGGAGGCTATGAGGTCTCATGCTGGACATGGGGAGGCTATATGGGGGTCTCATTCTGGACATGAGGAGGCTATGTGGGGTCTCATGCTAGACATGGGGAGGCTATGGTGTCTCATGCTGGTCATAGGGAGGCTATGGGGTTTAATGCTGGACATGGGGAGGCTATATGGGGGTGTCATTCTGGACATGAGGCTATGTGGGGTCTCATACTGGACATGGGGAGGCTATGTGGGGTCTCATGCTGGACATGGGGAGACTATGTGGTTCACATGCTGATCATGTGGAGGCTATGCAGGTCACATGCTGATCATGGGAGGCTACGTGAGTCTCAAGCTGACCACTGGGAGGCTATGTGAGTCTCATGCTGATCATTGTGAGGCTATGTGGTAACTCTTACGGTATATAGGGCGCTGTGTGCGGGCTCAAATGGTATATACAGTGGGGAAAAAAAGTGTTTAGTCAGCCACCAATTGTGCAAGTACTCCCACTTAGGCCGGCCTCACACTGGGCGTAAGACAATACGCCACGTATTATACGTCCGTACTATGGCCGTAATACGGAGAAATGTTCCCAAAATATTGATCCGTAGTCAGGGTGTGTCAGCGTATTTTGCGCATGGCATCCTCCGTATGTAATCCGTATGGCATCCGTACTGCGAGATTTTCGCGCAGGCTTGCAAAACCGACATCTAATGGATTTATGTGCTCAAATGTTCGGGAAAACATATATACAGTATATATATATATATATATATATATATATATATATATATGTCATTGAGACACATATATATATTCTGTATTTAGATTTCATTCAGCGCGATATGTGTTAAAAGCCGGTAATTCAATTGCCGGCTTCTCATTTCTCCTGCACAAACCCGACAGGATATGAGACATGGTTTACATACAGTAAACCATCTCATATCCCCTTTTTTTTTGCATATTCCACACTACTAATGTTAGTAGTGTGTATGTGCAAAATTTCAGCGCTGTAGCTGCTGAAATAAAGGGTTAAATGGCGGAAAAAATTGGCGTGGGCTCCCGCGCAATTTTCTCCGCCAGAATGGTAAAGCCAGTGACTGAGGACAGATATTAATAGCCAGGAGAGGGTCCATGGTTATTGGCCCCCCCGTGGCTACAAACATCTGCCCCCAACCACCCCAGAAAAGGCACATCTGGAAGATGCGCCTATTCTGGCACTTGGCCACTCTCTTCCCACTCCCTGTAGCGGTGGGATATGGGGTAATGAAGGGTTAATGCCACCTTGCTATTGGAAGGTGACATTAAGCCAGATTAATAATGGAGAGGCGTCAATTATGTCACCTATCCATTATTAATCCAATAGTACGAAAGGGTTAAAAAACACACACACACATGATTTAAAAGTATTTTAATGAAATAAACACAGCGGTTGTTGTAATAATTTATTGTTCTCTCAATCCATCAGGAACACCCTCGCTTGGAAAAATAATAAACGCACAAGATACATACCTTCTGGTGAACCGTCTCGTTCCACGAAGTAATCCATCTGAAGGGGTTAACTAATATTACAGGCAGGAGCCCTGCTAAATGCAGCTGTGCTCCGTGCTTGTAATTCCCCAGCGAATGAATGAAATGTAGGTCATTGACCTACATTTCCTTCAGTCGCGGTGAGGCGCCCTCTGGTGGATGTTCTCATGAACTGCAGCCTGGGAACTTTTTCCCACGCTCCAGGTCATATGAGGACATCCACCAGGGGGCGCATCACCGCGACTGAAGGAAATGTAGGTCAATGACCTACATTTCATTCATTCGCTGGGGAATTACAAGCACGGAGCACAGCTGCATTTAGCAGGGCTCCTGCCTGTAATATTAGTTAACCCCTTCAGATGGATTACTTCGTGGGACGAGACGGTTCACCAGAAGGTATGTATCTTGTGCGTTTATTATTTTTCCAAGCGAGGGTGTTCCTGATGGATTGAGAGAACAATAAATTATTACAACAACCGCTGTGTTTATTTCATTAAAAATAAAATACTTTTAAATCATGTGTGTGTGTGTTTTTTAACCCTTTCGTACTATTGGATTAATAATGGATAGGTAACATAACTGACGCCTCTCCATTATTAATCTGGCTTAATGTCACCTTCCAATAGCAAGGTGGCATTAACCCTTCATTACCCCATATCCCACCGCTACAGGGAGTGGGAAGAGAGTGGCCAAGTGCCAGAATAGGCGCATCTTCCAGATGTGCCTTTTCTGGGGTGGCTGGGGGCAGATGTTCTTAGCCACGGGGGGGCCAATAACCATGGACCCTCTCCTGGCTATTAATATCTGCCCTCGGTCACTGGCTTTACCATTCTGGCGGAGAAAATTGCGCGGGAGCCCACGCCAATTTTTTCCGCCATTTAACCCTTTATTTCAGCAGCTACAGCGCTGAAATTTTGCACATACACACTACTAACATTAGTAGTGTGGAATATGCAAAAAAAAAGGGGATATGAGATGGTTTACTGTATGTAAACCATGTCTCATATCCTGTCGGGTTTGTGCAGGAGAAATGAAAAGCCGGCAATTGAATTACCGACTTTTCACTAACACCGCTGCGTATTTCTCGCAAGTCACACTGCTGGTCAGTGTGGAATCCAAATTTTTCTCGCCCCCATAGACTTTCATTGGCGATTTTTTTGCGCAATACGGTGACAAACGCAGCATGCTGCGATTTTGTACGGCCGTAGAAAGCCGTATAATACTGAACCGCAATATACGGCTAATAGGAGCAGCCCCATTGAGAATAATTGTGCCGTTTATTTTGCGAGTTTTACGGACGTAGTTTATGCGCTCATACGTCCGTAAAACTCGCTAGTGTGAGGCCGGCCTTAAAAAGATGAGAGAGGCCTGTAATTGACATCATAGGTAGACCACAACTATGAGAGTCAAAATGAGAAAACAAATCCAGAAAATCACCTTGTCTGATTTGGCAAGATTTATTTTGTAAATTATGGTGGAAAATAAGCATTTGGTCATTAATAAACGCTCATCTCAATATTTTGTTATATATCCTTTATTGGCAATTACAGAGGTCAAACTTTTTTTTAAGTCTTCACAAAGTTGGCACACACTGTTAGTGGTATGTTGGCCCATTCCTCCATGCAGCATCTCCTCTAGAGCAGTGATGTTTTGGGCCTGTCGCTGGGCAACTTAGACTTTCAACTCCCACCAAAGGTTTTCTTTGGGGTTGAGATCTGGAGACTGGCTAGGCCACTCTAGGACCTTCATATGCTTCTTACGAAGCCACTCCTTCGTTGTCCTGGCGGTGTGCTTGGGATCATTATCATGCTGAAAGACCCATCCACGTTTCATCTTAAATGCCCTTGCTGATGCAAGGAGGTCTGCACCTAAAATCTCACGATACATGGCCCAATCCACTCTTTCATGTACACGGATCAGTCGTCCTGGTCCCTTTCCAGAGAAACAGCCCCAAAGCATGCTGTTGCCACCCCCATGCTTCACAGTAGGTATGGTGTTCTTTGGATGCAACTCAGCATTCTGTCTCCTCCAAACACGGTGAGTTTTGCTTCTACATAACAGTTCTACTTTGGCTTCATCAGACCATATAACATTCTCCCACAACTCTTCTGGATAATCCAAATGCTATCTAGCAAACTTCAGATGGACCCGGACATGTACTGGCTTAAGCAGGGGGGACACGTCTGGCACTGTAGGATCTGAGTCGCTGGTGGCGTAGTGTGTTACTGATGGTAGCCTTTGTTACAGTGGTCCCAGCTCTATGCAGGTCATTCACTAGGTCCCCCCGTGTGGTCAGATCAAGGGAGATTATCAGTGGTCTTGTATGTCTTCCATTTTCTTATTATTGCTCCCACAGTTGATTTCATCACACCAAGCTGCTTGCCTTTTGCAGATTCAGTCTTCCCAGCCTGGTGCAGGGCTACAGTTTTGTTTCTGGTGTCCTTCGACAGCTCTTTGGTCTTCACCATAGTGGAGTTTGAAGTGTTTGAGGATGTGGACAGGTGTCTTTTATACTGATAACAAGTTCAAACAGGTGCCATTACTACAGGCAATGAGTGGAGGACAGAGGAGCCTCTTAAAGAAGAAGTTACAGGTCTGTGAGAGCCAGACATCTTGCATGTTTTTAGGTGACCAAATACTTATTTTCCACCATAATTTGCAAAATAAATCTTGCCAAATCAGACAAGGTGATTTTCTGGATTTGTTTTCTCATTTTGACTCTCATAGTTGTGGTCTACCTATGATGTCAATTGCAGGCCTTTATCTTTATTAGTGGGAGAACTTGCACACTTGGTGGCTGACTAAATACTTTTTTCCCCACTGTAGGAGGATTTCAGCATACTTAATTCTGCTCAATATTAAGTGATAGCATTAATATTAATATCAAATAATTTTGATTAATATGCTAATATTACTATTGAGCAGAATTAATTGCAGCCTATTGGTTCGGCTTCCACAACAGTCACGGTCTCTCATTGTCATGTTGCTGTTCAGACCAGGTCGTTCGACAGACAGCGGTAATTCCGCTTTTGACCACTATTTGCTCATTGGCGTCGGCTAGATGTTATCTAGCTGTTCCGGGGTTAATTTACCTTATCCTCGGATTGGAAGCTGGGCCATGCCCATTGCCTTTAAATAGTTCTCCTGATCATTGGGCGTCGCCGATTATAGCTTCTGTCTTGTGCGTTGTTATCTCGGTCTGGAGTGGTGAGCTGGTTGTTTAAGATTCGTTGCTGGTGGTGTATTTTCCTTTGTCTTATTTACTCTTTCCTATATTTGTATTTATTTTGCCCTGCACATTTATAGTGTATTCCTGAGTGACTGCGGCGTGGTGTATATTTTCCTTTATCCTTGTCTGTGCTAACTGTGGGTATTGGTGTATTACATCTTCACTGGGTGGTGGGCGGAGGTTTCAGCCTAGGGTTGAAACAGGAGACAGGGTGAGGTTCGAGGCCTGGACATGCACACCATCAGTCTGAGGGAAATTGCAGGGGCCTGGGTTATTAGCTCTCGCCCACCTAGTCTCCCCGTGACATAATCGGCCCAACAAAAAAAACCCGCCAGTTGGAGGCGCTGTCCCTACAGGTCACTGAGTTGAGGGGGGCAGTACAGCAGCAGGGACTAGCAGTATCTATTGTGCAAGCTGGAGCAACAGGAAGAGTTGCTGAGCCTAAATTTCCTTTGCCTGAAAAATTTGCTGGGGAACGCAGTAAATTTGTTTCTTTTCGTGAAGCTTGCAAACTATATTTCCGTATGCGCTCGATCTCCTCGGGCAATGAGGCTCAGCGTGTGGGCCTGGTGTTGTCATTGCTAAGCGGGGATCCCCAGGCATGGGCGTTTTATTTGCCATCTGATTCTGCTGCATTTGACTCTGTGGGGAGTTTTTTTTCCTCTCTTGGAAAAATCTACGATGAACCTGACAGAGTGGCTTTAGCAGAATCTAAGATACGCACTTTTCGCCGAGTTGCTGAGGATTACTGTTCTGAATTTCGTCGCTGGGCGATCGATACACAATGGAATGATCCAGCATTGCGGAGTCAGTTTATACATGGGATATCTGGAAGGGTTAAAAAAGCCCTTCTGATGTACGAGACTCCTGCTTCTCTAAATTCCGCTATGAGTCTGGTTGTCCGCATTGATCGCCGTTTGCGTCAGGGGGAGCATGAGACACCGCACAACCCGGTAATTGACTGGAAAACTCAGGACATAATTCAGTGGAGCGAGTTCTGCCAGGAGAATTACCTGGCCACATGTGTGGCTGCGGTGACTTCAAGCGTTCCAGAGTCACTTCTGGATTTTGTGGATGTGTTCTCTGAGAAGGGTTGTTCAGAGTTGCCGCCACATCGTCCCTATGACTGTTCTATCAGGTTTAAACCAGGGGCCAAATTGCCTAAAGCAAGGATGTTTAACATCTCCGGTCCGGAGAGACAAGCGTTAAAAGATTATGCAGCGCCCCAGAGTCCTGGTCGTTGCAGTACTGTGGCTCCGCCACTAAGGGGAGCCATGGTGCGTTCGATGGCACTGAAGGAGTTCCTCCAATCAGGTATCACAGACACCAATATGTTTCACAGCTGGGCCTCCGGGGGGAGCTAAGGGTGCTATTCATTAGGCCACTCCCCACCATAGTGGGTAAACTGGGGGTCAGGCAGGAAGTTAGAGAGAACGCTGACTGGATTGAACGAAGCAACACCTAGTGAGAGAGGGTGTTGTGGAGGAAGAGACAGTAGGGTCTCTGCCAGGGGTGGGACCCTGGCAGAGGCTTGGCATTGGAAAGAACGTAACGGGACCGTGCCTGCTCAGCATAGCGGCGGTGCCCAAGAAAGGACTAGAAGCGAGATAGATTGTGCTGAGTGAGAAACGAGATCAAGCAGACGGAGAATACCAGCAGGGGTTTTGTTGAAAGAGGCAGCACCTTGCTGAGGCACATTACCGGTGGCCGGAACGCCGAGGGAGTGGAATAATATACAGCTTTAAGCCATACTCCAAACAGCGGCAGGACAGTCAGTCTCAGGCGGGCTGTCTACCACATATCACCTATGAAGTCTTGGGGGGCAATTGCGGGAGAGGGGCGTCTCTAGGGTCCCGGAAGAACTCCAGGCCTACCTGACAAACGGGTGCCGTTCCAACCTGAATACCAGGGAGGGACGGAATAAGAGAGGAACATCTAATCGAGTTGTGAGGGAACTTAAGAAACAGACACAACAGTTGTGGGGTACTTTCCGTGAGCACAGCAGGGAAGGACTACAACACACAGCGCTAAGAAGGAAGGCACTGATTTCCACCTGTGAGGAGAACTCTGGAGGTGCCATTGGACCGGCCGGACTTGCGCAGCCTGGTGGGCCAGATTCCGGACTGAGGACCAAGAGATCTCCAGTAAAGAGGTAAAGAGACTGCAACCTGGTGTCCTCGTTATTTACCGCGACCTGCACCCCACAACTGCACCGCTACACCACCGTTAACAGCACCTACTTCACCGGACGTCCCCCCACTGACGGACAGGGCCACGGACCGGGTCTAGCCACCGTGACAACCCCAGGACTGAGACCCAGAGGCCCGGCTCCGGGTACCCCTCGGCCCTGCGGCGGTGTGGGGGGGGCGCTCCAACTTGGCGTCACGAACAGGATCTACTTAAGCCTGAAGAATCAGGTCATGTGTGCCTAGAGACTGTGATTTACTGTACTTGAACCGTACTTTATTGAAAAGACTGTGTTGTGCCATTTGCCGCCAAAATCCGCCGCCATTGCAGCGCTGAGGAGAGCGCAGGAAGAGAAGAGGGGCGTGGAGTGGGCGTAGACAAGCTGGAGAGCGCGAACAGCAATGGCCGCCCAGTCTAAATATTTCTGCACGGTGAGGACGTGTCCGTCAGCAGCAGAGATCCGCCTCCTAATCCTTAATGGGAGGCAGAGAAAACGAAACCGCTCCCGAAGGAGAGAGCGGGAAAAGGACCAGGAAGTGACCCACGTGGAGGACGCTATGGCCAGCAGCTCCGAACCCGACAGTGGGGTTGAAGTGGAAGTCTCCCCCGACTACCCGGATGAGCCCAGCAGCCCGTCCTCCGTGGATAACACCAGATTCCTGAGAGCCGAGATGGAGGACTTATATAACCAGCTCCTCCAACTGAATGTGAGAGTCCAGGCTCCGCACCCGGTGGAGCCGGTAGAGGGTTCCCGGACGTCGGAGTCCTCACCGGAAGAACCAGCGGGACCTGCTGCGGAAAGTGAACTTGCACCAGTTGGTGAGTCCGCCGATCCTGCCCCGCCAGCCGAGGGTGTGTTAGTGGGTCCCGTAGCGGCACCACCTCTCCCGGGAACCCATAGACTCCAGCGCCTGCTACCATGGGAGGAAGCCACGGGCATGGAACACCGCATGCGAGCCCCGATCACCCCTACTCCCTTGTTGGGTGAGGTCCACGCGGAGCGCACGGTGTGCCGCTGGGTGAACCCCGGATCCAATCTTATGGGGTTCCCCGGGGTGGAGACCCAGAAGGGGGAGATGGTACAGGCCCTAAGCTGGGAAGAATACCGAATCCAGCTAGAGCACCGGTGGCGAGAGGAGGAGAAAATACATCAGGCTGGGCGGGAGGCCCATCATCAGAAAGATCTGGCGGTCAAGGACCGGGCCCGCAAGGACCCCACCACTCACCAGGCCCCGCGCAGGCAGGGCATCGTCACCATTTTTAAGCTCCGAGGAGGCTGGGGCTTTATTAAAGAACCGGGGCTATACACGGAGGTCTTTGTTAACCGGCGGGATGTCGAGTCGCACCTCAGAGAGGGCCACCCCGACCGAGACCTCTACCCGGGAGACAGCGTCATCTATACCAGGCATCTTGGGGAGAAGGGGTGGTTCGCTCTGAACGTCTACAAGCAAGAGAAACCAGCCCCTGTAGCCAAAGTGCCACCGTGTGACCGATCTGTGACCACTTCGGTCGCCCCACCCTGTCTGATCACAGAACCTGCGATCTGCCGCCTGACCACCGTAGCGGCCAAGGAGGTGCCTCTTCGAGTGATTGATGTTCCTGATGCACCCGCGCAGAGAGAAGTGGGAACGCAGACCCTCATCACCGCGCACGATCTGGTTGTGCAACAGACCCGCACCCATGGGGTGTACCTGGCCGCGGGAGTGAACCTGGAACCTGAACTGCCTGTATTGCAGGGGTTCCCCCGCCAGGTGGCGCCTCGTGGGGGATTCTAAGATTTTATTGCTTTATGAAAATGTAAATAGTTACTGTTTGTTCTTTTGTTCCTGTTGCTGCTAAACCCGTCCAGGGTAAACTTTAAAAGGTGACCCCTTTGTTGACCCGGGGTCACTATTGTTGTTTTCCAGAAGTTTTGCACAAAGTTACACAAACTGCAGTAATCATGGACTGTGCATGATTCAAACTTTCCTGTAAATAGTTTGCACCTTCTTAAAGGTGCTTCCTACTGGTTTTAGTTAAAGACACTTTGCGAAGATGCCATTCCGGAGCTCTGGTATGGACTGGTAGGCTGAGAAGAAGAGCTACCTCAGAGAGACTTGATCTCCTCTTAAAGGGGAGGTTAGAATTGAACTTGGAAAGTGATACTGTTTCTGAACAGTAATGTCATGATGATGCTTTGCAAGAAATGTAACCGTTTTACATGAAAAGTTATATGTGTTTAATATGTTTGAAATGTGAAGTTTGAATAATGTTCTTCAAAAGGAAAGATGCAGAAAGCCTGTTGAGGTGGACTAGAGTTCTGCATGGATAGAAACGTAAGAAAGTAATAATGAAGGTGAGGATAGAAGGTAAACCCTGCGTCCCCATAGAAAGTTAGTTCGTTACTAAGGACAGAAAGTAGACCCGTAGGGGTTAGTGAGTGAGTCCTTATAGGAGCCAGGCAGAGTGGGCTCCATGTTCTCAAACTGAAAGGAATGTTATGTCTATACTATGTATAGTAGAGAAAGGCAGTAGGCCCTGGCTGAACGGGGCGGTCCTGTAAAAGAAAGGAGAGGCAGTAGGTCTGGTGCCATAGGGACAGGCGGTCCTGCAGGTTCAAAAGTAGGAGAATGAAGAGTTACCTTGCCCTGTAATGTGATTATAGGAAGGCCTTTGATAAACTAAGAGTGTATGTTTCTTAAAGGCAATGTTAATTTATTGTTCCAGCATTTGCACTTAGTAGAATACCCGGTTGGGTAATGAGAGTAAATTGTAGCCTGTTGCTATGATATTTGATTATGTTTTGTAACGTTAAAGTGTCCTCACCTCCCATAAAGGGAAGCCTGTTCAAGTATGCTTATTGTTTTGCACTCAACAAATTTGTATGTCTTTTTGCTAACCTGTATTGTTGTTTTCTTCCCAGTCCCGGAGTACTGTGTTTAACCAGGGGGGAGTGCAGCGCCCCAGAGTCCTGGTCGTTGCAGTACTGTGGCTCCGCCACTAAGGGGAGCCATGGTGCGTTCGATGGCACTGAAGGAGTTCCTCCAATCAGGTATCACAGACACCAATATGTTTCACAGCTGGGCCTCCGGGGGGAGCTAAGGGTGCTATTCATTAGGCCACTCCCCACCATAGTGGGTAAACTGGGGGTCAGGCAGGAAGTTAGAGAGAACGCTGACTGGATTGAACGAAGCAACACCTAGTGAGAGAGGGTGTTGTGGAGGAAGAGACAGTAGGGTCTCTGCCAGGGGTGGGACCCTGGCAGAGGCTTGGCATTGGAAAGAACGTAACGGGACCGTGCCTGCTCAGCATAGCGGCGGTGCCCAAGAAAGGACTAGAAGCGAGATAGATTGTGCTGAGTGAGAAACGAGATCAAGCAGACGGAGAATACCAGCAGGGGTTTTGTTGAAAGAGGCAGCACCTTGCTGAGGCGCATTACCGGTGGCCGGAACGCCGAGGGAGTGGAATAATATACAGCTTTAAGCCATACTCCAAACAGCGGCAGGACAGTCAGTCTCAGGCGGGCTGTCTACCACATATCACCTATGAAGTCTTGGGGGGCAATTGCGGGAGAGGGGCGTCTCTAGGGTCCCGGAAGAACTCCAGGCCTACCTGACAAACGGGTGCCGTTCCAACCTGAATACCAGGGAGGGACGGAATAAGAGAGGAACATCTAATCGAGTTGTGAGGGAACTTAAGAAACAGACACAACAGTTGTGGGGTACTTTCCGTGAGCACAGCAGGGAAGGACTACAACACACAGCGCTAAGAAGGAAGGCACTGATTTCCACCTGTGAGGAGAACTCTGGAGGTGCCATTGGACCGGCCGGACTTGCGCAGCCTGGTGGGCCAGATTCCGGACTGAGGACCAAGAGATCTCCAGTAAAGAGGTAAAGAGACTGCAACCTGGTGTCCTCGTTATTTACCGCGACCTGCACCCCACAACTGCACCGCTACACCACCGTTAACAGCACCTACTTCACCGGACGTCCCCCCACTGACGGACAGGGCCACGGACCGGGTCTAGCCACCGTGACAACCCCAGGACTGAGACCCAGAGGCCCGGCTCCGGGTACCCCTCGGCCCTGCGGCGGTGTGGGGGGGGCGCTCCAATTACATTGCTGAAAGCTTGAGCAAAGGGCACATCAGGCCGTCATCCTCGCCGGTGGCAGCAGGGTTCTTCTTCGTGAAGAAGAAAGATGGCGGATTACGCCCGTGTTTGGATTTCAGGGAGTTGAACCAGATTACGGTTCGTGATCCATACCCGATGCCACTAATACCAGATTTGTTCAACCAGGTGGCAGGTGGTGGCAGGTGCTAAGTGGTTTACCAAGCTTGACCTCAGGGGGCGTACAACCTCATAAGAGTCCGTCAAGGTGATGAGTGGAAGACGGCTTTTAATACCCCTGGGGGTCATTTTGAAAATTTGGTGATGCCATTTGGGTTGACTAACGCACCTGCAGTGTTCCAACATTTCATCAATGATGTGTTCTCGCATGTTTTAGGGAAATTCGTTATCGTGTACCTAGATGACATTCTCATATATTCTTGCGACCGTGATACTCGTGATACCCGTGATTTAGATCATGTCAGGCAGGTGTTACAGCTTCTCAGAGAGAATAAGCTGTATGCTAAACTTGAGAAATGTGTATTTTCTGTTCAAGAGTTGCCTTTCTTGGGTTATATTGTGTCTGCTTCTGGTTTTAAAATGGACGCCGCTAAGGTGCAAGCGGTGCTGCATTGGGAACGGCCTGATAACCTGAAAGCACTTCAGCGGTTCCTTGGGTTTTCTAACTACTATAGGAAATTTATCAAGGATTTTTCCATCATTGCTAAACCGCTAACTGACATGACTAAAAAGGGTACCAATTTCTCCGTTTGGCCTGAGGCTGCTGTGCGCGCATTTGAATTTCTTAAAAACAGTTTTGTTTCAGCCCCCATTCTTGTGCAGCCAGACGTATCAAAACCCTTTGTTGTGGAAGTCGATGCGTCTGAGGTTGGTGTGGGGGCGGGTACTATCTCAAGGCTCATCTTTGAGTGGTTTGCGTTCGTGCGCCTATTTCTCCAAGAAACTGTCGTCCGCCGAACGTAACTATGATATCGGCAACAGGGAGTTGTTGGCAATTAAGTTGGCCTTTGAGGAATGGCGACACTTCTTGGAGGGGTCGGTACATCAGGTAACTGTTATTACCGATCATAAGAATCTGCTGTATTTGGAGTCAGCCAAGCGTCTGTCCCCCAGGCAGGCTCGCTGGGCATTGTTTTTCACGCAGTTCAATTTTGTTGTTACTTACAGACCGGGGTCTAAAAACACTAAGGCGGATGCTCTGTCCAGGTGTTTTCAGGGGGGAGAACCTCGGGAGGATCCAGTACCCATTCTCCAAAAGGGTGTTGTGGTTTCGGCTCTCACTACCGAGGTTGAGGCTGAGATTGCCGAGGCTCAGGAGGAGGTACCATCTGAGCTTCCCATCAACAAATCTTTTGTACCGCTTCATCTCCGCTTAAAGGTTTTGGCGGAGCATCATGATGCTGTCCTGGCTGGCCACCCAGGGGTTAGAGGTACCTTGGAGTTGGTGTCACGTCGGTTTTGGTGGCCCAAGATCCGACAGGACGTGGTCTCATACGTGTCAGCTTGTACCACGTGCGCTAGGGCTAAGACGCCCCGCTCCCGTCCTGTTGGCACACTACTTCCTCTTGAGGTACCCAGTAAGCCATGGATGGAAATCTCCATGGATTTCATCACTGATTTGCCCTCATCAGCTGGGAACACGGTCTTCTTGGTGATTGTTGATCGGTTTTCTAAAATGTCGCACTTTGTGTCTTTGCCTTCGTTGCCTAACGCTAAGACTCTGGCTCAGGTATTTGTGCAGGAGGTGGTCAGACTTCATGGGGTTCCATCTGACATCGTGTCTGATAGGGGGTCTCAGTTTCTGGCAAAATTTTGGAAAGCATTTTGCTCACGGCTGGGGATCAAGTTGTCTCATTCTTCGGCGTTTCATCCTCAGTCAAATGGTCAGACTGAGCGTATGAAACAAAATTTGGAACAGTACCTACGCTGCTTTGTCTCTGATAACCAGGAGGAGTGGTCTACCTTTCTTCCTTTGGCTGAGTTTGCCATCAATAATCACCACCAGGAGTCGTCTGGGGAGTCTCCGTTTTTTTGTGTTTACGGGCTACATCCTCAATTTTGTACTTTAAGTCAGAGGGGCTCTTCCGGCGTTCCGGAGGAGGACCAGTAAGGAGCACAATTGTCATCAGTCTGGAGGAGAGTTAAACAGCGCCTGTTGAGTGTGGGCGCTAGGTACAAACGTGTGGCTGACAGTAGGCGTGTGCCAGGTCCGGACCTGAGTGTGGATGACTGGGTGTGGTTATCCACAAAAAACATAAGACTCAAAATACCGTCCCTTAAATTGGGTCCACGGTTTATTGGTCCATTTAGGGTCACCGCCGTCATTAACCCAGTAGCGTACCGATTGGAGCTCCCTACGGTGTATAAGATACACAAAGTGTTCCACAGGTCTCTTCTAAAGAAAGTGGTGGGTTCTGTGGACGCGGCGCCTATGCCACCTCCAGTCTTGGTGGATGGTAATTTGGAGTTTGAAGTCTCCAAGGTGGTTGACTCTCATGTAGTGCGCCGCACTTTACAGTACTTGGTACACTGGCGTGGTTATGGGCCTGAGGAGAGGTCCTGGGTACCAGCCTCGGACATTCATGCGGATCGGCTGGTCAGGTTTTTTCATCGTTGCCATCCAGACAAGCCGGGTCCTATAAGCCGTGAGGGCCCTGGGGTCCCTCGTAGAAGGCGGGGTACTGTCATGTCAGACGCTGTTCAGACCAGGTCGTTCGACAGACAGCGGTAATTCCACTTTTGACCACTATTTGCTCATTGGCGTCGGCTAGATGTTATCTAGCTGTTCTGGGGTTAATTTACCTTATCCTCGGATTGGAAGCTGGGCCATGCCCATTGCCTTTAAATAGTTCTCCTGATCATTGGGCGTCGCCGATTATAGCTTCTGTCTTGTGCGTTGTTATCTCGGTCTGGAGTGGTGAGCTGGTTGTTTAACCCCTTAGTGACAGAGCCAATTTGGTACTTAATGACCGAGCCAATTTTTACAATTCTGACCAGTGTCACTTTATGAGGTTATAACTCTGGAACGCTTTATCGGATCCCGCTGATTCTGAGATTGTTTTTTCGTGACATGTTGTACTTCAAGTTAGTGGTAACATTTCTTCGATATTACTTGCGATTATTTATGAAAAAAATGGAAATATGGCGAAAATTTTTAAAATTTTGCAATTTTCAAACTTTGTATTTTTATGCCCTTAAATCAGAGAGATATGTCACAAAACATAGTTAAAAAATAACATTTCTCACATGTCTACTTTACATCAGCACAATTTTGGAAACAATTTTTTTTTTTGTTAGGGAGTTATAAGGGTTAAAAGTTGACCAGCAATTTCTCATTTTTACAACACCATGTTTTTTTTAGGCACCACATCACCTTTGAAGTGATTTTGAGGGGTCTATATGATAGAAAAAAACCAAGTGTGACACCATTCTAAAAACTGCACCCCTCAAGCTGCTCAAAACCACATTCAAGAAGTTTATTAACCCTTTACGTACTTCACAGGAACTAAAACAATGTGGAAGAAAAAAATGAACATTTTACTTTTTTTTGCAAACATTTTACTTCAGAACCATTTTTTTTAATTTTCACAAGTGTAAAAACAGAAATTTAACCACAAATTTTGTTGTGCAATTTTTTCTGAGTACGCCGATACCCCATATGTGGAGGTAAACCACTGTTTGGGCGCACCGCAGAGCTTGGAAGTGAAGGAGCACCGTTTGACTGTTTCAATGCAGAATTGGCTGGAATTGAGATCGGACGCCATGTCGCGTTTGGAGAGCCCCTAATGTGCCTAAACAGTGGAAACCCCCCACAAGTGACACCATTTTGGAAACTAGACCCCCCAAGGAACTTATCTAGATGTGTGGTGAGCACTTTGAACCCCCAAGTGCTTCACAGAAGTTTATAACGTAGAGCCGTGAAAATAAAAAATCGCATTTGTTTTCACAAAAATGATTTTTTCGCCCACAAATTCTTATTTTCACAAGGGTAACAGGAGAAATTAGACCACAAAAGTTGTTGTGCAATTTCTCCTGAGTACGTCGATACCCCATATGTGGAGGTAAACCACTGTTTGGGCGCACCGCAGAGCTTGGAAGTGAAGGAGCACCGTTTGACTTTTTCAATGCAGAATTGGCTGGAATTGAGATCGGATGCCATGTCGCGTTTGGAGAGTCCCTGATGTGCCTAAACAGTGGAAACCCCCCACAAGTGATACCATTTTGGAAACTAGACCCCTTAAGGAACTTATCTAGATGTGTGGTGAGCACTTTGAACCCCCAAGTGCTTCACAGAAGTTTATAACGTAGAGCCGTGAAAATAAAAAATCTCATTTTTTCTACAAAAATGATCTTTTTGCCCCCAAATTTTTATTTTCACAAGGGTAACAGGAGAAATTAGACCACAAAAGTTGTTGTGCAATTTCTCCTGAGTACGTCGATACCCCATATATGGGGGTAAACCACTGTTTGGGCGCACCGCAGAGCTTGGAAGAGAAGGAGTGTCGTTTTACTTTTTCAATGTAGAATTGGCTGGAATTGAGATCGGACGCCATGTCACGTTTGGAGAGCCGCTGATGTGCCTAAACAGTAGAGACCCCCCACATATGACACCATTTTGGAAACTAGACCCATTAAGGAACTTATCTAGATGTGTGGTGAGCACTTTAAACCCCCAGGTGCTTCACAGAAGTTTATAACGTAGAGCCGTGAAAATAAAAAAATCACATTTTTTCTACAAAAATGATCTTTTTGCCTCCAAATTTTTATTTTACCAAGGGTAACAGGAGAAAATGGACCCCAGAAGCTGTTGTACAATTTGTCTTGAGTACGCCGACACCCCATATGTGGGGGTAAACCACTGTTTGGGCGCATGGCTGAGCTCGGAAGCAAAGGAGCGCCATTTGACTTTTCAATGCAAAATTGACTGGAATTGAGATCGGACGCCATGTCGCGTTTGGAGAGCCCCTGATGTGCCTAAACAGCAGAAACCCCCCAAAAGTGACCCCATTTTGGAAACTAGACCCCCCATGGAACTTATCTAGATGTGTAGTGAGAACTTTGAATGCCCAAGTGCATCACAGAAGTTTATAATGCAGAGTCGTGAAAATAAAAAATATATATTTTTTAACAATAAAGATTTTTTAGCCCCCAAGTTTTTATTTTCACAAGGGTAACAAGAGAAATTGGACCCCAAAAGTTGTTGTCCAATTTGTCCTGAGTATGCTGGTACCCCATATGTGGGGGTAAACCACTGTTTGGGCGCACGGCAGAGCTCGGAAGGGAAGGAGTGCCATTTTGGAATGCAGACTTTGATAGAATTGTCTGCGGGCGTTATGTTGCCTTTGCAGACCCCTAATGTACCTAAACAGTAGAAACCCCCAACAAGTGACCCCATTTTGGAAAATAGACCCCCCAAGGAACTTATCTAGATATGTGGTGAGAACTTTGAATGCCCAAGTGCTTCACAGAAGTTTATAATGCAGAGTAGTGAAAATAAAAAATATTTTTTTTCCCACAAAAAAGATTTTTTTAGCCCCCAAATTTTTATTTTCACAAGGGTAACAAGAGAAATTGGACCCCAAAAGTTGTTGTCCAATTTGTCCTGAGTATGCTGGTACCCCATATGTGGGGGTAAACCACTGTTTGGGCGCACGGCAGAGCTCGGAAGGGAAGGAGTGCCATTTTGGAATGCAGACTTTGATAGAATTGTCTGCGGGCGTTATGTTGCCTTTGCAGACCCCTAATGTACCTAAACAGTAGAAACCCCCAACAAGTGACCCCATTTTGGAAAATAGACCCCCCAAGGAACTTATCTAGATATGTGGTGAGAACTTTGAATGCCCAAGTGCTTCACAGAAGTTTATAATGCAGAGTAGTGAAAATAAAAAATATTTTTTTTCCCACAAAAAAGATTTTTTTAGCCCCCAAATTTTTATTTTCACAAGGGTAACAAGAGAAATTGGACCCCAAAAGTTGTTGTCCAATTTGTCCTGAGTATGCTGGTACCCCATATGTGGGGGTAAACCACTGTTTGGGCGCACGGCAGAGCTCGGAAGGGAAGGAGCGCCATTTTGGAATGCAGACTTTGATAGAATTGTCTGCGGGCGTTATGTTGCGTTTGCAGACCCCTAATGTACCTAAACAGTAGAAACCCCCAACAAGTGACCCCATTTTGGAAAATAGACCCCCCAAGGAACTTATCTAGATATGTGGTGAGAACTTTGAATGCCCAAGTGCTTCATAGAAGTTTATAATGCAGAGTAGTGAAAATAAAAAATATTTTTTTCCCACAAAAAAAGATTTTTTTAGCCCCCAAATTTTTATTTTCACAAGGGTAACAAGAGAAATTGGACCCCAAAAGTTGTTGTCCAATTTGTCCTGAGTATGCTGGTACCCCATATGTGGGGGTAAACCACTGTTTGGGCGCACGGCAGAGCTCGGAAGGGAAGGAGCGCCATTTTGGAATGCAGACTTTGATAGAATTGTCTGCGGGCGTTATGTTGCGTTTGCAGACCCCTAATGTACCTAAACAGTAGAAACCCCCACAAGTGACCAAATTTTGGAAACTAGACCCCCTAAGGAACTTATCTAGATATGTGGTGAGAACTTTGAAAGCTCAAGTGCTTCACAGAAATTTATAATGCAGAGTAGTGAAAATAAAAAAATATATTTTTTTCCAACAAAAAAGATTTTTAGCCCCCAAGTTTTTATTTTCACAAGGGTAACAGGAGAAATTGGACCCCAAAAGTTGTTGTCCAATTTATCCCGAGTACGCTGATGCCCCATATGTGGGGGTAAACCACTGTTTGGGCGCACGGCAGAGCTCAGAAGGGAGGGAGTACCATTTGACTTTTTTAGCGCAAAATTGGCTGTCGTGTTTGGAGACCCCTGATGTACCTAAACAGTGGAAACCCCCCAATTCTAACTCCAACCCTAACCCCAACACAGCCCTAACCCTAATCTCAACCCGATCCATAATCCTAATCACAACCCTAACGATAATCACAACCCTAACCCCAAAACAGCCCTAATCTCAACCCTAACCATAACCCTAATCAAAACCCTAAATCCAACACACCCCTAACCCTAATCCCAACCCTAACCCTAATCCCAACCCTAATCCCAAACGTAACACTAATCCCAACCCTAATCCAAACCCTAACCCTAATCCCAACTCTAACCCTAACTTTAGCCCCAACCCTAACTTTAGCCCCAACCCTAACCATAACTTTAGCCCCCGTCGTCACAAAAAAAGTTCAATGTAACCTTTTTTTTGTACGTCGCGTCCGCCATTTCCGCGGATGCGTGGCCGTAACTCTGCCCCCTCCTCCCCAGGACATAGACTGGGCAGCGGATGCGTTGAAAAACTGCATCCGCTGCCCACGTTGTGCACAATTTTCACAACGTGCGTCGGTACATCGGGCCGACGCATTGCGACCGCCCCGTACCGACGCAAGTGTGAAAGAAGCCTAAGGCTACTTTCACACTAGCGTCGTACTCGGCCCATCGCAGTGTGTCGGGCCGACGTACCGACGCTAGCGTTGTAAGCGCCGCACAACGGGTGCAGCGGATGCTGTTTTTTCAACGCATCCGCTGCCCCATTGTGAGGTGCGGGGAGGCGGGGGCGGAGTTCCGGCCACGCATGCGCGGTCGGAAATGGCGGACACGTCGCACAAAAAAGTTACATGTAGTTTTTTTTGTGTCGACGGTCCGCCGAAGCACGACGCATCCGTCGCACGACGGATGCGACATGTGGCAATCCGTCGCAATGCGTCGCTAATGCAAGCCAATGGAGAAAAAACGCATCCTGCAAGCACTTTTGCAGGATGCGTTTTTTCTCCAACGACGCATTGCGACGGAAGCCAAAAAACGCTAGTGTGAAAGTAGCCTAACCCTAACCCTAGCCCTAACCCTAACCCTAAATTTAGCCCCAACCCTAACCCTAACTCTAACCCTAACTCTAACCCTAACCCTAACCCTAACTCTAACCCTAACCCTAACCCTAACCCTAACCCTAACTCTAACCCTAACCCTAACTCTAACCCTAACCCTAACCCTAACCCTAATTTTAGCCCCAACTTGTCTTCTCCTGCCGGCCGGCAGATGGCAGCAGATGGCGGGCGCACTGCGCATGCGCCCGCCATGATGAAAAAGCCGGCTGGCAGGAGAAGACAGAAGAGGACCCAGGGACCCCGGGTGAGTATGATAGGGTCCCCGAATCCCCCTATTTCTCTGTCCTCTGATGTGCGATCACATCAGAGGACAGAGAAATAACTGATGGCTTTTTTTTTTTTTTTTTACGGTCGCCGGTAAACTGTTAATTACCGGCGATCGCAAAGCAGGGGTCGGTGCAAACCGACCCCGATCATGTTCTTTGGGGTCTCGGCTACCCCCGGCAGCCGAGACCCCAAAGAACATCCGGGTGCCGGGCGGCGGGCGCACTGCGCGTGCGCCCGCCATTTTTTCCCGGAAAAAAGATGGCGGCGCCCATGGGGAGACACGAGGAGCACCGGGGGAGGTAGGTAAGTATTGGGGGGCTATTGGGGGCCATCGGGGACCACATTTCTCTGTCCTCCGATGTGCGATCACATCGGAGGACAGAGAAATTAAACGGCAAATCGTGTTTTTTTTTTTTTTTGTTGCGACCGCCGGTAAACGGTTAATTACCGGCGATCGCAACTCGGGGGTCGGTAAAAACCCCCCGAATCATGTTCTCTGGGGTCTCGGCTACCCTCGGCAACCGAGACCCCAGAGAAAATCCGACTCTGGGGGGCGCTATTCACTTTTTCCACAGCGCCGTTAATTAACGGCGCTGTGGATTAAGTACCCTTAGCGGCCGCCGTTAAAAGGCGTATCGGCGGTCGTTAAGGGGTTAAGATTCGTTGCTGGTGGTGTATTTTCCTTTGTCTTATTTACTCTTTCCTATATTTTATATTCACATAAAGTTGCTCACAGTTTTTAAATATACCCTTTTCCCATTAGGGTGGAGTACCTATGCATATATGTCTCACAAACAGTGTGACCAAACAATAAAGTGATCACCACTATGGTACTTAATATCAAATAACAATTTTATTGTAAATCAATAATAAAACACGTAAAAATACATTTTACTACATGTCATTTAGGGTACAGACATCCACAAAAGAGGGACTAAACTGCCTTGGGTACACTCCAAGCCAAAACTTAGCATAAGTATATATGCGTGAATTACCATCTACCAAAGCTTGTGAGATCCTTAATATGTCTCCATAATATGGAGCTACATACGGCCATACTATAACACCATTTCATGAAGTTTACTAGGGTAAAGCTGGCCAATAAATAACACTCCAACAATTGGCTACAATAATAATGTGCTAATATGGTGGGTAATATAGACAAAATACCTTGCTATGAAGTGTGGATGGGTGCCCCGGAGTCCCTCTGCCCCGACGCGTGTTTCGCGTTAGCTTCTTCTGGAGGCGTGTCAGGGCAGGGGGCTTGCTGGAATATATATTGTAAAGTCCGCCGTTCATTGGATAAGATCTAAACATTATTGCTTACAGCTGCGAGACTGGTAATCTCCACGCATGCGTCCGGCATTCCCCGAGTTGTACGGAGACCGGAAGCACCACGCGGAAATGACTCATACTAGGTGACATGCCTCTATCCCTGGAGTTTGTGCTGCGCAGGCGTCAAGGTCTAAGTACAAAGTGTACGGAGACCGGAAGAGCCACGATTGGTCTAGCTATGTGAAATAGCATACTGACCTCTATCATGATCTCAATGGCAAGAGAACATAGCATCAGCATATATAGGAACTAGCTCTTGGAAGATGGGAACTGAGCTGACCATGAACTAAACCTAACACACAACTAGCAGTGGCCGGGTAGCATGCCTACGTTGATTCTAGATGCCCAGCACCAGCCGGAGGACTAAATAATGCTAGCAGAGGGAAATATTAGTCCTAGCTCACCTCTAGAGAAATACCCCGAAAGGAGACAGAGGCCCCCCACATGTATTGGCGGTGAATCAAGATGAAATAACAAACGTAGTATGAAAATAGGTTTAGCAAATTTGAGGTCCACTTACTACATAGCAGAAGACAGAAAGGGCACTTTCATGGTCAGCTGAAAACCCTATCAAAACACCATCCAGAAATTACTTTAAAACTCTGGCATTAACTCATAACACCAGAGTGGCAATTCCTGTTCACAAGAGCTTTCCAGACACAGTAACGAAACTACAGCTGTGAACTGGAACAAAAATGCAAAAACAAACATGGACAAGAGTCCAACTTATCTAGTAGTTGTCTAGGAGCAGGAACAAGCACAGAGAGGCTTCTGATAACATTGTTGACCGGCAAGCAACTAACAGAGCAGCAAGGTTATATAGCGACTCCCACATCTTGATGGGAACAGGTGAACAGAGAAGATGAAAACACCAGTTCAATTCCACCAGTAGCCACCGGGGGAGCCCAGAATCCAAATTCACAACAGTACCCCCCCCTCAAGGAGGGGGCACCGAACCCTCACCAGAACCACCAGGGCGATCAGGATGGGTCCTATGAAAGGCACGAACCAGATCAGAGGCATGAACATCAAATGCATTCACCCAAGAATTATCCTCCTGGCCGTATCCCTTCCACTTGACCAGATACTGGAGTCTCCGTCTGGAAACACGAGAGTCCAAGATTTTCTCCACAACGTACTCCAACTCACCCTCAACCAACACCGGAGCAGGAGGCTCAACGGAAGGCACAACCGGTACCTCATACCTGCGCAATAATGACCGATGAAAAACGTTATGAATAGAAAAGGATGCAGGGAGGTCCAAACGGAAGGAAACAGGGTTAAGAATCTCCAATATCTTATACGGGCCGATGAACCGAGGCTTAAACTTAGGAGAAGAGACCCTCATAGGGACAAAACGAGAAGACAACCACACCAAATCCCCAACACAAAGCCGAGGACCAACACGACGGTGGCGGTTGGCAAAAAGCTGAGTCTTCTCCTGGGACAACCTCAAATTGTCCACTACCTGCCCCCAGATCTGATGCAATCTCTCCACCACAGCATCCACTCCAGGACAATCCGAAGATTCCACCTGACCAGAGGAAAATCGAGGATGAAACCCCGAATTACAGAAAAACGGGGACACCAAAGTGGCAGAGCTGGCCCGATTATTGAGAGCGAACTCTGCCAATGGCAAAAAAGCAACCCAATCATCCTGGTCAGCAGACACAAAACACCTCAGATATGTCTCCAGGGTCTGATTAGTCCGCTCGGTCTGGCCATTCGTCTGAGGATGGAAAGCGGACGAAAAAGACAAATCTATGCCCATCCTAGCACAGAATGCCCGCCAAAATCTAGACACGAATTGGGTCCCTCTGTCAGAAATGATATTCTCAGGAATACCATGCAAACGAACAACATTTTGAAAAAACAGAGGAACCAACTCGGAAGAGGAAGGCAACTTGGGCAGAGGAACCAAATGGACCATTTTAGAGAAACGGTCACACACCACCCAGATGACAGACATCTTCTGAGAAACAGGCAGATCTGAAATAAAATCCATCGAGATGTGCGTCCAAGGCCTCTTAGGAATAGGCAAGGGCAACAATAATCCACTAGCCCGAGAGCAACAAGGCTTGGCCTGAGCACAAACGTCACAAGACTGCACAAAGCCTCGCACATCTCGTGACAGGGAAGGCCACCAGAAGGACCTTGCCACCAAATCCCTGGTACCAAAAATGCCAGGATGACCTGCCAACGCAGAAGAATGAACCTCAGAGATGACTCTACTGGTCCAATCATCAGGAACAAACAGTTTATCAGGTGGGCAACGATCCGGTCTATCCGCCTGAAACTCCTGCAAGGCCCGCCGCAGGTCTGGAGAAACGGCTGACAATACCACTCCATCCTTAAGGATACCTGTGGGCTCAGAGTTACCAGGCGAGTCAGGCTCAAAACTCCTAGAAAGGGCATCCGCCTTAACATTCTTAGAACCCGGTAGGTATGACACCACAAAATCAAACCGAGAGAAAAATAATGACCAGCGCGCCTGTCTAGGATTCAGGCGCCTGGCGGTCTCAAGATAAATCAAGTTTTTGTGGTCAGTCAATACCACCACCTGATGTCTGGCCCCCTCAAGCCAATGGCGCCACTCCTCAAAAGCCCACTTCATGGCCAAAAGCTCCCGATTCCCAACATCATAATTCCGCTCAGCGGGCGAAAATTTACGGGAAAAGAAGGCACAAGGCCTCATCACGGAGCAGTCAGAACTTTTCTGCGACAACACTGCCCCAGCTCCGATCTCAGAAGCGTCGACCTCAACCTGAAAAGGTAGAGCAACATCAGGCTGACGCAACACAGGGGCAGAGGAAAAACGGCGCTTAAGCTCCTGAAAGGCCTCCACAGCGTCAGGGGACCAATCAGCAACATCAGCACCCTTCTTAGTCAAATCGGTCAATGGCTTAGCAATATCCGAAAAACCAGCAATAAATCGACGATAAAAGTTAGCAAAGCCCAAAAATTTCTGAAGACTCTTAAGAGAAGAGGGCTGCGTCCAATCACAAATAGCTTGAACCTTGACAGGATCCATTTCAATGGAAGAGGGAGAAAAAATATATCCCAAAAAGGAAATCCTCTGTACCCCAAAAACACACTTAGAACCCTTCACACACAAAGAATTAGACCGCAAAACCTGGAAAACCCTCCTGACTTGCTGGACATGAGAGTCCCAGTCATCCGAAAAAATTAGAATATCATCCAGATACACAATCATAAATTTATCAAAATAATCGCGAAAAATATCATGCATAAAGGACTGGAAAACTGACGGAGCATTTGAAAGACCAAAAGGCATCACTAAATACTCAAAGTGGCCCTCGGGCGTATTAAATGCGGTTTTCCACTCATCCCCCTGCCTGATTCGCACCAAATTATACGCCCCACGAAGGTCAATCTTAGAGAACCACTTGGCCCCCTTTATGCGAGCAAACAAATCAGTCAGCAACGGCAATGGGTATTGATATTTTACAGTGATTTTATTCAAAAGCCGATAATCGATACATGGTCTCAAAGAGCCGTCTTTTTTTGACACAAAGAAAAAACCGGCTCCTAAGGGAGATGACGATGGACGAATATGTCCCTTTTCCAAGGACTCCTTTATATATTCTCGCATAGCAGCATGTTCAGGCACAGACAGATTAAATAAACGACCCTTTGGGTATTTACTACCCGGGATTAAATCTATGGCACAATCGCACTCTCGGTGCGGAGGTAATGAACCAAGCTTGGATTCTTCAAAGACGTCACGATAGTCAGACAGGAACTCAGGAATTTCAGAGGGAATAGATGATGAAATGGAAACCACAGGTACATCCCCATGAGCCCCCTTACATCCCCAGCTCAACACAGACATAGCTCTCCAGTCGAGGACTGGGTTGTGAGATTGCAGCCAAGGCAATCCTAGCACCAAATCATCATGTAGATTATACAGCACCAGAAAGCGAATAATCTCCTGGTGATCCGGATTAATACGCATAGTTACTTGTGTCCAGTATTGTGGTTTATTATTAGCCAATGGGGTGGAGTCAATCCCCTTCAGAGGAATAAGAGTCTCCAAAGGCTCTAAATCATACCCACAGCGTTTGGCAAAGGACCAATCCATAAGACTCAAAGCGGCGCCAGAGTCGACATAGGCGTCCGTGGTAATAGATGACAAAGAGCAAATCAGGGTCACAGATAGAATAAACTTAGACGGTAAGGTGCAAATGGAAACAGATTTATCAAGCTTTTTAGTGCGCTTAGAGCATGCTGATATAACATGAGTAGAATCACCACAATAGAAACACAACCCATTTTTCCGTCTAAAATTCTGCCGCTCGCTTCGGGACAGAATTCTATCACACTGCATACTCTCTGGCGACTTCTCAGTGGACACCGCCAGATGGTGCACTGGTTTGCGCTCCCGCAAACGCCTATCGATCTGAATAGCCATCGTCATGGACTCATTCAGACCCGCAGGCACAGGGAACCCCACCATAACATCCTTAATGGCATCAGAGAGACCCTCTCTGAAAGTCGCCGCCAGGGCGCACTCATTCCACTGAGTAAGCACAGACCATTTACGGAATCTTTGACAGTAAATTTCCGCTTCATCATGCCCCTGAGATAGGGACATCAAAGTTTTTTCTGCCTGAAGCTCCAAATGAGGTTCGTCATAAAGCAACCCCAAGGCCAGAAAAAACGCATCCACATTGAGCAACGCAGGATCCCCTGGTGTCAATGAAAAAGCCCAGTCTTGAGGGTCGCCCCGGAGCAAGGAAATCACAATCCTGACCTGCTGTGCAGGGTCTCCGGCAGAGCGAGATTTCAGGGACAAAAATAATTTGCAATTATTTCGAAAATTCTGAAACCCAGATCTATTCCCCGAGAAAAATTCCGGCAAAGGAATTCTCGGCTCAGATATAGGTGCATGACAAACAAAGTCTTGCAAATTTTGTACCTTCGTGGCGAGATTATTCAAACCTGCAGTTACACTCTGAAGATCCATTACAAACAGGTGGACACAGAGCCATTCAAAGATTAGAAGGAGAAAAAAAAAAAATTCTCAGCAGACTTCTTATTTCTCTCCTTTCTCAGCCAAGGATTTTAACCCTTTAGTGGGCCGGTCAAACTATCATGATCTCAATGGCAAGAGAACATAGCATCAGCATATATAGGAACTAGCTCTTGGAAGATGGGAACTGAGCTGACCATGAACTAAACCTAACACACAACTAGCAGTGGCCGGGTAGCATGCCTACGTTGATTCTAGATGCCCAGCACCAGCCGGAGGACTAAATAATGCTAGCAGAGGGAAATATTAGTCCTAGCTCACCTCTAGAGAAATACCCCGAAAGGAGACAGAGGCCCCCCACATGTATTGGCGGTGAATCAAGATGAAATAACAAACGTAGTATGAAAATAGGTTTAGCAAATTTGAGGTCCACTTACTACATAGCAGAAGACAGAAAGGGCACTTTCATGGTCAGCTGAAAACCCTATCAAAACACCATCCAGAAATTACTTTAAAACTCTGGCATTAACTCATAACACCAGAGTGGCAATTCCTGTTCACAAGAGCTTTCCAGACACAGTAACGAAACTACAGCTGTGAACTGGAACAAAAATGCAAAAACAAACATGGACAAGAGTCCAACTTATCTAGTAGTTGTCTAGGAGCAGGAACAAGCACAGAGAGGCTTCTGATAACATTGTTGACCGGCAAGCAACTAACAGAGCAGCAAGGTTATATAGCGACTCCCACATCTTGATGGGAACAGGTGAACAGAGAAGATGAAAACACCAGTTCAATTCCACCAGTAGCCACCGGGGGAGCCCAGAATCCAAATTCACAACAGACCTCTTAGTATACTGCGCAGGCGCCAAAAGCTCCGCATCAAATGTATCAAGACCGGAGGTGCTGCATGTGATATGACTGTTCTAAATGATGTATAAGCATCCTCTCATTGTACTTATGTTCTTAGAAAGTGCCCAAAAGTATAAATAAAAAGAATAAAAGGAAAAGTGTGAAATACTAAATATAATAAATTATAGTGCTATCTATCTCTTATCCACAGGATAGAATGGCACATGTCACGATGGAGGGCTACCGAATGAAAATGGGTGGTCGGGCAGCGGTAGAGGGATCGGTGACGCCAGGTCGTCCAAACGTCCGTCCCGACATCATCGCATCCCATGGAACCACTAGCCGACCCTCCCTCGGGTCCCCCAACCAGTGCATGCGCTCAGCCACAGGATAAGGAATATATAGTGGCCTGTGATTGCGATCAAATCGTAAATATAAAGTGCTATGTGCTATAATATAATACTTATTAAGTGCTAAAAACCCCTCTCTTATATAAAGACAGGGGGATCAGCTAAATCCGGTGAGATACTATAGGTTTTACTATATCCCATAATAGGACAAAAGGTAAGTAAGTGTGTAAATTCTATCTATCTATATTGTAATAATAAATAAGTGACTAGACAGTTGGGATATAAAAACCCTGTCTAGAATGGTGATGCTGTGTAAGGCCGTAAAACTGTACAAAAATGTCAATATAAAAATTGAATAATATGATACTAATCTAAAAATAAGGACTAAAATGGCCCTAAGACTCCATGGCACATGCTACACAAAAACCCACAATAACCAATGACTATGGAATGACTAAGTACTATGCCATGGAACCTATGCAAAACATGCAAGGTGAAATACTAGAGAGGACACATAATAAAATTATACTATAAATAATAATGCAGCATGGGACTTCCATATCCATATAACATATGCAGCGCCCCAGAGTCCTGGTCGTTGCAGTACTGTGGCTCCGCCACTATGGGGAGCTATGGTGCGTCTGATGGCACTGAAGGAGTTCATCTGATCAGGTATCACAGACACCAATACATTTCACAGCCGGGCCTCCGGGGGGAGCTAAGGGTGCTATTCATTAGGCCACTCCCCACCATAGTGGGTAAACTGGGGGTCAGGCAGGAAGTTAGATCAGAAAGCTGACTGGATTGGACGAAGCAACACCTAGTGGCAGAGGGTGTTGTGGAGGAAGAGACAGTAGGGTCTCTGTCAGGGTGGGATCCTGACAGAGGCTTGGCATTGAAAAGAACGTAACGGGTCCGCGCCAGCTCCGGGAAGCGGCGGGACCCAAGAAAGGACTAGAAGCGAGATAGATTGTGCTGAGTGAGAAACGAGATCAAGCAATAGGAGAATACCAGTAGGGGTCGTGCTGTAAGACCGGAGCAACATCCTACTGAGGCGCACTACCGGTGGCCGGAACGCCGAGGGAGTATTACAATAACCAGCTTCAAGCAATACTCTAAACAGCGGCAGGACAGTCAGTTTAAGGCGGGCTGTCTAACACATATCACCTATGAAGTCTTGGGAGGCAATTGCGGGAGAGGGGCGTCTCTAGGGTCCCGGAAGAACTCCAGGCCTATCCGACAAACGGGTGCCGTTCTAACTGTAACATCAGGAAGGGACGGAAGATTAGAAGAACATCATTTAATCGAGTTGTGAGGGAACTTAAGAAACAGACACAACGGTTGTGGGGTACTTTCCGTAAGCATAGCAGGGAAGGACTACAACACATAGCGCTAAGAAGGAAGGCACCGATTTCCACCTGTGAAGTGAACTCTGAAGGTGCCATTGGACCGGCCGGACTTGCGCAGCCTGGTGAACCATATTCTGGACTGAGGACTCAGAGATCTCCAGTAAAGAGGTAAAGAGACTGCAACCTGGTGTCCTCGTTATTTACCGCGACCTGCACCCCACAACTGCACCACCAACATCCACACCTATTATTTACTGTGCGCCCCACGGCAGGGTCACGGACCGGGGCCTAGCCGCCGTGACAACCCCCAGAAGCAGAGACTCGTAGGCCCGGTACCGGGTACCCCTCGGCCCTGCGGCGGTGGGGGCGCCGCACATACAGCAGAGTGTCCGAATATTAGTCCAATATAAATGGCATGGAGATCCCATATTCTCATAATATTCATAAGGTCGCTCCAATCTTCAAAGGATCTTCCTCTCCTTAAGAATGGTGTCCACAACATCCCTATATGAAGATCTTTCTGGTAACTCCTCGGATAAAGGCCACAGTCATGTACAGCAATTGTATACAGATGATGAACTGCAGTAAAGCATATAAAATAAAATGAATAAAACCAACATACGACAATAATGTAAATATAAAATCTAACAACTCTCTAAAACAACCCCCCCACCATCCTACTTCCTGCTATATCTACAGAAAAGCCCCAAAACCAAAACTTTCATTGAGGCCCTGGGGTGCCAAAGTACCCAGCCTATAGATCCACTGGCATTCCTTTTTGGCCAGTCTTTTGCCCACGTCTCCTCCCCTGAGTCCCAAATCCAGGATATCAATACCCATGACGATAAGCCCCCGAGAATTACATTGATGGTACCTCTTAAAATGTTTTGGGAGGGTTTTTAGTGTGGTATCATCCTGAATCTTTTTAGCCTTTTCAATATCACCACAATGTTCGCGTACTCGAATCTTGAGTTCGCGGCTAGTCATACCGATATATATTCTGTTGCATGGGCATACGGCATAATAAATTACGCCCTTTGATGAGCATGTAATATGTGCCCTAATATCAAAAGTCCTAGTATTATCGTGGTTATTGAAGGTAGTGCTTTTCCTCATATTGGCACACCCCTTGCACATACCACACGGAAAGAATCCCCTTCTTCCTATACCCTTCTTGTTTTTAAACTCTCTTTTAGGGTCATATGTACTATGAACCAAGATATCCCGTAGGCTCGGGGCTCTCTTAGCCACCATAGAGGGCCTTTCTGGTAAAAAATTTTTGAGTATCGGGTCTGTGAATAGGATCTTCCAATGCTTTTCGATAATCTTACGGAGGTCATACCACTCACTGCTGTAATTGGTAATAAATCTTACCTGGATATCCTGTTTAGTTTGATCAGGGGCTGATTGATTCTTATGTAGGAGTTGTTGTCTCATTGTATTTTTAGCTCTCCAATATCCCTTCTGTATAGCTCTTCGATTATATCCACGATCCAGGAATCTATTTTTCAATATCTTTGCTTGTGCTTCAAACTGATCTTCTTCTGAGCAGATCCTTTTAATGCGAAGATATTGACCAATTGGTATGCTGTTAATAGTTGATTTTGGATGCAACGAAGATGCATGTAGCAGCGAATTCGTCGCCGTAGGCTTCCGGAATACTGTAGTTGCTAATACCCCATCTGGTGATGCTATAATGGATAGATCCAGAAAATCAATTTTACGCCCATATGTATATGTGAGCTTGATGTTCTTATCATTTTGATTTAATCTGATCATTAGGTCCTTAAGTTCCTCTACCGGACCCTCCCAGATGAACATGATGTCATCAATGAAGCGAATCCAATTATGGATTCGCTCCATACCCTGTATCTCATTCTCTTGGAAAATGGACCACTCCCAAGCTCCCATAAAGAGATTGGCATACGAGGGGGCACAAGAGGCCCCCATCGCTGTACCCTGTTGTTGTAGATAGACCCTCCCGGCAAATGAAAAGGCATTGTGGGTAAGAGTAAATTTGAGCAAAGTCAAAATTAGTGTGGACAAATCCTTCTCCATGTTACTGTTAGCAAGATATTTCTCCACTGCCTGTAGGCCATCTGTATGCCTGATGCTTGAGTACAAAGCCTCAACATCAGCTGTGACTAGAATCATGTCATCCGTAAGTTGTATGTTTTCCAGATGGCCCAAGGCTGCGGTGGTATCTTTGATATATGAGGGCAATTGTGTCACTATGGGTTTTAAATAGTGTTCGATGACATCACATATAATTTCACATAGCCCCTCATTAGCTGCCACAATGGGTCTGCCAGGAGGGTCTACCGAGTTTTTGTGGATCTTGGGTACCAAATAGAATGTAGCCAGCCTAGGATGCATTTTAATGTGTATATCCAGAAACTTTTTTGGAATGACGTTGTTTTCATACGCGGTAGTAAGGATGGCAACCAATTCATCCTTGTACTTTGTCATTGGGTTGTACATTAGTAGTTTATATTCAATGGTGTTATGAAGCAATTTTTCTGCTTGTGCTTCATACAGTTGGTTTGACCATATGACCACGTTGCCACCCTTATCCGCGATCTTAAAGACAACGTCATCCCAACTTCCCAATTCTCTGAGGGCCATATTCTCCTCCCTCGTTAGATTATATTTGTGAGATCTTTTGGGTCTAGTTTTGATTTCCTCAATATCATTGGTAACTAGGGTTGAGCGACTTTCATTTTTTTAAGATCGAGTAGGGTTTTGGGAAACCCGATTTTGTCCAGAGTCGAGTCGAGTGCAGTCGGCCGATTATCGCTAAAAGTCGGGGATCGACCGAAACACGAAACCCAATGCAAGTCAATGGGGAAGCATAGTCGGCAGTGAGTGGAGGCCAGGAAAACACCTACAGTGCCCATTTTAATGCCAAAAACATCCATTCTTGTTTCTGAAGCTTGCCAATCTTAATTAACTGTATAATAATAGTTGGGCATAGGGAATTGGGGGAAAGTTGTGGGGGGAGTAGGGCTGGCTCAAGTTTTTCGTGGGCCCAGGAAATGCGGACTACGTCACGGCGGTGTTGCAGGGAAAGGTAAGTATTTAAACGTTGCAAGTGCTGTGATCCTGAGCAAGCAGGGGGGGGCCCACTCGTTCGCATTGGCACTGGCACAGGGCCCCTCAAAGTACGGCGGTGTGTTTGCATGGCGGGGGCGCCTCCCACCAGCAGCGACACTTTTGCGTACTCTGAGGGGCCCTGTGCCAGTGACGTCGCCAACGAGTATGCCCCCCCACCTGATGAAGGAACCTGCACTTTCATCTGCACCTTCCTCTTTGTCCCTGTGTAAGGTGGTATAACATGCGGGAAGGGGAACCTTACTTTCAGCAGGGTCAGATTCTGGCTGTGTAGAGTACAAGGGGAATGTAGTGGTCTAGGTCAATGTACCAGCAGACTCATTTAGCAGTGGCTGGGCAATGGGCAGGATGAGGAGGAAACAGATATAGGGCCAAAGAATAAAGTAGGCTAAATGCAGTTCAAAATTGGTAACAGGACTAAACAGGCGGCATTGCTTTGTTCAGTGGAGTAGCAAACCCAAGAGCAGCAGACACTGTTTCAAGGGCCTAACCACACTAGTAGGCCAAATGCAGTTTAATATCTGATAGTATAGGGCGAAAGCCAGAATGTGGAAGCTCAGCTTTGTTCAGTTGAGGACAACACCAGGGAGGGGCAGACACCTTTAGTAGGCCGGAAAAGCCTATTGCATTTTTTAAAATGGTAATTTGGAGCAGAAGGTTGAAGCTCAGCTTTATTTAGTTGAGGACAACACCAGGCAGGGGCACACAGACAGACACCTTTAGTAGGCCGGAAAAGCCTATTGCATTTTTTAAAATGGTAATTTGGAGCAGAAGGTTGAAGCTCAGCTTTATTTAGTTGAGGGCAACACCAGGGAGGGGCAGAAGCCGTTAGTAGGCCCTAACCACCATTTTGTTTTTTAAAAACCACTTAATGAGAGCCGGAAGGTTGAAGCTCAGCTTTATTCAGTTCAGGACAACACCAGGCAGGGGCACACAGACAGACACCTTTAGTAGGCCGGAAAAGCCTATTGCATTTTTTAAAATGGTAATTTGGAGCAGAAGGTTGAAGCTCAGCTTTATTTAGTTGAGGGCAACACCAGGGAGGGGCAGAAGCCGTTAGTAGGCCCTAACCACCATTTTGTTTTTTAAAAACCACTTAATGAGAGCCGGAAGGTTGAAGCTCAGCTTTATTCAGTTGAGGACAACACCAGGCAGGGGCACACAGACAGACACCTTTAGTAGGCCGGAAAAGCCTATTGCATTTTTTAAAATGGTAATTTGGAGCAGAAGGTTGAAGCTCAGCTTTATTTAGTTGAGGGCAACACCAGGGAGGGGCAGAAGCCGTTAGTAGGCCCTAACCACCATTTTGTTTTTTAAAAACCACTTAATGAGAGCCGGAAGGTTGAAGCTCAGCTTTATTCAGTTGAGGACAACACCAGGCAGGGGCACACAGACAGACACCTTTAGTAGGCCGGAAAAGCCTATTGCATTTTTTAAAATGGTAATTTGGAGCAGAAGGTTGAAGCTCAGCTTTATTTAGTTGAGGGCAACACCAGGGAGGGGCAGAAGCCGTTAGTAGGCCCTAACCACCATTTTGTTTTTTAAAAACCACTTAATGAGAGCCGGAAGGTTGAAGCTCAGCTTTATTCAGTTGAGGACAACACCAGGCAGGGGCACACAGACAGACACCTTTAGTAGGCCGGAAAAGCCTATTGCATTTTTTAAAATGGTAATTTGGAGCAGAAGGTTGAAGCTCAGCTTTATTTAGTTGAGGGCAACACCAGGGAGGGGCAGAAGCCGTTAGTAGGCCCTAACCACCATTTTGTTTTTTAAAAACCACTTAATGAGAGCCGGAAGGTTGAAGCTCAGCTTTATTCAGTTGAGGACAACACCAGGCAGGGGCACACAGACAGACACCTTTAGTAGGCCGGAAAAGCCTATTGCATTTTTTAAAATGGTAATTTGGAGCAGAAGGTTGAAGCTCAGCTTTATTTAGTTGAGGGCAACACCAGGGAGGGGCAGAAGCCGTTAGTAGGCCCTAACCACCATTTTGTTTTTTAAAAACCACTTAATGAGAGCCGGAAGGTTGAAGCTCAGCTTTATTCAGTTGAGGACAACACCAGGCAGGGGCACACAGACAGACACCTTTAGTAGGCCGGAAAAGCCTATTGCATTTTTTAAAATGGTAATTTGGAGCAGAAGGTTGAAGCTCAGCTTTATTTAGTTGAGGACAACACCAGGCAGGGGCACACAGACAGACACCTTTAGTAGGCCGGAAAAGCCTATTGCATTTTTTAAAATGGTAATTTGGAGCAGAAGGTTGAAGCTCAGCTTTATTTAGTTGAGGGCAACACCAGGGAGGGGCAGAAGCCGTTAGTAGGCCCTAACCACCATTTTGTTTTTTAAAAACCACTTAATGAGAGCCGGAAGGTTGAAGCTCAGCTTTATTCAGTTGAGGACAACACCAGGCAGGGGCACACAGACAGACACCTTTAGTAGGCCGGAAAAGCCTATTGCATTTTTTAAAATGGTAATTTGGAGCAGAAGGTTGAAGCTCAGCTTTATTTAGTTGAGGGCAACACCAGGGAGGGGCAGAAGCCGTTAGTAGGCCCTAACCAAAGTTGAAGGCCAAATGCAGTTTAATTTCTGATACTATAGGCCGAAAGCCAGAAGGTGGAAGCTCCGATTTAGACAGTGGAGGACAATTTGAATTAGGGACTGCAGACAGACTTAGTAGGCTGTCCCCTGTGGACCATGCATCCAACACATTAACCCATTGCGCCGTAATGGACACGTAATCTTCCGTGGCCATGCCTACAGGTCCATGCGTCTGTTGTCAGGTGCACCTTTGTACTCACAGATTGCCAGAGTGCATGGACAATGCGGTCTTCTACATGCTGGTGGAGGGTTGGGATGGCTTTTCTCGCAAAAGAAGTGTCGACTGGTTAGCTTGTAGCGTGGTACAGCGTAGTCCATCATGGCCTTATTAATAGTAAATAAAATATATAACTAGGCTCTATGAACTTTTAAATAGGTTCCAGGGGTACACGGGCAGCATTGGTGTGGTCAGTGGAGGAGTATTGCAAGTAGGGGCTGCAGACAGGCTATCAAAGGCCTAAAATACCAAACAGTAGGCACTCATGGCAGTTTTACATCGGTTACATGGATACACAGGCAGGCACTCCAGGCAGCATTGTGGTCAGTGGAGGAGTATTGCAAGTAGGGGCCGCAGACAGGCTATCAAAGGCCTAAAATAACAAACAGTAGGCAGTCATGGCAGTTTTACATCGGTTACATGGATACACAGGCAGGCAATCCAGGCAGCATTGTGGTCAGTGGAGGAGTATTGCAAGTAGGGGCCGCAGACAGGCTATCAAAGGCCTAAAATAACAAACAGTAGGCAGTCATGGCAGTTTTACATCGGTTACATGGATACACAGGCAGGCACTCCAGGCAGCATTGTGGTCAGTGGAGGAGTATTGCAAGTAGGGGCCGCAGACAGGCTATCAAAGGCCTAAAATAACAAACAGTAGGCAGTCATGGCAGTTTTACATCGGTTACATGGATACACAGGCAGGCAATCCAGGCAGCATTGTGGTCAGTGGAGGAGTATTGCAAGTAGGGGCCGCAGACAGGCTATCAAAGGCCTAAAATAACAAACAGTAGGCAGTCATGGCAGTTTTACATCGGTTACATGGATACACAGGCAGGCACTCCAGGCAGCATTGTGGTCAGTGGAGGAGTATTGCAAGTAGGGGCCGCAGACAGGCTATCAAAGGCCTAAAATAACAAACAATAGGCTCATTGCAGTTTTACAGCGGTTACATGGATAGACGGGCAGGCAGCTTGGTGGTGAGTGGAGGAGTATTTAAAGTAGGGACCGCAGACAGGCTTCAAAGGCCTAACATAAGAAAATGGGCTGGCTGTAGGCACTTTATAATTGGTTCCAGGGGTACACGGGCAGCAGTGGTCTGGCCAGTGGAGGACTAGTGGAAGGAGGGACCGCAGACAGGCTTCAAAGGCCTAACATAAAAAAATGGGCTGGCTGTAGGCACTTTATAATTGGTTCCAGGGGTACACGGGCAGCAGTGGTCTGGTCAGTGGAGGACTAGTGGAAGGAGGGACCGCAGACAGGCTTCAAAGGCCTAACATAAAAAAATGGGCTGGCTGTAGGCACTTTATAATTGGTTCCAGGGGTACACGGGCAGCAGTGGTCTGGTCAGTGGAGGACTAGTGGAAGGAGGGACCGCAGACAGGCTTCAAAGGCCTAACATAAAAAAATGGGCTGGCTGTAGGCACTTTATAATTGGTTCCAGGGGTACACGGGCAGCAGTGGTCTGGTCAGTGGAGGACTAGTGGAAGGAGGGACCGCAGACAGGCTTCAAAGGCCTAACATAAAAAAATGGGCTGGCTGTAGGCACTTTATAATTGGTTCCAGGGGTACACGGGCAGCAGTGGTCTGGCCAGTGGAGGACTAGTGGAAGGAGGGACCGCAGACAGGCTTCAAAGGCCTAACATAAAAAAATGGGCTGGCTGTAGGCACTTTATAATTGGTTCCAGGGGTACACGGGCAGCAGTGGTCTGGCCAGTGGAGGACTAGTGGAAGGAGGGACCGCAGACAGGCTTCAAAGGCCTAACATAAAAAAATGGGCTGGCTGTAGGCACTTTATAATTGGTTCCAGGGGTACACGGGCAGCAGTGGTCTGGTCAGTGGAGGACTAGTGGAAGGAGGGACCGCAGACAGGCTTCAAAGGCCTAACATAAAAAAATGGGCTGGCTGTAGGCACTTTATAATTGGTTCCAGGGGTACACGGGCAGCAGTGGTCTGGCCAGTGGAGGACTAGTGGAAGGAGGGACCGCAGACAGGCTTCAAAGGCCTAACATAAAAAAATGGGCTGGCTGTAGGCACTTTATAATTGGTTCCAGGGGTACACGGGCAGCAGTGGTCTGGTCAGTGGAGGACTAGTGGAAGGAGGGACCGCAGACAGGCTTCAAAGGCCTAACATAAAAAAATGGGCTGGCTGTAGGCACTTTATAATTGGTTCCAGGGGTACACGGGCAGCAGTGGTCTGGTCAGTGGAGGACTAGTGGAAGGAGGGACCGCAGACAGGCTTCAAAGGCCTAACATAAAAAAATGGGCTGGCTGTAGGCACTTTATAATTGGTTCCAGGGGTACACGGGCAGCAGTGGTCTGGCCAGTGGAGGACTAGTGGAAGGAGGGACCGCAGACAGGCTTCAAAGGCCTAACATAAAAAAATGGGCTGGCTGTAGGCACTTTATAATTGGTTCCAGGGGTACACGGGCAGCAGTGGTCTGGCCAGTGGAGGACTAGTGGAAGGAGGGACCGCAGACAGGCTTCAAAGGCCTAACATAAAAAAATGGGCTGGCTGTAGGCACTTTATAATTGGTTCCAGGGGTACACGGGCAGCAGTGGTCTGGTCAGTGGAGGACTAGTGGAAGGAGGGACCGCAGACAGGCTTCAAAGGCCTAACATAAAAAAATGGGCTGGCTGTAGGCACTTTATAATTGGTTCCAGGGGTACACGGGCAGCAGTGGTCTGGCCAGTGGAGGACTAGTGGAAGGAGGGACCGCAGACAGGCTTCAAAGGCCTAACATAAAAAAATGGGCTGGCTGTAGGCACTTTATAATTGGTTCCAGGGGTACACGGGCAGCAGTGGTCTGGTCAGTGGAGGACTAGTGGAAGGAGGGACCGCAGACAGGCTTCAAAGGCCTAACATAAAAAAATGGGCTGGCTGTAGGCACTTTATAATTGGTTCCAGGGGTACACGGGCAGCAGTGGTCTGGTCAGTGGAGGACTAGTGGAAGGAGGGACCGCAGACAGGCTTCAAAGGCCTAACATAAAAAAATGGGCTGGCTGTAGGCACTTTATAATTGGTTCCAGGGGTACACGGGCAGCAGTGGTCTGGTCAGTGGAGGACTAGTGGAAGGAGGGACCGCAGACAGGCTTCAAAGGCCTAACATAAAAAAATGGGCTGGTTGTAGGCACTTTATAATTGGTTCCAGGGGTACACGGGCAGCAGTGGTCTGGCCAGTGGAGGACTAGTGGAAGGAGGGACCGCAGACAGGCTTCAAAGGCCTAACATAAAAAAATGGGCTGGCTGTAGGCACTTTATAATTGGTTCCAGGGGTACACGGGCAGCAGTGGTCTGGTCAGTGGAGGACTAGTGGAAGGAGGGACCGCAGACAGGCTTCAAAGGCCTAACATAAAAAAATGGGCTGGCTGTAGGCACTTTATAATTGGTTCCAGGGGTACACGGGCAGCAGTGGTCTGGTCAGTGGAGGACTAGTGGAAGGAGGGACCGCAGACAGGCTTCAAAGGCCTAAAATAACAAACAATAGGCTCATGGCAGTTTTACAGCGGTTACATGGATACACGGGCAGCTTGGTGGTGAGTGGAGGAGTAGTGCAAGGAGTGTCTGTCCCAGTACTCCCAAAATATAAATAGATGTTAATGTCTCGCAAAACAACCAAAACAAAAAAAAAGGTGGCATACTTAGGTACAGGGGTGGGCTCATCTGCTGAGTTTCTGACATAGTAATTTGGCAGTAACTATTTAATGGTGCCAATATAGGACACAGACACAGACTACTTTAAGTTGCATCATAGATGTCTACAAATGTGTATTGTCAGTGCCAGACATTGAATGATGTCAGCGAATAGACTAAAGATTGGTGGAGCTGTGCGACATAATTTTGCATGTGGTAGAGCACATTTTGAGCTGGGGTAGGGGGGAACTCTCTAGAGGCCGGCGGGACCGCCCCAGGGCCCCTCATGTTACAACGGTGTGTCTGACGTTGGGTGCGCACCACCACCGCCAGAGACACTACATTGTACTATGAGGGACCCAGTAGCAATGCCGTCAACCAAAAGCGAGCACACCCACCTCTTCAGACAAACAGCAGTCTCACGGGTGCTTGCGCCAAGTCGCGATACCACGGCCCCGTGTGGGGAGTTTGGCCATTTAGGGAGGTGTAAACATGTCGTATGCTGTACAATCAGCTGCAGCAAATTAGACATTAGAAAAGTAATTCACAGGCAAGAGCCTTTCATAGGAAAGCTAGGTGTCGGCCGGGCAAGGTGGGGCAAAAGATTTCGAAATCCAGTTGTGGTTCATTTTAATGAATGTTAGATCGTCAACATTTTGGGTAGCCAGACGAGTCCTTTTTTCGGTTAATATTGAACCTGCAGCACTGAATACTCTTTCTGATAGGACACTTGCTGCCGGGCAAGCAAGCTCCTGCAATGCATATTCTGCCAATTCTGGCCAGGTGTCTAATTTGGAGGCCCAGTAATCAAATGGGAATGACGGTTGAGGGAGAACATCGATAAGGGATGAAAAATAGTTAGTAACCATACTGGACAAATGTTGTCTCCTGTCACTTTCAATTGATGCAGCAGTACCTGTCCTGTCTGCGGTCATAGCAAAATCACTCCACAACCTGGTCAGAAAACCCCTCTGTCCAACGCCACTTCTGATGTGTGCACCCCTAACACTCCTAGTCTGCTGCCCCCTGGAGCTCGTGTGAGAACGATCACGTGCGCTGTGTGCTGGGAATGCCTGAAGCAAACGGTCAACAAGAGTTGATTGTTTGGTTGCTAATATTAGTTCCAAGTTCTCATGTGGCATAATATTTAGCAATTTGCCTTTATAGCGTGGATCAAGGAGGCAGGCCAACCAGTAATCGTCATCGTTCATCATTTTCGTAATGCGTGTGTCCCTTTTTAGGATACGTAAGGCATAATCCGCCATGTGGGCCAAAGTTCCAGTTGTCAAATCTCCGGTTGTGATTGGTTGAGGGGCAGTTGCAGGCAAATCTACGTCACTTGTGTCCCTCAAAAAACCAGAACCCGGCCGTGACACGCAACCAATTTCCTGTGCCCCCGGGAAAGGTTCGGCATTAAAAATATACTCATCCCCATCATCCTCCTCGTCCTCCACCTCCTCTTCGCCCGCTACCTCGTCCTGTACACTGCCCTGACCAGACAATGGCTGACTGTCATCAAGGCTTTCCTCTTCCTCTGGTGCAGACGCCTGCTCCTTTATGTGCGTCAAACTTTGCATCAGCAGACGCATTAGGGGGATGCTCATGCTTATTACGGCGTTGTCTGCACTAACCAGCCGTGTGCATTCCTCAAAACACTGAAGGACTTGACACATGTCTTGTATCTTAGACCACTGCACATCTGACAACTCCATGTCTGCCATCCTACTGCCTGCCCGTGTATCCTCCCACAAATAAATAACAGCACGCCTCTGTTCGCACAGTCTCTGAAGCATGTGCAGTGTTGAGTTCCACCTTGTTGCAACGTCTATGATTAGGCGATGCTGGGGAAGGTTCAAAGACCGCTGATAGGTCTGCATACGGCTGGCGTGTACAGGCGAACGTCGGATATGTGAGCAAAGTGCACGCACTTTGAGGAGCAGGTCGGAGAACCCAGGATAAGTTTTCAATAAGCACTGCACCACCAGGTTTAAGGTGTGAGCCAGGCAAGGAATGTGTTTCAGTTGGGAAAGGGAGATGGCAGCCATGAAATTCCTTCCGTTATCACTCACTACTTTGCCTGCCTCAAGATCTACTGTGCCCAGCCACGACTGCGTTTCTTGTTGCAAGAACTCGGACAGAACTTCCGCGGTGTGTCTGTTGTCGCCCAAGCACTTCATAGCCAATACAGCCTGCTGACGCTTGGCAGTAGCTGGCCCATAATGGGACAACTGGTGTGCAACAGTGTCATCTGCCGATGGAGTGGTTGGCAGACTGCGTTCTGTGGAAGAGCTGTAGCTTCTGCAGGAGGACGAGGAGGAGGAGGAGGAGGGGGTGCGAACGCCTACAGCCAACTGTTTCCTAGACCGTGGGCTAGGCACAACTGTCCCTAAATTGATGTCGCCTGTGGACCCTGCATCCACCACATTCACCCAGTGTGCCGTGATGGACACATAACGTCCCTGGCCATGCCTACTGGTCCATGCATCTGTAGTCAGGTGCACCTTTGTACTCACAGATTGCCTGAGTGCATGGACGATGCGCTGTTTAACATGCTGGTGCAGGGCTGGGATGGCTTTTCTGGAAAAAAAGTGTCGACTGGGTAGCTCGTATCGTGGTTCAGCGTACTCCATCAGGGCTTTGAAAGCTTCGCTTTCAACTAACCGGTAGGGCATCATCTCTAACGAGATTAGTCTAGCTATGTGGGCGTTAAAACCCTGTGTACGCGGATGCGAGGATAAGTACTTCCTTTTTCTAACCAGAGTCTCATGTAGGGTGAGCTGGACTGGAGAGCTGGAGATCGTGGAACTTTCGGGTGTGCCGGTGTACATGGCAGACTGAGAGACGGTTGGAGACGGTATTGTTTCCGCCGGTGCCCTAGATGCAATATTTCCTCCTACAAAACTGGTGGTTCCCTGACCCTGACTGCTTTTGGCTGGCAAAGAAACCTGCACAGATACTGCCGGTGGTGCAGAAAATGGTGGCCTTACAGTGACGGAAGGGATGTTGCGTTGCTGACTAGCTTCATTGGCCGAGGGTGCTACAACCTTGAGGGACGTTTGGTAGTTAGTCCAGGCTTGAAAATGCATGGTGGTTAAGTGTCTATGCATGCAACTAGTATTTAGACTTTTCAGATTCTGACCTCTGCTTAAGCTAGTTGAACATTTTTGACAAATGACTTTGCGCTGATCTGTTGGATGTTGTTTAAAAAAATGCCAGACTGCACTCTTCCTAGACTCGGATCCCTTTTCAGGGATTGCAGACTGAGCTTTAACCGGATGGCAACGCTGTGCTCCAACAGGTTTTGGCTTTGACACGCGTTTTGGGCCAGATACGGGCCCGGCAGATGGAACCTGTTGCGATGTTGATGCCTGCTGCGGCCCCTCCTCCACCTCCGCTTCTGAACTACTGCCGCCTGCACCCTGTTCCCCCAATGGCTGCCAATCGGGGTCAATAACTGGGTCATCTATTACCTCCTCTTCGAGCTCGTGTGCAACTTCGTCTGTGTCACTGTGTCGGTCGGTGGTATAGCGTTCGTGGCGGGGCAACATAGTCTCATCAGGGTCTGATTGTGGATCTGTACCCTGAGAGGGCAATGTGGTGGTCTGAGTCAAAGGAGCAGCATAGTACTCTGGCTGTGGCTGTGCATCAGTGCACTCCATGTCAGAATATACTTGTAATGGGCATGGCCTGTTAAATGTTTCACTTTCTAAGCCAGGGACGGTATGTGTAAAGAGCTCCATGGAGTGACCCGTTGTGTCGCCTGCTGCATCCTTCTCTCTTGTTGTAGTTTTTGCTGAGGAGGACAAGGAAGCGACTTGTCCCTGACCGTGAACATCCACAAGCGACGCGCTGCTTTTACATTTACCAGTTTCGGAAGAGGAGGCAAAAGAGCTAGAGGCTGAGTCTGCAATGTAAGCCAAAACTTGCTGTTGCTGCTCCGCCTTTAAAAGCGGTTTTCCTACTCCCAGAAAAGAGAGCGTTCGAGGCCTTGTGTAGCCTGACGACGAAACTGGCTCCACAGCTCCAGACTTAGGTGGAATATTTTTATCCCCACGACCACCTGATGCTCCACTACCACTACCATCATTACCAGCTGACAATGAACGCCCACGACGACCTCTTGCACCAGACTTCCTCATTGTTTTAAAATCTTAACCAAAGTAACTTTATTTGTTGCTGTCAAACAACTTACACGGTGAGCTATAACTTCAGTATGATTTCAATATCCCTTAACAGGTTGGTGAGACCACAAGGAAAATCAGGCACAATGTTACACACTCTGTTTTCTGTGGCACAAAATCACAGAGATGACACACACGCAGGACTGTCACTCAAGCACTAATGTCAATATTAATCTCCCACCTAATTTATTTATTTTTTTTTCTCAGGGAGACTTTAGAAACCAAATAATATTAAAAAAAAAAAAAAAAAAAGGCTTTCTATGGCCCACAATTAGAGAGAGAGAGGTGGCACACCCAGGAGTCAAGACTGGCGCACAAGCTGAAAGGGCAATATTACTCTCCCACTGTTTTTTTATGTTTTTTTTGTTTTTTTCAGGGAGACTTTAGAAACCAAATAATATTAAAAAAACAAAAAAAAAAAATAGCCTTTCTATGGCCCACTGAATGAGAGAGAGACGTGGCACACCCAGGAGTCAAGACTGGCACACAAGCTGAAAGGGCAATATTACTCTCCCACTGTTTTTTTATGTTTTTGTTTTTTTTTTCAGGGAGACTTTAGAAACCAAATAATATTAAAAAAACCAAAAAAAAAAATAGCCTTTCTATGGCCCACTGAATGAGAGAGAGAGGTGGCACACCCAGGAGTCAAGACTGGCACACAAGCTGAAAGGGCAATATTACTCTCCCACTGTTTTTTTATGTATTTTTTGTTTTTTAAGGGAGACTTTAGAAACCCAATAATATTTAAAAAAAAAAATAAATAGGCTTTCTATGGCCCACTGAATGAGAGGGAGAGAGGTGGCACACCCAGGAGTCAAGACTGGCACACAAGCTGAAAGGGCAATATTACTCTCCCACTGTTTTTTTATGTATTTTTTGTTTTTTAAGGGAGACTTTAGAAACCCAATAATATTTAAAAAAATAAATAAATAGGCTTTCTATGGCCCACTGAATGAGAGGGAGAGAGGTGGCACACCCAGGAGTCAAGACTGGCACACAAGCTGAAAGGGCAATATTACTCTCCCACTGTTTTTTTATGTATTTTTTGTTTTTTAAGGGAGACTTTAGAAACCCAATAATATTTAAAAAAATAAATAAATAGGCTTTCTATGGCCCACTGAATGAGAGGGAGAGAGGTGGCACACCCAGGAGTCAAGACTGGCACACAAGCTGAAAGGGCAATATTACTCTCCCACTGTTTTTTTATGTTTTTTTTTTTTTTTTCAGGGAGACTTTAGAAACCAAATAATATTAAAAAAACCAAAAAAAAAAATAGCCTTTCTATGGCCCACTGAATGAGAGAGAGAGGTGGCACACCCAGGAGTCAAGACTGGCACACAAGCTGAAAGGGCAATATTACTCTCCCACTGTTTTTTTAGGTTTTTTTTTTTTTTTCAGGGAGACTTTAGAAACCAAATAATATTAAAAAAAAAATAAAATAAATAGGCTTGCTATAGCCCACTGAATGAGAGATAGCACACACAGCAGTGACACACAAGCCCTGACTGAGGCCAATATTTTTCTCCCACTGATTGATGTAGTGTTTTTGTGTTGAGGTAGAATTTAGAACACAAATCACGGAAAAAATAAATAGGCTTTCTATGGCCCACTCAGTGAGAGATGGCACACACAGGGATGGCACTGTAGCAGAAATGCCAATCTTAATCTCCCACAAAAAAAACAAAAAAAAAACAGGGACTGTCCTACAATTACTATCTCCCTGCAGTAATCTAAGCCAGGTATGGCAGGCAGCAATAGGAGTGGACTGATGCACAAATTAAATAAAAAGTGTGGACAAACAAAAAAGATAGCTGTGCAGAAAGGAAGGAACAAGAGGATATGTGCTTTGAAAAAAGCAGTTGGTTTCCACAGTGGCGTACACACAGCAATACAGCTATCACGGAGCCTTCTAGGGCAGCCCAATGAGCTACAGCGCTGAGGGAAAAAAAAAAAAAAAATAGCTTCCACAGTCCCTGCACACCGAAGGTGGTGTTGGACAGTGCAAATCGCTGCAGCACAAGCGGTTTGGTGGTTAGTGGACCCTGCCTAACGCTCTCCCTGCTTCTGACGAAGCGGCAGCAACCTGTCCCTAAGCTCAGATCAGCAGCAGTAAGATGGCGGTCGGCGGGAACGCCCCTTTATAGCCCCTGTGACGCCGCAGACAGCAAGCCAATCACTGCAATGCCCTTCTCTAAGATGGTGGGGACCAGGATCTATGTCATCACGCTGCCCACACTCTGCGTTCACCTTCATTGGCTGAGAAATGGCGCTTTTCGCGTCATTGAAACGCGACTTTGGCGCGAAAGTCGCGTACCGCATGGCCGACAAGCACAGGGGTCGGATCGGGTTTCATGAGACGCCGACTTAGCCAAAAGTCGGCGACTTTTGAAAATGATCGACCCGTTTCGCTCAACCCTATTGGTAACCATTTTGGTAAATGTGTCCACCGCCGGTGATATTGTTAGTGATGGAATTTTGGTAGATTTGTTTATAAGGTCCATAGGGAACTTACTTGTATTACTGGAATTTTCTTCTAATAAAGATACAAGTGCCTCCAAGGCTTGTTGTTCCCCCTCTTCGATGTCAATCACCCCCATATTTTCTTTGTGATGTAATTTTTTTAGAACGAGTTTTCTCGCAAATAAATGGAGATCCTTCACTGTGGTAAACGTGTCTAGGGTAGAAGATGGTGAAAAGTTAAGCCCCTTTTGTAAGACCCTCTCCTGTGCACTGGTCAGAATATGGTTAGATAAATTAATTACCTTAACGGAGTCATCCTTTCGATTGTAATTCCCATGGGAGAATCCCTTTTTGGTGAATTGACATGTTCTAGGTCCATTGTATGTATTGTTGCTAGATTCCCCTCCCTCACTCATTGATGAATTGGATACAATGGAGGAGCTCCTAGATACATTTCTCCGTGCGTTTATTTTTGGAGTTTGCCATTTGAAGATCTTATTAGTTTCAAAGTCCTTCGTACAGGGATGTTGTGGACACCATTCTTAAGGAGAGGAAGAATCCTTTGAAGATTGGAGCGACCTTATGAATATTATGAGAATATGGGATCTCCATGCCATTTATATTGGACTAATATTCGGACACTCTGCTGTATGTTATATGGATATGGAAGTCCCATGCTGCATTATTATTTATAGTATAATTTTATTATGTGTCCTCTCTAGTATTTCACCTTGCATGTTTTGCATAGGTTCCATGGCATAGTACTTAGTCATTCCATAGTCATTGGTTATTGTGGGTTTTTGAGTAGCATGTGCCATGGAGTCTTAGGGCCATTTTAGTCCTTATTTTTAGATTAGTATCATATTATTCAATTTTTATATTGACATTTTTGTACAGCTTTACGGCCTTACACAGCATCACCATTCTAGACAGGGTTTTTATATCCCAACTGTCTAGTCACTTATTTATTATTGCAATATAGATAGATAGAATTTACACACTTACTTACCTTTTGTCCTATTATGGGATATAGTAAAACCTATAGTATCTCACCGGATTTAGCTGATCCCCCTGTCTTTATATAAGAGAGGGGTTTTTAGCACTTAATAAGTATTATATTATAGCACATAGCACTTTATATTTACGATTTGATCGCAATCACAGGCCACAATATATTCCTTATCCTGTGGCTGAGCGCATGCACTGGTTGGGGGACCCGAGGGAGGGTCGGCTAGTGGTTCCATGGGATGCGATGATGTCGGGACGGACGTTTGGACGACCTGGCGTCACCGATCCCTCTACCGCTGCCCGACCACCCATTTTCATTCGGTAGCCCTCCATCGTGACATGCGCCATTCTATCCTGTGGATAAGAGATAGATAGCACTTTAATTTATTATATTTAGTATTTCACACTTTTTCTTTTATTCTTTTTATTTATACTTTTGGGCACTTTCTAAGAACATAAGTACAATGAGAGGATGCTTATACATCATTTAGAACTGTCATATCACATGCAGCACCTCCGGTCTTGATACATTTGATGCGGAGCTTTTGGCACCTGCGCAGTATACTAAGAGGTCAGTATGCTATTTCACATAGCTAGACCAATCATGGCTCTTCCGATCTCCATACACTTTGTACTTAGACCTTGACGCCTGCGCAGCACAAACTCCAGGGATAGAGGCATGTCACCTAGTATGAGTCATTTCCGCGTGGTGCTTCCGGTCTCCGTACAACTCGGGGAATGCCGGACGCATGCGTGGAGATTACCAGTCTCGCAGCTGTAAGCGATTATGTTTAGATCTTATCCAATGAACGGCGGACTTTACAATATATATTCCGGCAAGCCCCCTGCCCTGACACGCCTCCAGAAGAAGCTAACGCGAAACGCGCGTCGGGGCAGAGGGACGCTGGGGCACCCATCCACACTTCATAGAAAGGTATTTTGTCTATATTACCCACCATATTAGCACATTATTATTGTAGCCAATTGTTGGAGTGTTATTTATTGGCCAGCTTTACCCTAGTAAACTTCATGAAATGGTGTTATAGTATGGCCGTATGTAGCTCCATATTATGGAGACATATTAAGGATCTCACAAGCTTTGGTAGATGGTAATTCACGCATATATACTTATGCTAAGTTTTGGCTTGGAGTGTACCCAAGGCAGTTTAGTCCCTCTTTTGTGGATGTCTGCACCCTAAATGACATGTAGTAAAATGTATTTTTACGTGTTTTATTATTGATTTACAATAAAATTGTTATTTGATATTAAGTACCATAGTGGTGATCACTTTATTGTTTGGTCACACTGTTTGTGAGACATCTTTCCTATATTTGTATTTATTTTGCCCTGCACATTTATAGTGTATTCCTGAGTGACTGCGGCGTGGTGTATATTTTCCTTTATCCTTGTCTGTGCTAACTGTGGGTATTGGTGTATTACCTCTTCACTGGGTGGTGGGCGGAGGTTTCAGCCTAGGGTTGAAACAGGAGACAGGGTGAGGTTCGAGGCCTGGACATGCACACCATCAGTGTAAACTCCAGGTTGAGGGTCAGTCAGGATTTCCCTAGTCTGAGGGAAATTGCAGGGGCCCGGGTTATTAGCTCTCGCCCACCTAGTCTCCCCGTGACACTCATGTGGCCCCTTGGAAAAATTAATTGCTCACCCTTGCACTAGAGGATTTTCCTGTTCTTCACTTCCAAAAGAGCACAATGCCAATTCCTGGATCAACAGGTCTGTATGATGCCTGCTCATGTACCACTGACACTGTATGAAAAGAACAAAAGGACTAACATAGCGACAAGTTCAATGGTGCAGCACTTTTTCAAAATCTGCTCCGGCATTAGGCGCCTGTTTTGAAACTGACGCTGATCTCATTACACATCTCCACCTGGTTCTTGAGTCACTGGGAATGCGATAAACAATTACTTGTTCCCAGGAGCCCAAGACTCATCCACCAAGGACAACATAATAACCACAATTCTCAGTGAAGCAAATGCACTCTATGATTGCTTAGTACTGAACAGTCTGCAATGTAATACCTTGTTAGAGCAGAGCTGACAAACCAGCTGTGTTTTGCTCCTGTCTGACCTTTGTGTTCATCCCTTACCATGCCGTTTTATGCTTTTTTTAAAAAAAAGAAAGTTAGGCGTTGTCTGGTACTTTTATATTGATAACCAAACCTCAGGATAGATTGGTGGAAGTGCAACACCCAGCACCCGTACAGATCAGCTTTTCCCAGTGGCTGTGGTTGACAGATGTGATCAGTTGTGGAGTGGACCGCAGACCTCCAACTGTATGGGGCCATGGCTGGGTACTGCAAATCAGCTCTTATTTATTTGAATGGGCAGATATCCTGTTGTCACACTGATGGTCTTCTGTTAGGAAGGGGGGCCGCAAACTGTCCCTGAAACTGAGACCCTGACTATCCCTGTCCAGGGGTTACTCTTGAAGGTAGAGAGGCCCGAGCCTCCGACCTTACTATGATATTGTTAATATCCTAAGCTGTCTCCTCCCTTTCCCCCAGGAGGCCTGGGACAGATATAATAAGGAATAAAGGGAAGGATAGGAAGATACAAACCAAATGGGAATAGGATAATAGAGAAATCCTACATCTAAAAACAGCAGACGACAATCTCCAGCAGCAACTTTCACTCCAACTTCAGCACACCAACTCCAGCAAGCTAAGAAGGAAAACTTTCACAGGCGGGGAGGCAAGGATCTGGCCATGTTTTAAAGAGAGAGAAATTGAGCTGGTCAGGAGCAGCATGTCTCTAACCAGCATACAATGATTCATTAACCACTTCAGCGCCAAAGGGTACAAAGTCTATTTAATATGAGGAACAAAACACACAGACTAAATGGAAGACCTGCGATTCACAATACGTAATGATAGCCTAAGGATGACGTGATACACTAGTCTAGTGACAGCCGTAGCCGGTTGCGACCAAAATTGAGTTGACAGAACTGTGCTGTGCAACTCCACAGCTGATCATCAAGGGGGCCTGCTGTCGCACCCCCACCGATCTAATATTGTAAGGCTCACTTTGTGAGATGGATCCGCTAAGCTTCTGGACACGTGGTATTAGTGCCTGGGTTGGTACTCAGAGCAAACGTGTGATCAAGGACTTGGGCTATCTGGAATCTCAGGAGTAATCAGTAGGGGAACCCACCAGGGATGGATGAAAGTTGAAAACACAGCATGTACAGGTAATAGAGCAGACCAATCATGGAGCACTAGAGTCTTAATCCTAAAATACAGGTGTTTGTCCTAGTGGGCCTTAAATAGGATTAGGGACATGATGTCACTCAGGCATGCCAGGCAACCTGAAAAACCTGAAGTGGAGCACAGCAGAGGGCAGCGGACTGAGGTGAAGGAAGCGAAGCTCGGGATACCCGGGACAGCTGTGTAATGAGTATTGCTATAAAAGTACTGGACCCCTTTAATTGTTGTCTTCATAAACAAAATTAGAGATTATTTTACGAGGTTTACTTATTTGCCAGTACCACTTTATGACTGATATGACATAAAGCAGAAACTCCAACACATTGGTGGAAAGGACAGCAGTGTAGTGCTATGACATTCGTAACTTGTGGGTCAGCACCTGTTGGAGTATACTGAGCAGGACTAATTTATCCTTTCTTCTGCCCATATGCTTGCACTAGGTAAAAAATAAAGTCAGCATTACATACCTTCTCCAGGTCTAGAGATGCCTCTCCACCACTGCTCCGTTCTGCCAATGTAGGTGTCACAAGTTGCTGAACCCAGTGATTGGCTGCAGATTACGTGTCCTGAAGTCGTGACATCACCGTCGCAGCCTGTCAACAACAAAAGGAGCAGCAGCAGAGAGGCATTGCTGGACTTGGGCTGAAAAACGATGATTTTATTTTTTTTAAGTTTATGGGTAGAATGAAGTTGAAAACAGAAAACCCTTTTGACTACTTTTCCAAGCAGAAACCTTTCAGAAGGGCTCCTTCACAAAGGTGCTGTGGGTGGTCACACCACCTCTAGCTAAGACAAAGCCCACTTTTTAGAAAAGTCTGAAGTCTGAACAAAAAAGTTGCAAATATCTTGCACAAGTGCCCACTAGCGGGATGACAAGATTCCTCCAAGAGTACACTTTGCGTTGATAGAAGCAATATTGGGCTGTCATGGGTGCGGACATAACATTGGTGCAATCAGGGGCCCAAGAGGTAAGGGGGCCACTTCCACCTCCAAAGCAGGTGTTATTTTGCATTATGAGGAGTTATTGGACAGCAAAGGACCCACATATTGTTCTTGCCCAGGGGCCCCTTCTGTCTGTGTCTGCTCCTGGGCCAACATAAAAATGGCCATGTTTATTTACAGCATTTTTGCTTATGCACACTACAGCCAGGTCAGCGGAGCTACATGGCCTATGTGTGACTCAATCAGATGCTGCCATTATAATATTATCCCCTTAAAGCAATGCACTTATGGGAAATCCTTTAAAAAATACCTTTGTAACAACCCCTTCAGGATCAAGCAATTTTTCATTTTTGTTCTCTAAATTTTTCCTCTCCACCTTAAAAGAGCCATAACTTTTTTGTTAATTTCTCTGCCTATATAATTCATATAAGATCTTGTTTCTTTGCAGGATAAATGTAGTTTGAAATCACAACCATTCATTTCAACATGGAACATACTAAAAAAAACAGAAAAAAAAATCTCAAAATGGGCTAAAAAAATGAAAAAAAGCTGTTCTGACTATTTATGTTTTTTAAACGACGTTTATTGTACGGTAAAAACTACCTGGAAACATGATTCTCCTGGTCAAAATTATTACGGCACACTGTTTTAAAATTTAATAGGTAAAAAATAATTTGGAAGTTTGTTAAAAAAATGTTCCTATATTTGTATGAATGACATATTAAGGCCGGGGTCACACTAGAGAGTTTTACGGACGTATGAGAGGCGCAAAAACAACGCATTGCACTCGGACCAATGTTTCCCTATGGGGCAGCTCCTATCTGCCGTATATTTCTCAGCCGTATTTTACGGGCTGAGAAAATCACAGCATACTGCATTTGTCAGCGTATTCCAGCAAAAATCTGCCAATGAAAGTCTATGGGGGCGAGAAAAATATGGATTACACACGGACCATGCGTGTGACTTGCAAGAAATACGCACCAGTGTTCTATAGGAAAGCCATAATATGCAAATTGCCTCTTCAGAGAAAAAGAGGACTTAAACTCTATATCGCCACCTGTTGGAAGTAGCGATCCTACAAGTCACAATCAACCCTTTAAAGGGAACCTGTCACCTGAATTTGGCGGGACCAGTTTTGGGTCATAGGGGCGGGGTTTTCGGTGTTTGATTCACCCTTTCCTTACCCGCTGGCGTGTACTCCGGAGGACAGAGAATGAACTTCAATCCAATATTGCAGCCAGTGGGTAAGGAAAGGGTGAATCAAACACCCGAAAACCCCACCCATATGACCCAAAACTGGTCCCGCCAAATTCAGATGACAGGTTCCCTTTAACGAGTCGTGCAATATGACTGAGGTTAAAAGCCAAATCAGTATCTCAATTCACAGACACGGTGTTTCGGGCTGTTGGCCCTCGTCAGTGCGACTCGTTAAAGGGTTGATTGTGACTTATAGGATTGCTACTTCTAACAGGTGGCGCTATAGAGTTTAAGTCCTCTTTTTCTCTGAAGACGCAATTTGCATATTAAATTTCCCAGAGGACCATTGCACAGCGAAGAAGCCTCCTTACCTTGACAAGCCAGAGCTTGTATGTCACTCTCCATAAGGAGAAAGGTTGCCCCTTAGACCTCACTATAGAAAAGACGGTAATTCAGTGCGGTGTACAGTAAAATCACACTGACAGGTTAGAATAGGATAAAATAAATGTCTACACATAGAAGAGGTAGATATATATATATATATACAGTATATGTCATTGTCACACACATATATATATATGTAAATATTTAATACAGAGCTAGATAGCATAAAAGCCGGTAATTCAATTGCCGGCTTTTGCTATCTCCTTATCAAACCCAACAGGCGCCTATTCCGGCACTTAGCCCCTCTCTTCCCACTCCCGTGTAGCGGTGGGATATGGGGTAATAAGGGGTTAATGTCACCTTGCTAATGTAAGGTGACATTAAGCCAGGTTAATAATGGAGAGATGTCAATAAGACACCTTTCCATTATTAATCCAATATTAATAAAGGGTTAAAAAAAGAAAAACTGATGAAATTCTGATGGTGAGAACTGGCACACGGACCAAACTTTGATAAAAATCTCATTAAAAAAAAAACACAGATAAAACATAGGCTGTTTTATTTGTGAATGCGAAAATCTGCTGAAGTCTGAATGAGCCTTTATTTCTAATAAGTACAAAAAATACTAAATGAGAATAATAAATAAAAATAAAAATAAATAAAAAAGTGATAAATGCAATGAATGAATGGAAGAGAATAAATATTTATACATCTGATTGCATGTCCACAATCTGACCAAGAAATACTTTTTTTCCGGAGGTGCTTTTTTATAGTACAGAGGTAAAACTAAAACCCCTTTCTACTTTTCCCCATATTTCCAGCACAAACATCTGCACGTTCCTTAAGCAGTTAATCATCCAAAAGTGTTTATAACTTCTCAAGTTGATAACTAATACTTGACTTTCTGTTTTTCATCATCTGGACAAGTTTCACATCCGCTCTAGTAATATACATATCTCCAGCAGCACCACTGTTCCTGCCTCCAGAATTCTAAGGAATTAATGAAAACGCAGCTTCAGATATATAGAGGCGAAGGAGATGTGAAGAACAAAGTTGGAACCGTATGATTGAGATTTGGTAAAACCTCATCAATTTGCTGGTACTTGAAGTGTTTGTCAACCAACTTCTAGCAAGGCAAACCTTGGCACTGCGTTTCTGACTGCACGACCCAAATTTAAAATGATACTCCACTCTCGGACTAAAAAGTGATATTACTCATGTATATTCACCCTACCTGGTGCCCTCAAGTTGTCTCCTGCTGCTCCCTCTGCTCAAGTCAAAGTTCCTCTGGGGTTCAAGATGATCTCTGCAGTGGCATGGTGTTAGGCTCACCTGGCAAGGTGGATTCACAAAGCTGAAGGTCAGGGTGAAAACACTAATCCAGGGCATTTTCACCATAGGCTGGTAGATACATGAAACAGAACCTGGACAACTAGTTATGCTGGAGATCGGGGGCGCCATTGCACAGGTATAGGGTGCCAAGCTCCGCTGCTAGGAAGGGTGCTGCTTAGCTTTAGAATAGGGCCAGGCACATCCTGTGGCCTTTTCTATCAAGTGTTTTTGGTTTGGTGATAGTATTGTTTCTCTTTTGAGTGCACTAGTATTTTAACAAATTGGTAATAAAAGGTATATTTTAATATTTTGGGGCTTCCTCTATGAACTCGTTATATATTGTACGCCAAACATTTTGTGTACTGTGAACAGTAGTTATGCTGGAGAGCAGACAACGGATCTGAAACAATGGCTACTGGAAGCCTGTGCTAGCATTTCTTCTGCGGTGTTGCTATCAGTGTGTCAAGAGTGGAAGAAGAGGGTTGCATTGACAATCCAACACAATGGGCAGCACTTTGAACACATTTTATAAGTGATCATAAACTTGGAAATAACTCATGAAAGAATAAAGGTACGTTAAAACCAAGCACACCATTGATTTTTCTTGTGAAATCTATATATATAATTGTCTAAGGGGTACTTCCGTCTGTCCCGGATATTCATTGGTCAAGGCCTCTGTCTGTCATGGAATTCAAGTCGCTGATTGGTCGCGCCAGCTGCCTGTCATGGCTGCCGCGACCAATCAGTGATGACCACAGTCTGATTAGTCCCTCCCTACTCCCCTGCAGTCACTGCCCGCCGCCCGCATACTCCCCTCCGGTCTCCCCCCGCAGACCCCGGCAGTGCCAGTCTCCTGCCCGCAAACAGCTCAGGTGGTGGGCTCCACACTCCCACCAGCCTGGCACACCGCCTTCAGCCTCCCAGGACCGTCCCCTGCTTACCGTCACCCCGTACTTGAGAGCGATGCCCTGCACGGTGTCCCTGGGGCAGACCGGGTGCTCTATGTACCTCTTGGCCCAGGGCGCCGTCACGCTGGCCGCGGCTGTAGCACCGGCCACAGTTCCGCCATCTTCTGCGGAGGAATACACGCTCCGGTAACGGTAAGAGCACTACATGTGCTGAACTGGAACCTCCACTGCCAGCAGCCGCCGGCAGGAGGCGCTCCTCTTATCCAGCATGGGGAAGCACGGCTGTGTTATCCCGGGACCCCCGGTGTGGAGCACGTGTCCGGGAACGCTCCGCCCCTGGCGGCATCTCCAGGCTGCACGGTGTGCACGGCAGACATGCTGCGACCTCAGGACACAGTAGCATTCATCTTATTTACTCTATCAGTGCTGTTAGTATTTTATGGGCAGTATACTATGTGTCTGTGCTGTATACTACGTCACTGGGCAATATACTATGTGGCTGGGCAATATACTACGTCACTGGGCAGTATACTACGTGGCTGGGGAATATACTATGTCACTGGGCAATATACTATGTGGCTGGGCAATATACTACGTCACTGGGCAGTATACTACGTGGCTGGGCAATATACTACGTGGCTGGGCAATATACTACGTCACTGGGCAATATACTATGTGGCTGGGCAATATACTACGTAGCTGGGCAACATACTACGTGGCTGGGCAATATACTATGTCACTGGGCAATATACTACGTAGCTGGGCAATATACTACGTGGCTGGGCAATATACTACATCACTGGGCAATATACTATGTCACTGGGCAATATACTACGTAGCTGGGCAAAATAGTATGTGACTGGGCAATATAGTACGTGGCTGGGCAATATAGTACGTGGCTGCCCAATATAGTACGTGGCTGGGCAATATAGTACGTGGCTGGGCAATATAGTACGTGGCTGCCCAATATACTACGTGGCTGGGCAATATACTACGTGGACATGCATATTCTAGAATACCCGATGCGTTAGAATCGGGCCACCATCTAGTTCTCAATAAGCTTGATGTGTCACATGACCCTCTTCCCATTGGAAAAAATAAAGTTGGATCCAAAATGGCCGACTTCAAAATGGCCAACAGGGTCACCACCCATCTTGAAAAGATTCCCCCTCCCATATACTAATGTGCCACAAACAGGAAGTTGATATCACCAACCATTCCCATTTTATTTAGGTGTATCCATATAAATGGCCCACCCTGTACAAAAGTGTAGTCAGGTAATGGTCCCAGGTCAAAATACCAGTAGGATAGCAGATCAGAACAAAGGGGTTACACAGTCGGAGGTTCAGAACAAGGTCAAAGGTCAGGTAACAAAAGATCATTAAGTAAAATACTAGGCACAGAGAAAACCAACCACACTTAGCTGACTGGACATCTGGTAGAGGTCTGGGACTAACAGCCCAGCTAAGTAGCCAAGCAATCACGTGGAACCACCCTGTATGGGACTCCCCTGTGTATATACTTAGAGGAGAGTTTATGGGACCCCCTGTGCATATAATATGAGGGGACAGTATATGGGACCCCCTGTGTATGTACTATGAGACAGTATATGGGACCCCCTGTGTACATACTATGAGGGGAGAGTAGATGGGACCCCCCTGTGTATATACAATGAGGGGACAGTAATACTATGAGGAGACAGTATATGGGACCCCCTGTGTATATACTATGAGAGGACAGTATATGGGATCCCCGTGTATATACTAAGAGACAGTATATGAACACCCTGTGTATATTCGGAGAGGACAGTATATGGGACTCCCTGTGTACATACTATGAGGGGACAGTATATGGGACCCTCAATGTATATATACTATGAGGGGACAGTATATGGACCTCCTGTGTATATATTATAAGGGGACAGTATATATGACATACTATGAGGGGGCAGTAGATGGGACTCCATATGTATATACAATGAGGGGACAGTAAATGGGACCCCCTGAGTATATACTATGAGGAGACAGTAGGTGGGACCCCCCTGTGTATATACTATGAGAGGATAGTATATGGAATCCCCTATGTATATACTAAGAGGAGGCAGTATATAGTATCCCATGTGTACATACTATGAGACAGTAGTTGGGATCCCCCTGTGTATATACTATGAGGAGATAGTATATGGGACCCCGTGTACATACTATGAGGTGACAGTATATGGGACCCTCTGTGTATATACTATGAGGGGACACTATATCAACCCCCTGTGTATATACTATGAGGAGACAGTATATGGACCCCCTGTGTATATACTATGAGAGGATAGTATATGGGATCCCCCTCTGTACATACTATGAGAGGACAGTATATGGGACCCCCCTGTGTATATACTATGAGGAGACAGTATATGGACCCTCTGTGTATATACTATGAGGGGACAGTATACGGACCCCCTGAGTATATACTATGAGGGGACAGTATACGGACCCCCTGTATATATACTATGAGGGGACAGTATATAGACTGAGGGAACAGTATATAGGACTCTGTGTATATACTGAGACAGCATATGGACCCCCTGTGTATATACTGAGACAGTATATGGACCTCCTGTGTATATACTATGAGGGGACACTATATGGACCCCCTGTGTATATACTATGAGGAGACAGTATATGGACCCCCTGTGTATATACTATGACAGGACAGTATATGGGATCCCCCTGTGTATATGCTATGAGAGGACAGTATATGGGATCCCCCTGTGTATATACTATGAGGAGACAGTATATGGACCCCCTGTGTACATACTATGGGACAGTATATGGACCCCCTGTGTATATACTATGAGGGGACACTATATGGACCCCCTGTGCATATACTATGAGACAGTATATGGACCCCTGTGTATATACTATGAGAGGACAGTATATTGGATCCCCATGTGTATATACTATGACAGTATATGGACCCCCTGTGTATATACTATGAGGAGACAGTATATGGACCCCCTGTGAATATACTATGAGAGGACAGTATATGGACAGTATACCCCCTGTGTATATACTATGAGGGGAAAGTATATGGACCCCCTGTGTATATGCTATGAGGGGACAGTATATGGACCCCCTGTGTATATACTATGAGACAGTATATGGAGCCCCTGTCTATATACTACGAGGACAATTTATAGGATCCCCCTGTGTATATACTATGAGGGGACAGTATATGGGATCCCCCTGTGTACATACTATGAGGGGACAGTATATGGGATCCCCCTGTGTAAATACTATGAGGAGACAGTATATGGACTCCCTGTGTGTATACTTTGAGAGGACAGTATATGGACCCCTGTGTATATACTATGAGAGGACAGTATATGGGATCCCCATGTGTATATACTATGACAGTATATGGACCACCTGTGTCTATACTATGAGGAGACAGTATATGGACCCCCTGTGTATATACTGAGACAGTATATGGACCCCATGTGCATATACTATGAGAGGACAGTATATGGACCCCCTGTGGATATACTATAAGGGGACACTATAGGGACCCCCTGTGTATATACTATGAGGGGACAGTATATGGGAATATGAGGGGATAGCATATGGGACCCTCTGTGTATATACTATGAGGGGACAGTATATGGACCCCGTGTATATACTGAGACAGTATATGGACCCCATGTGTATATATTATGAGGACTGTATATGAACCCCCTGTGTATATACTATGAGATAGTATATGGACCCCATGTGTATATACTATGAGGGGACACTATATGGACCCCCTGTGAATATACTATGAGGACACAGTATATGGACCCCCTGTGTATATACTGAGAGGATAGTATATGGGAACCCCTTGTGTATATGCTATGAGAGGACAGTATATGGACTCCCTGTGTATATACTATGAGACAGTATATGGACCCCCTGTGTATATACTATGATGGGACACTATATGGACCCCCTGTGTATACTATGAGGGGATAGAATATGGAACCCTCTGTGTATATACTATCAGAGGACAGTATATGGACCCCCTATGTATATACTGAGACAGTATATGGACCCCCTGTGTATATACTATGAGGCAGTATATGGACCCCCGTGTATATACTATGAGGGGACACTATATTGACCCCCTGTGTATATACTATGAGACGGTATATGGACCCCCTGTGTATATACTATGAGAGGATAGTATATGGGATCCCCCTGTGTATATACTATGAGGACAGTATATGGCATCCCCCTGTGTATATACTATGAGGAGACAGTATATGGACCCCTGTATATACTATGAGAGGACAGTATGTGGACCCCCTGTGTATATACTATGGCACAGTATATGGACCCCTGTGTATATATTATGAGGAGACAGTATATGGACTATGAGGGAACAGTATATGGGACTCTTTGTGTATATACTGAGACAATATATGGACCCCTTGAGTATATACTGAGACAGTATATGGACCCCGTGTGTATATACTATGAGAGGACAGTATATGGACCCCCTGTGTATATACTATGAGACAGTATATGGACCTCCTGTGTATATACTATGAGGAGACACTATATGGACCCCCTGTGTATATACTCTGAGGAGACAATATATGGACCCCCTGTGTATATACTATGAGAGGACAATATATGGGATCCCCCTGTGTATATACTATGAGAAGACAGTATATGGGATCCCCCTGTGTATATACTATGAGGAGACAGTATATGGACCCCTGTATATACTATGAGAGGACAGTATATGGACCCCCTGTGTATATGTAGCGCCCCCACTGCCGCAGGGCCGAAGGGTACCCGGTACCGGGCCTGTGAGTCTCTGCTCTGGGGTTGTCACGGTGGCTAGGCCCGGTCCGTGACCCTGCTGAGGGGCGTACAGTAATAGATAGATGTGGATGGTGGTGGTGGTGCGGTGCAGTAAATAACGAGGACACCAGGTTGCAGTCTCTTTACCTCTTTACTGAAGATCTCTGGGTCCTCAGTCCGGAATACGGTTCACCAGGATGCGCAAGTCCGGCCGGTCCAATGGCACCTCCAGAGTTCTCTTTGCAGGTGGAAATCTGTGCCTTCCTGCTAGCGCTATGTGTTGTGGTCCTTCCCTGCTGTGCTTACGGAAAGTCCCCACAACTGTTGTGTCTGTTTCTTAAGTTCCCTCACAACTCGATTAGATGATGTTCTGCTAATCTTCCGTCCCTCCCTGATGTTACGGTTAGGACGGCACCCGTATGACGGGTAGGCTCGGAGCTCTTCCGGGACCCTAGAGTCGCCCCTCTCCACAAGTTGCCCCCTATGTCTTCGTAGGTGATTTAGGTGAGACAGCCCGCCTATGACTGACTGTCCTGCCGTTGGTTTGAAGTATTGCCTGAAGCTGTATATAGAAATACTTCCTCGGCGTTCCGGCCGCCGGTTGTGCGCCTCAGTAGGATGTTGCCTCGGTCTCACAGCACGACTCCTACTGGTATTTCTCCTTGTTGCTTTGATCTCGTTTCTCACTCAGCACAATCTATCTCGCTTCTAATCCTTCCTTGGGCACCGCCGCTATGCTGAGCAGGCACGGTCCCGTTACGTTCTCTCTAGTTGCCAGGCCTCTGTCAGGATCTCACCCCTGACAGGGGCCCTACCGAATCTTCTCCCACAACACCCTCTGCCACAATGTGTTGCCTGGTTCCAACCCAGTCAGCTTTCTTTGTCTAACTTCCTGCCTGACCCCCAGTTTTACCAGTATGTGAGGAGTGGCCTAATGAATAGAACCCTTAGCTCCCCCTGGAGGCCCGGCTGTGAAATGTATTGGTGTCTGTGATACCTGGTCAGATGAACTCCTTCAGTGCCATCAGACGTACCATAGCTCCCCTTAGTGGCGGAGCCACAGTACTGCAACGACCAGGACTCTGGGGCGCTGCACTCCCCCCCGGTTAAATCCAGTACTCCTGGACTGGGAAGAAAACAACAATACAGGTTAGCAAAAAGACATACAATTTTGAAAATGCAATAACAATAAGTAAGCTTGAACAGAGCTTCCCTTTATGGGAGGTGAGGACACTTGAACGTTACAAACATGGTTAAACATTATAAATTACAGGCTATAAACAACTCCTGTTACCCAACCGGGTATTCTACTCAGTGCAAACTTTTGAATAATAAGTTAACATTGTCCTTAAGGACGTACACTTCCTATCCACTAAAGACTATACTTATAAAACATTATAATATTAATTAACTCTTTCTCTTTCATTCTCCTTCGTTAAATCTGCAGGACCGCCTGTCCTAACTGCTCCAGGCCTGCTGCCTCTCCTTTCTTTACAGGACCGCCCCTTTCAGCCCGGGCCTACTGCCTTTTCAACTACTATACACAGTATAGAACATGTTTTTCTTTCAGTTTGAGATCACTGAGCCATCTCTATATGGCTCCTAAGAGGACTCACCACTAACCCCTACGGGTTCACTTCCTGTCCTCATTCTTTTATTAACATTATTGAACATTTTTTTACAATCAACTAATTGGTTACATTTAACTTTCACATATCAACATTATTACTTCTTCTTTCAAAGCATCATCATTCCTTAAGTGCTATCGATGAACATCCCCTTTAAGAGGGGACCAAGTCTCTATGAGGTAGTGCAACTTTTCAAGCTGCAAATCCGTATGCGGCAAGGACTCCAGTACAAGTTCCAAGAACCGTATCTTCACAAAGAGTCCGTCTTTTATATAAAACCAGTAGGGAGCACCTTTAAGAAGGTGCAAACTATATACAAGAAGTTTGTATCATGCACTGTTCATGATTCCAGCAGTTTTTGGGAAGTTGAGCAAAAATTAGAAAACAAACCAAAAAGCAGAAACAATAGGGATCCCGGGTCAACAAAGGGATCCCTTTAAGAGTTAACCCTGGACGGGTTCTAGCAGCAACATAACGGGAAACAAACAGTTAGAAGAACTATTTACAATCATTAAAGCATGTTTGCTTACTCGAACCACTCAGGAGGCAGCACCGGCGGAGGCAACCCCCTTGGGTATTGCGAGCCGCCCGGTACCGCATAAGGGGGTCTGTTGTCCCATCTGGGGGTCTGCGTACCCACAGTCTTCAATTCTGGAGCAGCACGGGCACCACCCACCTGAAGAGGTGCCTCCTTGGCCACGAGGGTGGTGGAGGTGACAATGCTGCATGTCGTGGTCTTAACCATAGTGCACGTGGGGGTGACCTCGGTGGTCCTGGTAATGACCATGGGTTGACCACAAGGGGGCACCTTGGCCACAGGGGTTAGCTTCACTGGCACCTTAATCGGGGGTTTCACAGGGGTCTGCCTCTTGCGGACATTCAGGGCAAACCACCCCTTTTCCCCAAAGTGCCTGGTGTACGAGACTTCATCCCCCGGGTAGAGATCCCGGTCTGGGTGGCCCTCTCTGAGATGTGACTCGACATCTCTGCAGTTTACAAACACCTCCGCATACAGACCCGGCTCTTTAATGAAGCCCCAAGCTCCGCGGCGCTTGAAGGTGGTGATGATACCCTGCCTGCGCGGGGCCTGGTGAGCGGTGGGGTCCTTGCGGGCCCGGTCCTTGACCGCTAGGTCTTTCTGATGGTAAGCCTCCAGCCCGGCCTGGTACTCCTTTTCCTTCTCCTTCCACTGCTGTTCCAGCTGGGCCTGGTATTCCTCCCAGCTCAGGGCCTGCACCATCTCCCCTTCCCGTGTCTTCACCCCGGGGAACCCCATGAGATCGGATCCTGGGTTCACCCAGCGGCATACCGTGCGCTCCGCACGGGTCTCACACAACAGGGTGGTTGGCGCGATCGGGGCCTTCAGGCGGTGTTCCATGCCCGTTGCCTCCTCCCATGGTAACAGGCGTTGGAGTCTATGGGTCCCAGGGAGAGGGGGTGCCGCGACGGGGCCTATCAGCAGGTCCTCTGCTGGCGGGGCAGGGTCGACGGACTCGCCAGCCAATGCAGGCTCCTCCTCCGCGGCGGGTTCCGCTGGCGGTGTCGGCGAGGTCCTCAGCAATATCTCCGGCAGAGGTACAGGATCCGATGTCATAGGACCTCCTTCCAGCGCCACCCGGTGCGGAGCCAGGGCTTTCGCGCTCAGCTGAAGGAGCTGGTGGATCAAGTCTCCCATCTCAGCCTGCAGAAGATCAGCACTGTCCGTGGAGAACTGGCTGCGGTACTCGTCCGGGTAGTTGGGGGAGACTTCTGCTTCCACCCCACATTCGGGTTCCGAGCTGCTGGCCATGGCGTCCTCCACGTGAGTCGCTTCCTGGTTCTTTTCCCGCTCTCTCCTTCGTGGGCGGTTTCGTTTTCTCTGGTTCCGCCCACCATTGAGAATCAGGAGGCGGATCTCTGCTGCTGACGGACACGTCCTCACGGTGCAGAAATATTTAGTCTGGGCGGCCATTGTCTTTCGCGCTCTCCAGCTTGTCTACGCCCACTCCACGCCCCTCTTCTCTTCCTGCGCTCTCCTCAGCGCTGCAATGGCGGCGGATTTTGGCGGCAAATGGCACAGCACAGTCCTTGCAATAAAGTACAGTCCAAGCACAGTAAATCACAGTTCCAAGGCACACATGACCCGATTCCTCAGGCTTAAGTAGATCCTGTTCGTGACGCCAAGTTGTAGCGCCCCCACTGCCGCAGGGCCGAAGGGTACCCGATACCGGGCCTGTGAGTCTCTGCTCTGGGGTTGTCACGGTGGCTAGGCCCGGTCCGTGACCCTGCTGAGGGGCGTACAGTAATAGATAGATGTGGATGGTGGTGGTGGTGGTGCGGTGCAGTAAATAACGAGGACACCAGGTTGCAGTCTCTTTACCTCTTTACTGAAGATCTCTGGGTCCTCAGTCCGGAATACGGTTCACCAGGCTGCGCAAGTCCGGCCGGTCCAATGGCACCTCCAGAGTTCTCTTTGCAGGTGGAAATCTGTGCCTTCCTGCTAGCGCTATGTGTTGTGGTCCTTCCCTGCTGTGCTTACGGAAAGTCCCCACAACTGTTGTGTCTGTTTCTTAAGTTCCCTCACAACTCGATTAGATGATGTTCTGCTAATCTTCCGTCCCTCCCTGATGTTACGGTTAGGACGGCACCCGTATGACGGGTAGGCTCGGAGCTCTTCCGGGACCCTAGAGTCGCCCCTCTCCACAAGTTGCCCCCTATGTCTTCGTAGGTGATTTAGGTGAGACAGCCCGCCTATGACTGACTGTCCTGCCGTTGGTTTGAAGTATTGCCTGAAGCTGTATATAGAAATACTCCCTCGGCGTTCCGGCCGCCGGTTGTGCGCCTCAGTAGGGTGTTGCTCCGGTCTTACAGCACGACTCCTACTGGTATTCTCCTTGTTGCTTTGATCTCGTTTCTCACTCAGCACAATCTATCTCGCTTCTAATCCTTCCTTGGGCACCGCCGCTATGCTGAGCAGGCACGGTCCCGTTACGTTCTCTCTAGTTGCCAGGCCTCTGTCAGGATCCCACCCCTGACAGGGTCCTACCGAATCTTCTCCCACAACACCCTCTGCCACAAGGTGTTGCCTGGTTCCAACCCAGTCAGCTTTCTCTGTCTAACTTCCTGCCTGACCCCCAGTTTTACCAGTATGTGAGGAGTGGCCTAATGAATAGAACCCTTAGCTCCCCCTGGAGGCCCGGCTGTGAAATGTATTGGTGTCTGTGATACCTGGTCAGATGAACTCCTTCAGTGCCATCAGACGTACCATAGCTCCCCTTAGTGGCGGAGCCACAGTACTGCAACGACCAGGACTCTGGGGCACTGCATATATACTATGGGACAGTATATGGACCCCTGTGTATATACTATAAGGACAGTATATGGGATCCACATGTGTATATACTATGACAGTATATGGACCCCCTGTGTATATACTATGAGGAGACAGTATATGGACCCTCTGTGTATATACTATGAGGGGACAGTATATGGGATCCCCCTGTGTATATACTAAGAGGAGGCAGTATATGGGATCCCCCTATGTAAATACTGAGAGGGGACAGTTTATGGGACCCCCTGTGTATATACTATGAGGAGACAGTATAAGGACCCCCTGCAGGGTCGGCGTCAGCACCCGGGCAAGTGCTGGTGCCCTGAGCGGGCAGGGGGCCCACTTGCCGTCGGGGGCACTGGCGTGCTATAGTGCCGGCCCCCGCGAGTGGACCCCCCGCCTGCTCCGGGCCCCGGCACTTGCGATACTTACCTCTCCCGATTCCAGCGCTGCAGCGTCTTCCATCCTCTGACTGTGAAGTTCAGGTCAGAGGGCGCGATGACGTCACCAGTGCGCGCCCTCTGCCTGAGCAGTCGCAGCACAGAGAGCAGGAAGACGCCGACGGTGAGGAGTCCAGAGCAGAGCAGCAACAAGCAACGAGAGGTGAGTATTCCATTATTTTTTTTTTATATTTGGAGCAATATATGGGGACCATCAGAAGGGGCCCATATATGGGGCTAATTCTATATGGAGTATCTTATGGGGCCAATAATATAGGGAGCATCTTATGGGGCCAATTCTATAGGGAGCATTATATAGGGCCAATTTAATATGGAGCATCTTATGGGGCCAATTCAATATGGAGCAGTATATGGGGCCAATTACATATGGAGCAGTATATGGGGCCAATAATATATGAAGCATCTGATGGGACTAATTATATATGGAGCATTTTATATGGCCAATTATATATGGAGCATTATATGGGGCCCATTATACATGGAGCATCTTATGGGGCCAATTATTTTTGGAGCATTATATGGGACCCATTCTGTAAGGAGTATTATATGGGCCCATTCTGTATGGAGCATCATATGGGGCCCATTCTGTATGGAGCAATGTATGGGACTCAGTATACTGTATGGGGCCGATCATATACTGTATGGAGCATTATATGAGGCCCATTATATATGGAGCAATAGATGGGGCCCATCATATACTGTATGGAGAATTATATGTGGCTCACTATACTGTATGGAGCATTATATGGGGTCAATTCCGTATGGAGCAATATATGCGGCTCATTCTGCATGGAGCACTCTGTGATGCCCATTATACTGTATGGAGCATTGTATGGGGCTCATTATTCTGTACGGAGCATAATATTGGGCTCATTATTCTGTTTGGAGCAATATATGGGGCTCATTATTCTGTATAGAGGACTATGTGGTGCCAATTATACTGTATAGAGCACTATATGGGGACATTATACTGTATGGGGCAATATATGGGGCTCATTATTCTGTTTGGAGCAATATATGGGGCTCATTACTCTGGAGCAATATAAGGGGCTCATTATTCTGTATAGAGGACTATGTGGTGCCAATTATACTGTTTGGAGCAATGAATGGGGCTCATTATTCTGTTTGGAGCAATGAATGGGGCTCATTATTCTGTTTGGAGCAATATATGGGGCTCATTATTCTGTATAGAGGACTATGTGGTGCCAATTATACTGTATGGAGCACTATATGGGGCCATTATACTGTTTGGAGCAATGAATGGGGCTCATTATTCTGTTTGGAGCAATGAATGGGGCTCATTATTCTGTTTGGAGCAATATATGGGGCTCATTATTCTGTATAGAGGACTATGTGGTGCCAATTATACTGTATGGAGCACTATATGGGGCCATTATACTGTTTGGAGCAATGAATGGGGCTCATTATTCTGTTTGGAGCAATATATGGGGCTCATTATTCTGTATAGAGGACTATGTGGTGCCAATTATACTGTTTGGAGCAATGTATGGGGCTCATTATTCTGTTTGGAGCAATATATGGGGCTCATTATTCTGTTTGGAGCAATATATGGGGCTCATTATTCTGTATAGAGGACTATACTGTCCGGTTTCTGAGCTAATGTAGAATTTTACAATAGATATCACTCGTGTAATGTAAGAAGTGCAATCTTTGGCATTGTACTATACCTATATTTCTCTGCCATATCCATGCATTATGAATTGTGGTATGTGTTAAAGGGGCCCACCGGGACTCTTTCGCCCAGGGCCCATGAAAACTTGGAGCCGGCCCTGACCCCCTGTGTATATACTATGGGAGGACAGTATATGGGATCCCCCTGTGTATATACTATGAGGAGACAGTAAATAGACCCCCGTGTATATACTATGAGGGCACAGTATATGGACTCCCCTGTGTATATACAAGGGGACAGTATTTGGGATCCCCCTGTGTATATACTAAGAGGAGGCAGTATATGAGATCCCCCTGTGTATATACTATGACAGGACAGTATATGGATTCCCTGTGTATATACTATGAGGGGACAGTATATGGGATCCAGCTGTGTATATACTAAGAGGGGACAGTATATGGGACCCTCTGTGTATATACTATGAGAGGACAGTATATGGGACCCTCTGTTTATATACTATGAGAGGACAGTATATGGGACCCTCTGTGTATATACTATGAGAGGACAGTATATGGGACCCTCTGTGTATATACTATGAGACAGCATGTGGGACCCCCTGTGTACATACTATGAGGGGAGAGTATATGGGACCCCCTGTGTATATACTATGAGGAGAGAGTATATGGGACCCCCTGTGAATATACTAAGAGGGGACAGTATATGGGACCCCCTGTGTATGTACTATGAGGAGACAGTATATGGCATCACTCTGTATACATATTAAGAGGGGACAGTATATAGGACCCCCTGTGAATATACTAAGAGGGGACAGTATACCCCTGTGGTATCACACAGCCCTGTAGTGGCTGTTGTGGCCGCCGCTCTTCCTCCTTAGTTTTCGGCTTCATCCCCGTTTCCATGACTACCAGAGTGTATAAAGCTGTGGGTGTCCGCTCGCCCGCAGCAGTCGCTCCGCAGCTTCCCACGGTCCAGGATGCTCCGTCCCCGGGACCTCCGGCGCAGCTCGGGCACTCGCACCTTCCTGGACGCCATGCACGGCGGGAAGGTGCACCTGGCGCGCTTCGTGCTGGACGCTCTGGACCGCAGGATCGTGAACTCCCCGGCGGGGGACCAGGGCCGCACCCCGCTCATGTACGCCGTGTGTCTGAGGGAGACCGAGCTCCGGAGCCGTTTCGTGCGGCTGCTCCTGGACAAGGGCGCGGATGTGAACGGGCAGGACGAGGCGGGGCGCACGGCGCTGAGCCTGGCCTGTGAGCTCGGACACCTGGACGCCGTGAAGCTGCTGGTGCAGCACAGCGCGGACCCGGAGATCGCGGACCGGGACGGGAACCGGGCGCTGATGTACGCGGCGTCCTGCGGCCACAGCGCGGAGCTGCTCTTCCTGCTCCGCTCCTACAAGCGCTTCGGGCTCCGCCTGGACGCCACCAACAGAGCGGGCATATCTGCGCTGGACGCCGCCCGGGTGTCCGGCCACTGGGAGTGTGAGCGAGCGCTGAGCGGGCGCGGCCGGGACGGAGAGCCCACTGCCCGCAGCCCCAAGCCGCTGTCCCGGCATGTGCTGCAGCGCTTCTCCCGGCCCTTCTCACACCGCAGGGAGGAGGAGGACAGCGCGCAGACCCGGGGAGCCCTCACCCGCTCCGCCAGCTGCTCGCCGGCCCACGCGGAGGCCCTCCCGGAGAAGGCGGCGCTGCCTGTGCCCGAGCCCGGCATCCAGCGAGCGCACAGCTGGGACGGCTCCGGCACCGGGGGAATCTCGCAGAGCAGCCGGCTGCTGCGCCGGGGAACCTCGCCGGACTTCTGCCAGGAGCTGCCCTGCCACCCTGGAGACATGAGGGCGAAGAGGAGGGACAGCAGCTGCAGCCGGAGCCAGCTCATACCGCCCGACGGCAGGCAGGCCCTGGCCTTGTGACCGCACCGGGCAGTGGTCATGTGATAAGACAAGTGACTCCTGCAGCAAACGATCAGGAGCATGGTCACCTACAGCAAATGACAGCCAGCCTGAGCCTTGCCGCCAATGGGACTGTGCTCTCCTGGCCGGCAGCGGAGTGATCACCTACATTGTATGGACCTACAGGAAGCCTTTAGCCTGGTGTATGTGACTAATGGAGGGGCCTGGGAGCAGAGGGCACACCAGACAGAGACATGCCATATTGTATGGCGTTACTGATTAAATCCATCTTACACCCCTGGGTTTCCACCCTTGGACATCTAGTGAGCTTAGCATTTGCCTTATATTTATAGGTAACAATTTGGGACCCAACATTGGGGCCTGGTGATCACTGGGGTTGTGCAGCGCCTCTTCTTTCTACCCTCTGGACGGATGCGATCCTGTTCTAGCCACCAGTCCCAAATCCCAGGCATCGGACTATCACCTCCGAGTGCCGCAGCGTCTCCCGATGCCAGATGCAGAAAAGGGAAGCGCTACACAACCCCTTTAAAGGGAACCGGTCAGTAAGGTCAACCACCCCAATCTGGATATATGGGAATGCCGGTCTTTACATGAAGATGTTGATAGACTTACGGTAGCTTTCAATCTATTGCTAAAAAAATCAGTCTTTTAATTCTTATGCAAATGACAGCAAATGTTACCCTAATTGGTGTTTAAGGAACAAAAGATAATAATGAAGTATTAAAACATAGTTTTATTGAATTACAAATATAAACATTCAAGTACTGGAAAAATTGAGATATAATAATACAAGTCCACAATACATAAATAAATAGTGATGACATAATGATTTCCAAGATTTTTCTATAAATAATTTTCTAGCTAATAATACTTAGAAAAGTGCTGGTTCTTAGAAAAATTCCAGTCCAAAATTGGTTAAAGTGCACAATGCCAAAAAAGATGATATTATATAATTTTATCCAGACAAATATATACCTAAAATGAATAGATCAATAAATAATTCCCGGTTCCACAATTGCATCAGATAAGCAATAGAAGGTGCTATTAATCAGATAACTATTCTAAGGTGTCGTATGCATAGAAAAGGAACCACTTGTCACACATCCATAGTAGAAAGCTGAGGATCCTCTAGCTGCAAAGCTGTGACTAGGGCATCTCTATTTATATTACATACATTTCTCTGTGCATATAACTAGCAGGGATGAATTGGCTTTGTGCCGACAGATATTGCAATAACACAACTTGTATATACCTTTGGGGGCAATAAATTACCTCTTCGCTGCTGCATGTCAAAAAGGTGCTCACAGACTCCTGGCCCCGACGCGCGTTTCACCTTGCTTCTATTATACCTCCATTTTTCCAGTACTTGACTCCAGAAATTTTAATGTTTTTATTTATAATTCAATAACACTTTGTTTTAATACTTAGTTATTAGTCACTTCAATCTTTTGTTCCTCAAACACCAGTTAGGGTAACAAATCCTGTGTTTATAAGTATGAAAATATTTTGTATTATTACTGTTCTGTAGTAAAACCCAGGGCTGAAATCACAATTCTGCAGGTTATCAGAAAATGCTTTTTGAAAAGGTGGTATATGCATCGCAGCTATTCATGGGAGTATCTGCCTATATGCTGGTGGGGTTTATGGAAACAGTAGAGTGGGCTGCTACAACGGTTCATGTATCCCATAGAAATGAGCTGGAATTCGGGAGAAGGTGTAGCGCGTCTATATTACTCTTTGCAGAACTATGGTCACCTCTGCCACCACATATGGACAGGTACATCTCAATTTGGCCAATACTGGCTTAGACGTGAATATCCGTGTAAAGATACATGACAAAGAGGACTTGTCACATCAGAAGGGACCAGTTTTTGCTCTTTATTCGTGCTGTTCCTCTGACTATTCCTTTTTTGTGTGTTTTTTTTCTTAATCCGCCCTACAGTGTCAGAGATATGGGCCTTTTTATTCAGGCTATGGTTCACAGGATCCTCAGGGGCGTGTCTTTAAGGCTGCAGAGCGTGAGCCACACCCGCGTTGTAAACGCCATAAAAATTGGCAATAAGTAAAAGGCCCATATGAAGGATTTAAAAAAGGAGGGGAAATAAGCATTTTCAGGGGAACAGCGGGAAGACACTTTTACCTAGGTTCCTTTTAACGGACTCCAACAGTATCCGAAGGGCCCCATTGATTTACAATAGTATGAGGTTCTGTTATAGTGTGCTGCTATTTTTTTTAGCAAAATGTGTGATGCTGACATAAACCTACCCTAAAGGCCAAGCTGAGCTCCTGTTCTGCAGTGAGTTCTGCGCCTTTGTTCTATAATGTGGACCACACTGTGCACAGACAATGTGACGGCAAAGAAATCTGCAAGATTTCAGCTCTGAGGGCTAAAAAAGAGTGAATTGAGCTCTGGGCTATACTGCAGGCTAGCTCAGGATCAGTAGCCGTTACCAGCGTATTTATACATTTCATTGGACAGTTTGGTTGTAGCCGTGCCGTCACGTACAGCTGCTGCATGTGGTTGTGGGCATTGCCCGCATAAGTGGGTGTAGTTTGGATGCACGCGGCAGATGATACATGAAGACCAAGCCTTAAAAAGCTCTTCAGGGTTGTGAAAATAAAACAATGCAATAAACTTTGGAAAATACCTCCATTTACAATTCACCCTCTGTTCGCCTTCTGTCTCTCTATTGACTTCCATGTAGAGCGCCACCATGTGGTATAGTAGTGTATCCTCAACTGTTGTTTGTTTTACATTTGGGATTATATCAATCATTGCTCACAACCAGAAAAGGTTTTTTAATAGTCAAAGCTGAATGAATAGTCAAATTCTAAATGAGGTCTTAAAGAGTAACAGCATTTTTAATATTTTGCAGGCAATTTACATGCCTGCAGATCTGTAGGGTGCAGAGATTTCCACCGATCGCTCAAAATACGGCCAAGAAGTGTTTAGCTGAGGAGGCAGGAGAGCACTGCTGCAGCCGGATAGTGCACACACGCCTCCTGAGCTGAGCACTTCTCTACTCTCTTTTAAGCCATTATGGTAATTCCTGATCTGCAGGCATATAACATATTTGTAAAATATAGATAAGTAATTCATTAAAGGGAATCTGTCAGTGGTCTCACCCCTCCTGAGCCATCTATATGGACATAGACAGCTGGATAAAATGACACCTTGATATCTGTGATCTGATGTCCTATTCCAGAGAGATCCATGTTTTTAATATGTAAGTGAGCTGTTAAGATCTCTGGGCCGGACATAGATCTCCCTGAGATTCCACCTCCAGAGATTATTATAATAACAGGATGTTACTAGTGTGAGACATGATATAGGAGAGCGAGCAGAGTGTCAGTCATTGCATATCTCACCCTGGTAACGGCCCATTTCATTTATAATAAGCGTCTCAGGGAAGCTATAATAAGATTCTCAGGGAGATCTATGTCCAGCCCATAGATATTAACAGCTCATTTACATGTAAGAAAAAGTTGATTTATCTGGAATAAAACCTCAGATATCAAGGTATCACTTTATTAAGCTTCCTATGACCTACATGCCCATATAGATGACTTAGGAGGGGTGATCCTAGTGACAGATTGCCTTTAACTGCTATTGACATAGATGGCAAGATAAAAAGGCTCAGGAAAATCAAAGGGTTGCACAACAATCTATAAGGCTACTTTCACACTAGCGTCGTGCACTGCACGTCGCTATGCGTCGTTTGGTTGTAAAAACGCATCCTGCAAAAGTGCTTGCAGGATGCGTTTTTTCACCATTGATTTGCATTAGCGTCGCATTGCGACGCTTTGCCACACGTCGCAACCATCGTGCGACGGTTGCGCCGTGTTGTGGCGGACCGTCGGCTGCAAAAAACGTTACATGTAACGTTTTTTGCAGCCGACGGACCGCCATTTACGACCGCGCAGGCGCGGCCGGAACTCCGCCCCCATGTTCCCGCACCTCACAATGGGGCGGCGGATGCGCTGGAAAAATGCATCCGCTGCCCCCCGTTGTGCGGCGCATTCAATGCTAGCGTCGGTACGTCGGCCCGGCGCACTGCGACGGGCCGAGTACGACGCTAGTGTGAAAGTAGCCTAAGAGGATCTGTCTGCAGTTAGAGACCTTGATTCCAGCAATGTGTAACTGGGTGCAGCAGTTGTGAAACAATCAAAGCTTTTAGATTTAGAAAGAAGCAGAGCTGAGAAAGCTAACCTCGCGCACACCAGGCTCTGTATGTATATTGTCCATAGACAATGAACACCTTATCATAGGAGCAGGCGGAGTCGGGCTAGGAGGCATACAGGTACCTAGTCTTGACAGTGATAATTCCCAGGTGATAAAACCTTAATTGCAAGTAAACCGTACAGCAAAGAAATAACACATCATTGAAATCTGTGTTTCAGCCCCTATCATGTTTTTTGTTGTTGCTGAATTTACGTATTAAGTTGCCCCAAAACCAATTTTAACAAGTTTTATAAACTTTTATGGAAAATTTGTGGTATAAAGTGGAAGTCCAAGACTTTGATATTGATGGCCTTTTATTAGGATAGCTCATCAATATCAGATCGATTGGGATCTGGCACCAGGAACCCGCATAACTGGCTGTTGGCAAGTCCTACGGTGGCCAGATGTGCACAGTGACTCTGTACTCCATTACTGCAGCTCAACTCCTATTCACTTCAGTAGAGCTGAGCTGCAGCACCCAAGTATGGCCACTAGGTGTTGTTTAGACTTTGTTCTGGCTCCACATCAGGACATACTAACCGCCATGAGCCGAGTTATGAAGGGGCCTCCAACATGGTGTGAGCCATATCTGATCCTCATTACCTATAGTAAAATAGACCTTCGATAATAAAGGCCTAGAAAACCCCTTTAAAAACGCAGCAGCCAGATATTACTGTGCAATATGAAAAACATTGGGGTGGAATTAGGACTTTGGTTTAATATTTAGATTATGCGGCATTTATTTAGAAGATCTGTGTCTGATAAATGTTTCACAATTGGCGGTCGATTAATATCCCTATTAGAGCATTCAATAACAAATTGTTCTCTGTAGCACATACACATATCCTGTTATACAGCACACTGCCGAGATCGATACATTTTAAGCCAGCTTTAAAATAATCTCACCGGACGAACATTTTGCTTGTTCGTCAGATGATCGGCAGCCTATTTCCACTGACGTAAGTCTGAAAATGCACCAAATTTATAACAGTGCCTCATTCTAGATGACAGATTTGATGCATCTTTAGACTTTTTTGATGAATATTACATAATTTTGGTTGTGCACCAAATTTGTACACCTGAGCCCGGCGCTCCATCAGCGCTGGCGTAACTGGATGTGTAAGTAATGAGAGAGTGAGAGTTGCTGCTGGCTGCCCCCTTCCTCCTGATTACTTATATGTCCGAAGATGGTACAGTGACACCAGCGCTGATTGGCCACAGGGTTCACGTGTCATAACAACCTCATTTGAGCCCGGGAACGTGAGTGCCGACACCAGTTTTTTTTTTTAACCGGGGCAAACATTCACATTGAGAAGGGGTTGTTCTAGTAGTGGACAACCCCTTTAAGGCCTGGTTCAGACCAAGTTTGTGCCCCATTCATCACTCTGTTGGGAACTTCCTTCTGGATCTCCAAAAACGGAATTCAGACATGGCTCCTATTTTATTGACCTTGGTTAAACAAATAGGGTTGGGGTCATCAAAGGTCTTATGCCCAGAAATGCTCATAAAAGCTTTGAAAAGTTTCTGCATTTCGGAGAGGAACCAAGACCTCACAAGTTTTGCCATTTTAATGCCAGTTTCTCCCAGGTGGGGATGGGGCGCCACAACTCGTCTAATTCATGATGCATTCCCTGACTGAAGGGAGATTTCTGTCGTGGCGACCAGAGTCACACCTCACTTGTCAGGCGCTCCAAATACATGAAGAGGTAGGCACCCTGGACTCCAACAAGCCCTATAAAACCATAATGAAAATCGCCATTCTTGTTGAATTGAACCATAGAGTCCAAAACATAAAACTTTGCTCTCTGTTTCACCTTTCCAGCAGTGTTAAGGTGTCGCACTACTCCACCACAATATTGTGTCTGATTAAATAGATGTGCACCACCAGTAGAGAAGGTCAAACCAAAGTTTCATGTTAAAAAGCAACAAAGATCAGCTCCTCTCCTCTCAGTCCCACCGCTCGGATCATGCAGTGCTGTAAGTAGAAGGTGAAGCAGAAGTCCAGCGTGGGTGATATCCATAAAAAATAACCCTTATTCCATTTTCATTAAAAGCACATAAGTCCAAAATCCATCTTTATATCCAGAGACCCAAAAACGGGTGATTCCTACAAGTGACAGTCACAGGCTTAAAGTGCATTTAAAATCATAAGCGTTTCAACGGTTGTGCCGCGTTAATCATGTTCTTTTATTCCGTTGCCTAATTTTTGTCTCGGGAAAGGTCTAAAATTACCTGTGCTTTGGGAATATAGAGTGATGCCACCAACAGAGACATGAATGAAGACAGAAACTTGGTCTGAACTCGGCCTCAGGACATATTACACAAAGAAGGTATAATATGGTTTGATTTTTTTTAATGTCTGGTTTATATGGTATTGGTTTTAGGGGAAAATAGTGTACCTCTCTCATATAATGTGTTATGGAGGCCTCATTACAGAGCAGCACACATAGCGCCTATGGCTCAAGATCATGAAGAATTAAGAACTCCATTGTCCATCCCTATGTTTCCACCTTGTAAAATAATATCACCCCAACTCCCTCCAACTTGTGAGCATGTTTTGGAATCCGCAACCTGGCTGAAACATATACAGGGGTAGAATGTCCCTCTAATTCCCACAGTGGTATCTTTCAAATGCATTGTGCAAATTGAAAAATTGTCAGATTTCCACAGTGACCTCTTCTGTGGGCCACTGTGAAATGACAGCCCTCTATTTGTCCATTCCCACGCCATCTCTGCATCACCTTGCTAGCAGTGCCCCTAATAGACAACAGATGTTAGGATCGGTTTGTAGTGGGGGAATGCTTATGAGAGATCTGATCACCTTTACATGGAACAAGTGATAATTAATTGATCACTAGGGACACCATTGCTGGGACCCTATCCCTTCTCACTGCGGGTAGGACTGAATGGAGCTGCAGGTTAGTCGATGTTCGCTGTCGCCCATTCACTGTCTATGGAACTGATTATGGTAGCCAAATTCAGCGCTAGGCTGTCTCCGTCAGTCTAAGGTGTGCTGACGGTCCAATACTCCATTACCTAAATAAGAAAAAACTAAATAAACAGCACAAAGGGATTATTGGCATTCCTGATGTATGAATCTTGCAACATGGACCTGTAGCCACAGGAAAGCTGTGAAGACGATGATCCAGCCTCGGCGGACTCTAAAGAGAGCAGGAGCACATTGCTGCGACGTGTGAATTCTGCCACCCTTTCTGACGTCTCATGGGGTTATTGCTCCGCTCTCGCTAAGGAATACAGTAAGTGACAAGATTTTGTATTTTACAACAAGATCTATTCTTATTCTGTTTCCTAATATAGCACAATTTTGTACTTAGTAACTAAGCTTTAAACAAAAAAACCACTAAGAAGGATAGAAAATACAGCAACAGTGGAATTTAAAACATAACTTTTACTAATATTGAATAAAAGTCACAATAGTGTCACCCAAAGTGATATAAAATAAGGGGCAAGGTCCCAACCAAGAGACCTACAAACAAACCCCCGTTAGGATTCAAAACAATTCCGCCTGGATTAACAAAAGGGTGGAATGTCTACAGACCAACATATGGTTTAGACAATAGCTGCCACAGACATATACATATGAATAGCAGAACCACATATATCGCAGTTGGTTGCAGGTAAAACAATTATCGCTACATAGAAAAAATGGCACCTGTTCTGGATGATGCTATAAATAATTGTTATAATAAAGATGGAAAAGGAACAATCTCACCCATTCCAAAGTACGTGAGCAGGAGCACCGGAAAAACCTCTAGTCAGGAAACGATCCGGGACTTGATGAGAAGGGATGACAATACCCTGTCATTCCCTATGGGGCTACCGGTAAGCTATCCCCAGAGCTCCTGCCCTTACAAGGGCAGTCCACAACTACCCCTGCAATAGAATGCCCTGCACTCTCCCTGTGTTCAGTCCCGACGCGTTTCCTCCAAGTCAATCATCAGGGGACCTGCTTGTATAGAGAGATGAGTGCCTACATATTAAGAAAGGGAGACAATAAGTTCTGCCACCCACTATGCTGTCTTACTGGGAGTGACCGAACTACAAGAGCAGACTTAAATAGGAGTGGTTCAAACCTTCAACCACTTGAAACGGAGCAATCACAACACCTGTGTGGTAGCTATGGGTCACACATAACAACCAATATAGACCGGCCAGTGAGATAGAATGTATGTAATCTAGCCCAATTGGCCTCATATGTGAACCCTAGTGTCCAATATAACAGCGCTGTCAGTGCTATAAAACATAACGGCGGGTGAACTGACCTGTATAGTGACGTCACACGCCAAAAGCACGAGATGCCTCCAACTTCTACATGAAAGCTGTGCTAGTATCTGCGGGCATGCGCAGTGAATACCGGAAGTCACCGTTGCTAGGTGACGCGCGGCTAACACAGTGGGTGTTAATAATTATTACACAAAGCACAAAAAGTGCTCTAAATGAAAGCAGCCGACGAATCCGCTTGACCAAAAGATGTAATGTATACCGAAGCCGCAAGATCCACAGGGTGAGCGGCTCCGGACATGCGCAATGCCAGACACATACCCTGCTCTATGCTTGCAGGGATGCGGAAGTCAGCCAAAGCCGCGATACCCCGTAACCAAGGACGCACAGCCGCTCGCTGACACATCAAAATATAAGGCATGCGCAATAGGCGGAACACACCGTCGCTGCTAAGAAGCAGCAGGTATATTCCTCATAACACATGAGGATTCATTACTGAGAAGCTGGAGACACCAAACCGCTCATCAAAACACTGAGTTGGCAGAATGAAAGAGAGAATTGTGAGCGGTCTATTAAGAAATGTGCCATATACAAATAAAAGATTCTGCAATAATATATAAAAGTGCCAAAACCGGCGGCACTATGGAGTATAAGGGTTCAATACAACAAAAATACCGGCCGAGGGTATACAAAGGTCCACAAGGGAAATACCCATATATTGTAAATGTCAGTACTATGAGGAACACCTATTTGATACCAATTGGTCTACACTAGACCTACCATAGATCATTCTACGCACTAAATAGCAATGTGCCAGAATATTTAATAATTATTGCATAACAGGACACCGCTATGAAACACCAAAACACGATGGGCTCCGTATTTAGACAAAACGATAATTAAATTGAACATGCAGAATCCCAAGGATTATGGATGACAATAGAAGGATTTAGGCTTAAATAAGAAAACCATTGACTGTGTGATAGTAAGAATGACCAAAATGACGAGGCTCCAAAGACGAATTCAGATAAAACAGCTATAGTTAATTTGGTCATTGAGGCCAAGGGGAGAAACAGTGTTAAGATAAAAAATCCATTTAGCCTCCCGTTGGAGGAGCAACTGATCCCAGTCGCCCCCACGTATAGGTTTAGTGACCTTCTCAATAGCCATAAATTTAAGGTGTTTAGATTGTCCGTCATGCATCTGATTTATATGCCGAGAGATAGAGGTGTCTCTTCTATGCTCGACATCGCCCACATGTTCACCGACCCTTCTCTTAAATTCTCGGATGGTTTTGCCGATGTATTCAATGCCACATGAGCAGGATGCCCTGTAAATAACTCCCTTGGTGCTGCAATTAATAAATTGCTTGATGTCGTATTTCCTACCAGTCACGTTACTCACAAAGCTATTACCCACATTAATGTATTGGCAAGCCGTACAATGTCCACATTTATGGCAACCAACAACGTTGCTCCTCAACCAGGTCTCATTCCGAGGGCCCGAGAAGTGACTGTGAACCAGTCTATCATTTAACGAGCGTGCCTTCCTGTAAGTAATGGCCGGAGAATCCCCCAAATAGCGAGATATATCAGAGTCCATTTGTAAGATGGACCAATATTTTTTAAAAATGTTTCTGACATGAGTGGCGCCATTATCAAAGGTGGTAATAAACCGTACCATTTCATCAGTCTGTATCCCCTGTATGGGGTTTAATAGAGTAGTTCTATCCTTACTTTTGGCATGGTGGTAAGCTTTTTTGAGAACGTGGGATGGATAGCCTCTGTCTTGAAAGTTCTTCCTCAATTCCTTGGCTTGGGACTCAAAATTTCCATCATTGGAACAATTCCTACGGATTCTAAGGTATTGCCCCTTAGGAATCCCTCTTTTTAAATGCTCTGGGTGGTTGCTGCTCCAATGTAAAAGGGCATTGGTAGCTGTCGGTTTTTTGTAATTAGATGTCACCAACTCACCATCAATTCCTTTGGTAATGAGGATATCTAAAAAGGGTAATGAGGAGAAATCTATCACAAAAGTGAAAAAAAGGCCAATGTTGTTATGATTGAGCCTATCCACAAAACCCTTAAACTCCTCTGTGGAGCCAGTCCAGATTAGAAAAACGTCATCTATGTATCGTGTCCATATTTCTGAGACACGATACATAGAGAAATCACCCCCTTCCAGGTCATCGTTCCAAACCATAGTCTCCTCCCACCAGCCGAGGAAGAGGTTAGCATAGGCCGGGGCGCAGGGGCTCCCCATGGCCGTCCCCCTCAGCTGGTGGTAGGTGTGGCAGTTGAACGTGAAGTAGTTGTGTGTCAGACAGAACCTGAGGAGTGCCAAAATGAACTGATTGTGTTCCTGAAGATGTTGTCCCCTTGTCTTAAGAAAAAATCCCACTGCCTCCAAACCCTTCTCATGGGGAATGGAGGAATAGAGGGCTTCCACGTCAATGCTAGCAAGATAGGCCCCAGAGTCAACATTGAGGCCTTCAAGGCGACGGAGCAAGTCAGGAGTGTCCTTCACAAAAGATTGTAAGGAGGACACAAACGGAGACAGTACACGATCTAAATAAATGCCTGCATTCTGGCACAAACTGCCCACCCCTGACACAATGGGTCTGCCCTTTAATGGATTCAGGCCCTTGTGAACTTTGGGAAGGCAGTAAAAGGTAGCCGTTACAGGATGACGAGGGAGAATAAAGTCAAATTCTGTCTTATCTATGACACCTTTCTCCAAACCTTCTTGTAAGATCTGACGTAACTCTTCACAATACTCTTTAGTAGGATTGTTTGAAAGGATCTCATAAGAGTTTCTATCGGCAAGTATAGAGTCACAGATCTGTTGGTAATGTTGAGTATCAAGAATAACAACATTACCCCCCTTATCGGAGGGCTTGATTACGATAGTGTCATCACGTTCCAAGCGGTTGATCGCTTCTATCTCTCTCTTAGAGCAATTAAACCTGCACGGAACGTGAGACTTAGAGAGGCCAATGAGCTCAGACGTTACCAAGTTAGAGAAAATGTCGATGGCTGAGAGATCACTAGAGGGTGGAGGCATCCTATGGCTCTTAGCCTTCAGTTGTGTAAACGGACCCATGCCCCGTTGGTTGGGGTCAACCTCTCCAATACTATGCAGAAGCCTAACATCAGCCAGCATGTCTACTGGAATACCAAGATCAGCACATGTACGGGAATCCTGTTTGTGGAAAAACTTCTTCCACCTGATTTTACGTAGAAAAAGGTTAAGGTCTTTAACCGATCTAAAAAGGTCAAAGTCACTGTTAGGGACAAAGGAAAGACCCTTTTTCAGAACAGTCATTTCATCATTATCAATAATCCTTACAGAGAGGTTGATGATTTGGATACTCGATTTAGTAGAAGGTTCAGAGGAATCTATGGGTGGTTCTGCCATGATGTGCTCCTCACCTATTACTTCCTTGCTTGTAATGGTCTGTTTCTGAGGCCGTAAACCTGGTCTAAAAAACCCCCACCTGAGCTGTTATCTGGTCTCTCAGTAGGTCCACGTGTACTTTTACCCCTTCCTCTACCCCGATTACGTCCCCTTGTGGATCTAGTCCTATTCTCCGATTCAGAGAAGTCAGTGTCAGTTGAAGACAATTCCGTATCCCTATCAAAGGGGGCAGGTCTTGGGGTGAGTACAAGATAAGCCTTGTTATCCTTGAAGTCCTGTATATCCCGCAGATATTGGCGGTGTTTCCTCTCCTTAAGGTGGTATTGGAAACGTTCAATGTGTGTTTGTAGCTTGGTTTCTTTTGCCACAAAATCTGTTTCAGCGGAAATTTTTTTTGTAATTTCTATCTGATCCCTCAACTTCTCATTCAGGGTTGATAGGGAAGATTTCTCCTCCTCAAGCAGCAACTGCATGAAGCGGAGAGAGCTCTCAGTTGCCTCCCTTTCCCACTTATGTATGAAGGTGGGATTCTTATGTCTGTTACCCAATGTCAGATTAATTCTTAGGCCTCGTGGGACTATCTTAGCCCTCAGATAGCTTTCTAGGCTTTGAACCTCCCACCAGGAGGTAATCTGATCACGATAGATCTGTTGGAGTTCTTTGAACGCTACGTTGAAGGTTGGGAGATACTTTTTTTGAGTAAAAGCTTGATCCGAAAACACCTCTTTGGCCTCAGATAGCCAACTTTCAGTATTAAGGCCCACAGTCAAAAAGCCAGCCATATCCTAAATAATAAACTAATATAGCACAATTTTGTACTTAGTAACTAAGCTTTAAACAAAAAAAACACTAAGAAGGATAGAAAATACAGTGTTCCGCCTATTGCGCATGCCTTATATTTTGATGTGTCAGCGAGCGGCTGTGCGTCCTTGGTTACGGGGTATCGCGGCTTTGGCTGACTTCCGCATCCCTGCAAGCATAGAGCAGGGTATGTGTCTGGCATTGCGCATGTCCGGAGCCGCTCACCCTGTGGATCTTGCGGCTTCGGTATACATTACATCTTTTGGTCAAGCGGATTCGTCGGCTGCTTTCATTTAGAGCACTTTTTGTGCTTTGTGTAATAATTATTAACACCCACTGTGTTAGCCGCGCGTCACCTAGCAACGGTGACTTCCGGTATTCACTGCGCATGCCCGCAGATACTAGCACAGCTTTCATGTAGAAGTTGGAGGCATCTCGTGCTTTTGGCGTGTGACGTCACTATACAGGTCAGTTCACCCGCCGTTATGTTTTATAGCACTGACAGCGCTGTTATATTGGACACTAGGGTTCACATATGAGGCCAATTGGGCTAGATTACATACATTCTATCTCACTGGCCGGTCTATATTGGTTGTTATGTGTGACCCATAGCTACCACACAGGTGTTGTGATTGCTCCGTTTCAAGTGGTTGAAGGTTTGAACCACTCCTATTTAAGTCTGCTTTTGTAGTTCGGTCACTCCCAGTAAGACAGCATAGTGGGTGGCAGAACTTATTGTCTCCCTTTCTTAATATGTAGGCACTCATCTCTCTATACAAGCAGGTCCCCTGATGATTGACTTGGAGGAAACGCGTCGGGACTGAACACAGGGAGAGTGCAGGGCATTCTATTGCAGGGGTAGTTGTGGACTGCCCTTGTAAGGGCAGGAGCTCTGGGGATAGCTTACCGGTAGCCCCATAGGGAATGACAGGGTATTGTCATCCCTTCTCATCAAGTCCCGGATCGTTTCCTGACTAGAGGTTTTTCCGGTGCTCCTGCTCACGTACTTTGGAATGGGTGAGATTGTTCCTTTTCCATCTTTATTATAACAATTATTTATAGCATCATCCAGAACAGGTGCCATTTTTTCTATGTAGCGATAATTGTTTTACCTGCAACCAACTGCGATATATGTGGTTCTGCTATTCATATGTATATGTCTGTGGCAGCTATTGTCTAAACCATATGTTGGTCTGTAGACATTCCACCCTTTTGTTAATCCAGGCGGAATTGTTTTGAATCCTAACGGGGGTTTGTTTGTAGGTCTCTTGGTTGGGACCTTGCCCCTTATTTTATATCACTTTGGGTGACACTATTGTGACTTTTATTCAATATTAGTAAAAGTTATGTTTTAAATTCCACTGTTGCTGTATTTTCTATCCTTCTTAGTGGTTTTTTTGTTTAAAGCTTAGTTACTAAGTACAAAATTGTGCTATATTAGTTTATTATTTAGGATATGGCTGGCTTTTTGACTGTGGGCCTTAATACTGAAAGTTGGCTATCTGAGGCCAAAGAGGTGTTTTCGGATCAAGCTTTTACTCAAAAAAAGTATCTCCCAACCTTCAACGTAGCGTTCAAAGAACTCCAACAGATCTATCGTGATCAGATTACCTCCTGGTGGGAGGTTCAAAGCCTAGAAAGCTATCTGAGGGCTAAGATAGTCCCACGAGGCCTAAGAATTAATCTGACATTGGGTAACAGACATAAGAATCCCACCTTCATACATAAGTGGGAAAGGGAGGCAACTGAGAGCTCTCTCCGCTTCATGCAGTTGCTGCTTGAGGAGGAGAAATCTTCCCTATCAACCCTGAATGAGAAGTTGAGGGATCAGATAGAAATTACAAAAAAAATTTCCGCTGAAACAGATTTTGTGGCAAAAGAAACCAAGCTACAAACACACATTGAACGTTTCCAATACCACCTTAAGGAGAGGAAACACCGCCAATATCTGCGGGATATACAGGACTTCAAGGATAACAAGGCTTATCTTGTACTCACCCCAAGACCTGCCCCCTTTGATAGGGATACGGAATTGTCTTCAACTGACACTGACTTCTCTGAATCGGAGAATAGGACTAGATCCACAAGGGGACGTAATCGGGGTAGAGGAAGGGGTAAAAGTACACGTGGACCTACTGAGAGACCAGATAACAGCTCAGGTGGGGGTTTTTTAGACCAGGTTTACGGCCTCAGAAACAGACCATTACAAGCAAGGAAGTAATAGGTGAGGAGCACATCATGGCAGAACCACCCATAGATTCCTCTGAACCTTCTACTAAATCGAGTATCCAAATCATCAACCTCTCTGTAAGGATTATTGATAATGATGAAATGACTGTTCTGAAAAAGGGTCTTTCCTTTGTCCCTAACAGTGACTTTGACCTTTTTAGATCGGTTAAAGACCTTAACCTTTTTCTACGTAAAATCAGGTGGAAGAAGTTTTTCCACAAACAGGATTCCCGTACATGTGCTGATCTTGGTATTCCAGTAGACATGCTGGCTGATGTTAGGCTTCTGCATAGTATTGGAGAGGTTGACCCCAACCAACGGGGCATGGGTCCGTTTACACAACTGAAGGCTAAGAGCCATAGGATGCCTCCACCCTCTAGTGATCTCTCAGCCATCGACATTTTCTCTAACTTGGTAACGTCTGAGCTCATTGGCCTCTCTAAGTCTCACGTTCCGTGCAGGTTTAATTGCTCTAAGAGAGAGATAGAAGCGATCAACCGCTTGGAACGTGATGACACTATCGTAATCAAGCCCTCCGATAAGGGGGGTAATGTTGTTATTCTTGATACTCAACATTACCAACAGATCTGTGACTCTATACTTGCCGATAGAAACTCTTATGAGATCCTTTCAAACAATCCTACTAAAGAGTATTGTGAAGAGTTACGTCAGATCTTACAAGAAGGTTTGGAGAAAGGTGTCATAGATAAGACAGAATTTGACTTTATTCTCCCTCGTCATCCTGTAACGGCTACCTTTTACTGCCTTCCCAAAGTTCACAAGGGCCTGAATCCATTAAAGGGCAGACCCATTGTGTCAGGGGTGGGCAGTTTGTGCCAGAATGCAGGCATTTATTTAGATCGTGTACTGTCTCCGTTTGTGTCCTCCTTACAATCTTTTGTGAAGGACACTCCTGACTTGCTCCGTCGCCTTGAAGGCCTCAATGTTGACTCTGGGGCCTATCTTGCTAGCATTGACGTGGAAGCCCTCTATTCCTCCATTCCCCATGAGAAGGGTTTGGAGGCAGTGGGATTTTTTCTTAAGACAAGGGGACAACATCTTCAGGAACACAATCAGTTCATTTTGGCACTCCTCAGGTTCTGTCTGACACACAACTACTTCACGTTCAACTGCCACACCTACCACCAGCTGAGGGGGACGGCCATGGGGAGCCCCTGCGCCCCGGCCTATGCTAACCTCTTCCTCGGCTGGTGGGAGGAGACTATGGTTTGGAACGATGACCTGGAAGGGGGTGATTTCTCTATGTATCGTGTCTCAGAAATATGGACACGATACATAGATGACGTTTTTCTAATCTGGACTGGCTCCACAGAGGAGTTTAAGGGTTTTGTGGATAGGCTCAATCATAACAACATTGGCCTTTTTTTCACTTTTGTGATAGATTTCTCCTCATTACCCTTTTTAGATATCCTCATTACCAAAGGAATTGATGGTGAGTTGGTGACATCTAATTACAAAAAACCGACAGCTACCAATGCCCTTTTACATTGGAGCAGCAACCACCCAGAGCATTTAAAAAGAGGGATTCCTAAGGGGCAATACCTTAGAATCCGTAGGAATTGTTCCAATGATGGAAATTTTGAGTCCCAAGCCAAGGAATTGAGGAAGAACTTTCAAGACAGAGGCTATCCATCCCACGTTCTCAAAAAAGCTTACCACCATGCCAAAAGTAAGGATAGAACTACTCTATTAAACCCCATACAGGGGATACAGACTGATGAAATGGTACGGTTTATTACCACCTTTGATAATGGCGCCACTCATGTCAGAAACATTTTTAAAAAATATTGGTCCATCTTACAAATGGACTCTGATATATCTCGCTATTTGGGGGATTCTCCGGCCATTACTTACAGGAAGGCACGCTCGTTAAATGATAGACTGGTTCACAGTCACTTCTCGGGCCCTCGGAATGAGACCTGGTTGAGGAGCAACGTTGTTGGTTGCCATAAATGTGGACATTGTACGGCTTGCCAATACATTAATGTGGGTAATAGCTTTGTGAGTAACGTGACTGGTAGGAAATACGACATCAAGCAATTTATTAATTGCAGCACCAAGGGAGTTATTTACAGGGCATCCTGCTCATGTGGCATTGAATACATCGGCAAAACCATCCGAGAATTTAAGAGAAGGGTCGGTGAACATGTGGGCGATGTCGAGCATAGAAGAGACACCTCTATCTCTCGGCATATAAATCAGATGCATGACGGACAATCTAAACACCTTAAATTTATGGCTATTGAGAAGGTCACTAAACCTATACGTGGGGGCGACTGGGATCAGTTGCTCCTCCAACGGGAGGCTAAATGGATTTTTTATCTTAACACTGTTTCTCCCCTTGGCCTCAATGACCAAATTAACTATAGCTGTTTTATCTGAATTCGTCTTTGGAGCCTCGTCATTTTGGTCATTCTTACTATCACACAGTCAATGGTTTTTCTTATTTAAGCCTAAATCCTTCTATTGTCATCCATAATCCTTGGGATTCTGCATGTTCAATTTAATTATCGTTTTGTCTAAATACGGAGCCCATCGTGTTTTGGTGTTTCATAGCGGTGTCCTGTTATGCAATAATTATTAAATATTCTGGCACATTGCTATTTAGTGCGTAGAATGATCTATGGTAGGTCTAGTGTAGACCAATTGGTATCAAATAGGTGTTCCTCATAGTACTGACATTTACAATATATGGGTATTTCCCTTGTGGACCTTTGTATACCCTCGGCCGGTATTTTTGTTGTATTGAACCCTTATACTCCATAGTGCCGCCGGTTTTGGCACTTTTATATATTATTGCAGAATCTTTTATTTGTATATGGCACATTTCTTAATAGACCGCTCACAATTCTCTCTTTCATTCTGCCAACTCAGTGTTTTGATGAGCGGTTTGGTGTCTCCAGCTTCTCAGTAATGAATCCTCATGTGTTATGAGGAATATACCTGCTGCTTCTTAGCAGCGACGGTGTGTTCCGCCTATTGCGCATGCCTTATATTTTGATGTGTCAGCGAGCGGCTGTGCGTCCTTGGTTACGGGGTATCGCGGCTTTGGCTGACTTCCGCATCCCTGCAAGCATAGAGCAGGGTATGTGTCTGGCATTGCGCATGTCCGGAGCCGCTCACCCTGTGGATCTTGCGGCTTCGGTATACATTACATCTTTTGGTCAAGCGGATTCGTCGGCTGCTTTCATTTAGAGCACTTTTTGTGCTTTGTGTAATAATTATTAACACCCACTGTGTTAGCCGCGCGTCACCTAGCAACGGTGACTTCCGGTATTCACTGCGCATGCCCGCAGATACTAGCACAGCTTTCATGTAGAAGTTGGAGGCATCTCGTGCTTTTGGCGTGTGACGTCACTATACAGGTCAGTTCACCCGCCGTTATGTTTTATAGCACTGACAGCGCTGTTATATTGGACACTAGGGTTCACATATGAGGCCAATTGGGCTAGATTACATACATTCTATCTCACTGGCCGGTCTATATTGGTTGTTATGTGTGACCCATAGCTACCACACAGGTGTTGTGATTGCTCCGTTTCAAGTGGTTGAAGGTTTGAACCACTCCTATTTAAGTCTGCTCTTGTAGTTCGGTCACTCCCAGTAAGACAGCATAGTGGGTGGCAGAACTTATTGTCTCCCTTTCTTAATATGTAGGCACTCATCTCTCTATACAAGCAGGTCCCCTGATGATTGACTTGGAGGAAACGCGTCGGGACTGAACACAGGGAGAGTGCAGGGCATTCTATTGCAGGGGTAGTTGTGGACTGCCCTTGTAAGGGCAGGAGCTCTGGGGATAGCTTACCGGTAGCCCCATAGGGAATGACAGGGTATTGTCATCCCTTCTCATCAAGTCCCGGATCGTTTCCTGACTAGAGGTTTTTCCGGTGCTCCTGCTCACGTACTTTGGAATGGGTGAGATTGTTCCTTTTCCATCTTTATTATAACAATTATTTATAGCATCATCCAGAACAGGTGCCATTTTTTCTATGTAGCGATAATTGTTTTACCTGCAACCAACTGCGATATATGTGGTTCTGCTATTCATATGTATATGTCTGTGGCAGCTATTGCCTAAACCATATGTTGGTCTGTAGACATTCCACCCTTTTGTTAATCCAGGCGGAATTGTTTTGAATCCTAACGGGGGTTTGTTTGTAGGTCTCTTGGTTGGGACCTTGCCCCTTATTTTATATCACTTTGGGTGACACTATTGTGACTTATTCTGTTTCCTGCATAGTTTTATAGAGCGGCCACGTCATTACTTCGGTATTGGGTTAGTTTTACTATTCAGTTTTCTCGTGCTGACATCTAGTGACTGAACGGCACAAATACTTGTGAACTTACTGTTCTGACAGTTACATCATAGCCACCTTTATTAGGTCATTTTTATATTTCTATTCATTCCCACTTAGGTTGATTCCCATTACTTATATCTACAGTATTGGAATTGCATTTGTGTACTATTTGACGATTTTGCTTGATATTTTGTCTCGGTAAAGTGTGACCTATCAAAAGTGTTTTTGGATGTAATAAAGACTTTTTTTTATGCAGGTCTCTTTTATTACTCTTTTTTGGGGTGTAAGGTTTTACTCAGCTGCTTTTGAGATAGGCACAGGAAGTGATTTCACAAAAATGTCCAGGCTGGTTTATTAGAACTGCATAAACTGTTCAGCATAAGCAAACAAAAAACAGCCTTCTCCGGCACAAAGTGGAAAAAAACTGAAAAGAAACAATCCATGTAAGTGGAAATAAGGTGAACGTTTCCGCCTTCATGGACAGTGGACGGGGTTTAATTTGGTCGATGCTAGGTTCGTCCGGGACCAAGGTCTTGCAGTGCCCCAGAGTCCTGGTCGTTGCAGTAACGTCGCTCTGCCGCTAAGGGGAGTGATGGTACGTCTGATGGCACTAAAGGAGTTCACCTGGCCAGGTATCACAGTCACACATTACACTTCACACTCTGGCCACCAGGGGGAGCAAAAGGTCCTATCTACTAGGCCACTCCTCACACATGGGTAAAACTGGGGGTTGGATAGGAAGTCAGGAAGAAAGTAGCTGGGGAGAGTTCGGGAGAGGACCTGTCAGGGGTGGGATCCTGACAGCGGCCTAGCACAGACAGATCGTTACGGAGCCGTGCCTGTACCTTATAGCAGCAGTCTCCTAAGAAAGGACACGAGGCGAAGTATATTGTGGAGAAGTGAGAAACGAGATCACAGCACAAAGGCGATAGAACCAGAAGGAGTCGTGCCCCAAGATTGGCAACATCCTTCTGAGGCGCGTAGCCGGTGGCCGGAGCACCGAGGAAGTAATAGGCTCTACGCATTACTTTGAACTACGACAGGGCAGTTAACTTTAGGTTGGCTGTCTCACCTTTTACACCTAATGAAGACAACGGAGGCAATTGTGGGAGAGGGGGCGTCTCTAGTGTCCCTATAAAATAACTCCAGGCCTACCCCGTCATACGGGTACGTCCTATCCATATCATCTGGAGGACGGAGAGAAAGAACAGAAACAAACACGACAGTTGTGAGTACTATCCCGTGGTGCTCAGCAGGGAGGTACTACAACACACAGGCGCTGGTAGGAAGGCTACTGATTTCCACCTGCAAAGGGAACTCTGGATGTTCCTTCGGACCGGCTGGTCTCAGCCAGCCCTGTTAACAGTGCTCTGGATTGCGGATGCCGAAGCCTTCAGTAAAGAGGTAAGGAGACTGCAACCCTGTGTCCTCGTTATGTACTGTGACCTACACCGTCACCTACATCTTTAATTGGGCGCCCCTTAGCAGGGCCACGGACCGGGCCAGGCCACCGTGACATCCCCAGAACCGAGGGACCCGGTACCGAGTACCCCGCTGCCCTGCGTTTGGGGGCCGCTCCAACTTGGCGTCACGAACAAGATCTACTTAAGCCTGAAAATCAGGTCATGTGTGCCTTGGAACTGTGTGATTTATTGCAAAGACTGTGTATTGCTGTTGGCCGCCAAAATCCGCCATCGCCGCGCCGTGTGGGGCACGAGGGGAGGAGCCATAGCTTCATGGGCGGAGACGGCCAAAAAGAGCGCGGAGCAAGAAGACGCGGTGAGGTGCCGATTCCGGAAGAGGAACCCCGACTTCCACCAGGTTAGCAGAGGGGAGGAGCGGCCATGTCTGATCCCGGAGGAGCGGAGGCGGCGGTCGCAGACGCAGACTCAGAGGCACCTCCGAGCCCCGCAGTAGGCGCAGCCGCAGGCCTTGTACCACCGCCGGGTTCTGCAGAGCTTGCCGCTCCCAGCAGCCTGCCGGATACTGCCGCAGCTACAGCAGCCATAATGCCCTTCTCCATGCCGTACCTACCGGGAGCAGCCTGGCTCCCGCGATATTCTGGAGAATCACATACATTAACTGACTTTAAAGAGGGGATCTGCAGCCTGCTTGAGTTTTATCCCCTGACAGAGCCTCAGAAAGTTCATATGATAACGGGCCATCTCTTTGGAGCGGCTCTGAGAGAAGTGAAGTCCTGCCCCACCGCGGATAAGAGGACTGCAGAGCAGGTCTTTGCGAAGCTTAAGACCACCTTCGACACCCGCACCGCTACAGAAATTAAATTGACGTTTTATGGGTGCAAGCAGAGGCCACAGGATAGCTTACGGGACTATGCCCTTAATCTCCAGGAGGCACTGCGGGCCATCAAGCAGAATGACCCAAACAGCATGCAAGATGAGGATAAACTCCTGAAGGAGCGGTTCATCGAGGGGCTCCTGTGCAGTCACCAAAGGGCCCAACTGCACTTCCTGGCCATGCAGAATCCAGACCTGACTTTTGCGCAATTCAAAGGTAAAGCCATCCAGGCGCTACAGGAGCGACAGCCCAGCCGTGCAGTACTTCCCAGGCGTCAAGCTCTCACGTACCACCAGGAGGTAGCGCCAGATGCTCCAGTTTCCGCTGAGGCCAATGCCCAGATCCTGGAAGACGATTCCCCTGCAGGACTACGCCTCCAGATGCAGGAGCTGACCAAGAGCATTGCTGCCCTAGCCCGGACCGTACAGTCCCTACAGGAGGCCCCCAAGGAGAAGATCCAGCTGGCTTCCAGACCGGAGGATGTCCCCTGGCAGCGACAGAGGAGGATTCCGCCGACCAGAGGCCGGGACGACGATCGCTTCCATCGGGACGGATGACCTATCTGTCGCCGCTGCCACCAGGTGGGCCACCTTGCAAGGTACTGTCATTTAAACGAGCAACCCCTGGGGCAGAGGGCCAACCCCCAGGAGTAGGACGATCAGGCCCGCAAAATTGGAGAACCAAATACATTGGAGGGCGACCAGTTCTTCCCATCGTGATCGACGGTATCCCCATGAACACTTTGTTGGACACCGGTTCTCAGGTGACGACTATGCCTTACATCCTTTATAAACATTATTGGGAGGACACCGACATTAGGGTACCGTCACACAGTGCCATTTTCATCGCTACGACGGCACGATTCGTGACGTTGCAGCGTCGTATGATTATCGCTCCAGCGTCGTAGACTGCGGTCACACGTTGCAATACACGGCGCTGGAGCGATAATTTCATGACGTATTTGCGATGTAGAAGCCGTTGGTTACTGTGCGCACATCGTATACAACCTGTGTCACACGATGCAATCATGCCGCCACAGCGGGACACTAGACGACGAAAGAAAGTTTCAAACGATCTGCTACGACGTACGATTCTCAGCGGGGTTCCGGATCGCAGTAGCGTGTCAGACACTACGATATCGTAACGATATCGCTAGAACGTCACGAATCGTGCCGTCGTAGCGATGAAAATGGCACTGTGTGACGGTACCCTTACTCGTGGCCCCGATGATGATTTCTGTCATGAATCCCCAATGGCTAGGGATAGCACAGGATGAGCAAAGTATAATAAATATCGGACGAGCTCTAGGGTGATGGAACCTGGGCTGACCGCTGCCCTACGCCTGACAAACGCAACTAGAGATAGCCAGGGAGCGTGCCTACGTTGGTTCTAGACGCCACGCACCAGCCTAAGAGCTAACTAGTACTGCAGAGAAAACAAAGACCTCACTTGCCTCCAGAGGAATTAACCCCAAAGATATAGTTGCCCCCCACATGTATTGACGGTGAAATGAGAGGAAGGCACACACATAGAGATGATGTATATAGCTTTAGCAAATAGAGGCCCGCTGAAAACTAGAAAGCAGAATGACACAAAAGGGGACTGAGCGGTCAGCAAAAAACCCTAATCAAAAAAACCATCCTGAGATTACAAGAACCCATGTGCCAACTCATGGCACATGGGGAGAACCTCAGTCCACTAGAGCAACCAGCTAACAAAGAGACATTCTAAGCAAGCTGGACAAAAAACTAAACAACTGAAAATCAGCACTTAGCTTATCCTGAAAGATCTGGGAGCAGGTAGGCAGGAACCAAACAGAGCACATCTGAACACATTGATAGCCGGCAAGGGAAATGACAGAGAGGCCAGGTAAAATAGGAAACACCCAGCCTCTGATGGACAGATGGAAACCAAAGGCCGCAACCCACCAAAGTCACCCAGTACCAGCAGTAACCACCAGAGGGAGCCCGCAAACAGAATCCACAACAGTACCCCCCCCTTGAGGAGGGGTCACCGAACCCTCACGAGAACCCCCAGGGCGATCAGGGTGAGCTCTATGGAAGGCGCGGACCAAATCAGTCGCATGAACATCGGAGGCGACCACCCAGGAATTGTCCTCCTGACCATAACCCTTCCACTTAACCAAATACTGGAGTTTGCGTCTGGAAACACGAGAATCCAAGATCTTTTCAACAACATACTCCAATTCTCCCTCCACCAGCACCGGAGCAGGAGGCTCGACCGAAGGAACAACAGGCACCTCATACCTCCGCAACAACGACCGATGGAACACATTATGAATAACGAACGATGCTGGAAGATCCAAACGGAAAGATACAGGGTTAAGAATCTCCGAGATCCTATAAGGACCGATGAACCGAGGCTTGAACTTAGGAGAAGAGACCTTCATAGGGACAAAACGAGAAGACAACCACACCAAGTCCCCAACAAGAAGTCGGGGACCCACGCGGCGACGGCGATTAGCAAACTGCTGAGTCTTCTCCTGAGATAACTTCAAATTGTCCACCACCTGATTCCAAATGTGATGTAGCCTGTCCACCACCACGTCCACTCCAGGACAATCCAAAGACTCCACCTGACCAGAGGAAAAACGAGGATGAAACCCCGAATTACAAAAAAAAGGAGAGACCAACGTGGCCGAACTAGCCCGATTATTAAGAGCAAATTCGGCCAGTGGCAAAAAAGCAACCCAGTCATCCTGATCAGCAGAAACAAAACACCTCAAATAAGTTTCCAAGGTCTGATTAGTTCGCTCCGTCTGGCCATTCGTCTGAGGATGGAATGCAGACGAGAAAGACAAATCAATGCCCATCTTGGCACAAAACGTCCGCCAAAATCTAGACACAAACTGGGATCCCCTGTCAGAAACGATATTCTCCGGAATCCCATGCAAACGAACCACGTTCTGAAAAAACAAAGGAACCAACTCAGAGGAGGAGGGCAACTTAGGCAAGGGCACCAAATGAACCATCTTAGAAAAGCGGTCACACACAACCCAGATAACGGACATTTTCTGTGAAACCGGGAGATCAGAAATAAAATCCATGGAAATGTGCGTCCAAGGCCTCTTCGGGATGGGCAAGGATAACAACAACCCACTAGCCCGTGAACAGCAAGGCTTAGCTCGAGCACACACTTCACAAGACTGCACAAAGGTACGCACATCCCTAGACAAGGAAGGCCACCAAAAAGACCTGGCCACCAAGTCTCTTGTACCAAATATTCCAGGATGACCAGCCAACACAGAAGAATGGACCTCGGAGATGACTCTACTGGTCCAATCATCCGGAACAAACAGTCTTTCTGGTGGACATCGATCCGGTTTATCCACCTGAAACTCCTGCAATGCGCGTCGCAAGTCTGGGGATACGGCGGACAATATTACCCCATCCCTAAGGATACCAACAGGCCCAGTGTCTCCAGGAGAGTCAGGCACAAAACTCCTGGAAAGAGCATCTGCCTTCACATTCTTTGAACCTGGCAGGTATGAAACCACGAAATTGAAACGAGAAAAAAATAACGACCAACGAGCCTGTCTAGGATTCAAACGCCTGGCAGACTCAAGGTAAGTGAAATTCTTGTGATCAGTCAAGACCACCACGCGATGTTTAGCACCCTCAAGCCAATGACGCCACTCCTCAAATGCCCACTTCATGGCCAAAAGCTCCCGATTACCCACATCATAATTGCGCTCGGCGGGCGAGAATTTTCTAGAGAAGAAAGCACATGGCTTCATCACCGAGCCATTAGAACTTTTCTGTGACAAAACCGCCCCCGCTCCAATCTCGGAAGCATCAACCTCCACCTGGAAAGGAAGTGAAACATCTGGTTGACACAACACAGGAGCAGAAGAAAACCGGCGCTTAAGTTCCCGAAAGGCCTCCACGGCCGCAGGAGACCAATCAGCAACATCAGCACCCTTTTTAGTCAAATCAGTCAAAGGTTTAACAATACTGGAAAAATTAGCAATGAACCGACGATAAAAATTAGCAAACCCCAAGAACTTCTGAAGGCTCTTAACAGATGTAGGTTGTGTCCAGTCACAAATAGCCTGAACCTTAACGGGATCCATCTCAATAGTAGAAGGAGAAAAAATGTACCCCAAAAAAGAAATCTTCTGGACTCCGAAGAGACACTTTGAGCCCTTCACAAACAGAGAATTGGCCCGCAAAACTTGAAACACCTTCCTGACCTGTAGAACATGAGACTCCCAGTCATCAGAAAACACCAAAATATCATCCAAATACACAATCATAAACTTATCCAGATATTCACGGAAAATATTGTGCATAAAGGACTGAAAGACTGACGGAGCATTGGAGAGTCCAAAAGGCATTACCAAATACTCAAAATGGCCCTCAGGCGTATTAAATGCGGTTTTCCACTCGTCACCCTGTTTTATCCGCACCAGATTATACGCACCACGAAGATCTATTTTAGTGAACCACCTAGCCCCCTTAATGCGAGCAAACAAATCAGTAAATAATGGCAATGGATACTGGTATTTGACTGTAATCTTATTCAGAAGGCGATAATCTATACAAGGCCTCAGGGAACCATCCTTTTTTGCCACGAAAAAAAAACCTGCTCCCAGAGGGGACGAAGATGGACGAATATGTCCCTTTTCCAAGGACTCCTTAATATAATTCCGCATAGCAGTATGCTCTGGCAGTGACAGATTAAATAAACGACCCTTAGGGAACTTACTGCCAGGAATCAATTCTATAGCACAGTCACACTCTCTATGGGGAGGGAGCGAATTGAGCTTAGGCTCCTCAAAAACATCCCTATAATCCGACAAAAACGCGGGGATCTCCGAAGGAGTAGATGAAGCTATAGAAATCGGAGGTGCATCATCATGAACCCCGTGACATCCCCAGCTTAGCACAGACATTGTTTTCCAGTCCAGGACAGGATTATGAGTTTGTAACCATGGCAGACCAAGCACTAGTACATCATGTAAATTATACAGTACAAGGAAGCGAATCACCTCCTGATGAACGGGAGTCATGCGCATGGTCACTTGTGTCCAATACTGCGGTTTATTCATAGCCAATGGTGTAGAATCAATTCCTTTCAGAGGAATAGGAACTTCCAGAGGCTCTAGACTAAAACCGCAGCGTTTAGCAAATGACCAATCCATAAGACTCAGGGCAGCGCCTGAATCCACATAGGCATCGACGGAAATGGAAGACAGTGAAAAAATCAGAGTCACAGACAAAATGAACTTAGACTGCAGAGTATCAATGGCAAAAGATTTATCAACCCTTTTTGTGCGTTTAGAGCATGCTGATATAACATGAGCTGAATCACCACAATAAAAACACAAACCATTTTTCCGCCTATAATTTTGCCGTTCACTTCTGGACTGAATTCTATCACATTGCATAGTCTCAGGTGCCTGTTCAGAAGACACCGCCAACTGGTGCACGGGTTTGCGCTCCCGTAAACGCCGATCAATCTGAATGGCCATAGCCATAGACTCATTCAGACCTGTAGGCGCAGGGAACCCCACCATAATATCCTTAATGGCCTCAGAAAGACCATTTCTGAAGTTTGCAGCCAGGGCGCACTCATTCCACTGAGTAAGCACCGACCATTTCCGAAATTTCTGACAATATATTTCCGCTTCATCATGCCCCTGAGAGAGGGCTAATAAAGCCTTTTCAGCCTGAATCTCTAGGTTAGGTTCCTCATAGAGCAATCCCAATGCCAGAAAAAACGCATCCACACTGAGCAACGCAGGATCCCCTGGTGCCAATGCAAATGCCCAATTCTGAGGGTCGCCCCGTAGGAACGATATAACAATCTTGACCTGTTGAGCAGGGTCTCCAGAGGAGCAAGATTTCAAAGAGAGAAACAATTTACAATTGTTCCTGAAATTCAGGAAGGTAGATCTATCTCCAGAAAAAAACTCTGGAATAGGAATTCTAGGTTCAGACATGGGAGTGTGAACAACGAAATCCTGTATGTTTTGAACCTTTGCTGCGAGATTACTCAGGCTGGAAGCCAAACTCTGGACATCCATGATAAACAGCTAAGATCAGAGCCATTCAAGGGTTAAGAGGAGGTAAGAAGCAGCTAGACAGCAATTAAGGGCTAGGCAGCAAAACTCTGAAGGAAAAAAAAAAAAAAAAAAATTTTCCTTGAACACTTCTTATTCTCCTGCTTCAGCCCAAACAATTAACACTTTGTGGGCCGGCTATACTGTCATGAATCCCCAATGGCTAGGGATAGCACAGGATGAGCAAAGTATAATAAATATCGGACGAGCTCTAGGGTGATGGAACCTGGGCTGACCGCTGCCCTACGCCTGACAAACGCAACTAGAGATAGCCAGGGAGCGTGCCTACGTTGGTTCTAGACGCCACGCACCAGCCTAAGAGCTAACTAGTACTGCAGAGAAAACAAAGACCTCACTTGCCTCCAGAGGAATTAACCCCAAAGATATAGTTGCCCCCCACATGTATTGACGGTGAAATGAGAGGAAGGCACACACATAGAGATGATGTATATAGCTTTAGCAAATAGAGGCCCGCTGAAAACTAGAAAGCAGAATGACACAAAAGGGGACTGAGCGGTCAGCAAAAAACCCTAATCAAAAAAACCATCCTGAGATTACAAGAACCCATGTGCCAACTCATGGCACATGGGGAGAACCTCAGTCCACTAGAGCAGCCAGCTAACAAAGAGACATTCTAAGCAAGCTGGACAAAAAAACCAAACAACTGAAAATCAGCACTTAGCTTATCCTGAAAGATCTGGGAGCAGGTAGGCAGGAACCAAACAGAGCACATCTGAACACATTGATAGCCGGCAAGGGAAATGACAGAGAGGCCAGGTAAAATAGGAAACACCCAGCCTCTGATGGACAGATGGAAACCAAAGGCCGCAACCCACCAAAGTCACCCAGTACCAGCAGTAACCACCAGAGGGAGCCCGCAAACAGAATCCACAACAGATTTCACCATAATAGCCAGTAATGGTCAGCCATTGCCACAAGTGGGGTATAAAGAGGTCACCATTAAAGTGGGGCGGGTGGAATTGGAGGCCCAAGGGATTGTAATTGTTGATATTGACCGACGTGAATGTAATCCCATGATGACCATTGGTACTAATGTAATAGAAAATTGTCTTGCAGAGGTTATTGTCTTGTTACAGCAGGTGGCAGAAACAGCTGGTTCCAGTGAACAAGTGCCCTGCAGATAGAAATCAGGGCTCTGATGCAGAGACAGCAGGTGGAGCTGACTGGTGGTGAAATTGGCCGTGTCACAGTGAGTGATTCAAACCCCATTGCGATACCCCCCAGGAGTGAAATGTTAATATGGTGTCGGGCAGCCATAGGCCTCAGGGGTAAAGACTATCAGGCCCTGGTAGAATCTGTATATTCAGATAATAGGCCTACCCTCCTGACAGCTAGAGGGGTGGTTGACGTCCGCAAGGGGAGGGTGCCAGTACGTGTTCTCAACTGTGGGGAGGAAGAAGTCCACCTAACCAAATATGCCACACTTGCCAAACTGTTTACTGTTAATAATAGTGCGATACAGGCACCCGGACCCTTGGTCCCCTCCAATCCGGCGGAGAACAACGGTTCTGCAGGGCAACTGAAAGATTGGTGTCGGGAATTGCACGTAGGCACTGACTCTACCCTACCTCACCAGAAACGGGGCCTACAGGGTGGTTCATGAGTATGAGCGGGTATTCAGCAAGCACCCCCTAGATTTCGGGCAGGTAAAAGGGATTCAACATCATATCCCCACAGGAGATCATCCACCCATAAAAGAGAGATACCGTCCTGTACCCCCAGCTCATTATCAGTGTGCCAAAGACATGTTGCGAGAGATGAAGGAGGCTGGGGTAGTGAGAGACAGTTGTAGCCCCTGGGCAGCTCCGATAGTCCTCGTTAGGAAGAAAGATGGCACCATGAGGATGTGTGTTGATTATAGGCAGCTAAATCGCATTACACATAAGGATGCATACCCACTGCCCAGGATAGAGGAGTCCTTGGCTGCTTTAAAATCTGCTAACTACTTCTCTACCTTGGATCTCACCAGTGGGTACTGGCAGGTTCCCATGGCAGAGGCGGACAAGGAAAAGACGGCCTTCACGACGCCGATGGGTCTCTGCGAGTTCAACTACATGCCCTTCGGGCTGTGCAACGCCCCGGGAACGTTCCAGAGGATGATGGAGTGCTGTCTGGGACACAAGAACTTTGAAACCGTGCTGCTATATCTGGACGATGTCATTGTCTTCTCCAAGACCTATGAAGACCATCTGAAGCACCTGGCCGAGGTGTTTGAAGCCCTGTCCAACTTTGGCTTAAAGGTGAAACCGTCCAAATGCCATCTGCTAAAGCCCAAAGTGCAGTACCTGGGCCATGTGGTGAGTGCTGAAGGAGTGGCCCCAGACCCCGACAAGGTTACTGTGATCAAAGACTGGCTGAAGCCCAGCAACCTCCATGAAGTCCGGCAGTTCCTCGGGTTGGTAGGCTACTACAGGAGATTTATCAAGGACTTCACCAAGAAAGCCGCGCCCTTGCAAGACCTGTTGGTGGGCCAGTCCAAGAAGACTAAGTGTAGGAATACCCCATTTGACTGGAACGATGGACTGGAGGGATCCTTCACTTGCTTAAAGTCGGCGCTAACGGTAGAAGTGGTACTGGCCTACCCTGAATATGACCAACCGTTTGTGCTGTACACGGACGCCAGCAACGTGGGGTTGGGAGCCGTGTTGTCCCAGGTCCAGAAAGGCAAGGAGAGGGTAATTGCTTACGCCAGCAGGAAGCTTCATCCCACTGAAAGGAACCCTGACAACTATAGTTCCTTTAAGCTGGAGTTCCTCGCCATCGTTTGGGCAGTGACGGAGAGGTTCAAGCACTACCTGGCCTCAGCGAAATTCACCGTCTTCACGGATAATAATCCACTAACGCATTTGGACACAGCAAAACTCGGTGCCTTGGAACAGCGGTGGATGGCCCAGCTGTCCAATTACGACTTCACCATCAAGTACCGGGCAGGGCACAAGAATGCGAATGCCGATGCATTGTCCCGGATGCCCAACTTGCCAGAAACGGGGGAAGATCCGGAGGCACTTGAAGAGGTAGAGCTGCCCGCTGTCCGTCGGGTGAAAGAGCTCCTGACGCAGGCAGGTTTGCATCCCGGCCCGGATGATCTACAAGAGACACAACAGCTGTGGAAGGGGAGAAGCAAACTGTTTATTCACGATGGTAAGCTGTGCCAGAGAAACATCGACCCCCGCACCCATGAATTGGTATGGCAGATAGTGGTCCCAAGGCAAGATGCGCCAATGGTTCTGGGAGCGTACCACGATGGGGCAGGACACTTCGGATGGAGGAAGTTAGAGAGGCTACTCCGTGGGAGGTTCTACTGGATTGGCATGAAGAAAGCCATCGAGAAGTGGTGTCGAGAGTGTGGCCCATGTAGCCTACGCAGGAAGGACCGTGACAGCCAACAGGCTCCCTTGCAGCCTATCGTCACCAAACGGCCGCTCGAACTGGTCGCGCTAGATCTTGTGAAGCTAACACCTAGCCGGTCAGGCTATGTCTACGCTCTTACCATCGTGGATCACTACTCTAGATTCCTGGTAGTTGTGCCGGTCAAAGATCTAACGGCCAGGACGGCCGCCAAAACCTTCCAGCAGTACTTCTGTAGATCACATGGGTACCCGGAGAAGGTACTGACTGATCAGGGGCCAGCATTTGAAGCGGAGGTGTTCCAGGAGTTCTGCAATCTGTACGGGTGTAAAAAGATCAGAACCAAACCGTACCATCTACAAACGAATGGGATGTGTGAGATGAACCAAGTGGTAATCGACTTACTGAAGACCTTGCCTGTGGAGGAACGGAACTTGTGGCCAACAAAGTTGCCTGACTTGGTAGACATGCACAACCACATCCCAGTGAATTCCACCAACTGCACTCCAGCATACCTGATGCGAGTAAGATTTAGCAAGTTACCTGTTTATCTAGACATGGGGGTCCTAACCCCTGAAGATACCTCACCAGATGTCGATTGGGATACGGAAAGGCAGCAAAGGTACCGCAAAATACAGGAGTGCGTGGAAAGAAGTCTAGCCCAAGCCAGACAAAAACAAGAAAGGGACTACAACCAGCATGCTCCTGCGATTCCCTTGTCACCCGGTGAGCAAGTACTCAAACAGAAGAGGAGATTACACAAGCTTGACGACCAATGGGAAGCGGAACCGTATACCATCCTGCCATCCGATTTTGACAATACGAAGTTCTGTCTCATCAGCAAAGATGGAGGGGAAACCTCAATGTCAATGTCCAGAGATCACCTTAAAATATGCCCTGATAAGTTGAGAGAAAGGGAAACAGATCCAAGAACCTCTCCACCTGTAGAAGAGGAGAAGATGATACACACTGTTCTTGGCGATTTTCCCCAGTCCTGGACTCAAATAAATCAGGCCATCGTGGTACCTGTCTTAAAGTTTTGTCAACTGAAACCGCCAGAACTAAATGTGGTGCCAGATCATCCGGACCCGCAATCACAGCAGACCCCACCAGAGGATGCCATGCCAACCGTTGAACCGGCAAGTCCTCCCTCTGCTATCGGTGAATCTGCCATACCCACCATTAGTAGCAGCAGCCCTGAGAGCTCCAGCGTACCAGTGCTACCCAGACTCACTAGAAGTGTAGCTAGAAGACAGTGCACTACACCAGCGATAGCAAGCGCAGCGGGTCCTGTTAGGCCAATAGCAACCCCTGCACTGCGGAGGTCTACACGTAGCACCAAGAATCAAACTCCACTCCGCTACAAAACTTGGAAATATTAACGATAGTTGCTATTTGGTTGAAAATGTTGGTGTAAATATCTTTGTTACAGGTTTAAAAATGGACAATGGAGTAATGGACAGTGAATTGCTCCAAAGCTTTCAAAAGGGATCCCTTTGTTTACCCGGGATCCCTGCTGTTTCAAGTTTGCACCCACTGAACTGGGAGTCATGAACTGTGCATGACCAAAACTTTCGCAACGTTCAAGTGTCCTCACCTCCCGTAAAGGGAAGCACTGTTATATTTACTTGTTCATAGCATTTACTTGTTCATAGCATTTCAAAATTTTGTATGTCTTTTAATAACATGTATTGTTGTTCTTCTTTTCCCAGTCCGGGAGTACTGGATTTAACGGGGGGGAGTGCAGCGCCACAGAGTTCTGGTCGTTGCAGTAACGTCGCTCTGCCGATAAGGGGAGTGATAGTACGTCTGATGGCACTAAAAGAGTTCACCTGACCAGGTATCACAGTCACACATTACACTTCACACTCCGGCCACCAGGGGGAGCAAAAGGTCCTATCTACTAGGCTACTCCTCACACATGGGTAAAACTGGGGGTTGGATAGGAAGTTAGGAAGAAAGCAGCCCGGGAGAGTTCGGGAGAGGACCTGTCAGGGGTGGGATCCTGACAGCGGCCTAGCACAGACAGATCGTTACGGAGCCGTGCCTGTACCTTATAGCGGCAGTCTCCTAAGAAAGGACACGAGGCGAAGTATATTGTGGAGAAGTGAGAAACGAGATCACAGCACAAAGGCGATATAACCAGAAGGAGTCGTGCCCCAAGATCGGCAACATCCTTCTGAGGCGCGTAGCCGGTGGCCGGAGCACCGAGGAAGTAATAGGCTCTACGCATTTCTTTGAACTACGGCAGGGCAGTTAACTTTAGGTTGGCTGTCTCACCTTTTACACCTAATGAAGACAACGGAGGCAATTGTGGGAGAGGGGCGTCTCTAGGGTCCCTATAAAATAACTCCAGGCCTACCCCGTCATACGGGTACGTCCTATCCATATCATCTGGGGGACGGAGAGAAAGAACAGAAACAAACACGACAGTTGTGAGTACTATCCCGTGGTGCTCAGCAGGGAGGTACTACAACACACAGGCGCTGGTAGGAAGGCTACTGATTTCCACCTGCAAAGGGAACTCTGGATGTGCCTTCGGACCGGCCGGTCTCAGCCAGCCCTGTTAACAGTGCTCTAGATTGCGGATGCCGAAGCCTTCAGTAAAGAGGTAAAGAGACTGCAACCCTGTGTCCTCGTTATTTACTGCGACCTACACCGTCACCTACATCTTTAATTGGGCGCCCCTTAGCAGGGCCACGGACCGGGTCAGGCCACCGTGACATCCCCAGAACCGAGGGACCTGGTACCGAGTACCCCGCTGCCCTGCGTTTGGGGGCCACTCCAGTCTCGTCCCACATACTTTGCTCAGACCCATACCCATTATTTTTATTGACTCCGCTCCCCTAAGACGGGCATTTTATGCAGGTGGTCCGTGACTTGCGGCTACAGGTGGGGGCCACACACAGTGGTGTTAATCTGCTATGTGCTAGAGGGCCTGCCCTCACCTGTGGTACTCGAACTTACTTGGCTTGCTCTTCACAATTCTGTAATTGATTGGCAGACAAAGGAAGTGGCTAAATGGAGTACATACTGTCAAGGACACTGCTTGGGTGCCTGGTTGGCTGGGATGGACACCCAGTCCGTGCCCAATTACCTGTAAGACTTTGGGGATGTGTTTTCTGAGCAGGGAAGCCAAGAACTTCCCCCCCATTGTCCTTATGATTGTGCCATCAATCTTGTTCCTGGTGCCAAGCTGCCCAAGAGCAGAAAAAAGATGTGGGGTTACGTCCTTGTCTGGATTTCCGGGAGCTCAATGCGATCACTCTCCATGATCCGTATCCGCTTCCCCTTATCCCTGAACTCTTTAACCAAATTGCAGGGGCAAAATGGTTCTCTAAGATGGACCTCAGGGTGGTGTATAATCTCATCCGCATTAAAGATGGGGGTGAGTGGAAGACTGTGTTCGATACTGAAGAACGCTATGAGAATCTGGTGATGCCTTTTGGGCTGACAAACGCGCCCGCCATCTTTCAGCACTTTAGTAATGACATCTTTTGTCACCTGGTAGGCAGGTTCATTGTTATCTACCTTGATGATATTATTATTTATTCACCTGACCTTGAGTCACAACCGGGACATGTCAGGCAGCTCTTAAACATACTCCACAACAATAAATTAATAAGTGATAATCCAGCACATCTTCCTGATTATAAAAAAACCTTTATCTTTATTCAAATCCTCTTAAAAATATTGTTAGAGATCAAGACAGAAAGGGATAGCTAGTCCCACATGAGAATAAAACAACAATAAATTGTATGTCAAACCCAAAAAGTGTATGTCCTCGGTTGAGGAGATCCCTTTCCTTGGATATGTATTGTCTGTCTGCCACTCGTTTTTGCATGGATCCAGCAAAAGTCCGGGCAGTATTGGATTGGGATCGTCCAGAGGAGTTGAACGTATTACAAAGTTTTTGGGGTTTCGCCAACTACTACCGTAAATTCATGAAGAACTTTTCAGTAGTAGCCAAACTTCTTACAGATAGGACCAGGAAGAGGACGGACTTTTCCAAGTTGTCCAGTCCTGCCAGGGAGGTATTTGACACATTCAAAAGGTGTTTTGCTTCTGCGCCGATCCTTATACAGCCTGATCTCTCAGCCTTTCATTGTGGAGGTTGATACGTCTGAGGTGGGAGTGGGGACTGTATTTTCCCAAGGTGCATCTCCTGGTAAATGGCAACCAGGTGCTAACTTTTTCAAAGAAACTGTCACCTGCTGAAATTATGATATTGGTAACGGAACTCTTAGCTATCAAATGGGCTTTTGAGGAGTGGTGTCATTTTTGGAGGGAGCGGTTCACCCAGTGATGGTTATCACGGATCATAAGAATCTGGTATACTTGGAATCAGCAAAACGTCTAACACCTGGACAGGCAAGATGGGCATTATTCTATACAAGGCTTAAATTTTTTGTAACTTATAGGCCAGGGAACAAAAACATTAAGGCGGATGCCTTATCCTGTTGCTTTCCTGGGGGAGGAGATAAGTGCAAACCGGTTCCTAGTCTTCAAAAAGGTGTAGTGATGGTGTCTATATGCTCCAATCTGGAAAGATAGGTTGTTGACGCTCAGGTGGATGCCCCTGCTACCTGTCCACTTGGTAAACTGTTTGATCCATTCAATCTTTGTGTTAGAGTCCTCAGTGAACATTATGATACGGTATTGGCAGGACATCCTGGGTATAAGGCCACAGCGGATGTATTTACTCAGCGTTTTTCGTGGCCAGGTCCTCATAAGGATGTTCGGAAGTACGGTATGTGGCCGCATGCAATATTTGTGCACGTTCTAAGACCTCTCATACTCGTCCATCAGGGGCTCTCCAACCATTGTAGATCCCTTGTAATCATTTGTCAGTCGATTTTATTACAGATCTACCCATGTCTGTAGGGAACACTGTAATCCTGGTGGTGGTGGACAGATTCAGTAAAATGTCTCATTTTATTGCTTTACCAGCTTTGCCTAATGCCAAATCCTGGAGCAAATTTTCATCAGGGAAATAATTAGATTGCATGGGATTCCTACCGATATTGTTTCTGATCGGGGGGTGCAGTATATCTCCAAATTTTGGAGGGCATTTTGAACCCATCTGGGGATCCATTTGTCCTTTTCTTCTCCTTTTCACCCGCAATCTAACAGGCATACTGAACGGGTTAATCAGAATTTAGAGACGTATCTCAGATGTTTTGTGTTGGAGAACTGGACTGGGTGTCAGCAATCAACCGGTAAGTCCCCATTTTTGGGGGCTTATGAGTTCCATCCTCAGTTTAGTTCTTTCAATGGTAATTGCCCCTCTGGATTACCGGAGGTAGAAAGATTTTCAGCTTCTATTTCTACCATATGGCAAGGGTTGACTAATAGTTTGCGAAAGATGGGTTTCAAATATAAGAGTGTCGCTGATCGGAAACGTTTGGTGGGTCCGGACCTGTGTGTTGGTGACTTGGTGTGGCTGTTCTGGAGGAACATTAAGCTGAACGTTCCATCTTGGAAACTGAGTCCCAGGTTTATCTGTTCTGATCATACGGTAGCCATCGTCAATCCAGTAGCATTCCACCTTGCTTTACCATCTACCTTTAGGATCCATAACGTTTTTCATCTATCGCTTCTCAAGAAGTACGTGGCATCTGCTGTACCTTCGCCTCTACCACCTCCTCCTGCCATTATCGATGGTAATCTGGAGTTCCAGTTAGCAAAGGTCTTAGACTATCATCTTGTTCGTCAGTTGCTTCAATATATGGTACATTGGAAGGGGTATGGTCCTGAGGGAAAATGTGGGACCCAGCTTCTGACGTTCATGAGGCCACACTGGTTCGGGCCTTCATGTGGCAACCCTAATAAACCTGACTCTTAGGTTCTGGAGGTCCCTCGTAGAAGAGGGGGGTACTGTCACGAGGTTACCGCAATGGAGCAGAACCAGAAGACCACAGCGTCTGGTGGCTCCTACTCTGCCGCTGAGAAGAAGCACTGCCCCAGAGTATTAAACATGATTATTTCTTCCAGCAGAACAGGGGTTAATCGGCCATGTTGGAAATCGCTGTGCTCGGTAAGCCACTCCTTTTCCCTATAAAATCTGGGATCTGTTACAAAGTCCTTGTCAGAGTTAACTCTTGCTGCATGACAAAAGGAGGGAGAGAAGTTGGTATGAAAAGGAGAGCTGGAGGAGTTAGAAGCGAATATTGTTTGGTTTGTATGCTTGATTATCCCTTATCCTTACCTGTTTTGCTTTCTTCCCCTTTCTACACACCCTGTTATATGTGAGTGAATATTTTGCGTTTGTGGAGTTTTCAGTTTCCCCTTGTCTTTTTTGCCCTGTTTGTCAGTTTGGTGTACTGCGGTGCATAGTAGCACCCCCGCTTCCCTGGCTTGGGGAAGGGGACAAACAAAGGGCTAATGTAGGAGATAAGGCAAGGGTGGAGACCCCGGTGTCTTCGCCTTCTGAATTATTGGGGGGAACAGGGCGAGCTAGGGCGCCCCCTAGTGTTAGGGCCAGGAAAGGAGCCCCTGGTCCCAGGTCACTCGACAGCTGTGTCGTGATAGTATGATGGTCCCCACAGTTCCATACATACTGCAAGATGGTCCCCACAGCTCCCTTATACACTGTATGATGGTCCCCTCCAGCTACATATGTTCTGTATGATGGTCCCCACAGCTCCATACACACAGAAAGATTGGCTCCACAGCTCTCTATACACTGTATGATGGTCCCCACAGCTCCCTACACACTGTATGATGGTCCTCACAGCTCCATATGCAGCGCCCCAGAGTCCTGGTCGTTGCAGTATTGTTGCTCTTCCACCAGGGGGAGTGATGGTATGTCTGATGGCATTAAAGGAGTTCACCTGACCAGGTATCACAGTCACACACTACACTTCACACTCCAACCACCAGGAGGAGCAAAGGGTTCTATGTATTAGGCCACTCCTCACACTCGGGTAAAACTGGGGGTTGGATAGGAAGTTAGAGAGAACGCTACTGGGTGAGACCCAGGAAAGACCTGTCAGGCAGACAGGGAGAGAAGGAGGAACATCTGAGCTGCAGACAGAGGTCCCTGTCAGGGGTGGGATCAGAGACTGAGCGAGAGATAGAACGTTACGGAGCTGCGCCTGCACCTTATTGCGGCAGCATCCTAAGAAAGGACAAGAAGCGGAGTATATTGTGGAGAAGTGAGAAACGAGATCACAGCACAAGGAGATAACACCGGGAGCAGTTCTGCCTTAAGATCGGCAACATCCTTCTGAGGCGCGTAGCCGGTGGCCGGGACACCGAGGGAGTAATAGGCTCTACGCATTACTTCAAACTACGGCAGGACAGTTAATTCCAAGTTGGCTGCCCAACCTTTAACCTAATGAAGACAACGGAGGCAAATTGTGGGAGAGGGGCGTCTCTAGGGTCCCTATAAAATAGCTCCAGGCCTACCCCGTCATACGGGTCGTCCTATCCATATCATCTGGGGGACGTAGAGAGAGAATATCAGAAACATACACGACAGTTGTGAGGACTATCCCGTGGTGCCCAGCAGGGAAGTACTACAACACACAGGCGCTAGTAGGAAGGCTACTGATTTCCACCTGAAAAGGGAACTCTGGATGTGCCTTCGGACCGGCCGGATTCAACTAGCCCTGTTAGCAGTGCTCTGGATTGTGGACACTGAAGTCTACAGTAAAAGGTAAAGAGACTGCAACCCTGTGTCCTCGTTATTTGCTGCGACCTACACCATCATCATCTACCCTACTGGGAAGCCCTGGGGACATACTTCACCTGTGGGAAGGTATTCCATCTAGCTGCCATTCCATCACCCCAGCGGACCCCTAAGCAGCGTCGGTCACCCTGACCGAACACCACAGGTGGCGTCACGAACACTTGACAAACTACATCCTTTAATTGGGCGCCCCTTAGCAGGGCCACGGACCAGGTCGGGCCACCGTGACATCCCCAGAACTGAGACAGAAGGGACCCGGTACCGAGAACCCCACTGCCCTGCGCCTGGGGGCGATCCACATACACACTGTATGATAGTCACAACAGCTCCCTATACACTGCATAATGGTCCCCACAGCTTTCAATACACTGCATGATGGTCCCCACAGCTCCCTATTTAAAGTATGATGGCCCCCACAGCTCCCTATTCAATGTATGATGGTCATCACAGCTCCCTATCATCTATATGATGGCCCCTACAGCATCCTATAATCTATATGATGGTCCCCACAGCTCCCTATAAACTATGTGATGGTCCCCAGAGCTCTCTATAATTTGTATGATGGCCCCCACAGCTCCCTATAACCTGTATGATGGTCCCCACAACTCTATACGCTCTGTATGATGGTCCCCACAGCTCCGTACACATGGTAAGGTGGTCCGCACAGCAGCCTATACACTGTATGATGGTCACCACAGCTCCATACACACTGTATGATAGTCCCAACAGCTCCCTATGCACTGCATAATGGTCATCCCCACAGGTCGCTATTATAAGTTTAAAGGCCCCCACAGCTCCCTATTCAATGTATGATGGTCCTCACAGCTCCCTATAAACTATATGATGGCCGCCAGAGCTCCCTATAATTTGTATGATGGGCCCTACAACTCTCTATAGCCATAAAAAATCATTCCACAGTCAAATCACAAATACCAAAACCCTCAAAGGATGTGCCAGATTAAATACTCTGCATGGACCAAATTAAAGGTTTAATACACAAAGCAACATAAATCATACAGGTCATACAGAAAAAAAGTGTACAAGAGAACCAAATTTATAAACCAAATATCACATTTTATTAACATAGAAAATTTAATTAAAAACTTGTTAAAAAGTGGGAAACCACAAGATGGCACCACATTCCCACTGGTGTACATTACTTCAGATCGCAAAAGAAAAATAAAAGGTTAGTAGTATCATCTAGACCAGTGGTGGCGAACCTATGGCACGGGTGCAAGAGGGGGCACACAGAGCATCATTCTCCTCCTCAGCACACGCACAGACTGATGGGAGGGTGCATGTGCAGAGGAGAGTGGCCGCAGCGCTAGTGATGAGGTAGATGGAGATGGGGTTTAAGAGTGGGGGTGGTGCTAGTGCTGAGGAGATGGCGCGCGTGCCCACAGGTAGGACTGTGATTTATGAAGAGGTCAGATCAGCATTGGAATGGGCAGAGGTGAGTAGTTATTATTTTCTTTTTTAACATGAGGTGGCATTATCTAGTATTATACAGTATGGAGGCCATTACACAGTATGGAGCACTATATGGGGCCATTATACTGTATGGACCACTATGTGAGGCCGTTATACAGTATGGAGCATTATGTGAGGCCATTATACAGTATGGAGCACTATGTGAGGCCAATATACAGTATGGATCAATATGTAAGGCCATTATACAGTATGGAACACTATGTAGGGCCATTATACAGTACGGAGCACTATGTGAGGCCACTACACAGTATGGAGCATTATGTAAGGCCATTATACAGTATCGGTCACTAGTAGGGCCATTATACAGTATGGATCACTATTAGTGATGAGCGAATATACTCGTTACTCGAAATTTCCCGAGCACGCTCGGGTGTCCTCCGAATATTCTTAGTGCTCAGAGATTTAGTTTTCATCGCCACAGCTGAATAATTTACATCTGTTAAACAGCATAAATACATGTGGGGGTTGCCTGGTTGCTAGGGAATCCCCACATGTAATCAAGCTGGCTAAGAGATGTAAATCATTCAGCTGCGGTGATGAAAACTAAATCTTCGAGAACTAAAAAATACTAGGAGGACACCTGAGCATGCTCGGGAAATCTTGAGTAACGAATATATTCGCTCATCACTAATCACTATGTATGGCCATTATACAGTATGGAGCACTATTTAGGGATATTATACAGTATGGAGCACTATGTGAGGCCATTATACAGTATGGAGCACTATGTGAGGCCATTATACAGTATGGATCACTATGTAGGACCATTATACAGTATAGAGCACTATGTGAGGCCATTTTACAGAATGGAGCACTATGTGGGGCCATGATACAGTATGGAGCACTATGTGGGGCCATTATACAGTATAGAGCACTATGTGAGGCCATTATACAGTATGAAGCACTATGTGAGGCCATTATACAGTATGGAGTATTATGTGAGGCCATTATACAGTATGGAGCACTATGTGGGGCCATTATACAGTATGGAGCACTATGTGAGGCCATTATACAGTATGGAGCATTATGTGAGGTCATAATACAGTATGGAGCACCATGTGGGGCCATTATACAGAATGGAGCACTATGTGGGGCCATTATACAGTATAGAGCACTATGTGAGGCCATTATACAGCATGGAGCACTATGTGGGGCCATGATACAGTATGGAGGACTATGTGAGGCCATTATACAGTACAGAGCATCATGTGGGGCCATTATATAATATGGAGAACTATGTGTGACCATTAAACAGTATGGAACATCATGTAGCTACATGATACTTTATGGATCACTATATAAGGCCATTATACAGTATGGAGCACTATGTGCGGCCGTTATACAGTATTGAGCACTATGTGGGGCCATTATACAGTATACAGCACTATGTGAGGCAATTATACAGTGTGGAGCACTATGTGGGGCCATTATACAGTATGGATCACTATGCGGGGCCATTATACAGTAAGGATCACTATATAGGGCCATTATACAGTATGTAGTGCTATGTAGGGTTATTAGGCTATGTGCACACGATGCAGATTTAGTGCAGATCTGCGTTTTTTCTGCTGCAGAAACGCTGCAGATCTACACTGTGATTTACAGTACAATGTAAATCAATGTGAAAAAAAAGCTGTGCACATGGTGCAGAAAAATCCGCGCAGAAACGCTGCAGATTTCAAAGAAGTGCATGTCACTTCTTTTGTGCGTTTCTGCAGCGTTTCTGCACCCATCCAGTAATAGAAATCCACAGTGGTAAAAGCTGCAGAAAATCCGCACAAAAAATGCATCAAAACTGCGCAAAAAAACGCATCAAAAAATGCGCAAAAAACACATCAAAAACGCAGCTGCGGATTCTGCCAGAAGATGCAGATTTTGTGCAGAAAATTCTGCACCAATTCTGCATCGTGTGCACACAGCCTTATACTGTATGGATCACTATATATGGCCATTATACAGCATGGAACACTATGTGGGGCCAATGTACAGTATGGAGCACTATGTGAGGCCATTATACAGTATAGAGCACTGTATGGGGCCATTTATACTGTACGGAGCACTATATGAGGCCACTATACAGTATGGAGCACTATATGAGGCTATTATAGAGTATGGAGCACTATGTAGGGCCATTATACAGTAAGGAGCACTATATAGGACCATTATACAGTATGGAGCACTATGTAGGGCCATTATACAGTATGGATCACTATGTGAGGCCATTATACAGTATGGAGCACTATGTAAGGCCACTATACTGTATGGATCACTATATATGGCCATTATACAGTATGGAGCACTAAGTGGGGCCGTTATACAGTATAGAGCACTATGTGGGGCCATTATACAGTATACAGCACCATGTGAGGCAATTATACGGTATGGAGCACTATGTGGGGGCCATTATACAGCAAGGGTCACTATATAGGGCCATTATACAGCATGGAGCACTATGTGAGGCCAATATACAGTATGGAGCACTATGTGAGGCCATTATACAGTACAGAGCATCATGTGGGGCTATTATACAATATGGAGAACTATGTGTGGCCATTAAACAGTATGGAACATCATGTAGCTACATGATACTTTATGGATCACTATATAGGGCCATTATACAGTATGGAGCACTATTTGCAGCCGTTATACAGTATAGAGCACTATGTGGGGCCATTATACAGTATACAGCACTATGTGAGGCAATTATACAGTGTGCAGCACTATGTGGGGCCATTATACAGTATGGATCACTATGTGTGGACATTATACAGTAAGGATCACTATATAGGGCCATTATACAGTATGGAGCGCTATGTAGGGTTATTATACTGTATGGATCACTATATATAGCCATTATACAGCAAGGAACACTATGTGGGGCCAATGTACAGTATGGAGCACTATGTGAGGCCATTATACAGTATAGAGCACTATATGGGGCCATTTATACTGTACGGAGCACTATTTGAGGCCATTATCCAGTATAGAGCACTATATGAGGCTATTATAGAGTATGGAGCACTATGTAGGGCCATTATACAGTAAGGAGCACTATGTAGGACCATTATACAGTATGGAGCACTATGTAGGGCTATTATACAGTATGGATCACTATGTAAGGCCATTATACAGTATGGAGCACTATGTAAGGCCACTATACTGTATGGATCACTATATATAGCCATTATACAGTATGGAGAACTATGTGGGGCCGTTATACAGTATAGAGCACTATGTGGGGCCATTATACAGTACATAGCACTATGTGAGGCAATTATACAGTATGGAGCACTATGTGGGGCCATTATACAGTATGGAGCACTATGTAAGGCCATTATACAGTAAAGGTCACTATATAGGGCTATTAAACAGTATGGAGCACTATGTGAGGCCATTATACAGTATAGAGCATTATGTGGGGCCATTATACAGTATGGAGCACTATATGGGGCCATTACCCTGTATGGAGCAGGGTAATCCAGGGTAATCCACCTTGACGTTTGGTGGATGGGCTCACAACTTTTGGCCAAATCTTGTGCTAAGAATTTCATGTGTTTTTTCATAAATTTCCCAAACCCATTATGCTATTCACATTTCATGTATTGCACATTTCCTTGCCTTAGCACAGTTAATTTTGAGTGCAGCCATTGATCTATTTGCTATATGACTTTTCTGGTTATGCACCAGTTCAGACTATATTGTTGTTCAGTCAGTTTTCTTATATTTACTATGTACTATTTTTTCTGACTTGAACGCTCCGCCCTTCACCATGCTGTGATTTTAATTACATCCAGACACAGTTGGTTCTGAGCTTCCTATAAAAGCAGGCTTTATCATGTTATTAGCCATAGGTAAGTGTTCACACTAGGCAGTCAGCTCAGGTACCCATCCGTTTTGAGATTACCTTGACGTTTGGTGGATGGGCTCACAACTTTTGGCCAAATCTTGTGCTAAGAATCTCATGTGTTTTTTCATAAATTTCTCAAGCCATTACGCTATTCACATTTCATGTATTGCACATTTCCTTGCCTTAGCACAGTTAATTTTGAGTGCAGCCATTGATCTATTTGCTATTATACAGTATGGAGCACTATGTGAGGCCATTATACAGTATTGAGCACTATGTAGGGCCATTATACAGTATGGGGCACTACATAGGTCCATTATACAGTATGGATCACTACATAGGGCCATTATACAGTATGAATCACTACTGTATATAGGGCCATTATACAGTCTGGAGCACTATGTATGGCCATTATACTGTATGTATCACTATATAGGGCCATTATACAGTATGGAGCATTATGTGAGGCCCTTATACAGTATGGAGCACTATGTGGGGCCATTATACAATATCGAGCATCATGTGGGGCCATTATATAGTATGGAGCATCATGTGGAGCCATTATACAGTATGGAGCATCATGTGGGGCCATTATGCAATAGAGCACTATGTGAGGCCATTATACAGTAAAGAGCACTGGGTGGGGCCATTATACAGTATGGAGCACTATATGGAGCAACTATACTTTATGGAGCACTATGTGAGGCCATTATACTCTATAGAGCACTATGGTGGGCCATTATACAGTATGTGGGGCCATTATACTGTATGGATGATTATGTGGAGCCATTATACTGTATGGAGGAATATGTGGAGCTATTGTATTGTATGCAGGACTTTTTTGCACATTATATTGTGTAGCTGTGTGTGGATTCCAGTTGGAAAATCACACTGTGATGAGGTCACCATTCTTTGTTTCGGAGACCTGTGGGAGGGAGGTACAGAAGGGTCATCATACTGTGCATGTGGAGGAGTTCACTGTGGGGGTATCATACTGTGTTTGGGGGCACTTTTGTTTGCATCTTACTTTTTTATCTGTTTTACTCAAGGTTTTTTATCCTTTGCTATTACATTTTTAAATTATGCCATTGGGCCATATGTTTCTTACTGCTGTTACATAACATACAGGGGCGGGCTGGGCCGGGTGGCAGAGAGGCCAATGCCCCCGGGGCCGCTCCCCCAGCAGCTGTACAGGGTAGGACGTACAGCAAATTGTGCGCGGCCTTGTCCGCTGTACAGTCTGTGATGCGGCCGGCAGCAGACACAGCCGCCCGCATCACAGTCCAAACACGCCGGGGCTGGAAGCTGTGCCTGGCCATCTAACATTAACGGCTGCGCAGCTCCCGCTCCCTCCATGTACAGAGAGTCCTTCCGGGTCAGGTGTTGGGCTTGCGCGATGACATCATCGCGCACACGCCGACATGTACCGGACTCTGCAAGCAGAGAGGCGCTGCTGGGGAGCGACTGTGAGGTAAGTATTGAAACCATTTTTCTTTTTTTATAAAATGAATTCATTGGGTGAGGGTAACTGCAAGTTGTGAAGTGGGGGTGTATGGGGGACTGCACATGATGGAGTTTGGTTTGGAGGATAAAGGAGTCTGCACATGATGAAGTGTGGGGAGTGGGGCTCCACATGATGAAATGGGGGGAGTGTGGAGCTGTACATGATAGAGTGGGGTGAGTGAGGCTGCACATGATGGAGTGGGGGGAGTCAGGCTGCACATGATGGATTGGGGCTGCACATGATGAAGTGTAGGAAGTGGGGCTGCACATGAAGTGCAGTCGCACATGATGAAGGGGGAGTGGGGCTGCACACGAAATCGGGGGTAGGGGGGACTGCACATGATGAAGTGGGGAGAGTAAGGGGGATTGCACATGATGAAGTGGGGGGGAGTGGGGCTGCACATGATGAAGTGGGGGGAGTGGGGCTGCACATGATGAATCGGGAGGAGTGGGGCTGCCTGCACATGATGGAGTGGGGCTGCACATGATGGAGTGGGGGGAGTGGGGCTGCACATGATGGAGTGGGGCTGCAAATGATGAAGAGGGGGAGAGGACGGGGGATTGCAAATGATGAATTCAGTGTAAGTGATGAGGCACAGCAATTTAATTGAAGGTGGTGGTGGGGAGAGCAAATGATGAATTGAAGGTGGGAGCTGGGAGAGCAAATAATGAATTTTTGAGGGTGGGGGAGTAAGTGATGTATGTGGTAGAGCAGTTGATAATGAATAGAGGGTGGGAGAGAAACACATGACAATGAATTAGAGCGGGAGAGGCATGTAGGGGCATGTAAATATGAATCGGCGTTAGGGGTAGAGTGGAAGGTATATAGTGGGGGGTGTTGAAGATGAAGTGACTGGTAATGTATTAAGGGAAAGAGTACAGGTGCGAATTAATTTATGTATTAAATGGGGAAAGTGGCTATTTATAGTTAGTGGGTGCACAGTGGTGGATTATAATTTATATTTGGAATGGTGGGTTGCATAATAACTAATTATATATTGATTTGGGTGCACCTCTGTATTTAGATGTGTAGTGTAGAAGAAAGGGAAAAAGTGGAGAATGTGCTCTGGAAGTGGTGCTCTAGGTAACTGTGTTATTTTATGCAGAGACGAGTCCTGGCTGGAAGAAGTGATGGCGGTCTGTGCTGTATGAAAAAGGAAAGCAAAGATGAAGGACTTCAGCTAGATCACTGTATTACCTGTACACTTGTATTACCTGTACACTGACACTATATACAGAGCTCCTGTGTACATCATCATCGGTGATCACTGTATTACCTGTACACTATACACTATATACAGAGCTCCTATGTATAATGTCACTGGTGATCCCTTTATTACCTGTACACTGACATATACAGAGCTCCTGTGTATGTCACCAGTGATCACTGTATTACCTATACACTGACAGTAAATACAGAGTTCCTGTACACAATGGCACTTATTATTGTGTTTTCATTTATTTTAAATTAATGATCAGTATTGTAGTATTCAGTCACTATGTGGTGGTAATATGTGGTCTGGCCATAGTGCGGCGGTATTTGTTCCATGTATGTGGTATTATTCGGTCACTATGTGGTGGTAATATGTGGTCTGGCCAAGGTGTGGCAGTATTTTTTCCTTGTATGTGGTATTATTCGGTCACTATGTGGTGGTAATATCTGGTCTGGTCATGCTGTGGCGGTATTTGTTCCTTGTATGTGGTATTTTTCAATCACTATGTGGTCTGGGCATAGTGTGACGATATTTGTCCCTTGTATGTGGTATTAATGGTTGTTTAAAAAAATTACCTATACACTGACAGTAAATACAGAGTTCCTGTACACAATGGCACTTATTATTGTGTTTTCATTTATTTTAAATTAATGATCAGTATTGTAGTATTCAGTCACTATGTGGTGGTAATATGTGGTCTGGCCATAGTGCGGCGGTATTTGTTCCATGTATGTGGTATTATTCGGTCACTATGTGGTGGTAATATGTGGTCTGGCCAAGGTGTGGCAGTATTTTTTCCTTGTATGTGGTATTATTCGGTCACTATGTGGTGGTAATATGTGGTCTGGTCATGCTGTGGCGGTATTTGTTCCTTGTATGTGGTATTTTTCAATCACTATGTGGTCTGGGCATAGTGTGACGATATTTGTCCCTTGTATGTGGTATTAATGGTTGTTTAAAAAAATTTAAATGTATGTGATTCATTCCCTTAAAGAAAAATACATAAATATATATATTTTTAATAGTTTACAGTAGAGTGGGGTCCAGCCGAAAGAGTCTCCCGTGTCGTGGTATCAGCTTAAAAATTATTTTGGCCAGAACAAAAGCTGCCGGTTATGAATGTGATCTGGTGTTTGATGGGAACAGTTAATATCTGATGGGTGAGGATGTGGTGGTGAAGTTGAGTTTTTCCAATAGTGGATGGTGGGACGGTGGAGGTGGAACTGGTGTGGAATCTGGGCAGTCTCAAGGGAACCCAAAAATTTGGCCAGTATGGGGCCCCGAAATTCCTAGTGGAAGCCCTGGTCTGTCTCATAAGCTGCAGACCGCAGCTTCCTGAGACTTCAGTGTGCTCATGCAGGCGGCGTGATGACATTATTGTCTCATGCCGCTCTGTGGACCAGAAGAGAAAATGGAGGCTGCAATGCCAGGAATCAGGATGAGGTGAGTATAAACTTCATTATTTTTAATATGGAGAACTGGGGTCATCCTACTACATATATGGGAGAACCGGGGCTATTATACTATATATGGGGATAACTGGGGCCGTCATACTATATATAGAGAGAGAGAGTTGGGGGCTATCATATTAGACATGAGTGGGAGAACTAGGGCCATTATAATAGGTATGTGGGGAGAACTGGGGCCATCATACTATATATATGGGCAGCTGGGGCCATCGCATTATATTTATGGTGGGAACTGGGGCCATCGCACTATATACTGTATATATATCCCATATCGCTATAGTAAGCTCGGTTCTGATCCCATATTTCTGGTGGAAGCTCAGTTCTGTTCCCTTATCTCTGTAGTAAGCTCGGTTCTGCTCCCTTTTCTCTATAGTAAGCTCGGTTCTGCTCCCTTATCTTTGTACTAATCTGGTTCTGCACCCATATCTCTGTAGTAAGCTCCGTTCTGCTCCCATATCTTTGGAGTATTCTCCGTTCTGATCCATCTCTCTGTAGTAAGCTCAGTTCTGCTCCAATATCTTTGAAGTAAGCTTGGTTCTGCTCCCATATCTCAGTAGTAAGCTTGATTATGCTCCCGTATCTCTGTAGTAAGCTCGGTCCTTCTCCCTTTTCTCTGTAGTAAGCTCGGTTCTGCTCCAATATCTCTGTAGTAAGCTCGGTTCTGCTCCCATATCTCTGGAGTAAATCTGTTCTGCTCCCAAATCTCTGGAGTAAGCTCCGTTCTGCTCTCAAATCTTTGGAGTAAGCTTTGTTCTGTTCCCATTTCTCTGGAGTAAGCTCTGATCTGCTCCCATATTTCTGTGGTAAGCTCTGTTCTGCTCCCATATTTCTGGCGTAAGCTCTGTTCTGCTCCCATATCTCTGGGGTAAGCTCTGTTCTGCTCCCAAATCTTTGGCGTAAGCTCTGTTCTGCTCCCATTTCTCTGGAGTAAGCTCTGTTCTGCTCCCATATGTCTGTGGTAAGCACTTTTCTGCTCCCATATTCCTGGAGTAAGCTCTGTTCTGCTCCCATATCTCTGGAGTGAGCTTTGTTCTGCTCCCAAATCTCTGAAGTAAGCTCCGTTCTGCTCCCAAATCCGTTCTGCTCTGTTCTGCTGCCATTTCACTGGAGTAAGCTCTGTTCTGCTCCCATATCTCTGTAGTAAGCTCGGTTCTGCTCCCATATCTCTGTAGTAAGCTCTGTTCTGCTCCCATATCTCTTGAGGGATCTCTGTTCTGCTCCCATATCTCTGGAGTAAGCTCCGTTGTGCTCCCATATCTCTGCAGTAAGCTCGGTTCTGCTCCCATATTTCTGGAGTAAGCTCTGTTCTGCTCCCATATCTCTGGAGTAAGCTTGGTTCTGCTCCCATATCTTTGCAGTAAGCTCTGTTGTGCTCCCATATCTCTGTAGTAAGCTCGGTTCTGTTCCCATATCTCTGGAGTAAGCTCGGTTCTGCTCCCATATCTCTGGAGTAAGCTCGGTTCTGCTCCCATATTTCTGGAGTAAGCTCCGTTCTGCTCCCATATCTCTGCCATAAGCTCAGTTCTGCTCCCATATCTCTGGAGTAAGTTCCGTTCTGCTCCCATATCTCTGGAGTAAGCTTGATTCTGCTCCCATATCTATGCAGCATGCTCCTTACTGTTCCCATATCTTCATACCAGCCTGTTTTTAAAGCCTTTTATGTCTGCTGCTTTAATGCAATGGCCAGAGATAAGCAGGGAAAAAGAGGGCCACCGCAACTCGAGGGCGACTGCCTTGTGATTGCCCCCCAGGCTGAAAAGTGCCTGCAAACCAGCCCCTGATAACATATTATATTATTCCACTATAATTCCAAATGTTAATCGTTTTATTTGATAAGAAAAAACTTCCTCAATTGTAGACATTTTTTAACAAATGCAAGACTGGCCTGCGACTTTGTCTAAGCTTTTAACTTTGGCCCTTTGTGTAATAACGTTTGACATCCCTTGCTTAAAGGGTTATTTTCATCATGATAAAGGATTATAATTGCAAAGAGGTTGTAAAAACAAACAACTTTGCAATTTTACTTTTGATTAAAAATCCTCTCCATTCTCAAGAACTGACCTTCACTGCAATTGGTGGCTAGTGTCTTAGGTTTGGAGTGCAGCGCTTACAAGCTCTTTGCTATATACTCTATAGCACGCTCATGTACGAGTGGTTTTTCTAATCTAAAACATCAGTATTCAGGTTAAATTGCCATGTTGGCACTTCACAATAAATAAGTGGGTTTTGGATCGCAGTTTGGGCACTTGATCCTTTAAAGGTTTGCCATCACTGCTCTAGACTATTCGATAATCATAGTTATGTTGTAATCTGTGACTTACCATTACTATGTATGTTAACTACAGGGAAGTACATCAGTACCTATCATACCATTATTTCTCTATATACGGTCACATAGTCATCATAACACAGGATATGAAGAGATCATAGAGGAGAGAAACACAAAACAAAGGTACATAAATAGTTACCAATGTAGGAATGTGGTACCAAACCCAAAATATAACCCGACGTACCTTTCAGCGTGATTCCTTCTGGGGGTGTCATCACACCAAAAGGAGCTACATTTTAGACAAGCCAATGATTTAGTATACAGGGTGGGCCATGGATATGGATACACCTAAATAAAATGGGGATGGTTGATGACATCAACTTCCTGTTTGTGGCACATTAATATATGGGAGGGGGAAAACGTTTCAAGATGAGTGATGACCATGGTGGCCATTTTGAAGTCGGCCATTTTTGATCCAACTTTATTTTTTCCAATGGAATGAGGGTCATGTGACACATCAAACTTATTGAGACTTTCACAAGAAAAACAATGGTGTGCTTGGTTTTAATGTAACTTTATTCTTTCATGGAGGCATTTCCATCACATGCACGCCCCATGACACTTACACTCACCCTATAGCTGGTGCGCATGTGGAGCGCCCCCACTGCCGCAGGGCCGAGGGGTACCCGGTACCGGGCCTCTGAGTCTCTGCTCTGGGGCTGTCACGGCGGCTAGGCCCCGGTCCGTGACCCTGCCGTGGGGCGCACAGTGAATAATAGGTGTGGATGATGGTGGGGATGCTGTAGTGGTGCGGTGCAGTAAATAACGAGGACACCAGGTTGCAGTCTCTTTACCTCTTTACTGAAGATCTCTGGGTCCTCAGTCCGGAACACGGTTCACCAGGCTGCGCAAGTCCGGCCGGTCCAATGGCACCTCCAGAGTTCTCTTCACAGGTGGAAATCGGTGCCTTCCTACTAGCGCTATGTGTTGTGGTCCTTCCCTGCTGTGCTTACGGAAAGTACCCCACAACTGTTGTGTCTGTTTCTGATGTTCCCTCACAACTCGATTAGATGATGTTCTGCTAATTCTCCGTCCCTCCCTGATGTTCTGGTTGGGACGGCACCCGTTTGACGGGTAGGCTCGGAGCTCTTCCGGGACCCTAGAGTCGCCCCTCTCCACAAGTTGCCCCCCAAGACTGCATAGGTGATATGTGTTAGACAGCCCGCCTTAGACTGACTGTCCTGCCGCGGTTTGGAGTATTGCTTGAAGCTGAATATTATTCTACTCCCTCGGCGTTCCGGCCACCGGTAGTGCGCCTCAGTAGGATGTTGCTTCGGTCTTACAGCACGACTCCTACTGGTATTTCTCCTTTGTGTGATCTCGTTTCTCACTCAGCACAATCTATCTCGCTTCTAATCCTTTCTTGGGGACTGCCGCTACCCGGAGCAGGCACGGTCCCGTTACGTTCTTTCTTGTTGCCAAGCCTCTGTCAGGATCCCACCCCTGACAGAGACCCTACTGTATCTTCCCCCACAACACCCTCTGCCACAAGGTGTTGCCTGGTTCCAACCCAGTCAGCTTTCTGATCTAACTTCCTGCCTGACCCCCAGTTTACCCACTATGGTGGGGAGTGGCCTAATGAATAGCACCCTTAGCTCCCCCCGGAGGCCCAGCTGTGAAATGTATTGGTGTCTGTGATACCTGATCAGATGAACTCCTTCAGTGCCATCAGACGCACCATAGCTCCCCATAGTGGCGGAGCCACAGTACTGCAACGACCAGGACTCTGGGGCGCTGCACTCCCCCCTGGTTAAACACAGTACTCCGGGACTGGGAAGAAAACAACAATACAAGTTAGCAAAAAGACATACAGTTTTGTTGAGTGCAATAACAATAAGTATACTTGAACAGGCTTCCCTTTATGGGAGGTAAGGACACTTGAACGTTACAAACATGGTTAACATTATAAATTACAGGCTATAAATAACTCCTGTTACCCAACCGGGTATTCTACTAAGTGCAAAATTGTTGAACAATAATTTAACATTGCCTTTAAGGACATACACTCTGTATCCACTAAAGACCTTCCTATAATCACATTATAAGGTAATTTAACTTTTTCATTCTCCTTCTTTAGATCTGCAGGACCGCCTGTCCTATCGGCACCAGACCTTCTGCCTCTCCTTTCAATTACAGGACCGCCCCGTTCAGCCAGAGCCTACTGCCTTTTCAACTACTATACACAGTATAGAACATAACATTACTTTCAGTTTAAGAGCACTGAGCCATCTTTACATGACTCCTATGAGGACTCAGGGTTTACCTTCTATCCTAACTATCTATCAACATTATCAGAACATTTTCTATTGAACATTAAGCCTTCTCATTATCTTTCTATCATGCATGCTGGACACCACGTCTATCCCTACGGGCCCACTGCATCCTTCTTCTATCTTTCACTTTTTCTTCTCAAAGAACATCATCAGTATTTCTTCACAATTAACTAATTCAATACATATAACTTTCTCACGTAAACATTATCATCACTTTCTTTGGTCAAGACATTATTGCTTCCTATCTTAAGCAATATCACAGTTTAAGCGTAACAAATGAACATCCCCTTTAAGAGGGGACCAAGTCTCTACGAGGTAGCACGCCTTCTCAAGCTACCAGTCCATACTCAGCAAAGGTTCCAGTGTGGTATCTTCACAAAGAGTCCTTCTTTAAGTAAAACCAGTAGGGAGCGCCTTTAATAAGGTGCAAACTATATACAAGAAGTTCGGATCATGCACTGTTCATGATTTCAGCAGTTCTGTAAACTTTGTGCAAAAACTTGGAAAACAAACAAGAAAACAAAACAATAGGGATCCCAGGTCCACAGAAGGATCCCCTTAAGAGTTAACCCTGGACGGGTTCAGCAGCAACATAAGAGGACAGTAACTATATACAGTTTCAGGTTTCCGAGGTTTATCCTTCTAAGTCTGGGGGTGGTTTCCCCCACCCCGGTGGAGGCAGCTCCTGAGCTGGTAGTTGGTCTCTCAGGTGCCCTCAGATCAGCCGGTGCCTGAATTTGAAGGCTAATCCTGCTTGCAAGTTCTGGAGCCGCTACGAGGCGTACGGTGGTGATAGGAATAAGATCTGGCAAATCGGGATCATTCATGATCGGGGCAACAGGGGGCGCTCTCTCAGGCTCACACCGTCGAACGTTCCGGGCACACCATCCTTGCGCACTCCGATGGCGGGTGTAAGTCACCTGATCCCCCCTTTGTAACGGATCACCGTTTCGGCTGCAGCAGGGGGTCTTCACGTTATAGCTAGTAACAAAGACATCAGTTGGTAGCCCCAGTTCCTGTATGGAGCCCCATCCCCTCTTCGGGTGGTAGGCCAGCACGGTTCCCCGTTTTACCACATCTTTCTTGCCGGGAGTAGACTTCCTACGTCGTGTGTCTGGCGGTGCGGTCTCGTCTCGATCTTTCCAGTGTTGTATTAGACATTGCTTATACTGTTCCCAGGTAAGCACCGCAAGGGTGAGGCCATCTTCCCGGGTCCCATCCGGCCCGGTCCAGGGGGTGTCCCACCGAAGGATCACTCCGTCTGGGCCCACATCTATGGGTTCTCCCATCTTGGTTGGTAGCGGGGGCACCAGCTTTCCCATCGCGTTAGAGGTGAGGATGACCCGCTCCACCAACAAGGAACGATCATTGCTTGGGTGAGGAACGGTCACTGGAGCGGGATCGGTCAGGGGAGCCGGATCGGTCGGGAGAGCAGAATCGACCAGGGGAGTAGGGACGCCGTCCATACCTGCGCCTGATGTGATTCCACCGATGTCGCTCCGGTCCATTGACAAGGACACTGGAATCGGCTGCAGCCCGAACCGCGGCTCCTCCGGCGTCTCCTCTTGATGTAGCTCCGCCCTCCATGGTTCCGTGGCTGGGATAGGCAGGCTCGGCTCCTCCACTAGCAGCTCCAAGGGGTTCAGGTCCTTCACTGGCGGTGGACGCGGGTCCGCCTCTAATGGGTGAGGGCAGGCCGGGATCACCTTGCCGTCGCTCGGGCACCTGCTGCTCATCGTCGCTGTCGGGCATCCGGCGACAACGCATGCACCTGGCTCCGCCATTTCTCCACGGTCGGCCTCCTTCTTCACTTCGTTCCCGCCGTTGGAAATCAGGGGGCTGTTCTCTGCTTTGAGGCAGGTCACCGCTTTGCAGCAAGAGATGCAGGGGGCGGTCGCCGTTTCTGGCGCCACTTTGATAGGCTCCTCCCATGGCACGCCCTCCTTCTTCTTTGGCGCAGCAATGGCGGAGTTTTTGGCGGGAACTTCTAGCGGCAAGCGGCAATGCACAACTCTTCTAATAAAATACAGTGAATCACAGTCCCAAGGCACACATGACCTGTTTCTTCAGGCTTAAGTAGATCCTGTTTGTGACGCCAAGTTGGAGCGCCCCCACTGCCGCAGGGCCGAGGGGTTCCCGGTACCGGGCCTCTGAGTCTCTGCTCTGGGGCTGTCACGGCGGCTAGGCCCCGGTCCGTGACCCTGCCGTGGGGCGCACAGTGAATAATAGGTGTGGATGATGGTGGGGATGCTGTAGTGGTGCGGTGCAGTAAATAACGAGGACACCAGGTTGCAGTCTCTTTACCTCTTTACTGAAGATCTCTGGGTCCTCAGTCCGGAACACGGTTCACCAGGCTGCGCAAGTCCGGCCGGTCCAATGGCACCTCCAGAGTTCTCTTCACAGGTGGAAATCGGTGCCTTCCTACTAGCGCTATGTGTTGTGGTCCTTCCCTGCTGTGCTTACGGAAAGTACCCCACAACTGTTGTGTCTGTTTCTGATGTTCCCTCACAACTCGATTAGATGATGTTCTGCTAATCCTCCGTCCCTCCCTGATGTTCTGGTTGGGACGGCACCCGTTTGACGGGTAGGCTCGGAGCTCTTCCGGGACCCTAGAGTCGCCCCTCTCCACAAGTTGCCCCCCAAGACTGCATAGGTGATATGTGTTAGACAGCCCGCCTTAGACTGACTGTCCTGCCGCGGTTTGGAGTATTGCTTGAAGCTGAATATTATTCTACTCCCTCGGTGTTCCGGCCACCGGTAGTGCGCCTCAGTAGGATGTTGCTTCGGTCTTACAGCACGACTCCTACTGGTATTTCTCCTTTGCGTGATCTCGTTTCTCACTCAGCACAATCTATCTCGCTTCTAATCCTTTCTTGGGGACTGCCGCTACCCGGAGCAGGCACGGTCCCGTTACGTTCTTTCTTGTTGCCAAGCCTCTGTCAGGATCCCACCCCTGACAGAGACCCTACTGTATCTTCCCCCACAACACCCTCTGCCACAAGGTGTTGCCTGGTTCCAACCCAGTCAGCTTTCTGATCTAACTTCCTGCCTGACCCCCAGTTTACCCACTATGGTGGGGAGTGGCCTAATGAATAGCACCCTTAGCTCCCCCCGGAGGCCCAGCTGTGAAATGTATTGGTGTCTGTGATACCTGATCAGATGAACTCCTTCAGTGCCATCAGACGCACCATAGCTCCCCATAGTGGCGGAGCCACAGTACTGCAACGACCAGGACTCTGGGGCGCTGCACTTGCGCCGAAACGGCATCTCCATCTGACTTCCGGTTCGTGCTACTCACGTTACCCGTGGTGCATTCCACTGCGTGTCACGGAGCACCGGACCGGAAGTCCCCTTAGCCTTGGGAGTTCCTACCTGACGCCATGCGCCATGACAACACCAGACACACATCTGGCCCACAATACCCGCCCCCAATTACCGGACACCTACATTCAGGATATAAAAACCTACCTTACTGTCTAGTTACCATGCCGCCCCTTTTGTGAAGAAGCTAATCAGGGAAACGGCGCTCGTCGGGCGCAGGGTTGGATACATTCCTTCATTCCATACTGCATGTCACCTCAGCATCAAACTTCAGGTAACTTTCATTGACAGCTTCATTTTCACAGCAATTGCCATAATTATTTCCTTATTCAAGTGGTCACCTCACTGTTCTCATGTGAGTCTTTTGGAATTAGCTGCAGCAGGGATGTCAATAGCACACTTCAGTTATCCTTATTGCTAAGCATAAGCTTAGGCTTCCAATTGTAAAACATTACATTTCACTATCCCTGTTGTTATTTTGCTGCACCCATGTACGGTTTTTGAAAAAGAGCCGCAGAAAGGATGGTAATATGACAATATAGTCTACCAAGCAGGCTATTACAGTGCCTTGCGAAAGTATTCGTCCCCCTTGAACTTTTCAACCTTTTCCAACATATCATGCTTCAAACATAAAGACACCAAATGTAAATTTTTGGTGAAGAATCAACAACTAGTGGAACACAATTGTGAAGTTGAACAAAGTTTATTGGTTATTTTTAATTTTTGTGGAAATTCAAAAACTGAAAAGTGGGGCGTGCAATATTATTCAGCCCCTTTAACTTAATACTTTGTTGCGCCACCTTTTGCTGCGATTACAGCTGCAAGTCGCTTGGGGTATGTCTCAGTTTTGTACATTGAGAGACTGAAATTCTTGTCCATTCTTCCTTGGTAAACAGCTCGAGCTCAGTGAGGTTTGATGGAGATCGTTGGTGAACAGCAGTTTTCAGCTCTTTCCACAGATTCTCGATTGGATTGAGGTCTGGACTTTGACTTGGCCATTCTAACACCTGGATACGTTTATTTGTGAACCATTCCATTGTAGATTTTGCTTTATGTTTGGGATCATTGTCTTGTTGGAAGACAAATCTCCATCCCAGTCTCAGGTCTTTTGCAGACTCCAACAGGTTTTCTTCAAGAATGGTTCCTATATTTGGCTCCATCCATCTTCCCATCAATTTTAACCATCTTCCCTGTCCCTGCTGAAGAAAAGCAGGCCCAAACCATGATGCTGCCACCACCATGTTTGACAGTGGGGACGGTGTGTTCAGGGTGATGAGCTGTGTTGCCTTTACGCCAAACATATCGTTTGGCATTGTTGCCAAAAAGTTCAATTTTGGTTTCATCTGACCAGAGCACCTTCTTCCACATGTTTGGTGTGTCTCCCAGGTGGCTTGTTGCAAACTTTAAACAACACTTTTTATGGATATCTATGAGAAATGACTTTCTTCTTGCCACTCTTCCATAAAGGCCAGATTTGTGCAGTGTACGAATGATTGTTGTCCTATGGACAGACTGTCCCACCTCAGCTGTAGATCTCTGCAGTTCATCCAGAGTGATCATGGGTCTCTTGGCTGCATCTCTGATCAGTCTTCTCCTTGTTTGATATGAAAGTTTAGAAGGACGGCTGGGTCTTGGTAGATTTGCAGTGGTATGATACTCCTTCCATTTTAATATGATCGCTTGCACAGAATAACCAAAATAACCAATAAATTTCGTTCAGCTTCACATTTGTGTTCCACTTGTTGTTGATTCTTCACCAAAAATGTGCATTTGGTATCTTTATGTTTGAAGCATGATATGTGGGAAAAGGTTGAAAAGTTCCAGGGGGCCGAATACTTTCGCAAGGCACTGTACCTTTTCAAATCACCTCTGTTTGCAGATGTTGTCATTTCCTTCCACCTGTCTGTACCATTCCCTGACATATTTTTTGGAGGTTAATTTCCCTTTTTTTTCCCTGTCTTTTTATCCTTAATTTTAAAAATTGTACCCAATAAAAAATTATTTTATTTCAGAAATTATATAGTGTATAGTGGAAGTGTACAGGTAATAGTGATCACTGAAGACATTATACACAGGAGCTCTATAGATAGTGTTATAGTATCCTTTTTCCTCACCATCAACAAAGAAAACTTTGCAGCTGGAAGTGCATCATCACACTCCAATGCACTTCCAGACATCTTCAAAATGATATTTCTCTCTGCTGGAGCTGGGCATTGGGGTCATAAAGGGGTTGATTGGCTTATCTTTTAATGGGCTATACAATCATATTAATTGTTTGAGGGGGGTTGAAAGTTGTTAAACTTTACTTCACCAATGTGCAGCATGCCGTATGTGAGTAAATTAATTTAGCCAACATATTGTTACTTTAGCGTTCATTATACTTACTAAATTTTTCAAACTGCTGAAGATGCCATTAACTTTTCATAATCCAAGCCACCATTTCCATGAAATAAATTACGATTTTTTGTCTTACACATGATTGATTGATTGGTTCACAATGTACTATGTATCATCCATATCTTTGATTGCTTGTTCTAAATTAAGCAGCAATAAATCTTTAGCTTTGAAGCCTCATCCTCTGCTGATTAGCAGCCATTGTTCTTAAGGTACCTTCACACTAAACGATATCGCTAGCGATCCGTGACGTTGCAGCGTCCTCGCTAGCGATATCGTTTAGTTTGACACGCAGCAGCGATCAGGATCCTGCTGTGATATCGCTGGTCGTTGAACAAAGTTCAGAACTTTATTTGGTCGTCAGACCGGCGTGTATCGTCATGTTTGACACCAAAAGCAACGATACCAGCGATGTTTTACACTGGTAACCAGGGTAAACATCGGGTTACTAAGCGCAGGGCCGCGCTTAGTAACCCGATGTTTACCCTGGTTACCAGCGTAAAATGTAAAGAAAACAAACACTACATACTTACATTCGCGTCCCCCGGCGTCCGCTTCCCACACTGACTGAGCGCCGTAAAGTGAAAGTGAAAGTACAGCACAGCGGTGACATCACCACTCTGCTGTTAGGGCCGGCGCTCAGTCAGTGCAGGAAGCGGACGCCGGGGGACGCGAAGGTGAGTATGTAGTGTTTGTTTTTTTTACATTTTACGCTGGTAACCAGGGTAAACATCGGGTTACTAAGCGCGGCCCTGCGCTTAGTAACCCGATGTTTACCCTGGTTACCTGGGGACCTCGGCATCGTTGGTCGCTGGAGAGCGGTCTGTGTGACAGCTCTCCAGCGATCAAACAGCGACGCTGCAGCGATCTGCATCGTTGTCGCTATCGCTGCAGCGTCGCTTAATGTGAAGGTACCTTTAGTCTACGTTCACATTAGCGTTCGGCGCCGCAGCGTCGGGCGCCGCAGCGTCGCCGCATGCGTCATGCGCCACTATATTTAACATGGGTGCGCATGGACATGCGTTGTGCTGCGTTTTTTTGGCCTCAAGCGTTGGGCGCAGAGAACGCAGCAAGTTGCATTTTTTTTGCGTCCAACTTTCGGCGAAAAAGGACGCATGCGTCGCAAAACGCAGCGTTTTAGTGTGCGTTTTGTTGCGTTTTTGTTTGCGTTGTGCGTTGCGTCGCCGACGCAGTGGCGCACAATGCAAATGTGAACGTAGCCTTAGTCATTTACACAGAGTCATGGAGATTATAATCAGTTCATACAAGGTCCATCACTTGACTCCTACTAACCCGAGGAGGAGTGTAATTGAATTTTTGTTTGACAAATGCTTATTATCCTATAATATTATAACATCACCATTTTACATTGGCATTTGGCACATTGGATATTTTTACAAATTATTTTAAATATAAATGATATCTAAGTAAAGACATTTGTTTCTGTATATAGGTTAATGTCTGCTGTGTACCTTATGGTTGGCCATGACAGTGGGAAGTGTATGTTGCATGCACGCCATTCAGTATAAAGAAGCAATACAAAGGAACCTGAGTTCTTTGAAATCTTGAAGGGATTTTACTCAGGGCAACCATTAATCAGAATCTTTCACAGTCAATGTGAGGAAACAGTCTCCAGGCATGCAGCTATATTACGTTGTTACAGCAGAAGTTGATCATACAGTTTTATTCAAGCTTCTTTCCAGCATACAGAATCACTGCTCTTCAACAATGTTCATGCACAGCGCAGTACACAATATCTTCTGATGCAGTGAGGTGGGGGAAAGGGTGAGTCTGGCCCTTGGTCATTGCCATCACTCTTCTATAGCATGACAGGTTGGTCCATACTTGTCTTTTCACCTCTGACAATAGTTGCTCTGCCCTAGCTGGCATTACAGCTAGACAGGTTCAGCACCTCCATCCTGTGTCCTGACCTGCATCTCTCTGCTGCAGACTCTCCAGCCACACACTTACTTCCCAGCATACCCTGGGGCAGGGCTGAACAGTCTGTGTCTCCTGTTACCAGTTTAACTTTTGTAGTTTCTTACGTTTAGCTCAGATTATTCCTACACTTCATCCACCTGTCAGCAATAGGGATTTCCCGCCCGGCCCCACAGCACTCCCGAGGTCTGTTACATCTCCCTCTCCCTCATCCGGATTTCTCTGTATGGAAGCGATTAAGGCTCACTCCTCAGTGCCTAGTTTTCCCGAACGTTGCAGGAAGGTGTGCGGGAAATTTGGTACGACCTCATGCTGCCAGAACGATTTATACTCCACCATGTGCCTCCAGTCCACAGCACATTGAATTTCCACTTGTCACGAACCTCACATTTTCTCTCACTCTCTCTAACTAAAACCAAGAAGTGATTCCTCTTTTTACTTGACCATAATGCTGGTCTGGTCCCAAACATTTAACTGTATCCTATACTATTCCTATTACTGAACACAAATAAGGCCTGCCACTGCCTTATCTATCCTAATGTTCCTAACTATAACTAACTCTGGAAAATCCTGACAGTGAGCTCACCCAGGGCCGGCCCGAACGTATAGGCGAACTAGGCGGCCGCCTAGGGCGCCGACCCTAAGGGGTGCCAGAGAAAAAATAGAAAAAATTATAAAAAATCTTTTCAAAAGGCAAAAGGTGTATGGAGCGGAGCTGAATGTGTATGAGGTGTATGGAGCGGAGCCGTGTGTGTATGAGGTGTACGGAGCGGAGCCAAGTGTATGAGGTGTATGGAGCGGAGTCGTGTGTGTATGAGGTGTATGGAGCGGAGCTAAATGTGTACGAGGTGTACGGAGCGGAGCCGCGTGTGTACAAAGTGTATGGAGCAGAGCGCGTGTGTACGGAGCGCAGCCGCGTGTGTAGGAGTAGCTATGTGTGGCCATTATACGGTACGAAGTATCATGTGCGGCCAATATACAGTATGGAGCATCGTGTGTGGTCTTTATACAGTATGGAGCATCATGTGTGGCCATTATACAGTATGGAGCATCATGTGTGGCCATTATACAGTATGGAGCATCATGTGTGGTCATTATACAGTATGGAGCATCATGTGTGGCCATTATACAGCATGGAGCATCATGTGTGGCCATTATACAGTATGGAGCATCATGTATGGCCGCAAACTTTGTCCCTCTTTCCCATCTTCAAAAGTTGGGAGGCATGTTAAAAGTAGTAGGGGTGCAACAAAATAGTTTCGCCTAGGGAGCCGTAATCTCTCGGGCCGGCCCTGAGCTCACCACACACTGTCAGGATTCAGAAGTCTGCAGTCACAGTCACAAAACCAGGAGGGTAGATGAAGGAGACAGCAAGGTCTGAAGCAGGTACACAGGTGCACATAGTGTGACCAGACTATCAACAGTTAAGGATGTTCTCAGCAGTCAGTGGGTTAAACAGCCGCAGCAGATGCAGGTAATGTGAACAGACTCTAACGGTTCAAGAAGCCCACAGCAAGTTGAGATAACCAGTAGGTATTGTGTAGAGTTCACAGAAGCCTGAGGAAATAACAGGAACCAAGGACTTGGATACAGTCAGAGTACTAACATACATCTGTTGGACACAAATTAACGCTCAGACAGAAGGGTGTATCCAAACAAGTCTTATAAAACCTAGGTAGATGATGTCTTACAGACATGCCGGGCCACCTACAAAACCCAACATGGACTCCTTCTCCCATCTGATTGGCGACCCCGCAACATCATCACAAGGGCCCGATCGTCATCATTGCAACCCGAGGTCGTCAGGACGACCTCTGGGTCTGCTAGCTGTGGCAAGCCTGTTTAGACCATGCCAGGAGCATGGGCTAAGAAGCTTCTGTCAGTGCAGCACTGATAGGTAAAATGCATTGTAATACTGGTGCATTAAGTAGGAATTTCCGGATTACCTGTCATATTTCTTGTAACACCAATCATGTGGTGTATTATGCCATCTGCCCCTGCAAATTGATCTACGTTGGACTCACCTCGTGGGAACTGAGGGTTAGAGCGCGGTAGCATGTGAGGGATATTATGGCTGCAAAAAATTCGGATGTCGAGCTCAAAACGATTCCTAGACACTTCAAGCTGTGCCATGGTTGCGATCCATTGGCCTTAAAAATTTGTGGCATTGACAGGGTACACTGTGGTATACGTGGAGGGGATCTGAAAAGAACCTTGGCACAGCTGGAGTGCCGCTGGATCGTTACTTTGGGCACGATGTCCTCTCATGGCTTGAATGAAAAGCTGTCTTTTGTTCCTCTCCTATGATGGTGCTGTTAATCGAGTTTTTATGTCCATTTTCTCCCATTTTAATGCTGTTTTCTTTTCTTTTATGTCTTATTAGTGACACATTGATGAATCTTCTAGGGTTTTTCTTTTCTTTTTTCTTTATGTTTTATTTTTATATATTTGTAACCCATTGGACTGGATGACTTCTGTTATCATTGGCTTGGAAGATGGACAATATGAAATATGGAGAATGAATACCGCCTTGACTTTCCTTGAATTACTTGATCTAATATTGATGTCTGTTCTCCATTTGTTGATGTTTCATCTGATGCCACTGTTTTATGTTGTTTTTTGTCATATCTACAGTGTTTACTTACCAAATTGTCCAGATCTGGGTGCTCATATCTTTTCCCACAATTAAGATGGCTGCCGTGCTGCGCGCATGCGCGGTATGTCCCTGGTCCGCTCGTGCCCCGGAAGGCATCCTTGCGGCTCAGTGCAGGTGAGTGACATCACAGGAAACATTTTTCTTGACCCGCACTGTTGCCTGGATTGCCGGAAGTGACGCGGTTGTGGCCGTGGTCCTGCCCCCATGTGCTCACATGAGCACGGCGCCATGAATACTGGCTAAGGCTTCCCCTATATATATCTGTGCCAGGCTTGGTGGACCACACAGCCCCCCGAGGAAGCAATACTACGTGAAACGCGCATCGGGGCTTCTGCTTGGTGTGCAGCATTTGTGCCCTGTCCACTGCTCTTTTTTACATGGGTAAGCACTAGCTTTGGCACTATTAGCGGCACTTTATTCCCTGACGATTAGGAGCATGGCTAGTGACATCACGGATTTACTTACAAAGGCTAGTAGAGGAATTTTTTCTCATATGCCCTATAGGGGTTATGCATTAACTCTGTATAGGCTAAGTGCACTTTGCTAGTACCTCACTTGCTTAACACTGGGGTCAGTGGTACCTGTGCAGCCAGGTTCTCTTCCCTTAAATGTCTTATGTCAAGCATAGCCAGTAAACTTTCAGGGCACCAATGACCTAATTATCCTCACTCCTTGCTTAACCACTGTGCCCGCCCCTGATTGACGTTACCAGTACAACGTCCTTGAGGCTGGCCACCAAAGCCGAGCCTGTTCACCACCATGAGGTTTTTACCTCCTCTATTAGTTAAAATGAGTCCACCTTAACTTGTCCGTAACTTTCACCTGACTCCTAAACCGCCACCAAGGGGCCATTTAACACCTTAAATGGACTCGACCGCCATCAACCATTTCTACATGCTATGGAAAGACTGTGCCTACAAGTAACACAATTCCAGAGCTCCAACAGAATAATTTTATCAATGCAACTCTACCAAATTATGATCGATAATACTGTAACTAAAGCAAAATAACAGTCACTAGACATCCTGCAATGAGGATCCCATCATGGGGAATGTGAAAAGTAAACCATAACAAAGGTGGTAGCCACAGTCTGAATACCTGTATAATGACATCTGTCATGCTTCAAACCCTATTATACTGCATGTATCGTAGCCAGCTCTAATAACTCACCAATTCACAGTTTTTTGGTTCTAGAAACCACCACTACAGTATATACAGTAACTGTACTGTGCAGGAATAATTTCTTAAACCCACTTACTACTACTACCGGAAAAGTGATGAGTTTATATATAAAGAGAAAGATACTATAAATACTATAAATAAGGAGTAATTAAAAGCTATACACAATATAACATCAACATTAAAACCGACCTTTAAATAACTTTCATAATATTTGGACATAGTAATTTAAATAAACCTATAGCAGAAACAATGTATGTATGCATTATGAATAACCCTGCCACGCCATTGTTGATTGTTTTAATGCACTTGATTACATTCTCTGTTAACCGCTCTAACTGGGTCAAAATCATCAGGGAAAACATCTTGCTTGATTACTTCACCCTTAGTCACTCCCCACTGACTCAAGGGCACACAGATTAGGTATACTGTTCTTCAGTTTAACGCACTGCTTTGTCCAGAAGACAACCTTGAGGGTATGTGCCCACCTTGCGGATTTGTGTGCGGATTTTTCAGCACTGTTTTTTTAAAAATCCGCAGGTAAAACAAACTGCGTTTTACCTGAGGATTACCCGCGGATTTACCGTGGATTTCCTGCTTTTTTTTTTTGGTGATTCCACCTGCAGTTTTACACCTGCGTATTCCTATTGAGGAACAGGTGTAAACCGCTGCGGAATCCGCAGAAAGAATTGACATGCTGCGGAAAATGCAATGCTGCATTTCTGTGCGGTATTTTCCGCACCATGGGCACTGCGGATTTGGTTTTCCATAGGTTTACATGGTACTGTACAATGCATGAAAAACAGCTGCGAATCCTCAGCGGCCAGTCCACTGCAGATCCGCCAAATCCGCAACGTGTGCACATACCCTAAAACAAACAAGAGTTGGTCAATATAAATAGTCAAAATTGTTGCCTCAACATTCTCAAGTCACATGAACAAAGAGAGGGTCCTTGAAGCGACAGATTGTATTGAATGGCATGTTTTTTTTTTTCTTTTTCCCTCCCCTCCAGTCGCTGTTCCTAGCTCAGAGGAGCCAATTGCAATTTATTTATTTATTTATTTTTTAAGCATGCAAAATATGATTGCCATGACCCCAGGGACTTTAACCCCTTAATATCCCGTCCGAGGTCAGATCCCCTACTTTGATGTGGGCTCCAGCGGTGAGCCCACATCAAAGCCGCGACATATGAGCTGTTTTGAACAGCTGACATGTGTGCGCAATAGCGCCGAGTGGAATCGCAATCCACCCGCTGCTATTAACTAGTTAAATGCCGCTGTCAAACGCTGACAGTGGCATTTAACTACCGCTTCTGGCCACGCGGTCGGAAATGCGCGCATCGCCGACCCCCGTCACATGATCGGGGGTCAGCGATGCGTCAGAATAGTAACCATAGAGGTCCTTGAGACCTCAATGGTTACTGATGCCGGTTTGCTGTGAGCGCCAGCCTGTGGTCGGCGCTCATAGCAAGCCTGTAATTCAGCTGCATAGGAGCGATCTGATGATCGCTCCTATGTAGCTGAGCCGATCCAGTTGTGCCAGCTTCTAGCCTCCCATGGAGGCTATTGAAGCATGGCAAAAGTAAAAAAAAATGTTTAAAAAAATATGAAATAAATAAAAAAAATATAAAAGTTTAAATCACCCCCCCTTTCGCCCCATTCAAAATAAAACAATAAAAATAAAATCAAATATACACATATTTGGTATCGCCGAGTTCAGAATCGCTCGATTTATCAATAAATAAAAAAAATTAACCTGATCGCTAAACGACGTAGAGAGAAAAAAATTAAAAACGCCAAAATTACGTTTTTTTGGTCGCTGCGACATTGCATTAAAATGCAATAACGGGCGATCAAAAGAACGTATCTGCCCCAAAATGATATCACTAAAAATGTCAGCTCGGCAAGCAAAAATAAACCCTCACCTGACCCCAGATCACGAAACCGGGTCTCGGAAAATGGTGCAATTTTTTTTAGCAAAGTTTGGAATATTTTTTCACCACTTAGATAAAAAATAATTTAGACATCTAGACATGTTTGGTGTCTATGAACTCGTACTGACCTGGAGAATCATAATGGCAGGTCAGTTTTAGCATTTAATGAAACTTGCAAAAAAGCCAAACAAAAAACACGCATAGGATTGCACTTTTTTTGCATTTTCACCGCACTTGGAATTTTTTTCCCATTTTCTAGTACACGTCATGGCAAAACCAATGATGTCATTCAAAAGTACAACTCGTCCCACAAAAAATAAGCCCTCACATGGCCATATTGACAAAAAATAAAAAAGTTATGGCTCTGGGAAGGAGGGGAGTGAAAAACGAACACGGAAAAACCGAAAATCCCAAGGTCATGAGGGGGTTAACCTAACAGGGTCTTATCTATATATATAATAGGCTAAGGTCCATTTCCGTCTGTTTGTCTGTAACGTAATCCCGCGTCGATGATTGGTCGCGCCAGCCGCCCGCGACCAATCAGCGACAGGCGCGGGATTTGAACCGGCTGGGCATGACCAATCAGCGAAGTGGTGTTTAAATCCCGCGCCAATATCGCCGATTGGTCGCGGCCGGCTGGCACGACCAATCAGCGACGCGGGATTTCCGTTACAGACAAGCAAACAGACTGTAACGTAAATCCCACTTCGCTGATTGGTCGCGACCAGGCCGGCCGCGACCAATCGGCGACAGGCTTTACTATTGATGCTGCCTATGCAGCATCAATCGTAAAAAGATATAATGTTAAAAATAATAAAAAGAAATAAAAAATTGTGCTATTCTCACCTTCCGGCGGCCCCGAAGCCTGCCCCATCCTCCCGATGCTCTCCGCAGCTCCGTTCCCAGTAATGCTTTGTGAAATGACCCCAGATGACGTAGGATCACGCAAGACCGCTACGTCATCACGGGTTATTGCTGCAAAACATCACTGGGAATGGACCTGGCGAGAGCATCGCTAACTCCTGGGCTGCTGGAAGATGAGTATATAACAATTTTTTATTTTAATTATTTTTTTAACAGGGATATGGTGCCCACACTACTATATACTATGTGGGCTGTGCTATATACTACAAGGGCTGTGTTATATACTCTGTGGCTGTGCTATATACGTGGCTGCTATATACTAAGTCGCTGTGCTATACACTACAAGGGCTGTGCCTGTGCTATATACTACGTGGCTGTGCTATATTCTATGTCGCTGTGCTATATACTACGTGGACTGTGCTATATACTACGTGGATTGTGCTATATACTACATGGACTGTGCTATATACTACGTGGACTGTACTATATACTACGTGGATTGTGCTATATACTATGTGGACTGTGCTATATACTATGTGGACTGTGCTATATACTATGTAGGCTGTGCCTGTGCTATATACTATGTGGCTGTGCTATATACTACGTGGCTGTGCTATATACTACGTTGTCTGTGTTATATACTACGTGGGCTGTGTTATATACTACGTGGACTGTACTATATACTACGTGGGCTGTGATATGTGCTATGTGGGCTGTGTTAGATACTACATGGCTGTGCTATATGCTACGTGGCTGTGCTATATGCTACGTGAGCTGTGTTATATGCTACGTGGCTGTGCTATATACTACGTGGGCTGTTATATGCTATGTGGCTGTGCTATATTCTACCTGGCTGTGCTATATGCTACGTGGCTGTGCTATATACTTTGTGGGCTGTTATATGCTATGTGGGCTGTGTTATATAGTACGTGTCTGTGCTATATGCTACGTGGCTATGTTATATACTACGTGGCTGTGCTATATACTACTTGGGCTGTTATATGCTACGTGGCTGTGCTATATGCTATGTGGTTGTGTTATATGCTACGTGGCTGTGTTATATACTACGTGGCTGTGCTATATGCTATGTGGGCTGTGTTATATGCTACTAATCCCATATATGATGTAGGAGCTGATACTACACTAGTACATGATGTCTGAGATGATTGTGCTCCTAAAATCATCTGTAATGGGAGGTGATGACCGCCAGTACTACACTTCCTTACATTGCAGACATGAGAGAACATCGCAGATACATGAATTCTGAGGTAATATTGATTCCATACATGATGTAGGAGCTGAAACTACACGATGTCTGAAGTGAATGTGCTCCTATCATCTGTAATATGAAGTGATGACCCCATGAGTGGCTACATGAATTTCTGAGGTAATATTAATCCTATACAAGATGTAGGAGCCAGCTATAATGTGAAGTGATAAACCCCCAGTATTATATTTTCCTGTCTGATGTCTTCTCCATTTCATTTTGTGAAAGAAAGAGGTAGAAAGACAATTTATCTCCTCTATAAAACCCCCACCCCCCTCACAGAGAGAGACCAGCCCCCACCATCCTCACAAAAGAGAGAGTTACCTCACCTAAATGAGCCCCACCCTCCTCACAGTGGCACACCAGGCACTAGTGATGGGCAGTCTGGCTCTTTTTGGTGATCCAGCTCTCATGGTTCCGCTCACCAAAAAGAGCCAGCTCTTTCGGCAAACAAAACGGCTCTTTTTGGATCCTAAATGGATCCCCATTGAATGGGTGTTCAGGAGCCCAGAACCACACCCACCTACCGCAGAAACCCCGCCCACTTGCTAGGAACCAATTAAACTGATGAGTGGGTGGAGGTGGACGGGGTTACACCTGCCAGAGTCTGGGATTTTACACCCAGTGAGAGCCATTCAGGGATTTTAGTGGCTCTCACTGGTGTGCCGGCTCCCATCGTTCACAGCATGGAGCCGTGTTATGATCTGGTGACCTTGGAGCCGCATGAGAGACTTTCTCAGGAGTAGGTGGTACCTATACTGACCACAAACCCTAATCTAACACCGCAACTAGAAGTAGCCGTGGGATGTACCTAACACGTCCTAGACATCTCGACACAGCCGGAGGACTAAATACCCCCTATAGATGGAAATGGGAATTCTATCTTGCCTCAGAGCAGAACCCCAAAGGATAGGCAGCCCCCCACAAATATTGACTGTGAGTATAAGAGGAAAGACACACGCAGGCAGAAAAACAGGATTTAGCAAAAGAGGCACTTCTAGCTAAATAGAAAAGGATAGGACAGAATTCTAAGCGGTCAGTATTAAAATCCTAAAAACATCCACAGCAGATAATACAAATATTCCACATCTAACTAAAGACATATAAAGTATATCTGCATCTCCTGAGAATCCAGCATGACTGAAAAATCCAAACAAAGTCTAAGCTGGACAAAAACACAATAAATTGCACTGAATTGCAAAGCACACTTCATGTGTGCACAGAGACAAAAAACCAGACACTTATCTTAGCTGAATTTGCAGCAGGGCATGAGGAGCCAGAGAGAGATGCAATCCCTCCAAGTACAATGGACAACTGGCACAGACTCATGGATCCTGCACACCTAAATACCTAATAGAGCTGCAATCAGCAGAAACACCTGCCCGGATTACAACCTCAAGACAACTGCACTACCACCAACAACCACCGGAGGGAGCCCACGAGCAGAATTCACAACAGAGCCGACTCTTTGTGTCAGATCGTTCGCGAGCGACACATCACTACCAGGCACAAACTCTTGTTTAAAATCTACATCGCTATGCACACAAAACTGCAGGAGTTAAAAGATCTGCCCATCCCAAAGTCATGCACTCCTGCGCCTATTTCTCGGGTGGTTTCTTTTCCTCCTGTTACCCTTCTAAAAATACCAAATTTGGGGCTAATGCAACATTTTTCTGGGAAAAAGTTACATTTTCATATTTTCTTCCACTTTGCTTTAATTCCTGTGAAGCACCTGAAGGTTTAATAATCTTATTGAATGTGGTTTTGAACACCTTGAGGGGTGCAGTTTTTAGAATAGTGTCATTTTGGGGTGTTTTCTGTCATATAGGCCCCTCAAAGTCACTTCAAATGTGAGGTGGTCCCTAAAAAATAGTTTTTTAAAATTTTGTTGGGAAAATGAGAAATTTACTGATAAACTTTTAACCCTTATAACTTCCTAACAAAAGTAAAGACGTTTGAAAAATGATGTAGATGTAAAGTAGACATGTTGTAAATGTATTTGTTAACTATTTTATGTGACATATCTCTCTATTAAAGGCATAAAATATTTAGTTTGAAAATTGCAAACATTTTTCAAAATTTTTGCCAAAATTTCGATGTTTTTACAAATAAACAAAAAAAATTGGCCCAAATTTACCAGTAACATGAAGTACAATATGTCATTAAAAAAACAATCTCAGAACAACTGGGATACATTAAAGCGTTCCAGAGTTATTACCACATAAAGTGAAAATGGTCAGAATTCTAAAATTTGGCCAGGTCAGGAAGGTGAAAACAGGCTTGGAGGTGAAGGGGTTAAAATTATTTTGGTAAATTTTTTTCTTCCTTATCATGATCTTTATTAAAAAAACAAAGTTAGTAATCTTGCAATTTTCACACTGGCTGCTGCACAGCTAAGGATGTACAAAGTCCCGAAATGGAGGCCGCAGTCTCACAGCTGCGAACCGCGTGCAACGCCTGATCAGCGTTACCAAGAGGGTCAGCAGATGTCAGATGCACCGGTTAGTGTTGTAGGGGTCGGAGATTAACGAGGAGTTGGTCTCAGGAGATGCACAGTCTGTATGGATGGAACGCTGCAAAGCGGGCCTTGTCAGTTGGCGTCGGTCAGCAGAGAGGGAGTCAAACTTCTCCTGTAGCACAGGCTCGGTACCCGCCAAAAGCCCTGTTCCCGCACACCCAGTCTCTTTTATATCACACCCACCCCCAACAGTCAGGTGCAAAGGTCTACTCCAGTCAGAAAGTGCTTCCCCCCGGCAACAATGGTGACAGTCCCGACAGTTCCGGCCAAGACACGCAAGAGGGACCACTGTTCTGGTCCATCTTCCTACATTCCCCCACTCCTTTTGCTCGCCATTCCGCAGGCGAGGGTTCTTGTCAAGCCCATGGCCATCTTCCTCTCTTTAGTACATTTTTCTGCCAAATGAAATGTTCCTGATTGAATTGAGGGGGGTTTGCCCGCTGTTGTTCGCTCGGAGCGTGGTAATTTGGAAGGAGTAGTGGAGTCCCCTTGAGTGGTAGAATCAGGTTGTACAGAAGTGAGCAATGGTGCATCTATATTCTCGAGATCAGATTCTTCGGGGACCCCAGGTCTTGATTCCTCCCTCTCTTCATCCTCTTCTTCCTCTATTATCGAGACAACTGGCTCAGGAATCTCTGATGTCTCTTCTGCGCATACTGGGTCTTTTTATAGACAAGGCTGAAGCATGTTCCGATAAACTATGCGAGTGGGAGAGCTCTGTTCTCCTTCAGGCTGAATCTCATACACAGGCCCATCGGAGCTGACTCATCGCTTTACCCGGTATGGGTCCTTTTCCCACCGATTTTCTAGCTTGTCTCGAGGACGTCTTTCTCGCACCAAGACACGGTCTCCGACCTGAAGATCTGTTGCCCGTGGTGGAGTCCTCTCAGCATGCTCTGACTCCTGAAGCCTGGTCTGTACCAACTGATGCAAAGTCTGCAGGCCATGATGATGTTCTCGAACCCGAGAAGACACCCCTGTCCGTAGGTAGTCTTCTTCTGGATTCAATTCTAACTTGGTAATTCCCTTTCCAGCCCGACTGAATAGGAGAGAATAGGGGGTATAACCTGTGGTTCAGTGCACTCGATTATTGTATATCCACACCAAATCTGATACATACTCCGGCCACCGGGCCTTCCGATCTTCTTCCAGGGTTCTCAACATTTGAATTAACGTTCGATTGAACCACTCATAGGCGCCGTTTCCCTGAGGGTGATACAGTGTGGTGCGAGATTTGTAAATCCGCTACATACGATGTAATTCTTCCATCACTTTAGCCAAGAAACAGGCTCCCTGGTCAGAATAGATCTGTGTGGGGCATCCGTAAAGTTGAATGAAATTTTTACAGATTGCATGTGCAGCTGACTCCGCAGTTTGATCCCTGGTTGGAGTCACAATAGCAAATTTCGTGAAGTGATCCACTATCACTAAACAATGTTCATACCCCTGATGGACCGGCCCAATGGTCAGATAGTCTATCATTAACAGCTCCAGGGGAGCGGATGTCACTATGGACTGTATGGGAGCTCTCTGCTCCAGCAGTTTAGCCAATTCACATGCCTGACATGCTCTTCAAGTCTCTTCCACAACCGTTTTTAGCCGAGGATGAAAAATGAACCGTTGTAACCACTGGAAATCTTCTCCTGACCAAAGTGCGCTCCTTTTTCATGTGCATCGGTGGCTATCTTAGACAACAATGCTTCTGGAACTATAACGTGCCAGGTGGCACTCAGCTCTGCCTGAAGTTGCACTTTCCGATACAGCAATCCATTCTTCATCTGAAGGCGTTCCCACTGTCGAAGAATCCGCAGAGTCTCCTGGGACATGGTACTTCTCTCCACCAAACTGGGAAGGCTCTTTAAGGTAACACACTGTCTAAGCAGAGCAAGCTCACTATCTTGTTGTAACCGGACCTACTCATCCCGGGATCAGCCCAAGACACCCCTAAGTCAGGATTTGTACCTGGTCCTGCGATGTCACCACCGTCACTTTCTAGTTCTTCATCTCTATTTCGCTCAGATTTTGCATGTTTCACTCTAGATAGGGCATCCGCATGAGTGTTCTCTGAGTGTTCTCTGCTCCTCTTTTGTAAGCAATTTTATATTGAAACTTTGCCATTCTGGCCACCCATCATTGTTCCATAGCTCCCAGCTTCACATTTTCCAGATGAGCCAATGGGCTGCTATCGGTGCATACCAGCACTTCAGAACCGGACAAATATTCCGCGAACCTCTCCGTCATAGCCCACACCAACGCCAGCAGCTCCAACTTAAAGGGACTGTAATTGTCCGGATTATGTTCGGAATTGTGAAGGGACCGACTTGCGTGAGCAATCACCCTCTCTCTACAGTCCTGTATCTGTGACAACACAGCTCCAAGTCCATGCAAACTCCTGTCAGTGTGCAAAATAAATAATTGAGAAAAGTCTGCATAGGCCAACACAGGAGCTTCCATCAATGCCTTCTTCAAAACTTGAAAAGCTTCCTCCTGGTGCTCCTGGTGTAACGAATGTTACGGCGGTAATACTCAGTTAGTCCCAGGAATGCTCGAACATCTTTCACCGTCTCTGGAGTGGGCCAATCCTGTATCACCGCGTTCTTTTCTCTGGATGGCTTCACCCCATCAACAGAAACAACATGGCCCAAATACTCAATCTGAGTGAGGAACAAATGACATTTTTGAGGATTCACCTTTAATCCATGCTTCTGAATGCGACTCAAAACCGGTTCCAGTCGTCGATGTTCCTAAAATGAAGCAGCATAGACTATAATGTCGTCTAGATAGATAAGCGTGGCTTGAAAATTCAAGTCACCCAGACACCTTTCCATGAGATGTTGAAAAGTTCCGGGAGCATTGGCCAAGCCGAACGGCATTCGGTTGAATTCAAACAGGCCCATGGGTAGAATAAAAGCGGTCTTTGCTCGATACTGTTCCGACATGGGCACTTGCCAATAGCCACTGGCGAGGTCCAACGTAGAAAAAAATTTGGCTTTTCCTAGTGCGGACAGGGATTCCTCAATCCTGGGTAATGGGTATGAGTCTCTCACAGTACAAGCATTGAGTTTCCGATAATCCATAAAAAAATACGGAGTCACATCCTTCTTCCGCACCAGCACTATCGGAGCAGCCCATGGATTCTGACTCTCTCTGGTGACACCTTTCTGCAACATCTGTCCCAACATACTCTTTACCTCTTGGTATAGCTGTGGTGGGATTTGCCGATAGCGTTCTCTAATGGCGCGGTATTTCCAGTAGGTATCTCGTGTGTGATATCCGTGGTGCAGCCAAAATTGTCTTCATGACGAGCGTACACGTCCCTATATTGCTTCCACCTGTTGCACCTGTGCCTGAGTGAGTCCGGCCAATTTGGCCCGCATTTGTTCCAGGACGACTTGTTTATCCTGAATGTGTTGGAGCTCTGGTGACGAAGAGGAGTTCTCCGTCACAGTCAAGGGGTCTCCTTGCTGTACCTCCAGCTGTACATTCTAAGATGTTACTATCTCTTCAGGCATACTCACAATCCAGGCTACTTCATATTTGGGGAGAGCTGTGATGTCCTGATCCTCTAAATTGATGCAGTGTGCAGGAACAGTTCCATCGCGCACAATGGTTAACGTACGTGCCACCAAGAATCCTGAGGGAAGTTGCTCAGAGAAAGAAGGCTCAATTTGATTCTCAACTCCTTCCAATAGGATGCGAGCTCAGACGGGCAGACAGAGTACTGTTTGTCCGGGTGGTAGAACGAGTTTGGAAGAAGCAGGAATGATCAATTTTCCTAACACTTCTCCCTCACGACAAGATTCTTGAACTTGAGCTGCACGCACTAACTGTTGGAATACTCTTCTTTGAGGTGTATGTGGACTCCACTGCTTCAGTCTCGTTAGAGGGTTCATTGATGAGGAGACTCCCAAATTCCTTTAAAATGTTCATCCCTAGAGTGACTGTATGTCCGCTACTCACTTCTCCCTGGGTTAGCACCACACCCTTTCATCCCAGATCTTCTCCACAAATGGAGATTTGCATCCACGCCACCCCTACCACCGGAATGGGCAGTTGGTTGGCAGCTATCAACTTTATCACTGGGCCCAACTCGGGCCGCCTTGCTTCAGGAAAATGTTGCCGGAACTAAGTTTCTAGCATCGTTGTTACTTGTGAACTCGTGTCCACCAGGCATTGCACTGCACGACCATCAAATTCGGCCCAAACTAGAGGACACGCTGATGCTAGACTTGTGGGACTTCCACTATTCCTCTGCATCTGTTCTGGCTCCGGGTGGCAACCCCCCCGGCTCAGAGCCCGTTAGTTTAATGGACGATGCGGTGGAACTCTTCCCCGATGTGTACACTCCCATGCTATATGTCCATTCTCACCACAGTTAAAGCAAGTGAGAGGCCTCTGTCAATGAAGCATTCTAGTGTCACAGCGGGCCTACGGGCCTCCCCTGTACAATGAAGCATTGGTGGCAGTCTCTGACTTCTTTTTAACATCAGCCAATTCTCCTTTAATAGTCAGAAGTTCTCTCCTCAATTCTTCCACCCATTGGGGTTCAGTGATTGCATTTACTGACACCTCCCCGCTCCGGACCTTCCCCATCGGGATTGTCACCCCCTGCTCCTGTTCATGCATGCGTGCTTCACTTCCTATTTCAGCAAAAATCACCAGAGGGTTTACCCGCACACGCTCTCGCAGGGTCTGCTTCGTCATCGTGTCCCGCAAACCCGTCACTAAAAGGTCTCGCAGCATTATGTCTGTAGGGCCTATGCCAACGCCATCTTTCCTGACAATTGCAGTATGTAATTCCTGCAGTGCTTTCCTGTACTGATTCACGGTCTCCCCCTCCCTCTGCATGCGACGAAAAAGACGTGTCCTCAGTTCCTCTACGTCTGTGGGATCTCCATGGGTCTCTTCCAAAATGTGCAGCACTTTATTAAAAGTGTCTCGCTCCCTGGGGATCCATAACATAACTGAGTCTCTGGCTTCTCCATCTAATGCCATGATAGCCACTTCAGCTTCCAATGCAGGGGTCATGGGGTGCATTCTCATCATACCCCTTAAACGCTCAGTCCAGCTCCACAGCATGGTGTTATTCCCCGTAAACTTTGATAAATTGTTCAACATAGCCCCCAGCAAGATACTGCACCTAGGGCCTCCCCCAACTGCTTGGTCTGCTGCCTCCGTGCTGTTGGACTGCATCCTGCTGACTGCGCCAAGTGTAAGGTACTAGCAGGAACGCGGGAGACAGTGATGAGCAGGAGGCAGAGCAAGAGTTAATGGGTTTTATATATATATATATATATATATATATATATATATATATATATATATATATATATATATATATATATATATATATTTATCTCAATAGTAAATACTCCACTCAGGGAGTAAGGGGGTGTAAATATACAGGCCCACAATGTGTATACGGCAATAAAGTAACTACAATGGGTCAAATAACCAGGAATGTATCAGTCTCTGGTTCCTGGACGATGGTGGCTGGAAAATCCCACGATGGCACCGTAGGTAGGGGCGAGAAGTCTCTGAGCCGGTCCTGGAGAAAAGTGAAGCACTGTCTCTGTACCGTGACAAAGTATCCTGGTCTCCTTTCACGTGGTCTTGTGATCCTGGAACGAGGTGCTGAATGGGAAAAGGTCTTCTGCATGGCTAAGGATGTACAAAGTCCCAGAGTGGAGGCTGCAGTCTCACCGCTGCACAGTCTCTTTCATATCACACCCGCCCCCAACAGTCAGGTGCAAAAGTCTACTCTGGTCAGAAAGTGCTTCCCCTGGCAACAATGGTGACAGTCCCGACAGTTCCGGCCCGGACATGCAAGAGGGACCACTATTCTGGTCCATCTTCCTACAGCAATACACTGGGTATTAACCATAGGATAAAGTATTAAGGGAAGATCAACACGTTCCAATAAGAAGTCAAGTGAGTGATGTCTGAAGTTTATTTACCACCATTTTCCAGTGTGATCTTTCATGAGTATCATAAATAGTCAATTAGACAATTAGTAAGGATTTTGTAATCTTATAATACTAAACTGTCCTATAAACCTGCCATCTCTGACATGTAATATTACTAATATGATGTTTTTCAGAAATCAGACGATATGACTCAAGGTTGTGACTGAAATGTTTATTGGAATAATTCACATAAAATTCAGTTACTAGCAGCACACAATTTATATAAAGATGCAAAAAATTGCTGTTGTGAGTGGCTCATATACAAAACTGTGCCTTAGTTTAATAGCAAAAATATTGTTTACTTAAAGAGGTTGGACATTTTTTTTTTCCTTTTGGCCTCACGTTGTTACGATTAGGTTATATTTTTAAAGGGAATCTGTCAGTAGGATTAACTGTCCTTAGCCGTCTATATGGGCATGTAGGTCACAGGAAGCTGAATAAGATGATACCTTGATATCTGTGATCCGATGTTTTATGATAGAGAAATCCACGCTTTTCTTATATGTAAATGAGCTGTTAAGATCTATGAATGGGAAATAGATCTCCATGATACTCCGCCTCCAGAGATTATATTAAATGAAATGAGGCATTACCAGTGTGAGACATGTAATGATGGACAGCCTGCTCTCCTGATCATAAAAAAGTAAAATCCATCCCACCACGACAAGGTCTACTCCAATTGGGACGGTCCTATCCTCTAATATTAAAAACTCACCTAGCGTCCGTAACACGACCTCAATGTAGATGGGGCAGAGCAGGATCGGGGTCCAACTGGTCAGACACCAGGCCATGGTAAGCTCTATAGATGAAATGCCTAGCTTACAAAAGGGCGAGCCACACTCGTGTTTATACAAAGCACAAAAACTACAGCAAAACCCAAAAAATGAGCAGGAGTATAAGTTGGTATACATGCAACATATAAGAGAATGTTCACACTGTGGCTATTTAACAGATAAAAATTAAAGGAAAAATAAGCTTATACACTGCTGTAAGTAAATAGTAATAGTACATATAAATAAAACTTAGTAAATGTTTTTTTTCATCAAAAAAGTGTAAAAGACATGCCACCATCCAGGCAATGGTAAAGTTCTCTGTCATACAGGGAAATTAAGGTCCATAAGAAGTCTCCAGGGAAAGAACATGCCCCCCTCACATTGAACATACGGGAAAAACTACCTACTGCATAACTGGAGAAAAGCTGACACAGACTTTCCTTTTGAAGTGGGATTAATCATAGCTATGGAGAAACTAATAAAAACAACCTGTGAAGCAGAGTTCTCCTGTTGTGGACAGGTGATTAAGACAGGAGATCTGCTAGGGAAAAGACAGTGAACTTAAGATCTGGAGAAGAGCAGGGGTTTCCTTTGTTCCGAAGAAGAAGCATCCTGAGTTCAAAGGATTTTTATTAGACTGTTCTAGACCTTGTATCTCCATTGTCCAGATATAAATTGTTAGGAGTCGAGTTCCCGCCGCTGCACAGGGGGAATCGCGAGCCGTGTCTGCTGCGGTCTCCCATTCTGTATCAGCTGCAGTGGAGCCTGCTCAGCGGAGATGTCGGTCCCAGCGGCTCACTGGATCTGATACTGTGCAAAGGGTTACTGCTGCCTCTCCAGGCTCTGCTATTGTACCCTGCACTGGTCTGCGGCGAGCAGGCTTTTCTGGGACTAAGTCCTGCTTTGCACACACTGAGCATGCCCAGGGTAAGATCTCTCAATGGAGATCAAGGGTCACATGCTCAGGTACTGCAGCAACTTCCATTGGTCATCCAGGAAGGTCTTGTACCTGATCAAGTTCTGTGGCAGCCTTCCATTGGTCCTTCTGGGAAGGTCCTGAAGTTGCTGCAGCTATAAAAGGCTCTCATGACCGCACGGCTATGCGCTAGTATCAAATATGTACGAGCTCAGCGCCAGTGTGGTTGTGTGTGTGGTCAGGGACCCGGCTGAAATAAGCCCCTAAAATGCTGGCACCTCCGGCAAGAAGTTTTGTGTGTATGCAGTCAGGGACCCGGCTGAAATAAGCCCCTAGAATACTGGCACCTCCGGCGAGTAGTTTCTTATGAGTGAATTCAGGGCTGGCTAATAGCCATTAGAATTCCGGCTCCACCGGAAAGGAGCTGCGTGTTTGGTTTGGACTGCATGACCACTGTCGGTTCTACTCAGTAGCTGTGCCCCTATGAGCTAAACAGGGCACAGCGTTCTCTTTACTACGGGTTCTGTGAAGTAACAGAGTTTGTTTATTCTAATTTACTTTACCGCCTTACTTAGCAGCAGGTTCTTTCCTGCACGGTGGATCCCGGGTTGCGAACGCACCTATCTCACCTAATAAATATATTCGGTGCGTTCCGCCAACCCTAACAGTATACTAGCGCCAGGATCTGGCTAAGTAATGGCGGATAAACAGCGATTGCAGGGGTACATCCAGCTGCTGGAGGGCCGCTCGTGCACTTAAGGTCTATCATGTTTGCCAGCAGTCAGGACATCTTGCCTCCAAGTGTCCTCAGCGGTCGGGGAAACGTCAGCGTCTAGTGGCAGTTGGAGGAGGTACACTAGACACGGTGACGTTTGCCTCTAAGTTGTCCTTCAAGGGGACAATTACCATAGGCCCATCCACTCTTATGGTAGAGCTATGCGTGGACTCTGGGGCGGAGGGTAATTTTATGTCATCCGCTTTCGCCCAGCGACACACAATACCCCTGGTGATGCTCGCCAAACCAGTAACCGTTCGAGTGTTAAATGGGTCCACACTACCCTCACAGATTACACACCAAACCATTCCATTCACTCTTTCTGTGTCTCCATCACATCAGGAGATTCTCTCTATTAGTCATTCCTGAGGGAATTGATGAGGTCCTGTTGGGGATACCATGGCTACGCTATCATTCTCCTCATATAGAGTGGTCCTCAGGGAGAATTTTGGGATGGAGTAAATCCTGTGAGGGTAGATGTCAGAGGGAGTGCGTTCAGGTTGCTACAACAGAGGTACCTGCAGATCTTTCCTCTCTCCCCAAGCACTATTGGCCCTATGCGGACATGTTCTCCAAAAGGGCTGCGGAGACCCTTCCGCCTCACCGCCCCTATGACTGTCCTATTGACCTCTTGCCTGGTGCTGAGCCTCCTCGGGGTCGAGTCTATCCATTATCTCTCCCGGAGATGGAGGCAATGTCTCAGTACATCCAAGAGAATATGGCAAGAGGATTCATTAGGAAGTCAGTGTCACCTGCAGGGGCAGGGTGGTTCTTCGTGCAGAAGAAGAGTGGAGAATTACGTCCATGCATAGACTACAGGGGTCTTAATGCCATCACCGTTAAGAACAAGTACCCACTACCCCAATATCTGAGCTCTTTGATAGGCTACGGGGAGCAAGGGTATTTACTAAATTAGATCTGCGGGGTGCTTACAACCTGATTCGCATCCGTGAGGGGGACGAATGGAAGACGGCTTTTAACACCAGGGATGGGCACTATGAATATCTGGTGATGCCCTTCGGGCTCTGTAATGCCCCAGCCGTTTTCCAAGACTTTGTGAACGACATCTTCCGGGATATGCTCACCACCTCGGTCGTAGTCTATCTGGATGAAATTCTCATCTACTCTCCAGATATTGACTCCCATCGGAGAGCTGTTCGCAAAGTCTTCGACCTCTTACGGGCTAACTCCCTCTACGCCAAGTTGGAAAAGTGTGTGTTTGAGCAGGAGTCCTTGCCTTTCCTTGGTTATATCATCTCTGCCCAGGGTTTGGCTATGGATCCTGCCAAGCTACAGGCTGTGATGGACTGGCAAGAACCCCATTCACTTAAAGCGGTGCAGCGCTTTATGGGGTTCATTAATTACTATCGCCAGTTCATTCCACACTTCTCAACTTTGGTAGCTCCCTTGGTTGCCCTCATCAAGATGGGAGCAAATCCCAAGTTGTGGTCGGAGGATGTCTCCAAGGCCTTTTTTCTCGATTAAGTCACACTTCGCTAGCGCTCCCATTCTACATCGCCCCGATGTAGATAAGCCATTTAAGCCATTTATCATGGAGGTGGATGCCTCATCCGTTGGTGCTGCAGCAGTCCTTTTCCAAAAGGATGCTCAAGGTCGGAAGCATCCTTGATTCTTCTTCTCCAAGACCTTCACACCGGCGGAGAGGAATTATTCCATCGGGGACAGGGAGTTGCTAGCCATGAAGTTGGCTTTCTCAGAGTGGAGACATCTCTTGGAGGGAGCTCGCTTTCCCTTCCAGGTATTCACTGACCACAAGAACTTGGTATATCTACAGACGGCCCAGCGGCTGAATTCTCGCCAGGCTAGATGGTCCCTGTTCTTCTCCCGGTTTCATTTTACTCTCCATTTTCTCTCCGGGGAGAAGAACATTTGTGTCAACGCTCTCTCCCACTCCATAGTGTCATCTGAGGAGGAGGAGGAGCCTCGGCTTATTGTCCCTTCTGAGAGCCTGAGAACTGTGGCTCCGGTTTCGCTAGAGTCCGTGCCCCCGGGCAAGACTTTCGTGCCAGCGAATTTGCGACCGGAGGTTCTCTCTTGGGCTCACTCGTCCAGAGTGGGTGGGCATTTTGGGACCAAAAGGACATTTTGGCGAGGACGTACTGGTGGCCGCATATGGCCCGTGACATCAGGGACTATATTTGGGCGTGCGTTTCCTGCGCCCAGAATCGGTCTCCTCGGCAACGGCCTGCTGGGTTGCTTTACCCCCTGCCAGTGGCAGACAAGCCCTGGGAGATGGACGGGATGGACTTCGTGGTGGGCTTACCCAAGTCTCGTAGCTGCACCGTTATCTGGGTTGTCACCAATCATTTCTCTAAGATGATGCACTTGGTTCCGCTTCCACGGTTACCTTCTGCATGGGCCTTGGCGGAGTTATTTATAAAGTATATTTTCCGTTTACATGGAATGCCTGATAAAATTGTCAGCAACCTGGGTCCACAGTTCGCGTCTCAGTTTTGGAGAGAGCTCTGCCGTTTACTCAGCATAGAGTTGAATCTCTCCTCTGCATATCATCCCGAGACGAATGGGATGGTTGAGAGGACCAACCAGACTCTAGTGACATACTTGCGACATTTTGTCTCTGTTAGGCAGGATGACTGGGCATCTTTGCTACCTTGGGCGGAATTTGCCCTGAACAACGCCGTAGCCGATTCCACTGGGCAGACTCCTTTTCTCCTTAATTACAGCCAGCATCCGCGTGTCCCTGTGCCCATGCCCGTGTCATCCACCGATTCTAGGGTGGCAGACTGGGCGGTGGAGGCACGTAACATTTGGGACCACACACAGGATGCCATTCGGGCCTCCAAGGAGAGAATGAGGGTTTCTGCTGATACACACCAGCGCCCCGCTCCGACTTTTGCTCCTGGAGACTTAGTGTGGCTCTCCGCCCGTAACATCAGGCTGCGAGTTGAGTCCACTAAGTTTGCGCCTCGCTACATTGGCCCCTTCAAGGTTCTGGAACAGGTCAACCCTGTGGTCTACCGTTTGGCCATTCCTCTGCGCCTTGGTATCACCGACACTTTCCACGTCTCTCTCTTAAAGCCCGTCCCGGTTTTCCGAGTCCTCTGCCGGGACGTCGGGTTCATCCACGGATGAGTTTGAGGTGAATGCTATCGTGGGGTGCAAGGTGGTACGTGGCAAGAAATATTATCTGGTGAACTGGAAGGGTCACGGCCCAGAGGACAGAACCTGGGAACCTGTGGAGCACATTCGGGCTCCGCTGCTCATTGCAGCTTTTGAGCGTAGCAAGGCTCAAGCGGGGGGGGGCCCTAGGGGGGGGGGTAATGTTAGGAGTCGAGTTCCCGCCGCTGCACAGGGGGAATCTCGAGCCGTGTCTGCTGCGGTCTCCCATTCTGTATCGGCCGTAGTGGAGCCTGCTCGGCGGAGACTTCGGTCCCAGCCTCTCACTGGATCTGAAACTGTGCAAAGGGTTACTGCTGCCTCTCCAGGCTCTGCTATTGTACCCTGCACTGGTCTGCGGCGAGCAGGCTTTTCTGGGACTAAGTCCTGCTTTGCACACACTGAGCATGCCCAGTGTAAGATCTCTCAATGGAGATTAAGGGTCACATGCTCAGGTACTGCAGCAACTTCCATTGGTCCTCCAGGAAGGTCTTGTACCTGATCAAGTTCTGTGGCAGACTTCCATTGGTCCTTCTGGGAAGGTCCTGAAGTTGCTGCAGCTATAAAAGGTTCTCATGACCGCACGGCCATGCGCTAGTATCAAATATGTACGAGCTCAGCACCAGTGTGGTTGTGTGTGTGTGGTCAGGGACCCGGCTGAAATAAGCCCCTAAAATGCTGGCACCTCCGGCGAGGAGTTTTGTGTGTATGCAGTCAGGGACCCGGCTGAAATAAGCCCCTAGAATGCTGGCACCTCCGGCGAGGAGTTTATGTGTGAATTCAGGGCTGCCTAATAGCCGATAGAATTCCGGCTCCACCGGAGAGGAGCTGCGTGTTTGGTTTGGACTGCATGACCACTGTCGGCTCTACTAAGTAGCTGTGTCCCCTGTGAGCTAAACAGGGCACAGTGTTCTCTTTACTACGGGCTCTGTGAAGTAACAGAGTTGGTTTTTCTAATTTACTTCACCGCCTTACTTAGCAGCAGGTTCTTTCCTGCACGGTGGATCCCGGGTTCGAACGCACCTATCTCACCTAATAAATATATTCGGTGCGTTCCGCCAACCCTAACATAAATATTGGGGTTTTGTTTCAATCCAATATTTATGGGATATAGATTTTTGACGTTGTAGCAAAGGGACAAATAGAGCACATTCACTAACATCACCAAGGGACCAACAGAACCCCTCTAATTTAATAATGGTCCTATAGATGATGCGAACGAGGCCATGCTTGATCTTTGTATAATGGAAATGTCATGATAAGAAATATGACGTCAATATCTACCACCTGGAACCTTCAGTGGCGAAGATATCCTGTAAGTTGGGGATCTCATAAAATTGTAACAGAGCCAGCAAATCCCACAATCCACCCTCACATGTATTTATTCGATATAATTGTATATACTGTATTGATTTGTTCCCATTTTGTATCTTCTTGTATTTTTTTTATAAACACCGCCTATCTTTCTAGATGAAATATACAAATTGTCTCTTCAGAGAGGAAGAGGACTAGAACCCTAGTGCCACCGATAGGAAGTAGCAATCCTAAAATTGACTCTCTGTAACAAGCCTTGTCACATGACTTAGGATAAAAGTCAAAACCAAAATCCCAATTTGTAGACAGTGTGTTTTGGGCTACTGCCCCTCGTCAGTGCAAAGTGTGAGATCTGGTTTGGTTGGTTGAGAGGTGTCTGACCGGCATCCAAGGAGAGTGACATTTCAAAACTTGCGGAGAGTGACATGTCAAGACTGACATGCTAAGGTGAGGAGACTTTTAAGCAGCAATGCTCCTCTGGGAAATATGCAAATTCTCTCTTCAGAGCAGATAAGGACTAGAACTCTAGATCTATATTAAATATTTAAATTTAATAGCTCTGATCCTCTTGCTCTGTAAACTGCACCCCTGAAGCCATACGCTACCTGTAACCGGTGTCCAATCAACCTGTATAAATGATTGGTGGTGGCAGCTAGTGGTTCTTTTGTTATTGCGAGGTTGGCAGTGACCGCATCGGGGGTATATAGATATATTCCATGCGTTGTAATTGGAGGTTTTTATACCACACGCTCACTGTGAGCTCCCCTATAACCAGCCCAGTAGTGGAAGCAGTCATGGTCAATCACTCATCAGTCTATTGTGTAATGGTCTTGATGATTGGAGGCAGCATAATGGCGTTCCCTTGACAACTGGTGACAGCGGTTAGATCTATGTGATCTCTCCAGTATCATCTGTGACTAAGTGGCAACAGTGGTGAGATCTATGTGACCCCCTGGCTGTGTATCCTTGCAGTCTCTATGAATCACTTCGAGGGATGAAAATGGTCACTGCACTACCAAATGAATTGCTTCATGATTGTTGTTTTTTCCAAAATGCCGTCACTTGGATCACTTCTAGGTAAATTCCACTCTACTGTCAACTCAGGGGCTCAGTAAGTGTGATATGGAAAATAAATATTATTTTTGCAAGATTTGGTTTTCAAAAGTGAACTGTCACTCCTTCGTTTCTTAGACCTGCTGTGAGGCCAACTGGTAGATCTTATTGATGCTATATACCGCCTAAATGACAATCAGTCCCTAAGTTCACTCCATTGGATTGTAAAAGTATGGCAGTTTACTTTGATGCAATCAAAAACAACATGTATTCTAGTGAAAACTGCTTTACAGACATCAAGATGTCAGAGAGTCACACTGAGGCAGCAACGCGTGGAACAAACAAAGGGTCTCTCACGTAGCAAATGACACCCGAAAAACATCAGAGGTTCACTCCCTAAGGAAGCAATTATAGGTTCATCTTGTGAAGTGGAACCTCTAAGCCAAGGTCTGGGTGGACACCCGGGCCTACAGGCCTCAGTGCAACAGGCAGCAGGAACCAAGGACTAGTAGTACTGGAGGTCACTGTTGTGAACTATACTTCTTGGCTCCCTCTTGTGGTCACTAGTGGTTTTGGCACTTGGATTGTCCTTTCCCAGGTTGGTACTCACCTGCTTCGTTAGGCCTGGGGTGTTGCTATTTAAACTCCCTGGATTCTCAGTCCAGTGCCTGGCATCGTTGTAATCAGTTCATTTCTGTTTGCTCCTGTCTTCAGGTCCTGGTTCCTTGCAAGATAAGCTAAGTCCTGCTTTCTTATTTTTGATCATTTGCATTGTTTATATTTTTGTCCAGCTTGTACAAAATGTGATTCCTGATATCGCTGGAAGCTCTAGGGGGCTGATATTCTCCCCCCACACCGTTAGTCGGTTTGGGGGTTCTTGGATATTCAGCGTGGATATTTTGCAGGGTTTTTTTGCTGACCATATAAGTCATCTTACTATATTCTGCTATTAGTCAGTGGGCCTCTCTTTGCTAAAATCTAGTTCATTCTTACGTTTGTCTTTTCTTCTTACCTCACCGTTATTATTTGTTGGGGGCTTGTATTACTTTGGGGTCTTTTCTCTGGAGGCAAGAGAGGTCTTATTTTCCCTTATAGGGTTAGTTAGTTCTCCGGCTGGCGCGAGACGTCTAGGATCAACGTAGGCACGTTCCCCGGCTACTGTTAGTGTTTGCGCTAGGATCAGGTATATGGTCGGCCTAGTTACCACTTCCCTATGAGCTGGTATTTATGTTTGCAGACTTGCTTTAATCTCTGAGATCCCCTGCCATTGGGATTCATAACAGTATGCCAGGCCCATAAATAGTTAATGCATTGCTGAAGTGGGATTAAAAGAAAAGAAGTTCTGAGTTTTTTTTTTTTTTCTTCCTCCCCTTTATCTCTGAGTGGCTTGAAGCTTTGCTGCAGACATGAATGTTCAGACCTTGATTACTAGTGTGGATCAGCTTGCTGCACGTGTGCAGGGCATTCAGGATTTTGTTGTTAGCAGTCCTATGTCAGAGCCTAAGATACCTATTCCTGAGCTGTTCTCTGGAGATCGATTTAAATTTAGGAATTTTAGGAATAATTGTAAATTGTTTCTATCTTTGAAACCTCGTTCGTCTGGAGATTCAGCTCAGCAAGTTAAAATTGTTATCTCCTTCTTGCGTGGCGACCCTCAGGATTGGGCTTTCTCGTTAGCGCCAGGAGATCCGGCATTGGCGGATGTTGATGCGTTTTTTCTGGCGCTCGGATTGCTTTATGAGGAGCCTAATCTTGAAATTCAGGCAGAAAAAGCTCTACTGGCTATCTCTCAGGGCCAGGATGAAGCTGAGGTGTACTGCCAAAAATTTCGGAAATGGTCCGTGCTTACTCGATGGAATGAATGTGCTCTGGCCGCAAATTTCAGAAATGGCCTTTCTGAGGCCATTAAGAATGTGATGGTGGGTTTTACAATTCCTACAAGTCTGAATGATTCTATGGCGCTGGCTATTCAGATTGATCGGCGTTTGCGGGAGCGCAATTCCGCTAAACCTCTGGCGGTGTTGTCTGAACAAGACACCTGTCTCAATGCAATGTGATAGAATCCTGACTAGAACCGAACGACAAAATCATAGACATCAGAATGGGCTGTGTTTTTACTGTGGTGATTCTACACATGTTATATCAGCATGCTCTAAACGCCTAACCAAGGTTGTCAGTCCTGTCACCATTGGTAATTTACAGCCTAAATTTATTTTGTCTGTGACTCTAATTTGTTCATTGTCTTCCTACCCTGTTATGGCATTTGTGGATTCAGGTGCTGCCCTGAGTCTTATGGACTTGTCGTTTGCCAAGCGCTGCGGTTTTGTCCTGGAGCCTTTAAAAGTTCCGATTCCTCTCAGACGAATTGATGCTACGCCACTGGCAGAAAATAAACCGCAGTATTGGACACAAGTGACCATGTGCATGACTCCTGAACATCGGGAGGTGATTCGTTTTCTTGTTCTGCATAAAATGAATGATTTGGTCGTTTTAGGTCTGCCATGGTTACAGACCCATAATCCTGTTTTGGATTGGAAGGCTATGTCTGTGTCAAGTTGGGGTTGTCAGGGAATTCATTGCGATTCTCCGCCGGTGTCTATTGCTACTTCTACTCCTTCAGAAGTTCCTGAGTATTTGTGTGACTATCAGGATGTATTCAGTGAGTCCAGGTCCAGTGCTCTTCCTCCTCATAGGGACTGTGACTGCGCTATAGATTTGATTCCTGGCAGTAAATTTCCTAAGGGACGATTATTTAATTGGTCTGTACCCGAGCATGCCGCGATGCGTTCTTATGTCAAGGAGTCTTTGGAGAAGGGGCATATTCGTCCATCCTCTTCCCCTCTTGGTGCGGGATTCTTTTTTGTGGCCAAGAAAGACGGGTCTTTGAGACCTTGTATAGACTATCGGCTTCTGAATAAAATCACTGTTAAGTTTCAGCATCCTTTGCCACTATTGTCAGACTTGTTTGCTCGGATTAAGGGTGCCAAGTGGTTCACCAAGATAGATCTTCGTGGTGCGTACAACCTTGTGCGCATTAGGCAGGGAGATGAATGGAAAACTGCATTCAATACGCCCGAAGGTCATTTTGAATACTTGGTGATGCCCTTTGGGCTTTCTAATGCCCCTTCAGTGTTTCAGTCCTTTATGCATGATATCTTCCGGAAGTATCTGGATAAATTTTTGATTGTGTATCTGGATGATATTCTAGTTTTTTCGGATGATTGGGATTCTCATGTAAAGCAGCTCAGGATGGTGTTTCAGGTTTTGCGTGATAATGCTTTGTTTGTGAAGGGCTCAAAGTGTCTCTTTGGAGTGCAGAAGGTTTCCTTTTTGGGTTTTATTTTCTCCCCTTCTGCTGTGGAGATGGACCCAGTCAAGGTCCGAGCTATTCATGATTGGACTCAGCCCACGTCTGTTAAGAGTCTTCAGAAGTTCTTGGGGTTTGCTAATTTCTACCGTCGCTTTATCGCTAATTTTTCTAGCGTTGTTAAACCTTTGACGGATATGACCAAGAAAGGTTCTGATGTGGCTAATTGGGCTCCTGCAGCCGTGGAGGCCTTCCAGGAGCTGAAGCGCCGGTTTACTTCGGCGCCTGTTTTGTGCCAGCCTGATGTCTCACTTCCCTTTCAGGTTGAAGTGGATGCTTCTGAGATCGGTGCTGGGGCTGTTTTGTCGCAGAGAGGCTCTGGTTGTTCTGTGATGAGACCATGTGCCTTTTTCTCTAGGAAGTTTTCGCCTGCTGAGCGGAACTATGATGTTGGTAATCGGGAGTTGTTGGCCATGAAGTGGGCATTTGAGGAGTGGCGTCATTGGCTCGAGGGTGCTAAGCATCGTGTGGTGGTCTTGACTGATCACAAAAATCTGATGTATCTCGAGTCTGCTAAGCGCCTGAATCCTAGACAGGCTCGTTGGTCATTGTTTTTCTCTCGTTTTGACTTTGTGGTCTCATTCTTGCCTGGTTCGAAGAATGTTAAGGCTGATGCTCTCTCTAGGAGCTTTGTGCCTGACTCTCCTGGAGTCTCAGAGCCAGCTGGTATTCTTAAAGAGGGAGTAATCGTGTCGGCCATATCTCCTGATTTGCGACGTGTGTTGCAGAGATTTCAGGCTGGTAGACCTGACTCTTGTCCACCCGACAGACTGTTTGTTCCTGATAAATGGACCAGCAGAGTCATTTCCGAGGTTCATTCCTCGGTGTTGGCAGGGCATCCGGGAATTTTTGGTACCCGAGATTTGGTGGCTAGGTCCTTTTGGTGGCCTTCCTTGTCACGGGATGTGCGGTCATTTGTGCAGTCCTGTGGGACTTGTGCTCAGGCTAAGCCTTGTTGTTCTCGTGCTAGCGGGTTGCTTTTGCCCTTGCCCGTCCCGAAGAGGCCTTGGACACACATTTCCATGGATTTCATTTCTGATCTTCCGGTGTCTCAAGGAATGTCTGTCATCTGGGTGGTGTGTGATCGTTTTTCCAAGATGGTCCATTTGGTACCCTTGCCTAAGTTGCCTTCCTCTTCCGATCTGGTTCCTTTGTTTTTTCAGAATGTGGTTCGTTTCCACGGCATTCCGGAGAATATCGTGTCCGACAGAGGATCCCAGTTTGTGTCCAGATTCTGGCGATCTTTTTGTGCTAAAATGGGCATTGATTTGTCGTTTTCATCTGCCTTCCATCCTCAGACTAATGGTCAAACGGAGCGAACTAATCAGACACTGGAGGCTTATTTGAGATGTTTTGTTTCTGCGGACCAGGATGATTGGGTGACCTTCTTGCCATTGGCTGAGTTTGCCCTTAATAATCGGGCTAGTTCCGCTACCTTGGTTTCGCCATTCTTCTGCAACTCTGGTTTTCATCCTCGTTTCTCCTCGGGTCATGTTGAGTCTTCTGACTGTCCTGGGGTGGATTCTGTGGTGGATAGGTTGCAGCGGATTTGGAATCATGTGGTGGACAACTTGAAGTTGTCACAGGAGAAGGCTCAGCGTTTTTCCAACCGCCGCCGCGGTGTGGGCCCCCGACTTCGTGTTGGGGAATTGGTTTGGTTGTCTTCTCGGTATGTTCCTCTGAAGGTTTCCTCCCCTAAGTTTAAGCCTCGCTTTATTGGTCCTTATAAAATTTTGGAAGTTCTTAACCCGGTGTCTTTTCGTTTGGATCTTCCTGTGTCGTTTGCCATTCACAACGTGTTCCATAGGTCTTTGTTGCGGCGGTACGTTGTGCCTGTGGTTCCTGCTGTTGAGCCTCCTGCTCCGGTGTTGGTTGAGGGCGAGTTGGAGTACGTAGTGGAGAAGATCTTGGATTCTCGTCTCTCTAGATGGAGGCTTCAGTATTTGGTCAAATGGAAGGGCTATGGTCAGGAGGATAATTCCTGGGTGGTCGCCTCGGATGTTCATGCGGCCGATTTGGTTCGTGCCTTCCACGCTGCTCATCCTGATCGCCCTGGTGGTCTTGGTGAGGGTTCGGTGACCCCTCCTTAAAGGGGGGGTACTGTTGTGAACTATACTTCTTGGCTCCCTCTTGTGGTCACTAGTGGTTTTGGCACTTGGATTGTCCTTTCCCAGGTTGGTACTCACCTGCTTCGTTAGGCCTTGGGTGTTGCTATTTAAACTCCCTGGATTCTCAGTCCAGTGCCTGGCATCGTTGTAATCAGTTCATTTCTGTTTGCTCCTGTCTTCAGGTCCTGGTTCCTTGCAAGATAAGCTAAGTCCTGCTTTCTTATTTTTGATCATTTGCATTGTTTATATTTTTGTCCAGCTTGTACAAAATGTGATTCCTGATATCGCTGGAAGCTCTAGGGGGCTGATATTCTCCCCCCACACCGTTAGTCGGTTTGGGGGTTCTTGGATATTCAGCGTGGATATTTTGCAGGGTTTTTTTGCTGACCATATAAGTCATCTTACTATATTCTGCTATTAGTCAGTGGGCCTCTCTTTGCTAAAATCTAGTTCATTCTTACGTTTGTCTTTTCTTCTTACCTCACCGTTATTATTTGTTGGGGGCTTGTATTACTTTGGGGTCTTTTCTCTGGAGGCAAGAGAGGTCTTATTTTCCCTTATAGGGTTAGTTAGTTCTCCGGCTGGCGCGAGATGTCTAGGATCAACGTAGGCACGTTCCCCGGCTACTGTTAGTGTTTGCGCTAGGATCAGGTATATGGTCGGCCTAGTTACCACTTCCCTATGAGCTGGTATTTATGTTTGCAGACTTGCTTTAATCTCTGAGATCCCCTGCCATTGGGATTCATAACAGGTCACAGGCAGACAGGAGACAATGGAAGCAGATAGCAAAGGTCCTGGAGACCGCAGACAGGTAGCAGAGGTTCTGGAGACCGCAGACAGGTAGCAGAGGTCCTGAAGACTGCAGTCAGGTAGCAGAGGTCCTGGAGACCCGCAGACAGGGAGCAGAAGTCCTGAAGACCGCAGACAGGTAGCAGAGGTCATGAAGACCGCAGACAGGTAGCAGAGGTCATGGAGACTGCAGACAGGTAGCAGATGTCCTGGAGACTGCAGATGGGTAGCAGAGGTTCTGGAGAACCGCATCAAGTAGCAGAGGTCCTGAACACCACAGATGGAGCGCATGCTAGGACCCTGGGGTACTTGGGCCGGGTCCGGTGGTTGTTAAAGGGGGTAGTCATGGTGGCAGTGACCCAGTCCATGGTCCTGGACATCCAAGTTAAAAGAAAGGTCTCTAAAGGGGTTGTTGTGTATAAAGAATGTTTGTGACGCCACCTGTGGTATTCGGTCGGCGATGACTGACGCTGCTTAACGGGGTCCACTAGGGATGATGGTACTACCGCAGAGATTGTATGGCTTCCCACAGGTGAAGCTTGATCCCCAGGGCTCCTGATGTAGTGAATAAAGATGGTAGACAGTGTAGTGCCGGAGAGAATTGGAGGACACAAGGTTGCAGTCGCTTTACCTTTTACTGGTATAAGGCAGCCACAGTCCAGGGTATGGATCACAGGTGATGGTGAGGTCCAGCCAGCTTGGAAGCGATTCGGAAATCCCCCTAGCCAAGTGGGGTTGGAAGCCTTCCTTACTGCGCTGTGTTGTAGTCCCTTGCTGTCTAAGGCTTCTCACAAGCTCCTCACTTTCTCTCTGTCCTAATAGTAGGACAATAATCCGTATGGCTGGCAACTCGAGCCTTTTTACAGGTGTCCCTGGTTGCAGAAACTCCGGGCTCTATATGCTGCTGTGCCTTCGGATGTAATGGTGGACAGGCAACTTGAAATCTCCTGCCCGCCGGGTTCTGCTGTGGGACATACAGTTACCCCCCATGAACTCGGAATTCCGGCCTCCGGTATACTGCACTTCAGCGTGGAGGGAGCTCAGTTGCAGCTCCCCTCCAGCTCTTTACTTCTCCTGTGCTCCTTCTCCCCTCACAGTCCCTCACAGACTGCTCTGTCTTTCTCCTCTCTTTCCAGGAGCTGCAGAACCTCGTGTCTGCACGGCCCCAGCTTTCCACTCCTCACTCCTCTCTGACAGACTGAATAACTCCTCCTCCAGCCAGAATATATGTAGGGAAGTTCCCCTGAATCCGGGTCTCGAGCTCCCCCTTCTGCCCTGGAGTCAGAACAATGTTGTGTGTACTGGTTACCTGTTAAAGGGATCCTCATCACTTCCAAGCATGGCATCACCCTCCCTGTGAGGAAGGCAATACCACTGTGACAACCGAACTCCTGGGGTGTCACACAGACAGGTGGCAGAGGTCCTGGAGGCCGCAGTCAGGTAGCAGAGGACCAGGATGAAGGGAGCAGAGCGCGGACCCGGGACAGGTGTATAACAGGAGCAACACTCAAAATAGACATCAGAGGCTAGTCTCTGGGGAAGCGACTAGCGAAATAAGCCAGAAGGTCACTCTCTGATGAAGCGACTCTTGAAACATACGGAAGTTGGTCATTTTAAGAAGAAGCAACTGTGTGAGGTAGCGACTTGATTATAGTTTAGTTAAGAGGAGTTGTCTTGGATTTGTCTACCTTTTCTTCAGAAATAGCACCTCACTTGTCTATACCTGATATTGCAGCTAATCTCTATTTAGGTGAATGGAACAGGGCTACAATACCAGACACAACCTATGATAATAATTTAGTGATTCTTCTAGAAAAAACAAAAGACCCTTTTTTCCTAGTCCTAGCAGGCCCGGATTAAGGGATATAAATAAGGTATAAATATCTCAAAACATGTAAAATACACATCTCTTTGCTGTGAACCATTTCTAATGATAAGGGACATTTAACAAAAGAGAAACTATTGAAAGTATAGTGACCTGGCTACGGTCCTACATCTCAGTGGCCGGTGCAGAGCGGCATAGTCATGGCACCTGACCTGCGTCAGCGTCCACTGACCTGGCTAGCCTAGCCAGACTTCCTTAGTACCCTCCCTGTACCTAATGCTTAGCTCATGTCATGCTGCAGCCTTCTTTAATCCCAACAGAAGCTTCTAGGCTCTACCTATTCAGCTATATGATCGCTCCCTCGGATTAGATCAGATGAGAGTTTGTTCAGCTACCTTTGAGGAAGGAGGCGGAGCCACGATGTTGGCACGAGAAGAGGATTCTCCACCGCGGAGCGCGGCAGGACTTCACTCTGGTTCTTCAGTCACTGAAGATCCAGAGGTGAAGTGGTTCAGTCTTCACAGTGTTGCGGTGGGTGAGTATAATCTCTTTCTATCTGTCTGTGTGTGTCTGTGTCTGTCTGTCTGTATCTTTCTTGCAGCTCCTGTCCTACGCACTACCATACTGTACATACAGGTCCACACTATATCCTGCATTACAGTGTGTCTGTGTATACTGTATGTATATAGTGTGGACCTGTTTACAGTATAGTGCTGTGTATACACTTTATACAGCCCATCAGCCTCTATTCTATATACAGCCAGCACAGCCACAGCCTCTGATATATACAGCCCGGCAGCAGCCCCTCATATATATACAGCCCAGCAGAAGCCTCTCATACATATGGATCGCCCCCAGGCGCAGGGCAATGGGGTACTCGGCACCGGGTCCCTCGGTCTCGGTTCTGGGGATGTCACAGTGGCCCGACCCAGTCCGTGGCCCTGCTGAGGGGCGCCCAATCAAAGGTGTAAGTTTGTCTGGTGTTCGTGATGCCACCTGTGGTATTCGGTCAGGGTGACCGACGCTGCTGGGGGTCCGCTGGGGTGATGGAATGGCAGCCAGATGGTATACCTTCCCACAGGAGAAGTATGTCCCCAGGGCTTCCCAAAGTGTGTGGATGAGGATAGTGATCGTTGTGAGGCGCGATGAATAACGAGGACACAAAGGTTGCAGTCTCTTTACCTTTTTACTGAACACTTCAGCGTCCGCAGTCCAGAGTACCGCTCACAGGGCTGGCTGAGTCCGGCCGGTCCGAAGGCACATCCAGAGTTCCCTTCGCCAGGAAGAAATCAGTAGCCTTCCTACTAGTGCCTGTGTGTTGTAGTACCTCCCTGCTGAGCACCACGGGAAAGTCCTCACAACCTTTGTGGATGTTTCTGATGTTCTCTCTCTCTGTCCCCCAGATGATATGGATAGGACGACCCGTATGACGGGGTAGGCCTGGAGTTAATTTATAGGGACCCTAGAGACGCCCCTCTCCCACAATTGCCTCCGTGTCTTCTTAGGTATTTAGGTTGGGCAGCCAACTTGGAATTGACTGTCCTGCCGTTGTCTGGAGTAATGCGTAGAGTCAGTACTCCCTTGGTGTTCCGGCCACTGGCTACGCGCCTCGGAAGGAGGCTGCCAACCTCGGGGCAGGACTCCTCCCGGTATTATCTCCTTGTGCTGTGACTTCGGTTCTCACTATCCACAATATACTTTGCTTCGTGTCCTTTCTTAGGATGCCGCCGCAATGGGTGCAGGCGCAGCTCCGTAACGTTCTATCTCTTGCTAGGCCTCTGTCAGGATCCCACCCCTGACAGGACCTCTCTGGGTCAAACCCAGGCTGCTTCTCCCTCGATGTTATCTGGTCGAAGCCCAGTCTGCTTCTCTCTAACTTCCTATCCAACCCACCAGTTTTACCCGTGTGTGAGGAGTGCCCTAGTAGATAGGACCTTTTGCTCCCCCTGGTGGACTGGAGTGTAAAGTGTAGTGTGTGACTGTGATACCTGGCAAGGTGAACTCCTTTAGCACCATCAGACGTAACATCACTCCCCCTGGTGGAAGAGTGACATTACTGCAACGACCAGGACTCTGGGGCGCTGCACATATACAGCCCAGCAGCAGCCCCTCATATATATATATACAGCCCAGCAGCAGCCCCTCATATATATATATACAGCCCAGAAGCAGCCACTTATATATATATATATATATATATATATATATATATATATATATATATATATATATATATATAGCCCAGCAGAAGCCTCTCATACATATACAGCCCAGCAAAAGCCTCTGAAACATATACAGCCCAGCAGACATTACATTTACCGATGAACTGTGTCAGTTTGTAACATTTGCCAATTTATTCACAGACGAGGAGCCAAAAGATATCAGCACTGAACTTTTCATGCACAAGCTTATCATGGGAAAGGGTGTGCAGAACACTTTCCCAAATATTGAGATAGCTCTAAGGATATATCTAATTTTGATGGTAACAATTGCAGTGGTGAGCGTTCCTTCTCAAAACTCAAATTAGTTGAAAACTGATTAAGGACATCCATGAAGCAGGAACGACTTGTAAATTTGGCTATCATGAGCATCGAGTCAGATATACTGCGTGAATTGGACTTTAGTGACATTATTAGTGATTTCGCAGCAGCAAATCAAGGTAAGTGCCTGGATTGTAAAAAATGAATGATTTTACCTGAATTACTCTGTGTAAATTATTTTTGTAAATAAACTTGCGTTCTTTTCATTTTGTGTTTTTGCATTACATATTGCAACACCTTGAAAAAAGGGCCTCCCTCCAAAATGGGCCCCGCATCACCCACCTCTTAGGCTACGTTCACATTAGCGGCGGGCGCCGCAGCGGCGCCGCATGCGTCATGCGCCCCTATATTTAACATGGGGGCGCATGGACATGCGTCGCACTTGCGTTTTGCGCCGCATGCGTCGCTGCGGCGCCCGCGTCCGGGCGCAGAGGACGCAGCAAGTTGCATTTTTGCTGCGTCCAAAATCAATTATAAAAAGGACGCATGCGGCGCAAAACGCAGCGTTGTGCGTGCGTTTTGCTGCGTTTTTGTTTGCGTTGTGCGCTGCGGCGCCGACGCTGCGGCGCACAACGCAAATGTGAACATAGCCTTAAATCCGGCCCTGAGTCCTAGACAATATTTTCCATTCCTAAAGGGGTTGTTCACTACTAGGACTACCCTGTCTTGATCAAAATGTTTGCCCCCCATGAAATAATAAAGCCTATATTCACCTCCCGTGCTGGTGCCATTCCCGCGCTGTCGGCAGTTGCTCTCCATGCAGTGCAGTGTTGTGACACATTACGCCAGTGCCCAATCAATGCTGATGTCACTGTCCCTGCCTTCAGACAAATCGATCATGAAGAGGAAGACCAGGCTGCAGCTGATCCCGGACTTCTTCTTGTTTGATTCGTTCAAAGGCGGAGACAGTGACGCCAGCACAAAAGCCCTGAGAAGAGCGACTGCCAACACCACGGTGACAGCGTTTACACGGGACGTGAGTATAGGCTTTATTATTTTATGGGGGCCAAGCGTGAGGTATGACAACAAGTTTTCCTAGTAGTGGTCAACTTCTTTAAGAAACCCTGGCTAACCATACTGGTCTACTTTGCCATTGTTTAAACTTGGAAAGGAAGCATTTCTGATAATAAGAGTTTAGTACTATATTGCTTTTTAATTTGTTCCTACTTTTCTTCTCAGCTGCCCTATATACACATATTCATTAAAACCACAAATCATGACATCAGTCATATTTTGTGTCATGCACAATATTAATATGTAGATTGTAGTACGTTCATAGAGCCAAATAATTTAATAACAGGCTTGATGACTCCATACTGCTTCCCTTGCAGTAATTTTACATGCTTGTGTATATTTACCAATGGACATAGGGACATCAAAGTTAAATTACAGCCTTGTTATACTCATGGAGGTGATACTTGTTTTATTTCGAACCCTTATATTAAATATCTCGACACACCCCACTGTACCTCGAAACTCGGAGACTCTGCAAATATTAATTAATGAGAAGTAGAGTGAGCCCCCCAAAACGTGATGACGGATAAAAGTTTGGGGACTATTCTTCCTGTGGACCTCCCATTCTAATTATCGATGTTCTGTTTCTTCTAGATGGGTCATTGATACTCTGTTTGGGTCCAAATTAGGCCAAGAAGAACTTGAGAATGCATGGAAGCAACCCTGTCTTCTAGTTTGATTAGTTACCGACTGAACCCCATAAATCACGCATTTATGTCCATAAACGTGATCCCTAACAGTCAATGTGCACAATATGTAATTCAGTGCATTTTATTTTGGCAAGACAAAACAACAATCGAATATAGACTCAGAAAAGTGAATAAGATCTTATAAATCTGCAGTAAATTTTGCATTGTTTCCAAGGATCGGTAACAGGATCAACATTCCTAAACCGTGTATATTTGCATGTAGGTCATATGAAGTTGAATAAAATATCTTGATATCTGAGATCCAATGTATTTTATGTCGAGAAATCCACATTTTTCTTAATATTTAAATGAGCTGTTCGTATTTATGGACCGGACATAGATCTCCACAAGAATCGGCCTCCACAGCTAAATGAAAGGAGTGACTGAGAGTCTGCTCTCCAGTCCCGATCTACATGTCTCACATTAGTAATGCCCCTTCATTTGAAAAAACTCTGGCAGCAGATTCTCGGGGGATCCATGTCCCGCCAATAGATCTTTACAGCTCATTTACATATTAAGAACAAAGTGACTTTCTCTGGGATAAGACATCGGATCGCAGATATCAAGGTATAATTTTATTCAGCTTCCTATGACCTACATTACAATATAGCCAGCTTAGGAGGGGTGATCCTAGTGACAGATTCCCTTTACAGGCATTTTAGAATTGCAGCGTTGATGATGCATCGTCTATGTGGAGCTTATTTTCCACATCTAAAAACTCATGTACAGTTATTGTTACTTTTTTATGCTTTTTACATGTTTTTACTTACTAATAAACTCTGACGTGGCTATCTACAGGAAGTGGATATAATATTATAAGAGCGGGGAAGACCACAAAAAGAGGCAATAAAATCTTGGATATCTGTGTCACTTTCCTGGCCAAGACGTCGTTGTATGACGCAAATGATACTTAAAGAGTTGTCGTCGGGAACATCATGACATTGCATGGGCCTAGTCAGCAGAAAATTCCAGAATACTGGGCAGAGAACTGAATACTGCCCTGGTCCAGCAACCAACTGGATGTTGTACCGGGGTCAATCTAATCTTTTTTATCATCCCTGCTATTAGGCTTTTAGATTGAAAAGCATCTTTAGAAGGTGCAGAGGAAGCAGTTGCATGCAAGCCCTGGTGCCTTAGGGATCCAAAAGTCCCTCTACCTTTGGTGAGACCATCCTTTACCTTCAAAACAGCATACTTGTCACTTCTACACAGTTTTTTAAGAACTCGGCAAGAAGGTTGTTCCAAACAACTTGGACAACTAACCGCCGATCTTCTGTGGATGTCATGTGTATCGGAACAACATAGCAGTACTATCTGTCCTGTTGTAATGGAAGCCATGTGCAAATGTGGTTTGGATACAACATTATTATTATAGTAACATAGGACATCAGCAATGTGTTCCCACATCCTTTAAGCCCATAAGACCATTTTATCACCTCTCTGGTAAGAAGCCCCTTAGAAGTTTTCATCTGTTCTGATGTTCTGCCACTTGTGCTTTCCAGAGCAGCGATAAATGGTTTCTTATTAAAGCTTCGCCCCTCCTGGCTTTCGATCAGGTGTGCAGTAATTTATGTCTATTTGCTGGATAATTATTACTTCATGATGATTAAAAACGATTCTATGATCCGATGTCACTCATAATTATCTATAGTTTGTCTTGTGGGTCATACACACCCTGCTTCGCTGCTCTAATTAAAACCTTCCATACAGAACTTGGCAACTGCTGCCTTCTATCCAATAGTTTCCCTGATAAACTCCATTTATGTTGTGGAAAAAATAATTAAAATTTGGAGCTAAAGATTTGGAATACCTCTCGCCTTCTCATTAATCTTTACATCATCTTGTTGTTCATATGAATACATTAACAGTATATTAATCTACAAGGGTTGTCACAACTAACGCGTGCTCAACATTGTATTACTCATGTTTAATAAACTTGCAAACTGGATACCCCTTGTTGGCTTAACCAATTATTCACTTCATAACGATTTTTTTTATTTATTATTATTAATTTTTATTATTATTATTTGTTAATTTGTTTTATTTTTTTAAACATATTTTTCGGATTATAAACTTTTTTTCTTCCAAATTTGGGAGGAAAATAGGGGTGCATTTTATAATCCGAAGTGAGCTTACCGGGAAGGTCGGCAGAAGGGGAATGGGGTCAAAGGAGGCAGGGTCGCTGCTTCAGGAGGCTGGCAGATGCAGAAATTGGGTGATACTGCGGTACCTGGGCACTCAATAGATGGCGCCAGTGAGCAGAGTCCCCTTTCTTATTCAGTTGCGGTAGGCTTTCGGGAAAATGGCAGCAGGAGGCGGTGTATGTGCAGATTAAGATCTCGGGAAACGAGATCTCACTTCCCGAGATCTCAATCTCAGCATGTGCCGCCTGCAATGGCCATTTTACTGAAGCCCATCACAGGGAACTGAATAAGAAAGGGGACTCAGCTCACCGGAGCCAACATCAAATGAGCACCCAAGCATCGCCGCCCTCCTGCTGCCACCACTGACCTCCTGAAGCAGTGACCATGCCTCCTGTGACTCTGCTCCATTGCTGCCAACCCCCAGTTAAAACGGATTATAAAATGCACCATTTTATTTTTTCCCATTTTTCACCCCAAAATTTGATCCTGTGCATTTTATAATCCGCAAAATACTGTATATTATTTAATACTTTCTTTCTAATCTTTCAATAACCTCTTGAAAACTGCCTGAAAAAGCACTAAAAAAATAGTAAAAAGAATGAACATATGCAAAGTAAAAAACACTTGCTGTTTTCCAAAGCCGTGAAGCAAATAAAAAGAAGTGATCAGGCCATTCTTCTGGTGGCTTCTGCTTGGAAACTGCTCAGTATTAATACATACATAGAAAAAAACAGAGTAAAAGATGTACGAAAAGACGCTTCAGGAAAAAACTGTAAATAACATAGTGGCACAGAACCTTAAGACCCTTAAAACTTTTTTTTATGGAAAGGATGAGATCCGGAGAGCATAAGCAAAGTTTTTTATTCACAACAACACATTTCAGTGCTGGAATTGCGCCTTTGTCACGGTACAAAACCTTCACATGTGGTCTTTTACCTTGAGAATGGCGCCGGTCTGGCACCAAAACACATTGATATGAATAAAAACTTTGCTTATTTTTCTTGATCTCATCCTTTCCATGAGCACAGTCCACACATCGTGATAAACTCCGGTTTGCCAAACTGCTATCTGGACGATGCTCTCCTCCATCCACGGGGCTATAGCTATGGCAGATCAAGCTTCTACTGGTGTTGTGTCCTCACACAACCATTACAGGTGAGCGCTACCATCACCCTCACCCCCCATTTTGTTCCTTACCTTACTACCCCATCCATGTGCCTTTGTCCATCCAAAGCTTCCTAAAAAGAAAATGTTTGATTACTAGAGCAATAGGGTTATGGCAAGGCATTAAAGGAAACCTGGCAGCTGATTCATACTGACCAAACTATGGGCAATAATAATTATATTCTGGCTACATTATTTCAGGACAAAGACTATTCATCTCATATGGAAGGCCCCCGATGGCTTCTCCCCACTCTGCTCCCCTTGACTGACAGGACTCTCCTTATATGTGTATACAGGTAGAGACCTGTCACTCAGGGAGAAGCCACCATGGGCCTTCCTCGGACTAGTCAGCTGAGTCTATGAGAACAGTGAGAAGCCCCATGGAGTCCTGTCTCTTTGACTAGTCATCTGAGTCATATCATACCCGGCTAGCTTTTAAAAGTAAGTACCAGACTGGGAAAGGGTAGGATCACGGATGGTGCCTGTCTGGACGTTTAGAATTCAATACAGTGCCACATAAAAGGTTGGTTGACAAAATAAGAACAATGGGACTTGGTGAAAAATAAATGGAATTGGGTTTACAAGTAGCTCAATGAAAGGAAACTTAGGATGGCTCCAAGGTGCAGGGAGATAGGGTCCCGCCGTTTCGTGGGCATTCCCTGGGTCCCCGCAATCTGTGTCACCCTGTCCACATTCCCACGGTGCTCCCTCCGGCTGCGGCATCTGCCCAGCTTGTCTCCTCTACTCCTTCGCTTCCTGGTTGCAGGGGAGCGAGCTGTCAGCTCATTTAAAGGGTCAGCGCACCCTTTTTCCTGAGGTGTCCTCCCAGCCAATCGCTGAGGGATCTGTGAGAATTTAAGATCCTCGCTTCCTTTGGGAGGTTCCTGAGCAATTTTGTGCCTTGTTTTCCAAACTGCCATTCCCAGGTCCCAGTCCTGCGCTTGCTCATGCTGTTTGTGTTGTTCCGTGCATTTACACTCTGTGTTTTTCTCCTAGCACTGTGCCCCGCCCGTCCACCACCTTTCCTCGGATTCTGGCAGTATCCTCCGGTCCTCCTGGTATCTCTTCTCCGGTTTTCTGGACCTCTCTCTCCCTACCACGGTGTGTCTCCATCCCTCTGGTCTTGGAACCATCACACTCGAGCCTCCTTGGCTGTCTTGGGACAATCCCTGTATAGGGGTTCGCTCGCCTCGGAGGAATTTGGTGTCTCATCTGGGGGGTTCTCCCTGTGGGTTCTCCTGGCTGTTATCCCTAATAAAGTCTTGCATTCACCTTACGTCTTTGTCGGGCAGGTTCCTAGGGTTCAGCTTCCACAGAGTCCTCTGTGGTAAAGTGGGTTCACTAACCTCCTTCCGCCTGCCTCGGCGTGACAAAGGGGTCCACTCTTACAAAGCCAACTCTGGGTAAATATACTTTTGGGCAACCCTCCCTAATATATGTTATTTGTATAGGTACTCCCTGGTCTGCTTGCGGACATAGGGTTTGGATTAATGCTATTACAGCTTTATTCCTGACATCCGTCTCTTTTGATCCGCAATACAGGTTCGGGACACCCTCCAGCATCACACTGCATTATTTCCGCATCTCAAGCACTTGACACTTTTAAAATACTGCTCTGCACTTTATATATTATGCTGCTTTCTGAGGTGTTTAACAGGATATTTGTCATCTGTTAATAGATTCCTGCTGCTACACTAGCTATTTTTGCATAAGGTGTTTTACCCATTTCTCTAATATCATGTTTTCCAAATTATCATCTTTCTTTGCACAGTGTCTTTTATATTCTGCATAGCATGTGTTGTCATCTCCTTTGTTTTTATGTTATTTAATGTGTTTTTTTTTTAATCTATATTGGTAATTAAATAAAGATTTATGAATTTTTGTATATATTTTGGTTTTGGAGGATCTTTTCTCTTTTTCTTGTTTTTTCATGCCTCCGAGTCTGCCAACTATGGTGGACTGACAGACCCCACTTATGGCAGGTCCTAATAGGCCTCATGTCAGATTCACAATATGTTCACACAACCATATTTTCTGAATGACTCGGAAAAGACTAGGATCAATGTTATTCAATCGGCTGTTTAGATGACTGTCTTTTTTTTTCACAAGAACCAAATGTCCATATGAAAAAAAAACATTGCAGTATTCTCTATTCACTTCCATATTTTGGATGAGAAATACCCATTCTAGCATATGGATGCACAAAATAAATAATTTAATCGGATCCTATACAGATCAACCGTGTACAATCATCCGATTTTTATGGATACATTCCAATTCTTCACATAGAAAACTGTATTTGGTCTTGGAATATTACACAGATAATGATAGTGATGAAAAAAATAATCAATTTTTTTTCTTGATGAATATTGGATTTTGTAAACTTAGCCTTAAATTGACAGGTCTGATAAGCATGTCAGTGTATTAGACCAAAAATGAACAAAAAGAAAAAACAAAAAGAAAAAAAAGAAAAAGAAAAACAACCAAAAATGTAGCTCTATATTTTGTGAAAAAATAACTTTTAGTCTGCAAAAATAGCAAAACATAAAAATCTGTATAAATCTGGGATCAGTGTAATCGTACTGGCTCGAAAAATCAAGTTGATTTATCGCTTTTTAGTGAATGGCGGTCAAATAAAAAAACGCAAATACTGTAATTGCTGAATTGCTGCTTTTTTGCCCATTCTGCAACTCAAAAAATTATGTTACTCAACTATAAAGCAATAAAAACTTCAACTTATCCTGCAAATAACAAACCCTCTCTCTGCTCTTTCTACAGAAAATTAAGTTATATCTCTGATAATATGGCAGTGCAAACATAAATATAAATTTTAGGTAAAAAAAGGTGTTTTAAAGTGTAAAAGTAGCAGAACATCAAAAAGAAAAAAATATATAAATTTGGAATCACTGTAATTGCGCTGACCTGAAGAACAAAGTTGTCTTACTGCACGGAAAACAGTATTAAAAAAAAAACAGCAATTCAGGAATCCTTTTTATTAGTTTATTCAGTCTCCACAAAATGTAGGATAAAAATGTTATGTGCCCCAAAAGTTACCAATGAACACTTCAACTCTTCTTGCCAAATAAAGACCTCACTAAATGGAAAAGAGGTTACGAGTATCTCACCAGCTCTGAAAAAGCAACATGGCTCCCGAAAACCAATCCATGCTCTCAAAGCCAAATGGCCCCCTACTGAGCCCCAATCCACTGTTAACTTTGACATGTATGACACTGCTGCAGAAAATAGAACCCACTTAAAGGTGTTCTCCAGAACTTGATGAATGATGACCCATTCTATTCATTGAGCCCCTCTCAGAAACCTCCAGAAAATGTAAGGACCTCTATATACATCTGTATATAGAAGCCGTGGCTCTGAATGAGACTGAGCCTCTTACAAACCTGAAATAATCATAGTAATTAAATCCACAGCTGAAATTACTGTTATTAACTTGCAGCTTATTTCAACCACTTCATTTCTGTCATTGCCGAGCTATTATTTTTTTTATGAGTTTTTTACTCATCGTACTAGATGATATTTATGTCAATGATGCCTTGAAGACCGCACCCCGGTTGGGCTGGATTCCTTACTATTGAGATCCACCTGTTCTTCCAGTATAAATAGAGCGAGCAGGACTATCAAACCACATCGCCTACTGCTACTTGCTCAAGGTAAGTGACTTCTTCCAGTGACAGGTCAGCCTTAATGGAAATTTCGTGGAAACAGATTTTCTCCATGCATTGTAGAATCTGATGTGCTAGCATCTGTATCTTTGTAATGCATGGTACTTGCAATGTATATGGCCCTTTATCTATGTAGATTGTTGCATGTATTATATATTCCATTAGATTTCTAGTATTTTATGGCGTTTTATTAACTTATCACATATCAATTCATCTATAGAAGCTTAAAAAATGTAATTATCTACCTTTATATTATGCAGTGATTTCTGAAAATATATGAATGAAAAGTATAGGTACTATATATATATATATATATATATATATATATATATATATGGATTTTTGAGTTTTAGGCATAAGTTCTAAAGCCAAGAAGCTTTTATAAGGATAAATATTAAGCTTTTTAAATGGCAGAATATAGGACTTTTGTCTATGTATCTTTCGGACTATAGGAGCAGAATGCACCTCATTATAAGATGAGAATTAGACAGCAGAAAATAGGAAGACATATTTCCTACTGATTAAACTTCCCTGTCAGTGCAAAGAAACAGAGGGGTCAATATCACTTATTTTAATGCACTAGGGTTGAATAGTGGGGTCATAGATCTATTGCTAATAATTCCATGCAGCATGTGTGCTATATGCACACTGAGCTCTGTATGCATACATACATGCACACTGAGCTCTGCAGTATGTATGCACACAGCTCTGCTACACATAGATACACACAGCTCTGTTGTATATGCAAACAGCTCTGCTACACATAAGTACACACACAGTTCTGCTACACACACACAGCGCATTGCTGCACACACAGCTTTGCTACATAAGTACACACACAGTTCTGCTACACACCCACAGCTCTGCTACATAAATATACACAAATCTGTGTTGGGAAGGAGGAGACAGATCTGTGTAGCTGCACTGTAATCAGTAAGGAGGCTGCGCCAGCATTCTCCTTCATCACATGAAGTTGTCTCCAGATTATAAGATGTACAGTTTTTTTAGTAAGATTTTGGCTTGCTAAAAAGTGTTTCATAGTCAAAAGACATACGGTATTCTAATTTTGAGAATCATTCTTCTTAATCAATAAGGACAATGTAAGCTAACATTTACATCTCTTTAAGGAGTAAATGTGAAGAAATCATTTAGGTTTCCTACAACTTGTCTTTTCAGTTTATTTCTGCTTTTAAAAAAGTCTTCAATTTGGAGAATGGGGTTTAGAAGAAGAAATAATTTACCTAAACTGAACCTACCTTTAAATCATGTTACAATTTATTTCTTTCCCAACTTACTCACTTGTAGAATCACGTTTTTGTGGAATTATAATCCTGGATACTATTAAAAAAATCAACATAGATTTTTAGTATCAAGTGGCTTCTAAATGCTAATTATCACATTGACTTTCAATCAAATATCTGACATGAGAAACATAAATGAGCAACTAGTTATTTACCCAAGAGAATAGTAATGAAAGGTGTAGCCAGACACTCACTTTTATACAAACAAGAGAATTAGCAGAGGATTTGGCTCTGTCAGATGTCAAGGTATGTAATCCGAGGTTTACTAGACAATTACTGCAGAAAAACAAGGTGGTGACAGTAAGGCAGGTAGTGATTATGTGGGATGTAACAATCGACTGTGTATATAAGATCAACACAATGTATGCATATTTACAGATAAATCTAGTTCCAACATCTATAGCAGCCCACCTGTAAGATCCCCCATAAATTAAGCCCTTCATAACAGCAGAAGTCTATTGATTGGATAGATGTACTTTGGGAGGACCCTATTAAGAGGTTGTGTTCTCTAGAAGAGACCTGCTTCCAGACTCCTTTAGCAGTGGCTTATCCTGAAAGAGAACAAAAGGATCAGCAGGAAGGATATCCTCAGAGAGAACAAAAGGATCGACAGGTCGGATCCTCCCCTTCCCCCGACATCGCCTATCTGGGAAGAGTCCGGAGGCCCCCATATACTGTTGAGGATGCCGGACAACTTAAGTCTAATGTCTATAAGTACCTAGACCAAAGTAACTTCTCTAATTGGATCCTTATCCTTGAATGAGTCTAGCTTAACGAGCAACAATCATTCATTTATACAAATCTCTCAATGAGAAGGATATTCATGACATTTTACACTGATTTTTAATTATTTATTCATTTCTCAACAGTATTTATTCTTGCACATCCTCCCCAGGAGCCCCAAAAACCCCAACCACAGAAATGGAAGGAGGTAAATAAGACCTATAGATTTCCAAATGGCTTCTAGCCAAAATAAGATGAAAAATTTGCTCCAAAAATGTGACCTCAGTCAGTATTATTCACCCTGTTTTTATTTATTTTCAGCACCAAACTCCGCCAAGAAGGTAAGAGAAGATTTTGAATACTAACCAGCTAAAAAACTGGATTACTTCAGATGTTTATTATGAATTGAAATGTTTAAAATGATTTAGATGAGACATTATATAAATGATGTGCGCAGGATACATAAGAAATGGAGAAAAATGAGTCCATTATCAGCAGCGTAGCTATGATTTCCTTCAATCAGTTTAATTCCTGGCCAAAGTAGAGGGCTTATTGGTACTCCTCGCTTACATCCAGGAACTAAGGCACATGTCCCCACCAGCTTTACCTGGTAGACCTCACTATAACTTTATTCTGTCACTCTATGTGACTGCACACTGGTGACTCCCCACAGAGCGCACACTTCTTGCTGTCAGAATTCACAAGTGCATACTTCCGGCCACATTCCAACTAGATATGTCTGGTCTTGCTGAATTCAGTTGTACTGAGCAGGACCGTGCACATCTAGTCGACATGTGACTGTATATTTGTTGTCACATGCACGCTCCTTACACTGGAACTGAACGATCCTGACAGCATGCAGTGAGGATTCACAAGTCTGCAGTCATCTAGGGTGACTGAAGAATCGAATCCCAAGGCCAGACAAACCCTTTAACCATTATTGGCCTAAGGTTATGAATATTAGGCCCAATCACAGCACCCCTGGCAATCAGTTGTGCCGAGCCTCTGACTTTTTTTTTTACAGGCAGTGCTTCTATTCATGCCTGGCAATGCAGCTCAGCATCAGCTGCAATACCAGGCACAGCCTATAGACAGGGATGGCACTGTTGTGAAAGAAGCAGACTATATTTGTAATCCATGACGCCTTTGAACCAATACAAATCTTAGATATAGCAACATATAAGATATAGAGTTACGATGTGAGTTTGAACATGAGAATGATTACATGATATTGGAGGCAATGATTAATCGTTTCATCTCTGAACTTAATATCTTATTATTTTTTCTAGCCCTCTGGCCAACATCAAAGCTCAGTAAGTGAAACTTGTTAAACTTGTATTGTATATGGAAAACTATTAGGATGAACTTATGCTGTGTGCATTGTAATATTAGTTTTGCATGTCAGTTTTCTATTATATTCTTGATGACAACTTTGAGTCTACAACATATATTATATATATTTTATGTCTATTTCTTTTCTAAAGGGCACATCAGATCAGGGAAGCCAAGGACAGAGTCAAAGCCAGGCCGGCAGTCAACAGAGCCAAAGCAATAAACCACAAAACCAGGGAAGCGGACAAGTCAGCGGAAGCCAACAAGGACAAGATCATGGACAAACCACCAGCGGGCGCCAACAACAAAGCGGACAGCAACAAGGACAGGATCAGAGCAGTAGCCAACAGGGGGGGGAATGCCAACTAGGACAGAATCAGGGCAGTGCACAACAAGGTAGTGGACAGAGTGGTTCTGGATACAAGCAAGGAAAAGATCAAAGCATTGGACAGTGCCATGGTAGCAGCAGTGGTCAGCAAGGACAGGCTGGGAGACAGAATCAGGGCAGTGCTCAACAAGGTAGTGGGCAGAGCGGTTCTGGATACCACCAAGGAAAGGACCAAAGCAGTGGACAAAGCCAGGGTAGCAGCAGTGGTCAACAAGGCCCAGCTGGGGGGCAGAGTCAGAGCAGCGGGCAACAAACCAGTGGACAGAGCCAGGGTAGCAGCAGTGGAGGACAAAGCCAAGCTGGGGGGCAGAGTCAGAGCAGCGGGCAACAAACCAGTGGACAGAGCCAGGGTAGCAGCAGTGGAGGGCAAAGTCAAGCTGGGGGGCAGAGTCAGAGCAGCGGGCAACAAACCAGTGGGCAGAGCCAGGGTAGCAGCAGTGGAGGGCAAAGCCAAGCTGGGGGGCAGAGTCAGAGCAGCGGGCAACAAACCAGTGGACAGAGCCAGGGTAGCAGCAGTGGAGGGCAAAGCCAAGCAGGGGGGCAGAGTCAGAGCGGCGGGCAACAAACCAGTGGACAGAGCCAGGGTAGCAGCAGTGGAGGGCAAAGCCAAGCAGGGGGACAGAGTCAGAGCGGCGGGCAACAAACCAGTGGACAGAGCCAGGGTAGCAGCAGCAGTCAACAAGGCCAAGCTGGAGGTCAACAAACTTCTGGAAGTCAGCAGGGAGGACAGAGTCAGGGACAAGGACATAAACAAGGCAAGGATACCTCTTACAACTTTAAACAAGGAAAAGAGAAGTAATAGGCCTGTAGTTAACAGTCCACTATCTATGTATACCTAATAATACCTACTGTCCCACTTTACTCCTAAATAGATCTAGTTCCAAAGCATATGAATAAAATTATCTTGTGATTTCAGCAATTAAAGTTTCCGCCTTTTCATTTTATTTCTCCTATAATATTTTATTACAAAAGGAACTGAATTAAAATTTAATTAAAAAAATGAAAACTGTATACACTATATACAATATACTGTATATATATATTGTGACAGGTTAGGGCATTAGCTCACGTGATCACCATCTCCTGGGTCAGAGAAACGCTTCAGGCATTTCCATAAATCAGCAATGGAAAACATAAATGGTACAAAAATAAAATCCCATGCTTGCTGGCCGCTAACTATACATGACACTCCTGCCTCTCCAGAGCTGGGCCTAATGCACAGCATTCCCAAACAAACTGCTGCTTCACTCACAGCAGATTGTCCAGGAGCCCGAGAGTCATCACCTTGTGGACTCTATGCCCCTTTATACCGTACTTGGACATTACAGGTGATTGGTCACCATCATCACAAACACCAGTAGATAAGAGGAAATACACAGTTAACCCGTAGCAAACTGCCATCTACACAGTACAAGACATATAAGACAGGAACCTAGCGGAAATGTACATCAAACACTGTTTCCCTAGTCCAAATCCCCTTACCATTTTTTTCAACTTGGGGCTAGAATACTCTTTGTTCCTAAACAATAAACTCTGAACCAGGCATTTGCATTTGCAAGCTGACGTCCAGGTCTATGCTCTATTGTAAAGCCAAAATGTTGCATTGATATGAACCACCACCCTTCTTTTTTCTCCAAGTTCTGATTCATCCATTTGACCGGGGTATGGTCCATAATCAGTTTTGCTGTTTTCCTATCAGATATTACTCCAATGCTTCTTTTAATTGCCAAACACTCCTTCTCTACATTGGCCTAATTTTTCTCATGGTTATTCAATTTTTTTTAATGAGGTAGACCACAGGATGCTCTTTCACTCCTCTCATTTTTTATAGTATCACCCCCATACCAACATCAGAGGCGTAAATTTGTACAACAAACTCTTTTCCGACATCTGGTGTTATTAACACCAGCTGGGTACACAGAGCTTGCTTCCGGATGGCCTCAATCTTGTTTATTTGAGGCTTCATAATACCCCGCACAATTCTGTACCCCAGGTATTTTGCTTTCTCTTGTAATGGGCAATGATGGGGGTGGTGGGGGGAAAGACAATGATGGTGGTGGTGGAAAGGGCAATGATGGGGATGGTGGGGGAAGAGGAAATGATTGAGGTCGTGGAATGGGTAATGATGGGGGAGAAGACAATGATGATGGCAGTGGAAAGGACAATGATGGGGTAGTGGGCAGGAGGCAATAATGGAGGTGGTGGAATGGGTAATGATGGGGTGGTGGGGAGGAGGAAATGATGGAGGATGTGGAATGGGTAATGATGAGGTAGTGGGAGAGAAGACAATGATGATGGCAGTGGAAAGGACAATGATGGGGTGGTGGGGGAGGAGGAAATGATGGAGGTGGTGACATGGGTAATGATGGGGTGGGGGGAGAAGGCAATGATGGTGGCAGTGGAAAGGACAATGGTGGGGGTGGTGGGGAGGAGGCAATGATGGAGGTGGTGGAATGGGCAATTATGGGTTGGTGGGGTGAAAGCAATGATGGAGGTGGTGAACTGGGCAATCATGGAGTGGGGGAGAGGGCAATAATAGGATGCGGGGGTAGGAGGACAATTAGGGGTGTGGGGGATTGGGATGGGAGGATGGGGCATTTATAATGGATTTAGGAACAGGGGGAGGTGGAGTAAGATGTTATTATTATTATTATGTCTAACGGAGTCCCCATCCTCTCTAGTTATATATGATGCCCTCCCTTATTATATAGCTTCCTCTGCCGTTATGTACAATGCTGTCTCTTACATAGTGTGTTCTTGTTATTTTTGTTATTCACAGCGCCCTCTTTTATTACATAGTCCCCTCTCTTGTTAGATATAAAATGACTACTGATGGAGGAGCCGGTGACCAGACTACCAGTCCATCAGCTCCTTCTTTAGAAAAGAAGCTTTCCCATGCTCCATCAGCCATCATTGCATCATACAGCTAACAAGACAGGAGGGTATGTAATAAATAAAAGGGCTCTATAAAATCGAATATGTAAGGAACGGTGCTGTACATAACAAGAGAGCACTGTATAATAAGGGACGGCAATATACATAATAAAGGAGACTATGTAATATATACATGTATGTGTGTGTGTGTGGCTATATATACAGTGCCTTGCGAAAGTTTTCGGCCCCCTGGAACTTTTCAACCTTTTCCCACATATCATGCTTCAAACATAAAGATACCAAATGTAAATTTTTGGTGAAGAATCAACAACAAGTGGAACACAATTGTGAAGTTGAACGAAATTTATTGGTTATTTTAAATTTTTGTGGAAATTCAAAAACTGAAAAGTGGGGCGTGCAATATTATTCGGCCCCTTTACTTTCAATGCAGCAAAATCACTCCAGAAGTTCATTGTGGATCAAGCGAATGCCAAGAGTGTGCAAAGAAGTCATCAAAGCAAAAGGTGGCTACTTTGAAGAATCTAGAATATAAGACATATTTTCAGTTGTTTCACACTTTTTCGTTAAGTATATAATTCCACATGTGTTAATTCATAGTTTTGATGCCTTCAGTGTGAATTTGCAATTTTCATCGAACATGAAAATACAGAAAAATCTTTAAATGAGGTGTGTCCAAACTTTTGCCCTGTACCGTATGTACCGTATATATATATATATATATATATATATATATATATATATATATATACACTGCTCAAAAAAATAAAGGGAGCAACACTGTTAGACAATCAACTTCACATGTTGTTGTGTAAATGGAATAGACAACAGATGGAAATTATTGGCAACTATCAAGACCCACTCAATAAGGCAGTGGTTCTGCAGGTGGGGACCATATCTCAGTACCAATGCTTTCAGGCTGATGTTTTGGTCACTTTTGAATGTTATTTGTGCTTTCAAACTCGTGGTAGCATGAGACGGACTCTACAACCCACACAAGTGGCTCAAGTAGTGCAGCTCATCCAGGATGGCACATCAATGCGAGCTGTGGCAAGGTTTGCTGTGTCTGTCAGCATAGTGTCCAGAGGCTGGAGGCGCTACCAAGAGACAGGCCAGTACAACAGGAGACATGGAGGGGGCCGTAGGAGGGCAACAACCCAGTAGCAGGACCGCTACCTCAGCCTTTGTGCAAAGAGGAACAGGAGGAGCACTGCCAGAGCCCTGCAAAATGACCTCCAGCAGGCCACAAATGTGCATGTGTCTGCACAAACGGTTAGAAACCAACTCCATGAGGATGGTCTGAGTGCCCAACATCCACAGATGGGGGTTGTGTTCACAGCCCAGCACCGTGCAGGATGCTTGGCATTTGCCACAGAACACCGGGATTGGCAAATCCGCCACTCGCTCTTCACAGATGAAAGGTGGTTTACACTGAGCTCATGTGACAGACTCGACAGAGTCTGGAGACGCCGTGGAGAGCGATCTGCTGCCTGCAACATCCTTCAGCATGACCGGTTTGGCAGTGGGTCAGTAATGGCGTGGGGTGGCATTTCTTTGGAGGGCCGCACAGCCCTCCATGTGCTCGCCAGAGGTAGCCTGACTGCCATTAGGTACCGAGATGAGATCCTCAGACCCCTTGTGAGACCATATGCTGGTGCGGTTGGCCCTGGGTTCCTCCTAATGCAGGACAATGCCAGACCTCATGAGGTTGAAGTGTGTCAGCAGTTCCTGCAAGATGAAGGCATTGAAGCTATGGACTGGCCTGCCCGTTCCCCAGACCTGAATCCGATTGAACACATCTGGGACAACATGTCTCGCACCATCCACCAACGTCACATTGCACCACAGACTGTCCAGGAGTTGGCGGATGCTTTAGTCCAGGTCTGGGAGGAGATCCCTCAGGAGATCATCTGCCACCTGATCAGGAGCATGCCCAGGCATTGTAGGGAGATTATACAGGCACGTGGAGGCCACACATACTACTGAGCATCATTTCCTTGTCTTGAGGCATTTCCACTGAAGCTGGATCAGCCTGTTATTTCATTTTCCACTTTGATTTTGAGCATCATTCCAACTCCAGACCTCCATGGGATATTAGTTGCGATTTACGTTGATCATTTTTAGGTTTTATTGTTCTCAACATATTCCACTATGTAATGAATAAAGATTTACAACTGGAATATTTTATTCAGTGATATCTAGGGTGTGGGATTTTAGTGTTCCCTTTATTTTTTTGAGCAGTGTATATATGTAGCTTTGTCGCCTTAAAAGGAGGGGGGCCCAGACACATTTCCTGCACAGGGGCCCCAAGCTGTGTCCGACCCTTGTGCTGGAAATGTGAGAAGTGAAATGTGTCTTTGTTATAATTTCTGCAGACGAGTGCTGGGTGGAAGAAGTTGTCATGTCTGTCAGGGCCAGATGGAAAAGACGAGTGAATGATTCCATCAGAAAGAACGTCAGCGGTAAGTCACCATCTATAACTTCTGTGATCTCTTATAAATTCTGTAGGACTGATATCTACCACTGACCATATGGCGGTAATACCAGTGTTTGTTTTTATATTGACTTATTTCCCCAGCCCCAGTATGATTAGGGTGCTCCTCCGTTGCTGTGACTATGGTTACCTAGGTCAGGGGGTCCTGTTTGGCCCCCTTCTCCAATCCGCCATTCCCAGTGTTGAATTCCCAGCTCCTCTACACGTGAAACCCTTTAAAAATGAAAAAAAAAAAAACAATGGTGGGATTGCAGATTTCATTTCACAGCCCTTAGAAGTTTTTCTCATTTCTCAGGCCATTGTATGGTAAAATGACTTTTTGTCATCACAGCCAAAGCTCGAAACCTTTAGGCTATGTGCCCACGTTGCAGAAATGCTGTGGAAATGTCCGCAGCATTTTCGAAACTCCCTGCCGCGGGTAAAACGCATGCAGAATTCGCAGGCGTTTTCCTGCAAAACACAAGCCTTTTTAGCTTGCAGAATGCTTGCGTTTTCCAAGTGATTGACAGGTTGGTCACATTTGTCAAGCATAGCTTGACAAGTGTGACCAACTTTTTACTATTGATGCTGCCTATGCAGCATCAATAGTAAAAGATAGAATGTTAAAAATAAAAAAAATTAAATATATGGTTATTCTCACCTTCCGACGGCCCCTGATCTCAGCGGCGTTCCCGCTACAATCCGCTCCCAGGGATGCTTTGCGCGAAGGACCTTTGTGATGTCACGGTCGCGTGACCCCGGAAGCCGCCGCGTGCACCGCTGAGAGGCGGGAGGACTCTGGGGCCATCGGAAGGTATGTATATCAATATTTTTTATTTTTATTCTTTTTTTTTACAGGAATATGGTTCCCAAGGGCCTGGAGGAGAGTCTGCTCTCCTCCAGACCCGGGTACCATCCGCACATGAAGCGCTCACTTTACACATGGTGGGCATAGCCACATGCGTAAAGTGAGCGTTTCAATGCAATCCTATGGCTGCGGCATCGCCGCGATTCTACGGAAATAATGAACATGCTGTGGATTTTACAGCTATGCGATTCCGCAGCGGGAAAATCCGCAGCATGGGCACAGCAACTGCGGAATCCCATAGGATTGCATGAGAATGCAGATTTTAAGCGTTTCCGCTGCGGCAAAAAAAGAGGCAGAGATGCATAAAAACGCAACGTGGGCACACAGCCTTATAAGTGGGAAAAAAAATGGTTTTCACAAGAAAACAAAAGCGCAAAACCGACAATGGCTCCTCTGGCGAAGAGTTCAGCTGTGCCAGGCAGCCTCCTCCAACGTGAGGGCTCTGACTGCCAGCGAGCTTATAAGGAGGCTGAGGGCCGGAGCACACGTGACTGGGCCCGGCAGGACAGGCACATAGAGCATAAGGCTACTTTCACACATCCGTCTTTTTGTTTCAGGCTAAATCCGGCTCTTTAGAGAAAAAACGGAACCGGAAAAAATAAAAACCGGAACCGGTTTTTCCCCCCATTGACTTGTATTAGCGCCGGATCGCGTCACATGGCCCAGCGTTCCTTACGTTTTTTTCCGGATCCGGCTTAAATTCCGATTCCAGCGTCTGAAAAAAACGTCTACTGCAACGTTTTTTGTCTCCGGCAAAAAAGCCTGAAGCGTGAAAGCCTATGGGGGCCGGAAGGTGCTGGATCCGGAAAAAGGCGGATCCGGCGGCCTGATCCGGTTTTTTAAACTGAGCATGCTCCAAATTTTTTTTTTTATCCAATACTCTAGCTAGGCTAGCCGGATCCGTAAAAAAAAACGGATCCTTCGCATCAGTTTTTCAAAATCTGCGCCGGATCCAGTTTTTCCAACGTTTAGCCTGACACTGAAAACCTGACGTGTGAAAGTAGCCTTAAAGCAAACGCTTCCCTAGTGGGCGGATCACGTGACCATGTATTTCACTTAAAATGGACGTGGATATTCAAATAATCTACGTTTGGGGTTTATTGGGATCTAGGGGCGGAGCGGCGCATGCGTCGTATGAGAGGCGGCCAAGCGAGAGCCGGTGTATGTAATAGTGCGTAGCCTCAGTCAGAAAACTACATTACCCGACATGCCTAGCGCTGACTGTGACTACATCTCCCGGCGTGCTTTGCTGTTACAGTCGGCCGGCGACTGTCACCTTGTGCAGATAAATCAGTAAGCTATCCACGTGTAGAACTACGAGTCCCAGAAGACCACTTTACTGTTAGTGTATGGAATGCTAGTCCTCGGGGCGCGAGGCGTGCTGGGACTTGTGCGCTGTGTTCTGTAGTTACAGAGCGGTGCGAATAACTGCGGCGTTTTATCTCCCACAGGACGAGATGGCGAATCATCTGCGGTTCATCGCCCGCACGGTGATGGTGCAGAACGGGAACGTGGACGCTGCGTACAAGAACCTGAACCGGTGAGTGGTGGTGAGGTTCTGCAGCAGCTAAGGTGTGTTCTAGAAGGTTCTGCAGCGGCTGAGGTGTGAGCTGGGAGCTTCTGCAGCAGCTGAAGTGCGTGTTATGAGGTTCTGCAGCAGCTGAGGTGGGTGCTAGGAGGTTCTGCAGCAGCTGAGGTGGGTGCTAGGAGGTTCTGCAGTAGCTGAGGTGGGTGTTAGGGGGTCCTGCAGCAGCTGAGGTGGGTGCTAGGAGGTCCTGCAGCAGCTGAGGTGGGTGCTAGGAGGTCCTGCAGCAGCTGAGGTGGGTGCTAGGAGGTCCTGCAGCAGCTGAGGTGGGTGCTAGGAGGTCCTGCAGCAGCTGAGGTGGGTGCTAGGAGGTCCTGCAGCAGCTGAGGTGGGTGCTAGGAGGTCCTGCAGCAGCTGAGGTGGGTGCTAGGAGGTCCTGCAGCAGCTGAGGTGGGTGCTAGGAGGTCCTGCAGCAGCTGAGGTGGGTGCTAGGAGGTCCTGCAGCAGCTGAGGTGGGTGCTAGGAGGTCCTGCAGCAGCTGAGGTGGGTGCTAGGAGGTCCTGCAGCAGCTGAGGTGGGTGCTAGGAGGTCCTGCAGCAGCTGAGGTGGGTGCTAGGAGGTCCTGCAGCAGCTGAGGTGGGTGCTAGAGGGTTCTGCAGCAGCTGAGGTGGGTGCTAGGGGGTTCTGCAGCAGCTGAGGTGGGTGCTAGGAGGTTCTGCAACAGCTCAGGTGCGTGTTAGGAGGTTCTTCAGTAGCTGAGGTGTATTATGAGGTTCTGCAGCAGCTGAGGTGCGTGTTATGAGGTTCTGCAGCGGCTGAGCTGCGTGTTATGAGGTTCTGCAGCGGCTGAGGTGCGTGTTATGAGGTTCTGCAGAAGCTGAGGTGGGTGCTAGGAGGTTCTGCAGCAGCTGAGGTGGGTGCTAGAGGGTTCTGCAGCAGCTGAGGTAGGCGCTAGGAGGTTCTGCAGAAGCTTAGGTGGGTGCTAGGAGGTTCTGCAGCAGCTGAGGTGGGTGCTAGAGGGTTCTGCAGCAGCTGAGGTGGGTGCTAGGAGGTTCTGCAGCAGCTGAGGTGGGTGCTAGGGGGTTCTGCAGCAGCTGAGGTGGGTGCTAGGGGGTTCTGCTGCAGCTGTTGGTGGGTGCTAGGAGGTTCTGCAGCAGCTGAGGTGGGTGCTAGGAGGTTCTGCAGTAGTTGAGGTGGGTGCTAGAAGGTTCTGCAGCAGTTGAGGTGGGTGCTAGAAGGTTCTGCAGCAGTTGAGGTGGGTGCTAGGAGGTTCCTCAGCTGCTGATGTGGGTGCTAGGAGGTTCTGCAGCAGCTGAGGTGGGTGCTAGGAGGTTCTGCAGCAGCTGAGGTGGGTGCTAGGTTCTGCAATAGCTCAGGTGCGTGTTAGGAGGTTCTTCAGCAGCTGAGTTGTATTATCAGGTATCTCAGGTGTGTTAGGAGGTTCTGCAGAGGTGCGCATACCACAGCTGCTGCAGAACCTCTTTACCTCGCAGCACTACTTATGAGTGGGCAGTATGTGGCAGATGTCCTGTCTCTGCGGATGCTCTGACCCTGTCTCCCCCCAGGATCCTGACCACAGAGGGTCTCGTGGACGAGGTGAAGCGCAGACGTTACTACGAGAAGCCGTGTAACAAGAGGCGGAGGATAAAGTATGAGACCTGTCGGCGGATCTACAACTCCGAGATGGCGAGGAAAATAGCGTTTGTGAGCCGCACGTCCCGCACCGACCCCTGGCCCGGCTGTTAGAGGAGTGTAACCCAGGGGCAGTGCTGCCACGGGCTGCCCGTTCTGCTGCCACCATCACATGGCATCCTACACGCAGCAGCAGATCTCTTGACTGCACGACGTAGCTGTACAGTAATTATAAGTCTTATTTCTCTATAATCTGTTGTCTCCTCATTCACAGCGACGATACCCTGCTATGTTAGGGGGCTGCATATATAGGAATTCCTGGAAGCCCAGTCCAGGATGTGCCCGGCACAGGGAAGTGTTCAGGCGACTGACACAGATTCAAGGTCATGTTTTGTCTTGATGAAACAACCGGTCAGCACTGCTTCTTTTAAAGGAAGATCTAGTCTCCAAAATGCTCTATCACATTAGTGCATTGGCAGCATAACACCCCTCCATCATCATCACGTATGGGTCGCTACTGCATACAACAGTTACAGTGGCTTGCGAAAGTATTTCCCCCCTTGTTTTTTTTCCTTTACAACTTGGAATTTAACTGTGGGGTTTTTGAGGGTTTGCATAAGTTCATGTACATCCGTGTGTCATCAGTGTGACACGTACAGGCGCCTAGGAAGCAGCAGTACTGTTAGCGCTGTTCCCCGATGCCGGGTGCTGAAGACAGCCCTCATCATTCTCCCCTGCTCTTCCGGCGATCAGCGTGAACAGGGGAGAACGTTGAGAGTTGTATTCAACTGATAACAGCAAGAGCAGGCTTCGGCTGATGGGACTACTACTTCCATCAGCCTACACCTGCTGCCGCTAATAAGTGAGAGCAGGCGCCTGTTCATGGAAGTGTTTATCAGCCGCTACCTGTGCTATAAGTGATTACATTTTTAAAGAACTGCGTCGGTTCCATTGTATTTTTGATAACCAGCCAGGCAAAACTGACAGCTGCGGGCTGAAACCATCTATTAGATGCGCCAGTTCTGGTGTTTTGCCTGCCTCTTCTCACTTGCCCTGTAGCGATGGCAAGAGGGGTTCATATTTGTGGGGTTGATGTCACCTTTGTACTGTCCTGTACTTAGTACATTGCTAAGTCTATAGTTGTATGGTAAATAAAGACACAGCCAGATTAAAGTCCTTTATTTGAGATCAAAATAAAAACACACTTTTCCATTTTTATTTAAAAACTAGCTGTACTACCCGGCTTCGCCCGGGTTAATGACTGCTGTTAGCAAAATAGAATGTGTTAACAAAAATTTATTCTGCACACAAAAACCACAAAACAAATAGATAGAAATGTAATTATGAAAAGGCAAAAACTAAGCTAATAGAAGCATTTCTTAACATATATTAGCTTTGTTATACTGAGAATGTCTTTGTTGCCTATATTAACCAATCAGAGCTCAGATTAATTAACTGTAGCAAAATAGAAGCTGAGCTGTGATTGGTTGCTATTGGCAGCCTGATAAATCCCCAGCCAACAGGAAGCCCTCCCCCCTGGCAGTATATATTAGCTCACACATACACATAATAGACTGGTCATGTGACTGACAGCTGCCGGATTCCTATATGGTACATTTGTTGCTCTTATAGTTTGTCTGCTTATTAATCAGATTTTTATTTTTGAAGGACAATACCAGACTTCTGTGTGTTTTAGGGCGAGTTTCATGTGTCAAGTTGTGTGTGTTGAGTTGCGTGTGGCGACATGCATGTAGCGACTTTTGTGAGATGAGTTTTGTGTGGCGATATGCGTGTAGCAACATTTTGTGTGTCGAGTTGCATGTGACAGGTTAGTGTCGCAAGTTGTGTGCAGCAAGATTTGTGCATGGCGAGTTTTGCGCGTGGCGAGTTTTATGTGTGGTGCGTTTTGAGTATGTGCAAGTTTTGTGTGAGGCAACTTTTGCATGTGGTGCAACTTTTGTACATGTGGCAATTTTTCTGTGTGCAAGTTTTGCATGAGGTGAGTTTTCCATGAGGTGAGTTTTGCACGTGTGGCGAGTTTTGCGTGAGCCTAGTTTTGCATATGGCGAGTTTTGCATGTAGCGAGTTTTGCGCGTGGCGAGTTTTGAGTGGTGACTTTTGTGTTTCGACTTTTATGTGGCGAGGTTGGTGTATGTGTGGTGAAATGTGTGCTGAGGGTCGTATATGTGTTCAAGCACGTGGTAGTGTGTGGCGCATTTTGTGTGTGTTCATATCCCCGTGTGTGGTGAGTATCCCATGTCGGGGCCCCACCTTAGCAACTGTACGGTATATACTCTTTGGCGCCATCGCTCTCATTCTTTAAGTCCTCATTGTTCACATTTGGCAGCTGTCAATTTTCCTCCAACACTTTTCCCTTCACTTTTTCCCCATTATGTAGATGGGGGCAAAATTGTTTGGTGAATTGGAACGTGCGGGGTTAAAATTTCACCTCACAACATAGCCTATGACGCTCTCGGGGTCCAGACGTGTGACTGTGCAAAATTTTGTGGCTGTAGCTGCGACGGTGCAGATGCCAATCCCGGACATACACACATACATACATACACACATTTAGCTTTATATATTAGATATACCTGTATGTAATCTCCTGTATATAGTATATACCTGTGTGTCATCTCACCTATATATAGTATATATCTGTGTGTCATCTCCTCCTGTATATAGTATATACCTGTATGTCATCTCCTCCTATACATAGCATATACCTGTATGTCATCTCCTCCTGTATATACTATATACCTGTAGGTAATCTGCTCCTGTATATAGTATATACCTGTGTGTCATCTCCTCCTGTATATAGTATATACCTGTGTCATCTCCTGTATATAGTATATACCTGTGTCATCTCCTCCTGTATATAGTATATACCTGTGTGTCATCTCCTCCTGTATATAGTATATACCTGTGTGTCATCTCCTCCTGTATATAGTATATACCTGTATGTCATCTCCTCCTCTATATAGTATATACCTGTGTGTCATCTCTCCTGTATATAGTATATATCTGTATGTCATCTCCTGTATTAGACCTCGTTCACACGTTATTTGGTCAGTATTTTTACCTCAGTATTTGTAAGCTAAATTGGCAGCCTGATAAATCCCCAGCCTACAGGAAGCCCACCCCCTGGCAGTATATATTAGCTCACACATACACATAATAGACTGGTCATGTGACTGACAGCTGCCGGATTCCTATATGGTACATTTGTTGCTCTTGTAGTTTGTCTGCTTATTAATCAGATTTTTATTTTTGAAGGATAATACCAGACTTGTGAGTGTTTTAGGGCGAGTTTCGTGTGTCAAGTTGTGTGTGTTGAGTTGCGTATGGCGACATGCATGTAGCGACTTTTGTGAGATGAGTTTTGTGTGGTGACATGCGTGTAGCAACTTTTTGTGTGTCGAGTTGCATGTGACAGGTTAGTGTAGCAAGTTGTGTGCAGTAAGTTTTGCGCATGGCGAGTTTTGCGCGTGGCGAGTTTTATGTGTGGTGCCTTTTGAGTATGTGCAAGTTTTGTGTGAGGCAACTTTTGCATGTGTTGCAACTTTTGTGCATGTGGCAATTTTTCCGCGTGTGCAAGTTTTCCATGTGGCGAGTTTTCCATGTGGCGAGTTTTCCATGAGGTGAGTTTTGCACGTGTGGCGAGTTTTGCATGTGGAGAGTTTTGCGCGTGGCGAGTTTTTAGCGGCGACTTTTGTGTTTCGACTTTTATGTGGCGAGGTTGGTGTATGTGTGGTGAAATGTGCGCTGAGGGTGGTATATGTGTTCGAGCACGTAGTAGTGTGTGGCGCATTTTGTGTGTGTGTGTGTTCATATCCCCGTGGTGGTGTGGTGATTATCCCATGTCGGGGCCCCACCTTAGTAACTGTACAGTATATACTCTTTGGCGCCATCGCTGTCATTCTTTAAGTCCCCCTTGTTCACATCTGGCAGCTGTTAATTTGCCTCCAACACTTTTCCTTTCATTTTTTTCCCCATTATGTAGATAGGGGCAAAATTGTTTGGTGAATTGGAAAGCGCGGGGTTAAAATTTCACCTCACAACATAGCCTATGACAGGGTGGATTGATTTAAATCACGCCGATTTAAATCATGATTTAAATCACGATTTAAATCAAAAGATTTTTTTCTATTTAAATCGGATCGATTTAAATCATGATTTTAATCATGATTTAAATCACTGATTTAAATCAAAAGGTTTTTTTTAATATAAATCACGATTAAAATGAGAAGTGAGAGCAGTGCGCATGTGCGCCCATAGTTACACGGACGAAACTAGGGGCAACGATCTAACGCCAGGGTGAGGGGGGGACCCCAAAGTAAGTAAAAATCTTTTTTGTTTTACTATATGGCAATAGGTAGGTGTTTAAAAGCAGCATGTCTTAATTGTATAAACTATTAATAGCCTCCACATTTTGTTCATACTGCCCCTTTAATTCCACACTTCTAGCTTGGTTTCACTTTTGGTTTAGTTTCTTTTTCCATTCAGTTGACATGCCCAAACTTGTTGGATAGTCAGCATCCTACAGAAACCTCTGGAAGAGCATGGCATTGTGAATGTTACACATATACAGCCTTTATTCTACTGAGTTAAACAACTCAGCTTTATCTCATGATGGAAGAACCTTTGGATGGTAAAATATTTTCCTCAAAAAGCAGTTTATTGAAAAAAATCCGATTTAAATCAAAAAAATCCGATTTAAATCAAAAAAATCCGATTTTTTCCCTTCCCCCATGACGGCACACCTGAGAGAGGGGATCCGCCCAGTCAGGACAGGAACCCTACTGAAAATAAAAGGGCGGTACCTCTCCCTCGCTTCAGTTGGGTTTCCTGTCCTGACAGGGACCCTTGTGCTGAACACGGCGGTTCGACTTACCCAGGTCCCGTCCCGGCGTGGAAGAACAGGCAGCGCCTGTGCGTCGGAGGTTCGGGTCCTGGAGGCGCCGTCCGCAGGTCCCCCCGGGTCACTGCGTCCGTGCGGGCGTTGTGCAGCATGGTTGGAGGACCGGGTTCCTTCCATGGCTGCCACGCCGCCCACCCCTCTCTGCCGGCGCGGCGGCCGCTTCCGGGTCGCTCTTCTGACGTCGCACGTCAGGCCCGCTGTGAATGGGCGTGCCCGTGTGACGTCGGAGGCAGGCGCCGGATCCAAGATGGCGGCGCCCATGAAGAAAACGCCGGCCGGTGAATGAAGACTCCGGCGGCATGGCAGAGAGGGGGAGGGATCACTATTGGGCACCGGAGAGGCGGGGAGTGCAGTGGTCGCCCCATAAAAGGGTGCTGGACCACAGAAGACGCGCTCATGTCCAAAAACTTCGCCATGGAGGTAGGACAACAAGAGCAGCTGCAGCAGTCTTCTTCACAGCAGCAGCAGCCGGAGCTCTCACCAGATGCCTTGCCGAGCCACCAACATACCAGGAGCAGCCGCTCAAGTGGTAAAAACAGTGGTCGTTCCGTCCGGCAAGATTCGTCAACGTCCAGGAGGGACGCTTCACGTGCATCTGTCCAGCCTCAAAAATCGGGGTCCAGGAAAGCTACCGGTAAAACAAAGAACCGAGAGTGTGCCCTTTGTAAAAACCCGCTCGCAGTGCAGTATCGGAAGGATCTCTGTGCTGACTGCATAAATAAGACTATTCAAGAAGAAACCCCTAATTTCACCACTAGCCTTAAAGCCATAATACAGGCTGAAATAAAAGACTCCTTAAAATTGGCCCTTAGCGAACCAAGAGGGGGAAGCCGTAGGGCGTCTACAGAGTCGGATACCTCTCAGAGACAAGGGAGTCATAAAACATCCCGATCTCCCTCTACTTCCCCAGCCTCGGTCCACTCTTCAGATTCCTCCTCGGACAGTGATTCAGGAGGTCGTCCGTGCCTTCCCACGGAGGACGTGGACAAATTAGTCAAAGCAGTTAGGTCTGCAATGGGCCTTAAAGAGGAGAAGACACCTAGGTCACTAGAGGATGTCATGTTTGGTGGCTTAGAAGAGAGGAGGAAACGCACGTTTCCAGTTAATGCAAAAATAAAAGCATTAATTGAGAAAGAGTGGAAAAGACCTGAAAAAATGGGTTCTTTGCCCTCTTCATCCAAAAGGAGATATCCCTTTGAAAATAAAGACTCTGAACCTTGGGAAAAGATCCCCAAAATTGACGGAGCGGTAGCCAAATGCTTAAAAAAATCATCCCTTCCATTAGAAGACTCGGGTGTTCTTAAAGACCCGCTTGACAAAAAAGCAGATGGTTTTCTCAGACATATCTGGGAAGCCTCAGCGGGGGGCCTGAAGCCAGCAATCGCTGGAACTTGTACGGCCCGCGCTCTGATGGTCTGGCTACAGCAGATAGCGGATCAGCTAAGGGACAAGGTACCCAGATCCGACATCCTTGCCAATATATCCTTGGTGCAAGGGGCAGCAGCCTTTCTAGCAGACTCTTCTGCGGATTCCGCAAGACTAACGGCCAGAGCAGCGAGCTTGTCTAATGCGGCAAGAAGAGCCCTCTGGCTCAAAGGTTGTCCGGGGGATTTACCATCTAAACACAAGCTGTGCTCCATCCCATGTGATGGCCAACTCCTCTTTGGGAAAAAACTTGAAGAAATCCTGGAACATGCAGGAGATAAAAAGAAAGGCTTTCCCAATATCCCTAAAGAGTCCAAAAAACCCTTTTTTCGGAGGAGAAGATTTAATAGAGGTCGCCCCCCAGGAGAAAGAAAAAACTGGGACTTTAGGGATAAGAGAGGCTCAGGCTACATGTTCAAAGGGCCCTCTACATCGGCAAAGAAATCCCCCCAATGACATTACACCAGAAGTGGGAGGAAGACTCTCCCTCTTCTTTCCGGCCTGGGTAAACATCTCCCCCAGTACCTGGGTCATAAATATAATCAGAGACGGCCTCAAAATAAAATTCACCTGTCCACCCAGACGAAACTTTATTATAACTCCCCGAAGAAAGTCCCAGCAGGAACAATCTGCCCTAGAAGCCGAAGTCCTGGGACTTATCCACAAAAAGGTTCTTCTGGAGGTTCCGGTTCAGGAGGAGGGAGACGGGTTTTACTCCCCCCTCTTCTTAATCCAAAAACCGGATGGTTCTTGGAGAACTATTATAAACTTAAAAAAACTCAACCAATCCATAGAGAACTACTCTTTCAAGATGGAGTCTATAAATACGACCATAAAACTCCTTTTCCAACACTGCTTCATGGCAGTAATAGACTTGAAAGATGCGTATTATCATATACCAATGCATCCGGAATATCAGAAATACTTGAGAGTAGCTCTCTATGTCCAGAACCAGATGAAACATTATCAATACACAGCCCTTCCGTTCGGTCTGTCTACAGCTCCCAGGGTGTTCACCAAGGTGATGGTGGAAGTAATGTCATACCTCCGGTCCCGGGATGTAGTCATTGTCCCATATCTGGACGATTTCCTGGTAATAGGAAGATCAGAGTCCCACTGCACTCATCAAGTATCAGTGGTAACATCAACTCTAAGGGAGCTGGGTTGGATAATAAATATCCCCAAGTCCAGACTGCTGCCAGTAAAATTACAGTCCTTCCTGGGGTTAATACTGGACTCCGAACGTCAGCTCTGCCTTCTTCCAGAAAACAAGGTAGACAAAATAATAAATCTGACCGGTACAGCAATACGCCAGCCGACAATGACTCTGAGAAAGGCAATGTCCCTTCTAGGCTCGTTAACATCGTGTATTCCGGCAGTAGAATGGGCACAATTCCACCTAAGACAACTACAGTGGGAAGTTCTCTCAGCCCAAAGACTGCTAAAAGGGCATTTAGAAGGAAATCTATGTCTCTCCCTGGGCGTAAGGGATTCCCTAGTTTGGTGGACTGTGAGAAACCACCTGACAATGGGGGTCCGGTGGCAAAATCCGGTCATAGATATTATCACGACCGACGCAAGCGGTACAGGTTGGGGGGCTCACCTGAGGTCTCACTCTGTACAAGGGACCTGGTCCATACGAGAAAAGAACTATGGATCAAACGAAAAAGAGCTGTGGGCAGTGGAGAAATCCCTAAGACATTTTCTTCCTTTACTCCGGGGTCGCCATACTCGAATCCTGACGGACAATCGAGCAGTGGTGGCGTATGTCAATCATCAGGGGGGAACAAGGTCCGAAGGCCTCATGCAGGCATCAAACATACTCTTTCAACTAGCAGAACAACACCTGTCATCTCTGTCGGCATTGCACATCAAAGGCACAGAAAACACTCAAGCGGACTTCCTGAGTCGCAGAGGCTTAAGGCAGGGGGAATGGTCATTAAACCCCCAGATATTTCAACAAATAGTCCAAGCCTGGGGCACACCAGAGATAGACTTGTTCGCCAACTCCCACAACAGAAAAGTCAGGAGGTTCTGCTCCTTGAATCCGAGAGAACATCCCTTCGCAGTAGATGCCCTACTGATACCTTGGAAGTTTTCTCTGGCCTACGCATTCCCCCCGATAGTGATGATTCCAGCTGTGATCCGGAAGATCAGAGAGGATCAGGCGAATATCATCTTCATAGCTCCTTTTTGGCCAAGGAGACCTTGGTTCTCCCTTCTAAGGCAGATGTCGGTAACAGACCCATGGATCCTGCTAGAGGTTCCGGACCTGCTAACCCAGGGCCCAGTGACCCACTCTCAGGTGAAGGGCTTCCATCTCGCAGCCTGGAATTTGAGAGGGCGTTACTAAGTCGCCAAGGATTCTCTCCAGGGTTAGTCTCCACCCTGTTGAAAAGCAGAAAACCCATAACCTCTAGAATCTATGGTAGGACATGGAAAAAATTTCTCGACTTCCTGGGGGAACCATTGGGGGAGGTGGCTCCAATAGGTCCTATCCTAGAGTTTCTGCAAGCAGGATTACATCTTGGGTTAGCAACCAGCACCCTTAAAGTTCAGGTTTCTGCCTTGGGGGCCCTATATAATCGTAATCTTGCCTCAAATAAATGGGTCTCACGATTCATAAAATCTTGTAGTAGATCTCGGCCAGTTATTATCCCAAAAATCCCTCCTTGGGATCTAAATTTGGTCTTAGAAGCCCTGACTAAACAGCCCTTCGAGCCTTTGCAGGAGTTATCACCTAAGTTACTTACCCTTAAAACAGTTTTACTAGTAGCCTTAACATCGGCACGTAGGGTAAGTGATTTACAGGCCCTGTCAATATGCCCTCCTTATACTCAGGTTTTTGATGACAGGATTGTTCTAAGACCAGACCCGGCTTATCTCCCCAAGGTGGTTCAAAAGTTCCATAGGAGTCAGGAGATTACTTTACCATCTTTCTGTAGTAATCCTAAAAATCCAGGGGAACAAAGGTTCCACATGTTAGATGTGAGAAGATCTATGTTACAATACATGTCTGTGACTAATCAGTGGAGGAAAGACCAAACCCTATTCGTAGCCTTTCAGGGTAGCAAAAGAGGGTGCGGGGTAGCTAAAAGTACCATTGCTAGATGGATCAGGGAGGCCATTAGTTTATCCTATTCTGCAAGTGGCACTCCGGTTCCTGACGGCATCAAGGCTCACTCCACCAGAGCCGTGGCTACCTCCTGGGCAGAGAAAGCTGAGGTATCAATTGACCAAATTTGCAAGGCCGCTACCTGGTCCTCACCCTCAACTTTTTTCAAACACTACCGGCTAGACCTTTCCTCCTCTGCTGACCTAACCTTTGGTAGAAGGGTGCTCCAAGCGGTGGTCCCTCCCTAAGGTTTCATTCTACAAAATTCTCTCAGGTGTGCCGTCATGGGGGAAGGGAAAACACCAAGGTTACTTACGGGTAGCCGGTTTTTCCGGAGCCCATGACGGCACCCGTATATTCCCCCCCTTTTTTTCACCCTTTCGGTGTGCACTATTGTTTTGGGTGTGTTTAGTTAATATAATGTGGTGTTGGATTGCCATGTATACTAACCAGGGGGGCCTCTCATGCTCTGAAAACCAACTGAAGCGAGGGAGAGGTACCGCCCTTTTATTTTCAGTAGGGTTCCTGTCCTGACTGGGCGGATCCCCTCTCTCAGGTGTGCCGTCATGGGCTCCGGAAAAACCGGCTACCCGTAAGTAACCTTGGTGTTTTTGATTTTTTTAAAAAAACATTGATTTTTATCCACCCTGGCCTATGACGCTCTCAGGGTCCAGACGTGTGACTGTGCAAAATTTTGTGGCTGTAGCTGCGACGGTTCAGATGCCAATCCCGGACATACACACATTCAGCTTTATATATTAGATAACAAACACAGTTATACTCACCTAACGCCTATTCCACTGCATCCCTCGTCTTCTGTAATAAAACATCAATATCCCTCACCTGTCCGATGTTCTGTCACACACTGTGTAATTCATGGCTGGGGAAAAACAGTTTTCAACCTGGACGGTGACTGAACTGCTGCAAGCGCAGCCTCAGTGAGTGGGGGTGACGTCATTGAGGCTGCGTTCCTAGCCAGGCTGAACTGCAGTGACTTCAGCACCATGGGAAAAATTCACTGAATTCACCATTCTCGCGATCTTGCTTAATCCTGTTGCAGTCTCTGTGGCTTTTCACAAACGGTAAAATGTACTGTTGAAACCAGAAGTTTACATATACTATATAAAAAGACACATCTGCATGTATTTCTCAGTATCTGACATGAAATCTATTTAAACGTTTCCCGTTTTAGGACAGTTAGGATTATCATATTTATTATTTGCCAAATGCCAGAATAATGAGAGAGAATGTTTTAAGGCATTTTATTACTGAAAGGTCAAAGGTTTACATACACTAAGATTACCATGCCTTTAAACAATTCTGGACAGCCCATATGATGAGGTCATGTGTTTGGAAGCTTCTGTTTTTTGGCAACATCTGAGTTAATTAGAGACACTTTTGTGGGTGTATTTTAATGCACACCTGAAACACTGCTTTGTGTGGCATCATGGGAAAGTCTAAAGAAATCAGCCAAGATATCAGGAAGCGAATTGTGGACTTGCACAAGTCTGGCTCATCCTTGGGTACAATTTCAGTATACCAAAAGGTGCCTCGTTCAGCTGTACAAACAATTATACGCAAGTACAAACAAGATGGCAATGTCCAGCCATCTTTCCGCTCAGGAAGGAGATGGGTTATGTGTCCCAGAGATGTACGTGCTTTGGTCCGACATGTGCATATCAACCCAAGGACAAAAGCAAAAGACCTTGTGAAGATGATGGAGGAAGCTGGTAAGATTGTGTCAATATCCACAGTGAAACGAGTACTGTATCAACATGAGCTGAAAGGCCACTCTGCCAGGAAGAAGCCATTACTCCAAAAGAAACAGAAAAAAACAAGACTGTTTCCAAATGAACATCGGAACAAAGACCTTAATTTTTGGAAACATGTCCTGTGGTCTGATGAAACTAAAATTTAAATTTTGGGGCCATTGCTGCGTTTGGAGGAAAAATTGAGAAGTTTTGAAGCGTAAGAACACATCCCAATTTAATTTATGCCTGTATTTTCCTCACTTCACCAGTTTAGACTATTTAGTGCTGATGCACCACAAAGAAATTGGTTTCCAAAAATATTTACACACAGGTTGTAATGCACCAAAATAGGCAAAGAGGTGAATACTTTTGCAAGCCACTGTAATTATCACCAGCAGTGCCATAAAGAAGAGATGGAGCCTATGCATTCCATTCATTATCTAAAAGGGTCGATGCTTGTATTAGAGAGCCTGTATATAATAGAGATTGGAATCTTACCCGTTTAGGATAAACAGTCTCAGAAACTATATTACATCAGAGTCTGGAATTAGTGTTTATTTAGAAGGTTTTGTGTTTGGTGGCTAGCCTATATTATTTAGGTGTTTAACGCCTTAGTGACAGGGCCAATTTGGTACTTAATGACCGAGCCAATTTTTACAATTCTGACCACTGTCCCTTTATGAGGTTATAACTCTGGAATGCTTTAACGGATCCCGCTGATTCTGAGACTGTTTTTTCGTGACATATTGTACTTCATGTTAGTGGTAACATTTCTTAGATATTACTTGCGATTATTTATGAAAAAATAAATATATGGCGAAAATTTTTAAAATCTTGCAATTTTCAAACTTTGAATTTTTATGCCCTTAAATCAGAGAGATATGTCACACAATAGAGTTAATAAATAACATTTCCCACATGTCTACTTTACATCAGCACAATTTTGGAAACAAAATTTTTTTTTGTTAGGGAGTTATAAGGGTTAAAAGTTGACCAGCGATTTCTCATTTTTACAACAAAATTTACAAAACCATTTTTTTTATGGACCATCTCACATTTAAAGTCACTTTGAGGGGTGCACATGACAGAAAATACCCAAACTTGACACCATTCTAAAAACTACACCCCTCAAGGTGCTCAAAACCACATTCAAGAAGTTTATTAACCCTTTACGTTCTTCACAGGAACTGAAACAATGTGGAAGGAAAAAATGAACATTTAACTTTTTTTTGCAAACATTTCACTTCAAACCCAATTATTTTTTTTTCACAAGTGTAAGAAGAGAAAATGAACCACAAAATGTGTTGTGCAATTTCTCCAGAATACGCCGATACCCATATGTGGGGGTAAACCACTGTTTGAGCGCATGGCAGAGCTCGGAAGAGAAGGAGTGCCGTTTTACTTTTTCAATGTAGAATTGGCTGGAATTGAGATCGGACGCCATGTCGTGTTTGGAGAGCCCCTGATGTGCCTAAACAGTGGAAACACTCCACAAGTGACCCCATTTTGGAAACTAGACCGATTTTGGAACTTATCTAGATGTGTGGTGAGCACTTTGAACCCCCAAGTGCTTCACAGAAATTTATAACGTAGAGCAGTGAAAATAAACAATCCTTTTTTTTTTTTTTCCTCAAAAATGATTTCTTAGCTCGCAATTTTTTATTTTCTCAAGGGTAACAGGAGAAATTGGACCACAAAATGTATTGGGCAATATCCTGAGTACGCTGATACCCCATATGGGGGGAAGGGGTGGGTGCACTGTTTGGGCGCATGGCAGACCTCGGAAGGGAAGGAGCGCAGACTTTGATAGAATGGTCTGCAGGCGTTATGTTGCGTTTGCAGAGACCCTGATGTACCTAAACAGTGGAAACCCCCACAAGTGACCCCATTTTGGAAACTAGACCCCACAAGGAACTTATCTAGATGTGTTGTGAGCCCTTTGAACGCCCAAGTGCTTCACAGAAGTTTATAACGGAGAGTTGTGAAAATAAAAAATATTTTTTTTCCCCCAAAAATGATTTTTAGCCCCAATTTTTTATTTTCCGAAGGGTAACAGGAGAAATTGGACCCCAAAAGTTGTTGTCCAATTTGTCCTGAGTACGTTGATACCCGATGTGTGGGGGGACCACTGTTTGAGCACACATCGGGGCTTGGAAGGGAAGTAGTGACGTTTTAAAATGCAGACTTTGATGGAATGGTCTGCAGGCGTTATGTTGCGTTTGCAGAGCCCCTGATGTACCTAAACAGTAGAAACCCCCTACACGTGACCCCATTTTGGAAGGTAGACCCCCCCAAGGAACTTATCTAGATGTGTGGTGAGCATTTTGAACGCCCAAGTGCTTCACAGAAGTTTGACGCAGAGCCATGAAAATAAAAAATCCTTTTTTTCCACAAAAATCATTTTTTAGCCCCCAACTTTTTTTTATTTTTGCAAGGGTAACAGGAGAAACTGGACCCCAAAAGTTGTTTTCCAACTAGTACTTACTATGCTGATGCCCCATATGTGGGAGTAAACCACTATTTGGGCGCATGGCAGAGCTCAGAAGGGAGAGAGCACCATTTGACTTTTTGAGCGCAAAATTGGCTGTCTCGTTTGGAGACCCCCTGATGTACCTAAACAGTTGAAACCTCCCAATTTTAACTCCAACCCTAACCCCAACACACCCCTAATCCCAACCCGATCCATAATCCTAATCCCAACCCTAACCATAACCCTAATCAAAACCCTAAACCCAGCACACCCCTAATCCTAATCTCAACCCTAACCTCAAACCTAATCTGTTATGACCCCAATGGCAGAGGGTCTCAGAAATAGTTACCAAGTCTGCAAACACAAAAACCAGCTCATAGGGCAGTGGTAACTGGGCTGACCATATATCTAATCCTAGCACCACAAATAACAGCAGCCGGGGAACGTGCCTACGTTGATTCTAGACGTCTCGCGCCAGCCGGAGAACTAACTAACCCTAGAAGGGAAAAGAAAGACCTTTCTTGCCTCCAGAGAAAAAGACCCCAAAAGTTGGATACAAGCCCCCAACAAATAATAACGGTGAGGTAAGAGGAAAAGACAAACGTAAGAATGAGCTAGGTATTTAGCAAAGAGAGGCCCACTAGCTAATAGCAGAATATAGTAAGATAACTTATATGGTCAGCAAAAACCCTATCAAAAATATCCACGCTGGAAATTCAAGAACCCCCGAACCGTTTAACGGCCCGGGGGGAGAACACCAGCCCCCTAGAGCTTCCAGCAAGGTCAGGAATCACATTTAGTACAAGCTGGACAAAAAAGAGAGCAAGCAAATAACTGAAAAAACAAAGAAGCAGGACTTAGCTTAATTTTGTACGAACCAGGACCAGCAGATAGGAGCAAACAAAAAGGATCTGATTACAACGATGCCAGGCACTGGACTAAGGATCCAAGAGGTTTATATAGCAACACCCCTGGACTAACGACCCAGGTGGGTGCAAACTGAGGGAAGAAAATCCCAGAGTCATATCACTAGTAACCACCAGAGGGAGCCAAAAAGTCTAATTCACAACACTAATCCCAATACACCCCTAATCAAAACCTTAACCCTAATCCGAAACCTAACCCTAATCCCAAACTTAACCCTAATGCCAACCCTAATCCCAACTCTAACCCTAACTTTAGCCCTAACCCTAACTTTAGCCCTAACCCTAACTTTATTCCTAGTCCCAACCCTAACTTTATCCCCAACCCTAAGGCTTTGTGCACACGTTGCAGATTTTTCCTGTTTTTTTCGCTATAAAAACGCATACATTATGCATCCCATCATTTAGAATGCATTCCGCAATTTTTGTGCACATGATGCGTTTTTTCAGCGAAAAAAGTGCAGCGCGGTAATAAACGCAACGTGTTCATTAATTTTGCGGATTTTTTGAGTTTTTCCCGCTATTTAATGCATTGGGAAGCTCCTAAAAAATGCGTCAAAAATGTGCAAAACGCGGAAAAAACACATGCGGATTTCTTGCAGAAAATGTCCGGTTTTGGTCAGGAAATTTCTGCAAGAAATCCTGAACGTGTGCACATAGCCTAATTGGTAAATGGAAATACATACTTTTTTTAATTCTATTATTTTTTCCTAACTAAGGGGGTGATAAAGGGGGGGGGGGGTTATTTACAAATTTTTTTATTTTGATCACTGTGATAGGATCTCACAGTGATCAAAATAAAACAAGAGGAAGAATCTTCCTCTGCCGGCCGGCAGATCACAGCGGGCGCACTGCGCAAGCGCCTGCCATTTTTTTTCCCCACAGGAAGATGCCAGCGGCCAGAAGAAGCAGGAGGACCCAGGGACACCGGTAAGTATAACAGGGTCCCCGATCCCCCCTATTTCTCTGTCCTCTGATGTGCGATCACATCAGAGGACAGAGAATAACACACCACATTTTTTTTTCTTTTTTTGCGACCGCCGGTAAACGGTTAATTACTGGCGATCGCAACTCGGGAGTCGGTAAAAACGGCGCTGTGGTTTACGTACCCTTAACTGCCGCCATTAAAAGGCGTATCGGCGGTTGTTAAGGATCTGAGTTACTTTAGGGAACATGGAATTGGTGATGAGTCAGGCCTGGGGTCTGTATTTTTAGGATAGGTCATAGGTTCTTTTCAGTGATGAAGGGTCTATAGATGAGTGAATTTTATTGGGTCCCTGCTTATTCGGCAAGCTATAGTGCTTACCAAATAAGCTACAGCGGGAACCCGGATACATGGAGCGCACTGGCTGATCAGCTGTTAGGCTCCATAGCTGCTTGTAGCACGGCTGTGTCACTGTCACAGCACATGCATGGAAAGCTCAACAAACAGGCTCTCCATGCATGTGATGTGACTGTGACACAGCCGCGACATATGCAGCTGCGGAGCTGATCAGCTTGCGCGCTCCATGTTCAAGCAAATAAGGTAGCACACTGTAGCGCTGAAACATGCAAACATAAAACATGAAAATTTAACTGCATTACTGCACTAGAAATATGAAAAATGAGATCTTTTAGCGCATAAAAAAGGCCAATTTTATGTGTACCTGGTAGCCACTTTACGGCATCTCTCTTATACCAGGTCCTACGATTTCCTTCCTCACTGAGAATAAACGTCTCCATCTGAATGGGTGCCTATGAAAACCTCTTGTGAGACTACCATTCTCTCTCTCTCTCTCCATTCTCTCTCTCCACAGAGAGAGAATGGTAGTCTCACAAGAGGTTTTCATAGGCACCCATTCAGATAGAGACGTTTATTCTCAGTGAAGAAGGAAATCGTAGGACCTGGTATAAGAGAGATGCCGTAAAGTGGCTACCAGGTACACATAAAATTGGCCTTTTTTATGCTCTAAACGCTCTCATTTTTCATATTTCTAGTGCAGTAATGCAGTTAAATTTTCATGTTTGCATGTTTCAGCGCTACAGTGTGCTACCTGATTTGCTTGAATGTATAGGAGTTGGCGACTCTAGGTTTAGCACCTGTTCACACTTAGTCTATGTATGGATGTGACGGTCAGTTTTTTCAAATGCGCGCTCCATGTATCCGGGTTGCTGCTGTAGCTTATTTGGTAAGCACTATAAATTACCAAATAAGCAGGGACCCGATCAAATTCACTCATCTCTAGATGGGACATGTTCTCTCTACATTACAACATCCCAAAAGAATCAGGATACACTGTAAATGTCCAGTAGATCAGTCCTGAGAACAGGGCTTTGTCATGCTGTCGGGGATGGGGAGAGTGGATGCGCATGCTCGGCACTCTGCACATTTGTACAGAAGTTCTGATACTTGATGAGCATGCTCGCTCGCTGACTCGCCAAGTTCGAAAACCCATAAAGAAATTAATAGAAAGCTGTGAATGCTGGTATCTCTCCGTTACTGGCGGTGGAAGATGAGGTTCCCTTTGCTGTCAGCTCTAATATTGGTCCTGGGCTTGTGATACCTGAGATCACGTCTCTACACCTTTTGGGTAAGTTCACACTGGACAGAAGTGCACTGGCTAAATCCACAGCAGATTACAGTAGCCTCAGAGGAGAAGAGTAAATATATTATCTCGTCTTATTTATTTTTTCTGATCTCTGAATTCAGGTAGGTTTCTGGGGTCCAAAATGAATTCGGGGAGGTTGGAGTGTGTCTAAATATATTATGAGAGTTTTTAAAAAAAAAAAAAAAATTCTCAAAGGCAATTGAGTTGCTAACCACAGAATAGGGGACAATTGTCTGAGGTGCAGTGGTCCTGTAGTAGAGCAGTGCCGAGGAGCGTGAATGTAGTGCAGCAGAAAGGGGTATGCATGTGCACTGCTCCATAAAAGATCCTTTCTTCAGTAATCAATGGGATAACCCCTCAGTATATGAAGCTGAGGGGTCTGGATATACAGGTGCATCTCACAAAATTAGAATATCCTCAAAAAGTTTATTTGTTCTTCAATACAAAAAGTGAAACTCGTATATAGCATCATTACGAACAGAGTGATTTATTTCAAGTGTTTATTTCTGTTAATGTTTATTATGGCTTACAGCCAGTGAAAACCCAAAAGTCATGATCTCAACGCCAGCTTAAAAAATTATTTTAAAATCCAAAATGTTGGCCTACTGAAATGTATGTTCAGTAAATGCACTCAATACTTGGTCGGGGCTCCTTTTGCATCAATAACTGCATCAATGCGGCGTGGCATGGAGGGGATCAGCCTGTGGCACTGCGAAGGTGTTATGGAAGCCCAGGTTGCTTTGATAGCAGCCTTCAGCTTGTCTGCATTGTTGGGTCTGGTGTCTCTCATCTTCCTCTTTACAGTACCCCATAGATTCTCTATGGGGTTATGGCCAGGCGAGCTTGCTGGCCAATCAAGCACAGTGATACTGTTGTTTTTAAACCAGGTATTGGTACTTTTGGCAGTGTGGACAGGTGCCAAGTCCTGCTGGAGAATTAAATTTCCATCTCCAAAAAGCTTGTCGGCAGAGGGAAGCATGAAGTGCTCTAAAATGTCCTGGTAGATGGCAGCGTTGACTTTGGTCTTGATAAAACACAGTGGACTTACACCAGCAGATGACGTGGCTCCCCAAACCATCACTGATTGAGGAGACTTCACACTAGACCTCAAGCAGCTTGGATTGTCTGTCTCTCCACTCTTCCTCCAGACTCTGGGACCTTGATTTCCAAGGTCTAGTGTGAAGTATTCACAATCAGTGATGGTTTGGGGAGCCATGTCATCTGCTGGTATAGGTCCACTGTGTTTTTTCAAGACCAAAGTCAACTCAGCCATCTACCAGGAAACTTTAGAGCAATTCATGCATCCTGCTGTCTATAGGTGATCTTCGTCACTCCCATAGAGATCTTGTTCTTAGGGGGTGGGGGATCTGATCAATTATAACTGGATTCATAACTGGCTCAGTGATTGTACTCAAAGAGTGGTAATAAATGGTTGCACATCCAATTGGAAGAGTGTTTCAAGTGGGGTACCACAAGGCTCTGTCCTGGCCCCAGTGTTGTTCAGTATTTTATAAATGATCTAGATAAGACTTGGGTAAACTAATAGATCACAGACTGCACGTGAGTCAACAGTGTGATGGAGCAGCAAAAAAGGCAAATAAAATTCTGGGATGTATTAACAGAAGCATAGATGTAGATCGCAAGAAGTAATTGTCCCCCTCTACTCCTCCTTGGTCAGACCTCATCTGAAACACTGTCCAGTTCTGGGCACCACATTTAAAAAAAAAAAAAAAACTGAAGCAAGTTCAGAGAAGCGCTACCAGGATAGTGAGCGGACTGCAAGGTATGTCCTATGAGGAACGGTTAAAGGATCTGGGAATGTTTAGCTTGCAAAAAGGAATGCTAAGAGGAGACTTAATAGCTGTCTACAAATATCTGAAGGGCTGTCATAGTGTAGAGGGATCATTCTCATTTGCACATTTAAACACGAGAAGCAATGTAATGAAACTGAAAGGGAGAAGATACAGATTAGACATTAGAAAAGACTTCTGGCGCACACCAGTTGCAAGATGCACCTAATTCATAGGTTGTGCATCTTACTTTGACACTCCTATCATTAGGACTGGGGCGTACAACACCATTCATGCATCTGGCCCATCAGGTTTTGTTACAGACAAGGGTTCACGCTGCAGCCATGACACCAACGAGCTTCGAGAAACAGTGGTAACCAATAGTTTGGAGACTGGTTTTAACAAAGGTTGCTGCTTCAGTTCTTTTCGATCCAAAAATTGGTTAATATTCCAGATGTCACAAAATATCTAATAGGGTCTTCATGAGAGAAAATACTTTCACAGGAAGTGTAGGATTGGGACTTCTGAGGACTGGGGTACAGTTATTTTCTCTGATGAAGCCCCCTTCAGACTGAGACATCTGGAAGAATAATTGTCCATAGAGAAAGTGAGTGCTACCAGGAGTCCTGTGCCAACAGTAAGGTATCCTGAGATCATTCAAATGTGGGGTCTTCTCATCCAGGAGAGTGGGCTCACTCACAAGAACACTGCCATGAATAGAGAGGAAGGAGAAGAGAGAATCCTGAAGTAATGCAGGGGAGTATAGACGGGACCAGAGTGGTCAGGTCATAAAGTAGAGAAGGGAAGGGGGTATGAAGAGGTACAGAGCGGTCTGAAGGGGTTAGGTGGGTCAGAAAAAGACAAATGGTCGCAGGAAAATTAGATGATCCAGGGGAGCACAGAGAGGTTTGGAGGAGGACAAGAGGAGTCTGGTGACTACAGAACGGTCAGGATAGAAGAGAGGAATCAGAAGGATGACAGCCGTAATGCCAGACATGGGAGTCGGAGGGAGTGTAAAGGTACCGTCACATTAAGCGACGCTGCAGCGATAGCGACAGCGATGCCGATCGCTGCAGCGTCGCTGTTTGGTCGCTGGAGAGCTGTCACACAGACCGCTCTCCAGCGACCAACGATGCCGAGGTCCCCGGGTAACCAGGGTAAACATCGGGTTGCTAAGCGCAGGGCCGCGCTTAGTAACCCGATGTTTACCCTGGTTACCAGCGTAAAAGTTAAAAAAACAAACAGCACATACTCACCAGCGCGTCCCCCAGCCTCTGCTTCCTGACACTGACTGAGCTCCGGCCCTAACAGCACAGCGGTGACGTCACCGCTGTGCTTTCACTTTCAGTTTAGGGCCGGCGCTCAGTCAGTGTCAGGAAGCAGAGGCTGGGGGACGCGCTGGTGAGTATGTGCTGTTTGTTTTTTTAACTTTTACGCTGGTAACCAGGGTAAACATCGGGTTACTAAGCGCGGCCCTGCGCTTAGTAACCCGATGTTTACCCTGGTTACCAGTGTAAAATATCGCTGGTATCCTTGCTTTTGCTGTCAAACACGGCGATACACGGCGACCTAGCGACCAAATAAAGTGCAGACCTTCTAGCAGCGACCAGCAATTTCACAGCGGGATCCAGATCGCTGCTGCGTGTCAAATACAGCGATATCGCTATCCAGGTCGCTGCAACGTCACGGATCGCTGGCGATATCGCCTAGTGTGACGGTACCTTTAGAAGGGTCAAGAGGGGTCTGGAAGGGGACTGAGGGATGAGGAGGAGGATAACAGAAATATCTGGAGAGGACAGAGGGGGTATTCTCCTCTACCACAATATTATAAATTGTCACAGCCAGATCTGAATATTTCTAATATAACAAGTCCAGTATAAATCTAAGGTCGTTTACTAGTTAAATTTAACCCTTCAGCACTGTAGCACTTTAGGACTTGTGTTAGAATCACACATATGGCACTTCTTTGATTACTTCTAGTGTTTCCCCTGCATCAATGTCCATCAGCCTCTATGTAGTTATCTGCTTATTTATTTGTTTTTATTGGTTAAAATAAAAATTGACTTTTTAAGAATATATTCTGTGAGGGTTTTCTGTACCTTCTCATTTGCAATGTAAATCCAAGGTCGCGGTCTTATTCTATCTCTATCCCAGAAAAAGGTAATTTATAAGTACAAATCTACAATCTTTCCTCCCAGCCACAAGAACATCTCTTGGAAATACATTTTGCTATAACTTTTAACGCTTGATTTACCTAACAACATAGTCATCTATAATTGCCTAATAATAAAGCAATGTATAAAATATTAACCATAACAGAAAAAAATAATATATATACACTACGTTCAAAAGTTTAGGGTCACTTAGAAATGTCCTTATTTTTGAAAGAAAAGCAAAGTTTTTTCCAATGAAGCTAACATTAAATGATTCAGAAATACACTATATACATTGTTAATGTGGTAAATGACTGTTCTAGCTGTTTGTCCTGCAATATCTTCATAGGTGTATAGAGGCCCATTTCCAACAACTATCACTCCAGTGTTCTTATGGTAGTTTGTGTTTGCTAACTCTGTAAGAAGGCTAATGGATGGTTAGAATACCCTTGAAAGTCCTTGTGCAAGTATGTTAGCACAGCTGAAAACAGTTTGGCTGATTAGAACCTATAAACCTGACCTTCCTTTGAGCTAGTTGAGAATCTGGAGCGTTACATTTGTTGGTTCCATTAAACTCTCAAAATGGCCAGAAAAATAGAACTTTCATGTGAAACATGACAGTCTATTCTTGTTCTTAGAAATGAAGGCTATTCCAATGTGAGAAATTGCCAAACAACTGAAGATTTCCTACAACGGTGTGTACTACTCCCTTCAGAGGAGAGCACAAACAAGCTCTAACTAGAATAGAAAGAGAAGTGGGAGGCCCCGCTGCACAACTGAGCAACAAGACATACACACGTGGAGAAAATACATACATGTACCATAAGGAATATATTGTGAACATCAACACATAGCAGCATGACACTACAGCAACTATATCCTACGCGTTTCGACAAGATGTCTTATTCATGGCCATGAATAATCCATGGGTCATGGATAATCATTGATAAATAAATTTTATTTTTTATATGAGTACCTACATCCCGCTGGATCTTCTCGACGTGTGTATTTCTAACCAGTTGCTCGGCTTCCTTCCTTCCGTGCGGGATAAGATGAGGAGTAGCCTGGACAGGTGAGCTGACTTGTTTTTCATTTTTGCATTACTTCGTGAGCAACAAGACAAGTACATTAGAGTCTGTAGTTTGAGAAATCGATGCCTCACAGGACCTCAACTGGCAGCTTCATTAAATAGTATACGCAAAACGCCAGCGTCAACGTGTACAGTGAAGAGGCGACTCTGGGATGCTGGCCTTCAGGGCAGAGTGGCAAAGAAAAAGCCATATCTGAGACTGGCTAATAAAAGGAAAAGATTAATATGGGCAAAAGAACACAGACATTGGACAGAGGAAGATTGGAAAAAAGTGTTATGGACAGACGAATCCAAGTTTGAGGTGTTTGGATCACACAGAAGAACATTTGTGAGACGCAGAACAACTGAAAAGATGCTGGAAGAGAACCTGACGCCTTCTGTCAAGCATAGTGGAGGTAATGTGATGGTCTGGGGTTGCTTTGGTGCTGGTAAAGTGGGAGATTTGTACAAGGTAAAAGAGATTTTGAATAAGGAAGGCTATCACTCCATTTTGCAACGCCATGCCATACCCTGTGGACAGCGCTTGATTGGAGCCAATTTCATCCTATAACAGGACAATGACCCAAAGCACACCTCCAAATTATGCAAGAACTATTTAGGGAAGAAGCAGGCAGCTGGTATTCTATCTGTAACGGACTGGCCAGCGCAGTCACCAGATCTCAACCCCATTGAGCTGTTATGAGAGCTGCCTGACCGTATGGTACTCAAAAAGTGCCCATCAAGCCAAACCAAATTGTGGGAGGGGATTATGGAAGCACTAGATGGCAGCCCGATTCTAAAGAATCGGGAGTCTAGAATCCATATATACTTTATTTATTCAAATGTAAGAATAATACAATTAATAAATAATAGTAAGAAAGAACAAAAAATGGCTGCACTCACCAGCTCTTGACAATTCTTGACAGTACGGCACATTTCTGATTGGTCGCTCGCGGCAGGCGGCAACCAATCAGAAAAGTGCCGCGCACCACGAAGGCATATATCTTTGTCCACCCTGAGCAGGTGTAGGACGCTGGTGACGTCACTTATCTCCGGACATTATCTCCGGACAAAGCCACGGAAGTTGGCACAAATTGCCGGAAGTAGTATTCTAGGCAATTATATATTAGATTTTAATGTTATCAGTGTTTACCTTTGAACATTTATATTGTATTGTCCTGTCACGAGCTATGTGTACGATTATCGGCCGAAAGCCTCTCTGGAACCAATAATCACCCCATGTAAAGGTATCTTTATAAGTTAAAGATTCAGAATACTATGACTTTTATCATATCCTGAACAGTCAAGTTTTTTATGAACCGTTAAGGTTTTCTGGTTGAAGTAAAACAAACTCTGAGTGTTTACAGTTTGAAACCATAAAATGTTGAAAAATTATGTCATTCTTGAGTATATCACTCAATGGTGCTCATAAACGTGTCAAATTTGATCTATAATATACTTTAATATACGTTACTTTAATCTTTAACATACTTAAGAACAGGGCCCCAGACATCACACAGGGGGTCTGAAACACCGCACAGTGGTCCAAAATATCGCTGTGCGCTGCCTGGGGCCCCTGTGCTCTGCCTGGGGCCCCATATGCTGCCTGGGGCCCCTGTGCTCTGCCTGGGGCCCCTGTGCTCTGCCTGGGGCCCCATATGCTGCCTGGGGCCCCTGTGCTCTACCTGGGACCACTGTGCTCTGCCTGGGGCCCCATAGGCTGCCTGGGCCCCTGTGCTCTGCCTGGGGCCCCTGTGCTCTGCCTGGGGCCCCATGTTCTGCCTGGGGCCCCATGTTCTGCCTGGGGCCCCTGTGCTCTGCCTGGGGCCACTGTGCTCTGCCTGGGGCCCCATATGCTGCCTGGGGCCCCTGTGCTCTGCCTGGGGCCCCATATGCTGCCTGGGGCCCCTGTGCTCTGCCTGGGGCCCCATAGGCTGCCTGGGGCCCCTGTGCTCTACCTGGGACCACTGTGCTCTGCCTGGGGCCCCATATGCTGCCTGGGGCCCCTGTGCTCTGCCTGGGGCCCCTGTGCTCTGCCTGGGGCCCCATGTTCTGCCTGGGGCCACTGTGCTCTGCCTGGGGCCCCATAGGCTGCCTGGGGCCCCTGTGCTCTGCCTGGGACCACTGTGCTCTGCCTGGGGCCCCATATGCTGCCTGGGGCCACTGTGCTCTGCCTGGGGCCCCATATGCTGCCTGGGGCCACTGTGCTCTGCCTGGGGCCCCATATGCTGCCTGGGGCCCCTGTGCTCTGCCTGGGGCCCCATATGCTGCCTGGAGCCCCTGTGCTCTGCCTGGGGCCCCTGTGCTCTGCCTGGGGCCCCATAGGCTGCCTGGGGCCCCTGTGCTCTGCCTGGGGCCACTGTGCTCTGCCTGGGGCCCCATGTTCTGCCTGGGGCCACTGTGCTCTGCCTGGGGCCCCATAAGCTGCCTGGGGCCCCTGTGCTCTGCCTGGGACCACTGTGCTCTGCCTGGGGCCCCATATGCTGCCTGGGGCCCCTGTGCTCTGCCTGGGGCCACTGTGCTCTGCCTGGGGCCCCATATGCTGCCTGGGGCCACTGTGCTCTGCCTGGGGCCCCATATGCTGCCTGGGGCCCCTGTGCTCTGCCTGGGGCCCCATGTTCTGCCTGGGGCCCCTGTGCTCTGCATGGGGCCACTGTGCTCTGCCTGGGGCCCCATATGCTGCCTGGGGCCCCTGTGCTCTGCCTGGGGCCCCATATGCTGCCTGGGGCCCCTGTGCTCTGCCTGGGGCCCCTGTGCTCAGCCTGGGGCCCCATATGCTGCCTGGGGCCCCTGTGCTCTGCCTGGGGCCCCTGTGCTCTGCCTGGGGCCCCATGTTCTGCCTGGGGCCCCTGTGCTCTGCCTGGGGCCACTGTGCTCTGCCTGGGGCCCCATATGCTGCCTGGGGCCCCTGTGCTCTGCCTGGGGCCACTGTGCTCTGCCTGGGGCCCCATAGGCTGCCTGGGGCCCCTGTGCTCTGCCTGGGACCACTGTGCTCTGCCTGGGGCCCCATATGCTGCCTGGGGCCCCTGTGCTCTGCCTGGGACCACTGTGCTCTGCCTGGGGCCCCATATGCTGCCTGGGGCCCCTGTGCTCTGCCTGGGGCCACTGTGCTCTGCCTGGGGCCCCATATGCTGCCTGGGGCCCCTGTGCTCTGCCTGGGTGTAGGACACTGGTGACGTCACTTATCTCCGGACATTAGCTCCGGACATTAGCTCCGGACATTATCTCCGGACATTAGCTCCGGACAAAGCCACGGAAGTTGGCACAAATTGCAGGAAGTAGTATTCTAGGCAATTATATATTAGATGGGGTGAAATTTCTCCAGATTACCTCAGCAAATTAACTGCTAGAATGCCAAAGGTCTGCAATGCTGTAATTGCTGCAAAGGGAGCATTCTTTGACGAAAGCAAAGATGAAGCAGAAAATTATTATTTCAAATAAAAATCTTTTTTATGAACCTTGTCAATGTCTGGACTAAATTTTCAAATCATTTGGCAACTCGTTTGATTAATAAAAGTATGAGTTTTCATGGAAAACCCAAAATTGTCTGGGTGACCCTAAATTTTTGAACGGTAGTGTGTATATATGTATATATATATATATATATATATATATATATATATATATATATATATATATATATATATATATATATATATATATATATATATATATATATAGTAAAAATAAGTAAACTGACTGAACAATATATATAATAATTATAAATGCTGGTGCATAGCCAAAAAAATACATACATAATAATAGATTGTGGCTGCACACATCTGTGCTAAAATAAGGAAGTTTGAAATCTAAGGAATAGGAATAGCATAACGGCTTATGAACTTTATGAACAAACATGAGATTTTAGCACAAGATTTGGCCAAATATTGTGAGCCCATTCACCAACGACAAGGTAATCTCAGATTGAATGGGTAACTACACTGCCTGCCTAGTGTGAACACTTACCTATGGTCTCTGAGCTACTGCCCAATGTGAACACATGCTTGTGGCTAATGACATGATAAAGCCTTCTTATATAGGGAGGCTCAGAACCAATAGTGTTAAGATGTAATTAAAAATCACAGGTATGGTGAAGGGCGGGACGTTCAAGTCAGAAAATAGTACATAGTAAAAATAAGTAAACTGACTGAACAATATATATAATAATTATAAATGCTGGTGCATAGCCAAAAAAATACATACATAATAATAGATTATGGCTGCACAGATGTGTGCAGAGACCATAGGTAAGTGTTCACACTAGGCAGGCAGTGTAGTTACCCATTCAATCTGAGATTACCTTGTCGTTGGTGAATGGGCTCACAATATTTGGCCAAATCTTGTGCTAAAATCTCATGTTTGTTCATAAAGTTCATAAGCCGTTATGCTATTCCTATTCCTTAGATTTCAAACTTCCTTATTTTAGCACAGATGTGTGCAGCCATAATCTATTATTATGTATGTATTTTTTTGGCTATGCACCAGCATTTATAATTATTATATATATTGTTCAGTCAGTTTACTTATTTTTACTATGTACTATTTTCTGACTTGAACGTCCCGCCCTTCACCATACCTGTGATTTTTAATTACATCTTAACACTATTGGTTCTGAGCCTCCCTATATAAGAAGGCTTTATCATGTCATTAGCCACAAGCATGTGTTCACATTGGGCAGTAGCTCAGAGACCATAGGTAAGTGTTCACACTAGGCAGGCAGTGTAGTTACCCATTCAATCTGAGATTACCTTGTCGTTGGTGAATGGGCTCACAATATTTGGCCAAATCTTGTGCTAAAATCTCATGTTTGTTCATAAAGTTCATAAGCCGTTATGCTATTCCTATTCCTTAGATTTCAAACTTCCTTATTTTAGCACAGATGTGTGCAGCCATAATCTATTATTATATATATATATATATATATATATATATATATATATACATACACCAACTTTCTGGTGAACTTCCCATCCATCATATCATTAGTGTATAGAAAAGACCCCAAAAAATATTCTTTGAAAACTATTTTGGAGGAAAATGTACTTGGGGGTTATACCCCATAATTAATGTCTGCTCCTAAATAATGTGTACCTATAGTATAAGGTTCTGTCACCCTATTTGTCAGATGACGCTCATAGAAAGGTATCTCATTAATAACAATCTACATGTTGCAGGTAACAGCCTCCATAATAATGGGTGTATAGCACAATGTGGCCACTAGGGGTCGGTACGGATCAGTATGATGGCAGGGCTCCACACTGACAAAAGTTACACTGACATCTAGTGGTTATAGTGTATAGGGTAAATATATAAGAGCAGCAGGCTGCTTTAAAAGGAATGTGTTCACTTAAAGGTAATGTAGGTACAAATAAAATATTTGGCAGAAAATACGGAATAAAATTAGGTTAGTTGTCTGTGCCTACAGAAATAGGTGGCAATGGTCTTTATCCCATCGACAAGAGCAGACTACCTCCACTTTTGTTCCAACACCTGGACCCCACAGATGGTGCCAAAGGTTATCCAGGAGGATGCCTCTCCTCAGCTATCTCTTTAACATATATAATGTGGTCCCCTTTATTGTTTGTGTTTAGGGGAAAGATGGATTACATCAGTGCTCAGATGAAGAGACCATACACTCAAAATAGATGCAGAAGTATGAGGATTTTTCAAGAAATACAGGCAGTTCATTTCTATAGTGCTCCTTGATTGCAACCATAGTTGTGATGTTTCAGCTTATCAAAATCTTTTTCAACTGTACAGCGCCCTATAAGACAATCCCATGATGATGGGATGAGGCGATCCGCTTCTTCCTGAGGAATAGCAACTGGAATGGTGAATTATGTGGCTTTATTCTGGAACTGTAGCAATTAATTTTGATTCACAATATGTTTGTTTTTAATGATAGGTTCTTTTTACAAAAGAGAGGTACTGCAATGGGGGCATTGTGTGCCCCGTCCTATGCCTACCTGTTTCTTGGAAAGGTCAATCTTCCACCAAGACGGACCTTCGACCACTGACCAGGTGCACTGTTGGCATAGATATATTGATGACATCATCTTGATCTGGCAAGGGAACGAAACAGCTGGAAGGTTTTGCAGGTCAAGTGAATCAAAACCCTTTCAACATCAAATGACATACAAAGCACATAAAAGTAAGATTGACTTCCTGGACATCTTTCTGGAAACAGGAAGTGATGGATTACTACATACTGATGCATATAGAAAAGATACATCTGTAAATGCATTCCTACATGCATCTTCAGCTCATACTTCTCATGCCATCAAAGCATTCCAGTTGGGCAGTTCCTTGGGATCAAGTGGATCTACTCAACAGATGAAAAATTTGAACACCGATCTAGTGATCTTAAAAAGTGGTCCACTACTAGGACTTTTTCTTGATATGCTGTAAATGTGTAGCCCCAATAAAATAACACAGCTTACACTCCCCTCCCATGCTGATGCCGTTTCAGAAGCATCGGCCCTCACAGTCCCGGGCTCTCGTGTGGTTGTGATGACACACCGACGCCCAATCAGAGCTGGCGTCAATGTCTTCACCTTTGGACAAATTTAACATGAAGAGAAAGCTGCAGCCCAGACTTCCTTTTCCTCTTCATGTTGGATTTGTCCGAAGTCGGAGACGGACGCCAGCTCTGATTGGGTGCAGGGGTCACGTGTCACAAAAACCGCATTAGTACCGATACCAGTGGAACTGCACCGACACAGGAGGTGATTATATCCTTTTTTCATTTTATTATGGCCAAGGGTGAGGTATGAGGAGGGGTTGTCCTACTGGTGAACAACTTCTTAAAGGATAGATTTAGATTTCAGGGATATAGAAACTGTAGTATTAAAGAAGGGTATCTGAAAGCTTCGAAGATTCCCAGACAACTTCTATTAAATTCTAATCATCGAATTAAAGAGAATCAAAGTGTTAGGTTCATCTTTACATACAATTGCCACTGGAATAGGATCCAAGAAATAGTCGAGAAACACTGTCCAATCTTATTTATAGATACAGTGTTGGCTGGGAGCTTGTTGGAGACTCCCCAATTTACTGCGAGAAAAGGGCAGAACTTGAAAGATCTATTGGTTAACAGCAACTGCGTGGCAAAAATTACGAACTCTTTAAATCCTGATAACACTCAAAATGGGGATGTTACCCATGTTGCGATTGTTTAGCATGCAAAAACAAAAATCTTATCAGGAGTACTAATTTTGATTCAGTGGATGTGAAGAGAAATTTTGAAATTGTCCATCACTTTTCATGCAGGAGTACAAAAAGCTGTTGTACTATGCCACATGTCCTTGTGCCAAGATTTACATCGGACTAACAATTACGTATATGTATATATTATTAATGCCCATAAACTGGAAGATTTAACTACTCTAAAAACAATACTAAAACATTTCCGAACCTTTCATGGCTGTGATCTGAAATATTTGCACATTTTAGGCATTGATTGTGTACACTGCGGTATCAGAGGAGGTAACCTGAAGCAATCTCCGGCAAAAATGGAATGCAGATGGATTTCAACCTGGGGTGCTATGTCCCCTATGGGATTAAATGAAAAAATTTAGTTTTGCTCCATTTTTGGAAGTGTTATGTGAAGATATTTCCCCACTTTTTTGTAATCTTCCACTATGGTTCTCCTGTGGTTTCTCTTTGTGTTATTTGTACCCATTGTGACATATGTTTTTATTTTAGTTTAATAATGATCATTGCTGGTGTGAGATGGATCACATGTGTGGCTTGGTGGCTCTGAAGAATATTGGCTAGAGGAACATCTACAGTAAGGGTATGTGCACACGTAAGAATTTCTTGCAGAAAATTCCTGAAGAAAACCGGACATTTTCTGCAAGAAATCCGCATGCATTTTTTTTGGCGTTTTTACCGCATTTTTTTCGCGTTTTTTTCCGGAGCTTTCCCAATTAATTATATTGGGAAAAATGCGAAAAAAACTGCAAAATTAATGAACATGCTGCGTTTTTTACCGCGATGTGTTTTTTTGCGGAAAAAAAACGCATCTTGTGTACAAAAATTGCATAATGCATTCAATGATAGGATGCATATGTATGCGCTTTTTCTGCATTTTTATTGCGTTTTATAGCAAAAAAACGCAACGTGTGCACACAGCCTAAATCTTGGGATTGGGTATTCAGAACCATTCAAGAACTTTATGATAATTCAATTCTAATCCTCTAGGAGATATAATATGATGGAGCAAGTATGCTGTGTTTGCCAGCATTTTGAGCAAACATAACCTATTTGGTGGGAGTGCAGGATGTGAATGGGTTTGAAATTATTGATAAACTTATCTAGTATTTGATATTCACTTTTTTAATATATTATTTTAGCATTTTTTGTTTTATTTGTTTTACAACATGTATTTTGGTTATTTTCCTTTTCACGTGTACTATTTATATAGCCATTGAATGCGTGCTACACTGTATATCCCTCCTGGTGAGATTGATCTACATATTGTATATTAACAGTACTAATCATACATGATAGTATATATCACGTAGTACACTGTCACTGACTGGTCATTGCATGAATTCAGTATCCTGTATGGGATTATTTACAATATCTTGATATAAATGTTGCGCTTTTATTGTTTGGTTATTGATATCAATGAATTACATAGCATTCGTATTCCGCATTGAAATATTTCACTTATACTTACTGGCATTGCAGTTTCTGGAATTAGAATAATTTTCCTGAAACATGGTGGTTGGTATAATGTAGTCATTTCTAAATTGGCTCCAGCAAAATGGCGACCACCCTGTGCATGCACACTGCGATCGCCTCTTGGAACTTTTACTGATGACTTCAACTATCCGGATGCGCATGTCTCTGACGTCAGTCGGAGATTTCTCCATGACGTACGCTCCCAATGAGCGCTATATCTGAAAGATGAGCTTCCGGGGGACCCACAGCACGCATGCAAACATGGCTGTGCGACCTAACTCAGCACGATATATAACACCAGCTTATGGGCATGGCTGTGAACACTTGTGAATGACACATTTGTTGGATCACTATATCCTCTTACGACACAAAATGTTGATCTAATGATCGATCGCTGTGCTTGATTGCTTTCTTACTCTTCAGCTTAATAACACAATGATGATGTGATCATTGATTGTTTGCACATGTAACATCCTGGTGCTGATTTATTGCTATGCTTGGGAAAAGCTCACAAGAGCTGAAGCATGGCATAAAAGGGTCCACTTCGCTGGATGTGCAGCACGCCAATACACTTATACTCTAAGGGTGCTTTCAGATTGCGCTTATCTTCACGTTCGTGGGTCCCTTCAAGGCTTGTGTCTAAACCTCATGCAAAACGGGATTTGGATGTATGAGCCATTGACTATAATGGTGCCGGCAGAGCAAATGTGCATCATATTCGGGCGTACAGTACTGTTCAAAATAATAGCAGTCCAATATGACTAACCAGCTTAATCACTGTTTTCGGTATAAATTATATTACCACGTGTCAATTTACCAGTTGGTGCAGTAGAGTCTAAAAAAGCCACCAGACTCCACATTCATGATCTGCACATTCCTGAGTCTGTGTATTAGAATAATTAATTGAAAGGGCATGTGTTCAAAATAAAAGATGTGTGGAGATCAATTAATGAGGTCAATCATTCTGTGAAGAAACAGGTGTGAATCAGGTGGCCTTTATATAAGGGTGAAGCCAGGACATGTTGTACATGCATTTCCACTGGAAAGCCTGAGAAATATGGGTCGTTTGAGACTTTGTTCAGAAGAACAGCGTACTTTGATTAAAAAGTTGATTGGAGAGGATAAAACTTATAAAGAAGTGAAGACAATGATGGGCTGTTCAGCTTAATGATCTCCATTGCTTTATAATGGAAAGCCAGAGAGACGTGGAAGAAAACGGAAGACTACCATTCAAATGGTGGAAGAATAGCCAGAATGGCAAAGGCTCAGCCAATGATCAGCTCCAGGATGATTAAAGACAGTCTCAAGTGACCTGTGAGGACTGTGACAGAAGACAACTGGAGAAACATTTTGTTGACTGATGAAAGTAAACTCGTTCTTTCTGAGTCCAATGGCCACAAACAGTTTGTCAGATGACCCCCAAACTCTGCATTCAAGCCACAGTAGTGGTATGATCTGGTGGCCTAAGAGCAGCATGAGACGTACTCTGGAGAAGGTGGTACCTGTACTGACCGCAGACCCTGAACTTAACACCGCAACTAGAAGTAGCCGTGGAATGTACCTAGCACTCCCTGGACATCTCGACACAGCCGGAGGACTAATTACCCCTAAAGATAGAAAGGGAAAACTATCTTGCCTCAGAGAAAATTCCCAAAGGATAGGCAGCCCCCCACAAATATTGACTGTGAGAGGAGAGGGAAAAAACATACACAGACTGAAATCAGAATTTAGCAAAGGAGGCCACTTCTAGCTAAATAGAAAGGATAGGACAGAGTACTATGCGGTCAGTATTAAAACACTAGAAAATATCCACCACAGAAAATACAAAAACTCCACAGCTAACTAAAGATATGGAGGGTATATCTGCATCTCCAGAGATACCAGCTTGGCTAAACAAATCCTGATACAGACCAAGCTGGACAAGACAAAAAACATGGAAAAGAACTGAACAATAAGGCCAAAACATGTGGACAGCAAAAAATCAAGGCCAGAACTTATCTTTGTTGAAAAGAACTGCAAAGCAGGAGAGACCAGGCAGAGATGTGAATCCTCCAGGAACAATGGACAACTGGCACTGACTAAAGGGTGAAGCAAGACTAAATAGCCCAGTCAGATTTGCAAAAAGTGAACACACCTGATAAATGCTGCGATTCAGAGACAGCAGCGCTACCACTTACAACCACCGGAGGGAGCCCGAGAGAAGAATTCACAACAGTACCCCCCCCCTTGAGGAGGGGTCACCGAACCCTCACCAGAGCCCCCAGGCTGATCCGGACGAGCCAAATGAAAGGCACGAACCAAATCATCAGCATGAACATCGGAGGCAACAACCCAAGAATTATCCTCCTGGCCATAACCCTCCCATTTGACAAGATACTGAAGCTTCCGCCTCGAAAAACGAGAATCCAAAATCTTCTCAACCACATACTCCAACTCCCCATCAATCAACACCGGGGCAGGAGGATCAACAGAGGGAACAACGGGCACCACATATTTCCGCAACAAAGATCTATGAAAAACATTATGGATGGAAAAAGAGGCTGGAAGGGCCAAACGAAAAGACACTGGATTGATAATCTCAGAAATCCTATAAGGGCCAATAAAGCGAGGCTTAAACTTAGGGGAAGAAACCTTCATAGGGACATGACGGGAAGACAACCAGACCAAATCCCCAACCCGAAGCCAGGAACCAACACACTGACGACTGTTAGCAAAACGCTGAGCCCCTTCCTGAGACAACACCAAATTGTCAACAACTTGAGCCCAAATTTGCTGCAACCTGTCAACCACAGAGTCCACCCCAGGACAATCAGAAGGCTCAACCTGCCCCGAAGAAAAACGAGGATGAAAACCAGAGTTACAAAAGAAGGGTGAAACCAAGGTAGCAGAACTAGCCCGATTATTAAGGGCGAACTCGGCCAATGGCAAGAAAGCCACCCAATCATCCTGATCAGCAGACACAAAGCATCTCAAATAAGTTTCCAAAGTCTGATTAGTTCGCTCGGTTTGGCCATTTGTCTGAGGATGAAATGCGGAAGAAAAAGACAAATCAATGCCCAGCCTAGCACAAAAGGCCCGCCAAAACCTAGAAACAAACTGGGAACCTCTATCGGACACAATATTCTCCGGAATGCCATGCAAACGAACCACATGCTGAAAAAACAACGGAACCAAATCAGAAGAGGAAGGCAACTTAGGCAAAGGTACCAAATGAACCATCTTAGAAAACCGGTCACAAACCACCCAGATAACTGACATCCTCTGGGAAACCGGAAGATCCGAAATAAAATCCATAGAAATATGCGTCCAAGGCCTCTCAGGGACCAGTAAAGGCAAAAGCAACCCACTAGCGCGGGAACAGCAAGGCTTGGCCCGCGCACAAGTCCCACAGGACTGCACAAAAGAACGCACATCCCGTGACAAAGAAGGCCACCAAAAGGACCTACCAACCAAATCTCTGGTACCAAAAATCCCCGGATGACCAGCTAACACAGAACAATGAACCTCCGAAATCACTTTACTAGTCCATCTGTCAGGAACAAACAATGTCCCCACTGGACAGCGGTCAGGTTTATCAGCCTGAAATTCCTGAAGAACCCATCGTAAATCAGGGGAGATGGCAGAAAGAATCACCCCTTCCTTCAGAATACCGACCAGCTCAAGGACCCCAGGAGAATCAGGCAAAAAGCTCCTAGAGAGGGCATCAGCCTTAACATTCTTAGAACCCGGAAGATACAAGACCACAAAATCAAAACGGGAGAAAAACAGGGACCATCGGGCCTGTCTAGGATTCAGCCGTTTGGCAGACTCGAGATAAATCAGATTCTTATGATCGGTCAAGACCACAATACGGTGCTTGGCCCCCTCAAGCCAATGTCACCACTCCTCAAATGCCCACTTCATAGCCAACAACTCAGGATTGCCGACATCATAATTGCGTTCCGCAGGCGAAAACTTTCAGAATTCAGAACCATCAGAATTCCTCTGAGACAAAACGGCCCCTGCCCCAATCTCAGAAGCGTCAACCTCAACCTGAAAAGGAAGAGAAACATCCGGCTGACGCAACACAGGGGCAGAAGTAAATCGGCGTTTAAGCTCCTGAAAGGCAGAAACAGCCGCAGAGGACCAATTCATCACATCAGCGCCTTTCTTCGTCAAATCGGTCAGGGGTTTAACCACACTGGAGAAGTTGGCAATGAAACGGCGATAAAAATTAGCAAAGCCCAAAAATTTCTGAAGGCTCTTCACGGACGTGGGCTGGATCCAATCATGAATGGCCTGAACCTTAACCGGATCCATTTCTATAGATGAGGGAGAAAAAATGAAGCCCAAAAAAGAAATCTTCTGTACTCCAAAGAGGCACTTAGACCCCTTCACAAACAAGGCATTATCACGAAGGATCTGAAATACCATCCTGACTTGTTTCACATGAGACTCCCAATCATCTGAAAAAATAAAAATATCATCCAAATATACAATCATGAATTTATCAAGATAATTCCGAAATATATCATGCATGAAGGACTGAAACACAGATGGAGCATTAGAGAGTCCGAATGGCATCACAAGGTATTCAAAATGGTCTTCAGGCGTATTAAATGCAGTTTTCCATTCGTCACCCTGCTTTATACGAACAAGATTATATGCCCCTCGAAGGTCAATCTTAGTAAACCAACTAGCCCCCTTAATCCTAGCAAACAGATCAGAAAGCAAAGGCAAAGGGTATTGGAATTTGACCGTGGTCTTATTCAAGAGGCGATAATCAATACAGGGTCTCAAGGAGCCATCTTTTTTGGCAACAAAAAAAAAACCTGCTCCCAATGGTGAAGAAGATGGCCGAATATGCCCCTTCTCCAAGGACTCCTTAACATAGCTCCGCATGGTGGTATGTTCTGGCACAGACAGGTTGAAAAGTCAGCCCTTAGGGAACTTACAGCCTGGAATCAAGTCAATAGCACAATCACAGTCCCTATGCGGTGGAAGGAAACTGGACTTGGGCTCATTGAATACATCCTGGAAATCTGACAAAAACTCAGGAATTTCAGAAGAGGGGGAGGAGGCAATTGACATCAAAGGAACGTCACCATGAACCCCCTGACAACCCCAACTAGTCACAGACATAGATTTCCAATCTAATACCGGATTATGCACCTGTAACCATGGGAAACCCAGCACAATAGCATCATGCAAATTATGCAACACCAGAAAACGACAATCTTCCTGATGGGCTGGCGCCATGCACATGGTCAGCTGTGTCCAAAACTGAGGTTTATTTTTAGCCAACGGTGTAGCATCAATGCCCCTCAAAGGAATAGGACTCTGCAAAGGCTGCAAGGGGAAACCACAACGTCTGGCAAATTCTAAGTCCATTAAGTTTAGAGCGGCGCCTGAATCCACAAATGCCATGACAGAAAATGACGATAATGAGCAGATCAGGGTCACAGATAACAGAAATTTAGGTTGTACAGTACCAGTAACAGAACTAGCGATTCTCTTGGTACGCTTAGGGCAATCAGAAATAACATGAGCAGAATCGCCGCAGTAAAAACACAACCTATTCTGACGTCTGAATCCTTGTCGTTCAGCTCTAAACACAATCCTATCACACTGCATAGGCTCAGGACTCCGCTCGGAAGACAATGCCATAGTGTGCACAACTCTGCGCTCGCGCAAGCGCCGATCAATCTGAATGGCCAGAGACATAGAATCACTCAGACCAGCAGGCATGGGGAACCCCACCATAACATCTTTAACGGATTCAGAAAGACCCTTTCTGAAGATTGCCGCCAAGGCATCCTCATTCCATTTAGTCAGTACAGACCATTTTCTAAACTTCTGGCAATATGATTCTGCCGCTTCTTGACCCTGAGACAGGGCCAACAAGGTCTTCTCAGCATGATCCACTGAATTAGGTTCGTCATACAATAACCCAAGCGCCTGAAAAAAGGTGTCTACATTAAGCAACGCCGGATTCCCAGGTTCCAGGGCAAATGCCCAATCCTGGGGGTCACCACGCAGCAGAGATATAACAATTTTAACCTGCTGGATGGGATCACCAGAGGAACGGGGTTTCAGAGCAAAAAACAGTTTACAGTTATTTTTAAAGCTCAGAAATTTGGACCTATCCCCAAAAAACAAATCAGGAGTTGGAATTCTAGGCTCTAAAACCGGAGTCTGAACGATATAATCGGAAATACCCTGTACTCTAGCAGCAAGTTGATCCACACGAGAAGCCAATCCCTGAACATCCATACCAGCGCCGAACTCCTGAGCCACCCAGAGGTAAAGAGGGAAGAAAAAAAACCACAACAGAATACAGAAAAGAAAATGGCTCAGAACTTTCCTTCCCTTCTTCTGAGATGCGGTTAACTCATTGTTGGCCAGTTGTACAGTTATGATCTGGTGGCCTAAGAGCAGCATGAGACGTACTCTGGAGAAGGTGGTACCTGTACTGACCGCAGACCCTGAACTTAACACCGCAAGTAGAAGTAGCCGTGGAATGTACCTAGCACTCCCTGGACATCTCAACACAGCCGGAGGACTAATTACCCCTAAAGATAGAAAAGGGAAAACTATCTTGCCTCAGAGAAAATTCCGAAAGGATAGGCAGCCCCCCACAAATATTGACTGTGAGAGGAGAGAGAAAAAACATACACAGACTGAAATCAGAATTTAGCAAAGGAGGCCACTTCTAGCTAAATAGAAAGGATAGGACAGAGTACTATGCGGTCAGTATTAAAACACTAGAAAATATCCACCACAGAAAATACAAAAACTCCACAGCTAACTAAAGATATGGAGGGTATATCTGCATCTCCAGAAATACCAGCTTGGCTAAACAAATCCTTATACAGACCAAGCTGGACAAGACAAAAACATGGAAAAGAACTGAACAATAAGGCCACAACATGTGGACAGCAAAAAATCAAGGCCAGAACTTATCTTTGTTGAAAAGAACTGCAAAGCAGGAGAGACCAGGCAGAGATGTGAATCCTCCAGGAACAATGGACAACTGGGACTGACTAAAGGGTGAAGCAAGATTAAATAGCCCAGTCAGATTTGCAAAAAGTGAACACACCTGATAAATGCTGCGATTCAGAGACAGCAGCGCTACCACTTACAACCACCGGAGGGAGCCCAAGAGCAGAATTCACAACACAGTACACTCTGAAGACAGTGAAGCATGGTGGCACAAGCATCATGATATGGGCATGTTTCTCTTACTATGGTGCCGGAACTGTTCACCACATACCAGGGATCATGAACAGTTTGCATATATTAAAATACTTGAAGAGGTCATGTTGCCTTACACTGAAGAGGATGTGCCCTTGAAATAGGTTTCAACAAGACAACGACCCTAAAAACACCAGTAAACAAGCAAAGTCTTGGTTCCAGTCCAACCAAATTGAGGTTATGGAGTGGCCAGTACAATCCCCGGACCTGAATCAGGTAGAACACAGGCAAAGCCAACAAATGCCAAATAATTGTGGGATGTAGTTGTAATGACACTGACGGTGTCACTGGTGCAGCCTAGGGGGCGCTATTAGGGGGCACGGGAAAGAGCGCAGGAAGTAGAGGAACAAGGCACACAGTGCTCAAGGACCTGAGACTAAGCAGTAAGTGCAGGACCTGGAACTAAGTAGTCACGTGATAATAGTGGGCGGAGTCACCGTGCGTGCGGCCGAGGAAGGCAGCTGGGAGCGCAGAGTACAGGGCACAGAATGTAAACATAGTCAAAGGATAGCCGAGGGTCAAAAGCCAGATGAGAGTGTAGTACTTAGGGATAAGACAAAGAGTAAACAGAGACAAGCCAACAAAAACATATTGTGAGTTTGTAAAGACAAATGAAGACACTGCTATTTTTCAGAAATGACAGAAAAACGACTGGCACATCCAAACTAGTGTGAATAGGTGCATACCAGGAGCAGCTACCTCCATACACAAATATACAAAAAAGGTTGCACTCTATCGTGCCAAAGCATGTCTAATATGAAATACATGAAATATGAATAGCAAAATGGATTTTTGAATATTAGGAAAAATATTTGTGAGACGCTTTGCACAGAATTTGGCCAAATAGTGTGAGCCCATCAACCATCGTCAAGGTGGTCTCATTAACCTGATGGGTCCCTGACCTCCCTGTCCAAATGTGAACACTTACCGAAGGCTAATGTCTGTATGCTTGTGTAGCGCCCCCACTGCCGCAGGGCCGAGGGGTACCCGGTACCGGGCCTCTGAGTCTCTGCTCTGGGGTTGTCACGGTGGCTAGACCCGGTCCGTGACCCTGCTGAGGGGCGTACAATAATAGATGTGGATGGTGGTGGAGGTGCGGTGCAGTAAATAACGAAGACACCAGGTTGCAGTCTCTTTACCTCTTTACTGAAGGCTTCTGAGTCCTCAATCCGGAATACGGTTAACAGGGCTGCGCAAGTCCGGCCGGTCCGATGGCACCTCCAGAGTTCCCTTTGCAGGTGGAAATCTGTGCCTACCTTCCTGCGCTTGTGTTGTGGTCCTCCCCTGCTGTGCTTACGGGATAGTACCCCACAACTGTTGTGTCTGTTTCTCGTGTTCCCTCACAACCCGATTCTGATGTTCTCCCTCTACGTCCCCCTGATCTTACGGTTAGGACGCACCCGTATGACGGGAGACTCGGAGCTCTTCCGGGACTCTTGCGTCGCCCCACTCCTGTTGTTACCCCCCTGTGTCTTCCTGGGTCTGGGTGAGACAGCCCGCCTGTAACTGACTGTCCTGCCATGGGTTTGAAGTTTGGCTTGGAGCACTATACTTCCTCGGCGTTCCGGCCACCGGTTATGCGCCTCAATAGGATGTTGCCTCGTCTTACAGCATGACTCCTACTGGTATTCTCCTTGTTGCGTTGATCTCGTTTCTCACTCAGCACAATAAATCTCGCTTCTTATCCTTTCTTGGGGTACCGCCGCTATATCGTGCAGGCGCGGTCCCGTAACGTTCTCTCTGTTCGCTAGGCCTCTGTCAGGATCCCACCCCTGACAGGGACCCCTCTGAATCTTCCCCTACAACACCCTCTGCCACAAGGTGTTGCCTGGTTCCAACCCAGCCAGCTTTCTGTCTAACTTCCTGCCTAACCCCCAGTTTTACCAGACTGTGAGGAGTGGCCTAATAAATAGAACCCTTAGCTCCCCCTGGAGGCCAGACTGTGAAATGTATTGGTGTCTGTGATACCTGGTCAGATGAACTCCTTCAGTGCCATCAGACGTACCATAGCCCCCCTTAGCGGCGGAGCCACAGTACTGCAATGACCAGGACTCTGGGGCGCTGCACTCCCCCCCGGTTAAATCCAGTACTCCTGGACTGGGAAGAAAACAACAATACATGTCAGCAAAAAGACATCCAATTTTGAAAATGCAAGTACAAGTAAACTTTTTAACAGAGCTTCCCTTTATGGGAGGTGAGGACACTTGAACGTTACAAACATGGTTAAATACTTTAAATAACTTTTCTTACCCAACCGGGTATTCTACTAAGTGCAAAATCTATGAACAATAATTTAACATTGCCTTTAAGGACGTACTCGCTAAATCCACTAAAGACCTTCTTATATCACATATAAGGCTAATTAACTTTTATGCATTCTCCTTCTTTAAATCTGCAGGACCGCCTGTCCTAACTGCTCCAGACCTACTGCCTCTCCTTTCTATACAGGACCGCCCCTTTCCGCCCGGGCCTACTGTCCTTCCACTACTATACACAGTATAGAACATATCATTTTTCTTTCAGTTCAAGATCACTGAGCCATCTCTATATGGCTCCTAAGAGGACTCACCACTAACCCCTACGGGTTCACTTCCTGTCCTCATTCTTCTATTAACATTATTAAACATTTCTTACAATCAACCAGTTAGCTACATATAACTTTTGCATATCAGCATTATCAGTACTTTCTTTCAAAACATCATCATTCTTTAAGTGCTTTTGATGAACATCCCCTTTAAGAGGGGACCAAGTCTCTATGAGGTAGTGCAACTTCTCAAGCTGCAAGTCTGTTTGCAGTAAGGACTCCGATGCTGGTTCTGCGACCAGTGTCTTTCGCTTATAAAACCAGTAGAGAGCACCTTTAAGAAGGTGCAAACTATTTACAAGATCAGTTTTTGAATCATTCACCGTCCATGATTCGGCAGTCTTTGATAACGGAGCAAAAATAGAAAACAAACAAAAGGCAATAGGGATCCCGGGTCAACAAAGGGATCCCTTTAAGAGTTAACCCTGGACGGGTTTTAGCAGCAAAACAGTGAAAACAATTAACTATGTACAATCAATAAAGCATTCTTGCTTACTTAGTCTTCTTGTAATGTAGGGGGTGGTCTCCGATCCACGGCCGATGCGGTGTCAGTACCAGTGGTTGATCTCTCAGGTGCTGTCAGATCACTCGGTGTCTGGATCTGAAGGCTAACCCTGTTTGCAAGTTCGGTAGCCGCCACAAGGCGGACGGTGGTGAGAGTAACAAGATCTGTCAAGCCCGGATCAGTCATGGTCGGGGCAACAGGTGACACCCCTTCTGGCTCACAGCGTCGGATATTCCGAGCGCACCACCCTTGCGCACTCCGGTGGCGGGTGTAGGTCACCTGATCCCCCTTCTGCAATGGGTCACCATATTGGTTACAGCAGGGAGTTTTCACGTCGTAACTAGTAACGAAGATGTCAGTCGGTAGTCCCGGTTCCTGTATGGAGCCCCAACGCCGCTTTGGGTGAAAGGCCAGCACAGTCCCCCGCTTTACCGCGTCTTTCCTGCCGTGCGCAGGCTTTGGGCGTCGTACCGCTATTGGATCAGTCTGTTCGGTCTCTTCTCGGTTTTTCCAATGTAGGATCAGACATTGTTTATACTGTTCCCAAGTGAGCACAGCGAGGGTGAGGCCCTCCTCCCGGGCTCCATCCGGCCCGGTCCAGGTGGTGTCCCACCGGAGGACCACCCCATCTGGGCCCACGTCCATGGGTTCTCCCATCTTGGTCGGTAGTGGAGGTACCAGCTTCCCCATCGCGTCGGGGGTGAGGATCACCCGTTCCACCGAGAGGAAACAGTTATTGCTGGGGCGAGGAGCGGTCACAGGAGCGGGATCGGTCAGGGGAGCCGGATCGGTCGGGGGAGCAGAATCGGCCGGGGGAGTAGGGGTGCCGTCCATACCTGCGCCTGATGTGATTCCACCGATGTCGATCTGTTCCGTTGACGAGGACACTGGAATCGGCTGCAGCCCGGACCGCGGCTCTTCCGGAGTGGCCTCTTGATGTGGCTCCGCCCTCCATGGTTCCGTGGCTGGGATAGGTAGGCTCAGCTCCTCCACTGGCGGCTCCAAGGAGTTCAGGTCCTTCACCGGCGGTGGATGCGAGTCCGCCTCTGATGGGTGTGGGTAAGCCGGGATCACTTCGCCGTTGCTCGGGAACTTGCTGCTCCTCATCGCTGTCTGGCATTCGGCGGCAACGCATGCACCTGGCTCCGCCATTTCTCCGAGGTCGAACTCCCTCTTCACCTTGTTCCCGCCGTTGCAAATCAGGGGGCGGTTCTCCTCTGCTGCTGGGCAAGTCGTCATCTCGCAGCAGAAGTCGGAGGGGGCGGTCGCTACTTCTTGCGCCGCTTTGGTAGTCTCCTCCCATGGCATGCCCTCCTTCTTCCTCTGCGCTCCCTGTGGCGCTGCAATGGCGGCGGGTTTTGGCAGGAACTTTTGGCGGCCAGTAGCACTACACAGTCTTTGCAATAAGTCACAGTCCAAGTACAATAAAGCACAGTTCCAAGGCACACATGACCTGATTCTTCAGGCTTAAGTAGATCCTGTTCGTGATGCCAAGTTGTAGCGCCCCCACTGCCGCAGGGCCGAGGGGTACCTGGTACCGGGCCTCTGAGTCTCTGCTCTGGGGTTGTCACGGTGGCTAGACCCGGTCCGTGACCCTGCTGAGGGGCGTACAATAATAGATGTGGATGGTGGTGGAGGTGCGGTGCAGTAAATAACGAAGACACCAGGTTGCAGTCTCTTTACCTCTTTACTGAAGGCTTCTGAGTCCTCAATCCGGAATACGGTTAACAGGGCTGCGCAAGTCCGGCCGGTCCGATGGCACCTCCAGAGTTCCCTTTGCAGGTGGAAATCTGTGCCTACCTTCCTGCGCTTGTGTTGTGGTCCTCCCCTGCTGTGCTTACGGGATAGTACCCCACAACTGTTGTGTCTGTTTCTCGTGTTCCCTCACAACTCGATTCTGATGTTCTCCCTCTACGTCCCCCTGATCTTACGGCTAGGACGCACCCGTATGACGGGAGGCTCGGAGCTCTTCCGGGACTCTTGCGTCGCCCCACTCCTGTTGTTACCCCCCTGTGTCTTCCTGGGTCTGGGTGAGACAGCCCGCCTGTAACTGACTGTCCTGCCGTTGGTTTGAAGTTTGGCTTGGAGCACTATACTTCCTCGGCGTTCCGGCCACCGGTTATGCGCCTCAATAGGATGTTGCCTCGTCTTACAGCACGACTCCTACTGGTATTCTCCTTGTTGCGTTGATCTCGTTTCTCACTCAGCACAATAAATCTCGCTTCTTATCCTTTCTTGGGGTACCGCCGCTATATCGTGCAGGCGCGGTCCCGTAACGTTCTCTCTGTTCGCTAGGCCTCTGTCAGGATCCCACCCCTGACAGGGACCCCTCTGAATCTTCCCCTACAACACCCTCTGCCACAAGGTGTTGCCTGGTTCCAACCCAGCCAGCTTTCTGTCTAACTTCCTGCCTAACCCCCAGTTTTACCAGACTGTGAGGAGTGGCCTAATAAATAGAACCCTTAGCTTCCCCTGGAGGCCAGACTGTGAAATGTATTGGTGTCTGTGATACCTGGTCAGATGAACTCCTTCAGTGCCATCAGACGTACCATAGCCCCCCTTAGCGGCGGAGCCACAGTACTGCAATGACCAGGACTCTGGGGCGCTGCACTTGGGTGAATGTGGACACCTCTCTCAGTAAAGCCTACATATGGGTTGGCCGGAACCACAAACAAAAAGAAAAAGAAAAGGCCATATATAATGGGGATCAACCAGACAGCATGGATTTGTGCAACAAACACAACTTTATTAAGGTGTAACACAGGACATAACCATTAAAAACATCTAAAAACAATTAGAAACAATGCCTGAAATGAGGCATATGCCTGTATACAAATAAGAGGGGAAATGGATGAAATAAAGGTACAGATAATCCTCAGACTCCTATATGGACAGTATATTAAACAGTACATATACCATATACACACACACATGGAACCTGTATAAGTCACATATTAAGAAAATAGTGGGTACTGAGGTACACAAGTAGGGGGTGCATGCAGTATAACAACTATAAATAGGTCACACAAAGGCCTGAATAAGGCCAAAGAGTATGGCAAACAGTAAATGCACATAGGTTGATAGTACTCATATATATTACATGAAAAATAACCCTGAATATTTCAATGCTAAAACAAGCAGATACAAACTTAAAGTACTGCACTCCAGGTGGACCAGCCATCTAGGTACAAAGCATGCACACCCATCATTTCCCCAAAGAAACAACAAAAGGGTATAATAACCCGGTATAAGTAACAGGCATAGAGCAAGAGCGAACACCCTACGCGTGTCGCCACTGCGGTGGCTTCATCAGGGGTGTAGTTTTCGCTACAAATGCCCATGTATAAATACCTTAAATTGCAGTGTGTAAGTTGACACAGCTGTGTTACTCCTCCTAAGCATGGCGGAGCGATAGTGGATAAACAGCATGAATCATTAGCCAGCATTACTCACTGCGCAGGCGCCAGCATGTCAGTGCCAGAGCCAATCGGCACTTAGTGTCAGAGAACACGTGCAGGCTGTGTCCGCACAATAGCATAAGTGGCATGCGATGGGATCCTACTCACAGCGGCGGGATATGCGCAGACGCCAATGTCCTAATACCCAACGACTTCCATTATTGACCGGCTATAGCCACTGCGCAGGCGCCGGCGTATTGATGCCGGAAAAGACCGGCGCATACCAACAATAGACGTATATAAGCCGCGTCCGCACATAGACATAGGCGGCAAATAGTAACGTCATATTCACAGCAGCTAGGTCTGCGCAGGCGCCGAGATGATAAAACCGGAAGTAACCGGTGCTAGGCAACAAAGAATCTATACAGACACATAAACGCAGCGCCTGCACAATAGCAACCAGAAGGTAGATGCCAGCAAAATGGTACATAAAGATACACACACATAGGACTATGTTGCGGTGCCAACATAGACGCACCTAGCAACATGTCTTGTACCCAATACAATACATAAAAATGCAGATGCCTGTGTATGGTAAAGGCTCTGGTGAACAGCAAACAAAGACGTTTTTAGAGATTAAAGCTATATAGTGATTTTAATGTAGTCACACAACTGTTATGTTACAGAATTCTCCAGCCATCCCAAAGTCACACAGAACCTGAGTGCCAAAGTATCAAACCCGCATGTATCCGTGTACTCCCCGAAGGTGGGCCAGACCCAGGGGAGACACATAATGTCAGAGTGGCAGCACTGATAGACGAGTGCAACATGCATAGCATTTTACTGATATAAAAACCTGCACCAGAATACATGTTAGCATGCACTGCGTGAGAATAGCTAGTACACATAGATTGCATGAGACACTCGCCCCCAAGTAGTTATAACATATTGATTAACGATTACAAAAAAAGGAACCATAGACCTGGGAGAGGGGAAGAACATATATCTCGCCATACCACTTAGCACACAAAAATCGCCAATGTATAGAAAGGCGAGTATATGTTACCGACGAGCATGGTTTCTAAAGAGCAAAATAACCTACCAGGGAGCTACATATGCTGTCCATATAGTTCAATTAAGTAATGAGGACCACAGGGTAGAAATGAAGGCACAATGTCTGAACATAACAGATATCAACTTTAAGCATTTAGATACCCCTAGGAAAGACTATATGGGGGCTTGACTGGAATAGCTGTACATAATCAAACCATCACACAGAATCATATGCATTTATAGAAGCCAGTGAACAGCAAGTCCTCATTTAGGCCCATCGGGGCCACACAGTTCAGGTCAAAAATCCACTTTGATTCACGTCTGAGTAATTCTGAGGTAATGTTACCACCTCTGATGTTTATGGGGACCTTATCCAGGCCCAAGATCCTAGTTCCATTCCAAAGCGAGTTGTGCTCCATCAGATAATGTGAAGCAACAGACGTAAGGGTCTTTCCTTTCGTTTTGTCTCTCTTTGCCATTGTGATATTCGAGAAATGTTGCTGGATTCTTTTCCTCAGTTCTTGCGTAGTTTGCTCCACGTAAACCTTTGGGCACGGACACACCAAGGCATAGACAATTTTTGGTCTTACAGTTAAAGTATGCTCTGGGGGCAATCTGCAAAGGTAAAGAGGGTAACAAAGCATTAGTGTCTCCAGCTGTGAAAGGGCAGATGTTACAATTACCGCACGGGAAGGTGCCACGAAAGCGAAATCCACTATTTGTGCTCACAGTGGGACGTTGAAAATGGCGAACCAAGTGTGATTAGATGTAATTAAAAACCACATGGTGAAGGGAGGAGTGCTCAGTCAGTAAGCTAACATAGAAATGACAGAAAACGACTGGCACATCCAAACTAGTGTGAATAGGTGCATACCAGGAGCAGCTATCTCCATATATAATATACAAAAAAAGGTTGCACTCTATCGTGCCAAAGCATGTCGAATATGAAATACATGAAATATGAATAGCAAAATGGATTTTTGAACATTAGGAAAAATATTTGTGAGACGCTTTGCACAGAATTTGGCCAAATAGTGTGAGCCCATCAACTATCATCAAGGTGGTCTCATTAACCTGATGGGTCCCTGACCTCCCTGTCCAAATGTGAACACTTACCGAAGGCTAATGTCTGTATGCTTGGGTGAATATGGACACCTCTCTCAGTAAAGCCTGCATATGGGTTGGCCGGAACCAAGTGTGATTAGATGTAATTAAAAACCACATGGTGAAGGGAGGAGTGCTCAGTCAGTAAGCGGCCAAATTCTGTGCAAAGCGTCTCAAATATTTTTCCTAATGTTCAAAAAGCCATTTTGCTATTCATATTTCATGTATTTCATATTCGACATGCTTTGGCACGATAGAGAGCAACCTTTTTTTGTATACTGCTATTTTTCAGACTAGCCCAATGGTCATTCTTTGTTATTTTCTGTAAAGTAGTTAAAAATGATCTACATTTCTCTTCATGTTTTGAATTAGAAAACAGTGTGCAATGTTCCCAATGCTGGAAATAAAAACTAGTAGAAAGATTTTGTGAATAACTCATGTTTTTGATCACACTGCTATTATTTTTACTGTATATGACTACTGGAGGCAGACATCCAGACGTAGTGGACTGTGTCTGAGTGTCCACCTCCAGAAGTCATATATGCCCGAAAATGATGCAAGACAGAGCACACATTTGCTCTACCGGCACCATTATAGTCAAAGGCGCATATGTCCAAATCCCGTTTTGCGTTGGGGTTCGGACACAATCCCCAACGGGACCCACGAACTTAAAGATAAGCTCAGTGTGGAAGCACCCTAAGGTAGAGCAGGGAGACATGGTCTGCGGCTTGCAGAACAACAGCTCCCGGGCGGAGTGATGTGATGACGACATTGCACCAGGGCTCTGATGTCCTATGTTTGTCCCGGCCCGATGATATTACAATGTCAGTCTACTTAGGACCTGCCGCTGAACTGGACCGGGTCACGTGGGTACATATATCATACAGAGTGGGGGCTGCTGTGGAGGCCATCATACAGTTTGAGGACTACTGTGGGGGTCATCATACAGTGAGGTGGCAATCTGTGTGGGGGCTAATGTAGGGCTACTAAGGGGCCATTGTACAGTGTGGGGGAAAATAAAGGGCTGTTAGACAGTGTGGAGGCTACTGTGGGGCCATCATACAGGTTGGGGGCATTATAATTTGTATAGGTGAGCTGTGGGGACACCATACTGTATATAGGAGAGCTTTGGAGACATCATATTGTATATAAGGTAGCTGTGAACTCATTATACTCTGTATAGGGGAGCTGTGATGACATCATTCTGTATAGAGGGGAGCTGAAAGTCAATCATACTATATATAAGGGAGCTGTCAGCAAACCATACTGTGTATAGGGGAGCTGTGCTGGCATTATACTGTGTATAGGGGAGCTATGGGGACATCATACTGTGCAGAGGAGAGCTGCGGGCTAACCATGCTGTGTATATGGGAGCTGTGAAGACATCATACTGTGTATACTGTGCACATATTGTTATAGGAACACTCAAGGTATGTGACTAGCAAACTGGCACACTGGGGACTTTATTAATTTCTAAAGGGCAAAATGTGGACATTTTTCTAGGGCACTAGCACAGGGCATTAACCCCTTTCTGTCATTGGACGTACTATTCCGTCCATGTGGGGTGGGCCCTACTTCCCAAGGACAGAATAGTACGTCCAGCGCGATCAGCCGCGCTCACGGGGGGAGCGCGGACATTCGCCGGGACTATCGCAGCTGACATCCGGCACTATGTGCCAGGAGCGGTCACGGACCGCCCCTGGCACATTAACCCCCGGCACACTCCGATCAAACATGATCGCAGTGTTCCGGCGGTATAGGGAAGCATCGCGCAAGGAGGGGGCTCCCTGCGGGCTTCCCTGAGACGATCGGTACAAGGCAATATGCTCACCTTGTACCGAGCGTCTCCTCCTTGCAGGCCCCGGATCCAAAATGGCCGCGGGGCTGCATCCGGGTCCTGCAGGGAGGTGGCTTCACAGCGCCTGCTCAGAGCAGGCGCCGGGAAGCCTGGAGCTGTGCACGTCAGATCGCTGATCTGACACAGTGCACAGCAAAGTGTCAGATCAGCGATCTGTCACTTTACTGTGATGCCCCCCTGGGGCAAAGTAAAAATGTAAAAAAAAAAAAAATTACATGTGTAAAAAAAAAAAATCCTAAATAAATAATAATAAAAAAAAAAATATTGTTCCAATAAATACATTCCTTTAGCTAAATAAAGAAACCAAAACAATAAAAGTACACATATTTAGTATCGCCGCGTCTGTAACGACCCAACCTATAAAACTGTTCCACGAGTTAACCCCTTCAGTGAACACCGTAAAAAAAACAAAAAAAAAAACGAGGCAAAAAACAACGCTTTATTATCATACCGCCGAACAAAAAGTGGAATAACACGTGATCAAAAAGACAGAAATAAATAACCATGGTACCGCTGAAAACGTCATCTTGTCCCGCAAAAGACGAGCTGCCATACAGCATCATCAGCAAAAAAATAAAAAAGTTATATTCCTCAGAATAAAGCGATGCAAAAATAATTATTTTTTCTATAAAATAGTTTATATTGTATAAAAGCGCCAAAACATAAAAAAAGATATAAATGAGGTATCGCTGTAATCGTACTGACCCGAACAATAAAACTGCTTTATCCATTTTACCAAACACGGAACGGTATAAACGCCCCCCAAAAAGAAATTCATGAATAGCTGGTTTTTGGTCATTCTGCCTCACAAAAATCGGAATAAAAAGCGATCAAAAAATGTCACGTGCCCGAAAATGTTACCAATAAAAATGTTAACTCGTCCCGCAAAAAACAAAACCTCACATGACTCTGTGGACCAAAATATGGAAAAATTATAGCACTCAAAAAGTGGTAACGCAAAAAAACATTTTTTGCAATAAAAAGCATCTGTTAGTGTGTGACGGCTGCCAATCAAAAATCCCCTAGAAAACGCGCTATAAATAGTAAATCATCACCCCCTTAGTTATGAAAAATTAAAAAAATGTATTTATTTCCATTTTCCCATTAGGGCTAGGGTTAGGGTTAGGGCTAGAGTTAGGGCTAGGGATAGGGTTAGGGCTAGGGTTAGGGCTAGGGTTAGGGCTACGGTTAGGGCTAGGGTTAGTGGATAGCCCCCAGAGTAGGGGCAATGGGTACTCGGTACCGGGTCCTTCTCAGTTCTGGGGATGTCGCGGTGGCCCGACCCGGTCCGTGGCCCCTTGAGGGGTGTCCAAAGATGTAAAGTTTGTCTGGTGTTCGTGACGCCACCTGTGGTATTCGGTCAGGGTGATCGATGCTGCTGAGGGGTCCACTGGGGTGATGTTATGGCAGCTAGATGGTATACCTTCCCACAGGTGAAGTGTATCCCCAGGGCTTCCCAGATGTGTAGGTGGTGATGGTGGACGATGTAAGGCGCAATGAATAATGAGGACACAAAGGTTGCAGTCTCTTTACCTTTTACTGAAGACTTCAGCGTCCACAGTCCAGAGTACCATTCACAGGGCAGGCAGAGTCCAGCTGGTCCGAAGGCATATCCAGAGTTCTCTTAACCAGGTGGAAATCAGTAGCCTTCCTACTAGCGCCTGTGTGTTGTAGTACTTCCCTGCTGAGCACCATGGGATAGTCCTCACAACTTTCGTGGATGTTTCTGATGTTCTCTCTCTCTCTGTCCCCCAGATGTTATGGATAGGACTGGGATAGCCTGGGGCTTGTTTGTAGGGACCCTAGAGATGCCCTGACCCCCACAATTTGCCACCGTGTCTTCTTAGGTATTAAGGTCGGGCAGCCAACTTGGAATTGACTGTCCTGCCGGTCTCTGAAGTAATGCGTAGAGTCAATTACTCCCTCGGTGTTCCAGCCACCGGCTATGCGCCTCAGATGGAGGCTGCCGATCTTGGGGCAGGACTCCTCCCGGTATTATCTCCTTGTGCTGTGACTTCGTTTCTCACTCTCCACAATACAATTCCTTTCTTGTCCTTTCTTAGAATGCTGCCGCACGTGGGGCAGGCGCAGCTCCGTAGCTTTCTATCCCGTGCTAGGCCTCTGTCAGGATCCCACCCCTGACAGGGACCCTCTGTCTGCAGCTCAGATGTTCCTCCTTTCCCCCCCCTGTCTGCCTGACAGGTCCTCTCTTGGTCAAACACAGGCAGCTTCTGACTCACTTTCTATCCAACCCACCAGTTTTACCCATATGTGAGGAGTGCCCTAATAGATAGAAGCAAGGCTCCCCCTGGTGGACTGGAGTGTGAAGTGTAGTGTGTGACTTGTGATACCTGGAAAGATGAACTCCTTTAGTACCATCAGACGTAATTCCTGGTGGAAGAGCAACATCACTGCAAAGACCAGGACTCTGGGGCGCTGCATTAGGGCTAGGGTTAGGGCTATGGCTAGGGTTAGGGTTGGGGCTAGGGCTAGGGCTACAGTTACGGTTAGGGTTGGGGCTAAAGTTAGGGTTGGGGCTAAAGTTAGGATTAGGGTTTGGATTACATTTACGGTTGGGAATAGGGTTGGGATTAGGGTTAGGGGTGTGTCAGGGTTAGGGGTGTTGTTAGGGTTACAGTTGAGATTAGGGTTAGGGGTGTGTTTGGATTAGGGTTTGTTATAATTGGGGGGTTTCCACTGTTTAGGCACAGCAGTGGCTCTCCAAACGCGACATTGCGTCCGATCTCAATTCCAGTCAATTTTGCATTGAAAAGTCAAACGGCGCTCCTTCCCTTCCGAGCTCTCCCTTGCGCCCAAACAGTGGTTTACCCCCACATATGGGGTATCAGCGTACTCAGGACAAATTGTACAACAACTTTTGGAGTCCAATTTCTTCTCTTACCCTTGGGAAAATAAAAAATTGGGGGCAAAAAATCATTTTTGTGAAAAAATATGATTTTTTATTTTTATGGCTCTGCATTATAGACTTCTGTGAATCACTTAATGGGTCAAAGTGCTCACCACACATCTAGATAAGTTCCTTAGGGGGGTCTAATTTCCAAAATGGTGTCACTTGTGGGGGGTTTCAATGTTTAGGCACATCAGGGGCTCTCCAAACGCAACATGGCGTCCCATCTGAATTCCAGTCAATTTTGCATTGAAAAGTCAAATGGCACTCCTTCGCTTCCGAGCTCTGCCATGCTCCCAAACAGTGATTTACCCCCACATATGGGGTATCGGCATACTCAAGACAAATTGTACAACAACTTTTGGGGTCCATTCTCTCCTATTACCCTTGGTAAAATAAAACAAATTGGAGCTGAAGTAAAATTTTTTTGCTTTTAAAAGTTAAATGTTCATTTTTATTTAAACATTCCAAAAATTCCTGTGAAACACCTGAAGGGTTAATAAACTTCTTGAATGTGGTTTTGAGCAACTTGAGGGGTGCAGTTTTTAGAATGGTGTCACACTTGGGTATTTTCCATCATATAGACCCCTCAAAATGACTTCAAATGAGATGTGGTCCCTAAAAAAAAATGGTTTTGTAAAAATGAGAAATTGCTGGTCAACTTTTAACCCTTATAAATCCCTAATAAAAAAAAAATTTTGGTTCCAAAATTGTGCTGATATAAAGTAGACATATGGGAAATGTTAATTATTAAGTATTTGTGTGACATATCTCTGTGATTTAATTGTATAAAAATTGAAAGTTGGAAAATTGCGAAATTTTCAAAATTTTCGCCAAATTTCCATTTTTTTCACAAATAAACGCAGGTAATATCAAAGAAATTTTACCACTATCATGAAGTACAATATGTCACGAGAAAACAATGTCAGAATCACCAGGATCCGTGGAAGCGTTCCAGAGTTATAACCTCATAAAGGGACAGTGGTCAGAATTGTAAAAATTGGCCCGGTCATTAACGTGTAAACCACGTAAAGGGGTAAAGGGGTTAATACATACTATGGGTCAGTTTTACCATCTAGAGGGCAAAAATGAGGCATTTCACTTTGTAACAGGCAAGGTACGGTATGTTCTGCAGGACTGATATTCACCACTATGTGGTCACCATATGGCAGTGATATCAGTCCTGGTCTTTGTATAGAGATATATTTTCAGTAACAGTGCGGTGATGTGCTGAGGTTCTCCTACATCCTCTATTAGGTTGCGCCAATGTAACATGATTACCTGGTTAGGGGCCCACTCAGAGGTTTTGTCTCCCCTGAGCTGGCTGAACCCGTCTACGCTCTGATTCACTGTCAGGATTCGGCTCAGCTTGTCGGTTCCAGCAGTCCCCACATAACCATTCATATATATTCATACTTACAGTCACAGGATAACTACTCAAACTACTTAACCTGTGTATATGATGGGCCGCTAAACAGGATTTTTGCAGGAAAACCTAGATTTGCTGCTAAATAGATAAATAGATGATCGATGATAGATAATAGATAGATATAGGGTAGAGTGATAATAGATAGATGATAGATAGATCTAAGAAAATAGATAGATAATAGTAAAAAAAAAAAAAGAGAAAGGTTGGTACAGCCGAAATGTTGCCACACCTTATGGGCTAATAAAGTCCACTTTTTTCATTATTTATTGGACTGCTGCCTCTTTTTTTCTTTTTTGTTATTTATATTTTTATTATATTTTTATTATTTATACAAATGGACATTTGTTTGGAGGGCCTAGCACCCCGAGTTCATCTATACCATGCTGTTCCATTTTTTCTTCTAGATAATAGATAGACAGAGATAGATAATAGATATATAATAGATAAATAGATAATAGATATATAATAGATAGATAGATAGATAGATAGATAGATAGATAGATAATAGATAGATTATTATTATTATTTATTATTATTGTGCCATTTATTCCATGGCGCTTTACATGTGAAGAGGGGTATAAATAATAAAAACAAGTACAATAATCTTGAACAATACAAGTCACAACTGGTACAGGAGGAGAGAGGACCCTGCCCGCGAGGGCTCACAATCTACAAGGGATGGGTGAGGACACAGTAGGTGAGGATAGAGCTGGTCATGCAGCGGTTTGGTCGATCGGTGGTTACTGCAGGTTGTAGGCTTGTCCGAAGAGGTGGGTCTCAGGCTCTTTTTGAAGATTTCGATGGTAGGCGAGAGTCTGATGTGTTGTGGTAGAGAGTTCCAGAGTAGGGGTGATACGCGAGAGAAATCTTGTATGTGATTGTGGGAAGAGGAGATGAGAGGGGAGTAGAGAAGGAGATCTTGTGAGGACCGGAGGTTGCGTGCAGGAAAGTACCGGGAGACGAGGTCACAGATGTATGGAGGAGACATTTTGTGGATGGCTTTGTACGTCATGGTTAGGCTTTTGTACTGGAGTCTCTGGGTAATGGGGAGCCAGTGAAGGGATTGACAGAGGGGAGAGGCCGAGGAATAGCGGGAGACAGGTGGATTAGTCGGGCAGCAGAGTTTAGAATAGATTGGAGGGGTGGGAGAGTGTTCGAGGGGAGGCCACAGAGCAGGAGGTTACAGTAGTTGAGGAGGGAGATGATGAGGGCATGGACTAGGGTTTTTGCAGATTCTTGGTTTAGGAATGTACGGATCCGTGAAATATTTTTGAGTTGAAGGCGGCAGGAAGTGGAAAGTGCTTGGATATGCTGTTTGAAGGCGAGATCAGTGTCAAGGATTACCCCGAGGCAGCGAGCTTGTGGGACTGGGGAGAGTGGGCAGCCATTTACTGTAATGGATAGGTTCATTGGGGGAGTCGCGTGAGATGGGGGAAAGACAATGAATTCTGTTTTGTCCATGTTAAGTTTCAGAAATCTAGCGGAGAAGAAGGATGAAATAGTGGACAGACATTGTGGGATTCTGGTTAGTAGGGTGGTGATATCTGGTCCAGAGATGTAGATCTGTGTGTCATCAGCATAGAGATGATACTGAAAAACGTGAGATTCTATGAGGTGTTCCAGGCCAAGAGTGTAAATGGAGAAGAGCAAGGGCCCAAGGACTGAACCTTGTGGGACTCGGACAGATAGGGGGCTAGGTGAGGAGGTGGTGTGTGAGTGGGAGACGCTAAATGTCCGGTCTGTTAGGTATGACGAGATCCTGCATAGGGCCAAGTCTGTGATGCCAAGGAATGAGAGGGTCTGTAGTAATAGGGAATGGTCCACTGTGTCAAAGGCAGAGGACAGGTCCAGGAGGAGGAGGACAGAGTAGTGTCGCTTGGCCTTGGCAGGTAATAGGTCATTGGTGACCCTAGTTTGGGCAATTTCAGTGGAGTGGTGTGACCGGAAGCCTGAGTGTAAGCGGTCAAAGAGGGAGCAAGAAGTAGATGGGAGGACAGTTCAAGATGGACGTGTTGCTCCAGTAGTTTTGAGGCATAAGGGAGAAGTGATATAGGGCGATAGCTAGATACAGAGAATGGATCAAGAGAAGGCTTTTTGAGGATAGGTGTGATTGAGGCATGTTTAAAGCTTGAGGGGAAAACACCATAGATAAATGATAGATAAATAATAGATAGATAATAGTTACAGACAGATAATAGATAGATAATAGTTATAGATAATAGATGATAGATAGATAATATATAGATAATAGTTATAGACAGATAATAGATGGATAATAGATATATAGATAGATATAGATAGATAATACTTATAGATAGATAATAGATGATAGATAATAGATAGATGATAGATTGATAGATGATAGATAGCTTGATAGATGATAGATAATAGATGATAGATAGATATATAATATATATAATAAATAGATATATAATAGATAGATAAATGATACATAGATAAATAATAGACAGATAATAGATAGATAGATATAGATAGATAATAGTTATAGATAGATAATAGATTGATAGATGCTAGATAGATAGATTGATAGATGATAGATAATAGATAGATAGATGGATGATAGATAGAATAGATGATAGATAGATAACTAGATAATAGATATATAATATATAATAGATACAGTTAGGTCCATATATATTTGGACAGAGACAACATTTTTCTAATTTTGGTTATAGACATTACCAGAATGAATTTTAAACAATTCAGATGCAGTTGAAGGTCAGACTTTCTGCTTTCATTTGAGGGTATCCACATTAAAATTGGATGAAGGGTTTAGGAGTTTCAGCTCCTTAACATGTGCCACCCTGTTTTTAAAGGGACCAGAAGTAATTGGACAATTGACTCCAAGGTTATTTCATGGACAGAGGTGGGCAATCCCTTCGTTATGTCATTCTCAATTAAGCAGATAAAAGGCCTGGAGTTGATTTGAGGTGTGGTGCTTGCATTTGGAAGGTTTTGCTGTGAAGTAAACATGCGGTCAAAGGAGCTCTCCATGCAGGTGAAACAAGCCATCCTTAAGCTGTGAAAACAGAAAAAACCCATCCGAGAAATTGCTACAATGTTAGGAGTGACAAAATCTACAGTTTTGGTACATCCTGAGAAAGAAAGAAAGCACTGGTGAACTCATCAATGCAAAAAAGACCTGGGTGCCCACGGAAGACAACAGTGGTGGATCATCGCAGAATAATCTCCATGGTGAAGAGAAACCCCTTCACAACAGCCAACCAAGTGAACAAAACTCTCCAGGAGGTCGGCGTATCAATATCCAAATCTACCATAAAGAGAAGACTGCATGAAAGTAACTACAGAGGGTTCACTGCACGGTGCAAGCCACTCATAAGCATCAAGAATAAAAAGGCTAGACTGGACTTTGCTAAAAAACATCTAAAAAAGCCAGTACAGTTCTGGAATAACATTCTTTGGACAGATGAAACCAAGATCAACCTCTACCAGAATGATGGAAAGAGAAAAGTATGGCGAAGGCGTGGTACAGCTCATGATCCAAAGCATACCACATCATCTGTAAAACACGGCGGAGGCAGTGTGGTGGCTTGGGCATGCATGGCTGCCAGTGGCACTGGGTCACTAGTGTTTATTGATGATGTGACACAGGACAGAAGCTGCCAAATGAATTCTGAGGTATTCAGAGCCATACTGTATGCTCAGATCCAGCCAAATGCAGCCAAACTGATTGGTCGTTGTTTCTTACTACAGATGGACAATGACCCAAAACAAAGCCAAAGCAACCCAGGAGTTTATTAAAGCAAAGAAGTGGGATATTCTTGAATTGGCAAGTCAGTCACCTGATCTCAACCCAATTGAGCATGCATTTCACTTGTTAAAGACTAAACTTCAGACAGAAAGGCCCACAAACAAACAGCAACTGAAAACCACCACAGTGAAGGCCTGGCAGAGAATCAAACAGGAGGAAACACAGCATCTGGTGATGTCCATGAGTTCAAGACTTCAGGCAGTCATTGCCAACAAAGGGTTTTCAACCAAGTACTAAAAATGAACATTTTATTTAAAATTATTTAATCTGTCCAATTACTTTTGGTCCCTTTAAAAACAGGGTGGCACAAGTTAAGGAGCTGAAACTCCTAAACCCTTCATCCAATTTTAATGTGGATACCCTCAAATAAAAGCTGAAAGTCTGAACTTCAACTGCATCTGAATCGTTTTGTTTACAATTCATTGTGGTAATGTCTATAACCAAAATTAGAAAAATGTTGTCTCTGTCCAAATATATATGGACCTAACTGTATATAATAGATAGATAAATGATAGATAGAAAAATAATAGATAGATAATAGTTATAGACAGATAATAGATAGATAATAGATACATAGATAGATAATAGATAGATATAGATAGATGATAGATAATACTTATAGATAGATAATAGATGATAGATAATAGATAGATGATAGATTGATGATAGATAATAAGAATTGAAAGACAGACAGACATGGGCCAATCCCATCCGGCTTTTCCTTAGTATATCCCTTTGCACCCTAGCACTTTGAGGCCAGGAGCTGCCTCTCTTTTCTATAGCCTCTCTCTAGCTGACTCCTGTGAGATGGCTCTCCTCTCCTCTCCGTGCAGGCGCACAGGTGTCTGATTAGCTATGATACCTACATGTGTCAGACTATGCTAGTAGGGTATAAGCATTGTTACCGCCATCCCCCCGCCAGAGCCTGCTGTGCCCACCTCCCTGCTCCCTGATCCTGGGGGTGACCTTGCTGAGCAGCACTCCCTCTGCCTGATAGGCTGGATCTGTCTGCTGCCCCCAGATGGCTTCTCCTCCTTCCCCCCGTCCATGTAGGAGCTGTGTGGAGGGCCTGCAGCACGCATGCACATGATAGGAGGCAGTACACACCATACTGGCCCGTGCAAGGCTGAGGAGCAGTTCAGCAGCGCGGATCCTGGACAGCAGCCTTTGGAAAGCAATCAGGATTATTCTAGGAGACGGCTGCTGATCCGCAGAAGCTCTGACATTCCCCTGTAGCCTGGGATTTGGGAACACTATGGACAGACGCCATTGCCAGGAGGAACATGCTGGTGGCAGCAGTGATGGCCAAAGGGAGGAACCCAGGTAGCAAGAGCCATATCCCCAGCATCATGCATGAGACCCCTGTCATCTCCCACCAACCATTCCTGCTTTCCTCTTCTCTCCATTTCCTGGGCTGTCACTGCTCAGTGATCTCTGCCATCACTATCTCTTTCCATAAGTCATAATTCATGTCATATGCTATTATTATTATTATTATTATTATTATTGCAGCTTATTCCCCATTTCTGCCCCTTCTTACATCACATCTGCTCCCCCCAGTGTATGAAATGCATCATTAGCGCTTTCCTCTCCATGATGTGACATCTGCTCCCATGTTACGTGTCAATTAATGTAGTTAGTATCTGTGTGCTGTGTGGTGACATTGCTGCTGTCCTGGGACTGATACAGATCATTGTTTTCGTAAATATTTACAGTTAATAAGTAAAACAACAAAACAAACTGTTTCCATGTGATAATGTTAGTTTTCTTAGTTTCAAGCCATGCACAGAAATAGATTTAATTTGCCTTTCTATTTCTGCACTGTTAAGAAAGCAATAGCTACAGATGTAGCAGAGCTGATGTTTCACACAACTGGGGCTTTGTGCTACAAAACCTTTACAAAGTCATAAGACAGATAAGAATTAGTGACGTTGTGCCACATTACAAATTCAGCTCTTCTAGGTTTGGGTTTAATAGTGTTGTCATGAAACCAAACATATATGTCTACAGTACTGTGCAGGTGTGGAAAAATGCTGCTACGGAAGAATGATCTCATAAATAGAAATGTGAAGCGTTTATTGTTATCAGCAAAATGCAAAGTGAATGAAGAAAAGAGAAATCTAAATCTCATCAATCTTTAGTGGCCGCCCTTTGCCTTCTTCTAGATTCACTTATACACAGTATTTGAAGGAAGTTGGCAGAAGGTTGTTCCAGACATCTTGGGGAACTGACCACAGATCTGTGGATGTCACTTGTACAAAACCTTGTGTCTCTCCATGTGATCCCAGATGCTGAGATCAGGGCTCTGTGGGGCCAGATCATCACTTCCAGGACTCCTTGTTCATCTTAATCTGTTATATACGGTAGATATTAAAAGGTTATTCCCTTGTAGACAAGCTATCCACTATTAATCATTTGCTGATCACTGGCGCGCCAAACGCTGGGACCCCCAGCAACCCTTAGTTGAAGATTTGGAACCTGTAGAACCGGGCTCTGTATCCTTGTCCTGAATAGAGGAAAGTGAATGTGCTGCCTAAGCTCCATTCATTGTCTATTGGACTACAAAGCACAGTACTTGGCTATGTTCTGCAGTACCATAGACTATGAATGTAATGGAGATCAAGCTCCTCCAATCCTTTCAGGACAAAGCTGCAGAGCCCCATTCTCAAGTTTCCAAAGGATAATCTCAGGATTGCTGGAAGACAGAACCCCAGTTATCAGCAAGTTGTCCACCAGAACCCCAGTTATCAGCAAGTTGTCCACTATTCTATGTTCTATGGATAGGGAATAATTTGCTTATTTGGAAACAACCCTCACATTATGAGGAAGATTGTACTTTCCCATGATATAAAAGGCCTGCCTATCTACTGTAGGAGCAGCTGTTACCTGTAATTAGTCAGTGTAATGAGTACTGCATGTACACCACACATGTCAAACTCTGGCCCACAGGGTGAGTATATTTGGCCTGTGACACAAGGCAGCTTCCCTGAGTATATTTGGTCTGCAACTTTCAATATCGTACTTTCACCTGTCATCGCACTTTCAACTATATTGGCAGCCTAGATGCCGATACAGGTGAAAGCAGGGAGCGTCAGCTGATGCTCCCCCTCCCATGTCTGATGTATCAGTGCAGTGGGTGCAATGATCATTACAGTATGCTTGCTGCTACAAGGTATGCAGAGGATCTGAAGACACCATGAGGAGACCGGAGTAGTGGGAGAACGAGCAAACGTGAGTATTTGTTTAAATGTGAGGCACATTATACTGTATGGAGCACTTTCTGGGGAGCATTATACTGTGTAGAGGACTGTGTGGGGCCCTTTATACTCCATGGAGCACTATGTGAGGCCATTATACTACATGGAGCAGTATATGGGGCCATTATACTGTATGGAACACTATGTGCGGCCATAATACTGTATGGAGGACTATGTGGAGCTATTATACTGTTAGGAGCACTATGTGGGGCATATGCAGTATAGAGCACTATGTTGGGCCATTACACTGTATGAAGCGCTATGTTGGGCCATTATACTATATGGAGTACTATGTGGGGCTATTATACTGTAAAGAGCACTCTGTGGAGCCTTTATACTGTATGGATGACAATGTGGGGCCTATTATACTGTATGAAGTACTATGTGGAGCCCATTATACTGTATGCAGCACTATGTGGGGCCCATTATACTGTATAGAGCACTATGTGAGGCCATTATAATGCATGGCGCAAAATGTGGGGCAATTATACTGTATGGAGTACGTGTTATTGGCTGTTGGGCACACATGAATTGGACAATTTATGAGCTCAGTATCTTAATTTTTAACTTATTTTCTACAGCGCTAATGCAATTCCAATTTCATATATTCAATGTTTGCATTCTGTAGGGTTACAGAGTGCAGATTTAATTTGTTACTTATATATGGAAGTGGCTCTCTCAGCTTGCTGTTCACACTTGTCTTTCTGTTTAGAAGTGACGGTCAGTCTTTTGACCTTTGTCAGTTGAGGCACAGGTTTGGGGAGCTGAGTTTCTTTAGGTTGCAGCCTGTCCTGACGGACTGTCTTTTGAATTATGCGATGGTTCATTTTCTTACATTGTTGGAGAATCTCTATAAAGGAGCTGTTTGGTGTAAACAAGTTGTCTCCCATTCACGAGAAAAGTGATAACGTATTGATTGGTGGGGTCTGACGACTGGGTCTTGCACCGATAACCAAATGGTGACATTTTTCCATGAAGGGGCACTCTTATCCCTGTTACAAAATGGGGCAACAGGGAAGATGTCTGAGCACTGCTCCAATCAATCTTTATGGGGCTGCCAGAAAAAGCAGAAATCAGCCCTGTAGGGAAGGAATGGAGCGGCGGTCGGGCATGTGAACTGCTGCTCCATTCTATAATGGGAATAGAAGTGTCTTATTCTGCCGATCAGTGCAGGTCCCAAGGTCGGACCCCCATTGATCAACATATTATCACCATGGATAATTAGTAATGACAAGATGCTAAAAAATGGCAAAAATATGGATCCTGTGCCACCTTTGTGCACATGCTCTCCTTGGCACTGCATCTCTGTTCCAACGCAGGTCTGTTAGCTTGAATAGGGACAAGATCCGGGAAATAATATTGATCTTCTCCTCTCGATTTATACAGAAGATGTCTATGCTGACCTGCACATATAGGGTATGTCACTGAGTGGAAGAATTTGGTTATTTGGGAATTAACCCATAACTGCATTAGAGCATGTGCCAATCAATGGTTGCAGGATTGCTGCGGGTTGCCATGTCAGCCAGGAGCCTGCTGAAGGTTCGGATGTCTGCCATGTTGATACACCTGTGAAGCCTAGCCATAGGCTTGGCTTCAAAGAAGACCATGATATGCCCTACATACTGAAATATGTAAAAAAAAAAAGCAACCAATCAGGTTCAAGTCCCCTAAGTGAAAACAAAGTTTTACAATTATTTTTAAAAAATAAAAACATACCGTAAATATTAATTCTTTCTCCCCACATTCCTGACCCATATTTAAAAATAAAGAAATTAAGGAAAAAAATATTTGAGATATCTGGTGCTATCCATAAGTCTTATCTATGAAAATATAGAATTGTTAAAACTGTATGTCAAATAGTATCTAAGATAAGAACACAATGAGCAAATACCCTGTAATAAGTAAATAAATAGTAATAGTGCATTTAAAAAACATAGGATCCATCCCGATTGGGTACACCTTGTCGCTGTGAGATGGCTTTTAGGCTTTTTTGATCACAATGGTGTCACATAAGTACCCTACATAATTTGCATGCACTATTACTATTTATTCTTTTACTACTGCAGGTTATTTGCTCATTTTGTTTTTATCTTAGGTTCTGTCTATTAAGTAGCCACAGTGTGAACGTGTACCTACATATTGCCCTTATATCAAGATACCGTATTGGGCGGTTTATAAGATGCACTCGAGTATAACACTCACCCCAAATTTTGAGGCGAAAAATAGGAAAACTTTTGTAATAAAATGGTGCTTCTCATAATCCATGCGTCTTATTGCTTACCGGGGGTGGTGGCTGTGGTGAAGTGGGGTCCCAGGGTTGCTGCTGGTGTTCAGTGGTGCAGGCCGCAGTGGAGCAGGGTCCCAGGTTCGCTGCTGGAGGAGGCAAGAGTGGCGCTGCGGGTGTCCGGAGGTGTGGGGGCTCCGCTGACATTTTGTGAAGGCCTAGAACCCCCGCACTGTTTACTATGCTGTGGTGGACGCCGGGAAAATGGCTGCTGGGCCGGCGCATGCGCAGATGGAGATCTTGGTGCCGAGACCTGCACCTGCGCCACATCTGTGGCAATTTTTCTGGAGACATCGCGTAGAAGGCAGGCACGGATGGAGATCTCGGCTTTCCTCCATCTACGCCTGTGCCAAGTTAGAAGCCAGACTCCGGAAGAAGAATGGTGGCCACCATATGCCACTGCTACAGGGCTACCGCTCGCCACCGTTCCACCACTGCACACCGTAGGACTACTGCATCACCACCGCAACACCCCAGCTCTAGGGCCGCAGCATTGACCCCTCGGTAAGAACAGTGTTTGATTTATAAGACGCACCCCTATTTTCCCCCTAATTTTGGGGATCATAAACGTGTGTCTTATAATCCGAAAAATATACGTATATTCTGGCTCATTCCTTTAGTTTTACCATATGGCAAATGTTGTCAAGAAAAAAAAACATCGAACAGCCAAAATTGGTATATTTTGGCAGGCACACCACCCCCAAAATGCAATAAATAGAGCTCTAAGGGTTGTATGTACCCCAAAATAGTACAATTAAAAATAACAGCTCGGCATGTAAAACTAGCAAGCTACCATATAGCTCCACTGATTAAAAAGTTATGTGTGACATAAACCAATTTTGTTAGCAGTTCAGGAATCAGGACCAGGATATTTTGCTTCCCCCAGACCATTGATATGTTCGGGTTTTATCATGCATGTGCTTTCAACTCTAAAAAATGATCATTAGGATAGTCATATAGTGTTTGACTAATTTCTTTCATGGTAGAAGAGGATTAATTTTTATGTTATTTTTATAAACAAGTTTTTTTTTTACAGATTTTATAGAAAAATGTAAAGAAAAATAGAAAATAACATAAGTGCCTATTTTTATTTGCTTATTTTTTTTACAACCATAAGGAACCATTTGAATAACATTTTAAATTATGTACTCATTTACATAGAGTTATATATATATATATATATATATATATATATATATACATACACTGCTCAAAAAAATAAAGGGAACACTAAAATCCCACATCCTAGATACCGCTGAATGAAATATTCCAGTTGTAAATCTTTATTCCTTACATAGTGGAATGTGTTGAGAACAAAACCTAAAAATGATCAACGTAAATCACAACTAATATCCCACGGAGGTCTGGAGTTGGAATGATGCTCAAAATCAAAGTGGAAAATGAAGTTACAGGCTGATCGAACTTCAGTGGAAATGCCTCAAGACAAGGAAATGATGCTCAGTAGTGTGTGCGGCCTCCACGTGCCTGTATGACCTCCCTATCACGCCTGGACACGCTCCTGATGAGGCGGCGGATGGTCTCCTGAGGGATCTCCTCCCAGACCTGGATTAAAGCATCCGCCAAGTCCTGGACAGTCTGTGGTGCAACGTGACGCTGGTGGATGGTGCGAGATATGATGTCCCAGATGTGTTCAATCGGATTCACGTCTGCGGAACGGGCAGGCCAGTCCATAGCTTAAATGCCTTCATCTTGCAGGAACTGCTGACACACTCCAGCCACATGAAGTCTGGCATTGTCCTACATTAGGAGGAACCCAGGGCCAACCACAACAGCATATGGTCTCACAAGGGGTCTGAAGATCTCATCTTGGTACCTAATGGCAGTCAGGCTACCTCTGGCGAGCACATGGAGGGCTGTGTGGCCCTCCAAAGAAATGCCAACCCACACCATTACTGACCCACTGCCAAACCGGTCATGCTGAAGGATGTTGCAGGCAGCAGATCACTCTCCACGGCGTCTCCAGACTCTGTCACATCTGTCACATGTGCTCAGTGTGAACCTGCTTTCATCTGTGAAGAGCACAGGGTGCCAGTGGCGAATTTGCCAATCCTGGTGTCCTGTGGCAAATGCCAAGCGTCCTGCACGGTGTTGGGCTGTGAGCACAACCCCCATCTGTGGAAGTCGGGCACTCAGTCCATCCTCATGGAGACAGTTTCTAACCATTTGTGCAGACGCATGCACATTTGTGGCCTGCTGGAGGTCATTTTGCAGGGCTCTGGCAGTGCTCCTCCTGTTCCTCCTTGCACAAAGGCTGAGGTAACGGTCCTGCTGCTGGGTTGTTGCCCTCCTACGGCCCCCTCCATGTCTCCTGATGTACTGACCTGTCTCCTGGTAGCACCTCCAGCCTCTGGACACTACGTTGACAGACACAGCAAACCTTCTAACCACAGCTCGCATTGATGTGCCATCCTGGATGAGCTGCACTACCTGAGCCACTTGTGTGGGTTGTAGAGTCCGTCTCATGATACCACGAGTGTGAAAGCACAAATGACATTCAAAAGTGACCAAAACATCAGCCAGAAAGCATTGGTACTGAGATGTGGTCCGCGGTCCCCACCTGCAGAACCACTCCTTTATTCAATGTGTCTTGATAATTGCCAATAATTTCCATCTGTTGTCTATTCCATTTGCACAACAACATGTGAAATTGATTGTCAAACAGTGTTGCTTCCTAAGTGGACAGTTTGATTTCACAGAAATTTTATTTACTTGGATTTATATTCTGTTGTTTAAGTGTTCCCTTTATTTTTTGAGCAGTGTATATAGCCAAGACCCCTGAGATTCTCCAGCGCTATAACTTTATTTCTCTGCGCCGTTAAAAAGTGACGCTGAGGAATAAGTACCCTTAACTGCCGTGGTTAAAAGGCGTATTGGCGGTCATTAAGGGGTTATTATATTAGCAAATTATTTTTATTGCTGATTTCCCCTGTTATTGGGGCTGATATATTGGTCCTAGTTACAGGGAACTTCAGCATAATAGCGCTGAATGAGTCTCCTGCTCCCTCTCTATACCCAGTGACCACATGACCGATGGTTCATCTGAGGAAAGACTGTAGGCGATTCCTATACTGAATACACAGAGCTTGTTCAGTGCTGTGAATACAGCAATCAGGAATGCAGAGATGGTAATAAACCATCGCTGCCTTCTCCAGCAGTTCACTCTGCACTTACAGCGCAAACCGCACGAATGTTTCAACCAAGCACAGGCACTGGGTGCACCCTTGGTATGTCTGAGCAGTTCATGGCACCTCTCCATCTACTTGTTTTCTATATGTCCACCCCCTCTTGTGCCTGTAAAAGCAGAGCTATCAATCAAAGTAAAGAAGTAGGCGAAATGGTAATCTAAACTGTTTGGGCACATCAAAAGTGCACCGAGCATCATTGCTTGGTTTGAACAGTCTTCTTGTGCTGACAGACTCCCTTTAAGATTAACTAATAGAAAAGAATTAATTTATTTAAAGAGAAACCTGAAGTCCCGATAAGATTTTTCATACAAATGATGTGATAAAACCTGAGCAATGGATTAAAGGGATATTCTCAAGTTTGGAAGTCTATTGGATAAAGAATAAAGCTGTGATCACTAGGGGTCCGAACACTAGGATCCTGATCGATTCTGAGAACTGATGCTCTGAACAGTCCTGTGTGAATGGAGCAGTGGTCAACCATGTGCATCTCCGCCATATTCATTTTTAAAAGAGTGCTGAAGACCAGCTGAACACTGTGCTGGATGGAGCGGTTGTGCGCCTCATTGACCACTGCTTCATTTGCACCTGCTCTCGGCATAGATGGGCATCCCAGGGGGTAGGACCCCCCCGGGATCAGGGAGGATGGGATAAGGAATACACAATAATACTAGTAGTCTGACTATAAAATAACTTTTCTCATCATGAAGTGTATAACTTACTAATGAAGTTACGTTAGACCAATGGATGGTTGTTTCTCCATCCCTGGTCCTTTGCTTCCATTTCTGCTCTCGTATAAGAAAAAAAAACAATGACAATTTTAACAAAATGTCTAAATCAGGTCCAAAGATCTTCCCTGAAATGTGGGTTATTTTTATCCTTGTACAGAGGAAGAATCACATCTTAATTACCGTTTTCAAGCACATCCAAGTAAATGAACCATGTCTGGATGTGGTTGCCAGGCACTTTAAATAAATATGGCTGTGCGGGTTCAGAATCTCATCCAGAGTGTTCAAAGCATCTTTGCTTAATACAACGCTGATGAAAAAAAATCTTTTTGGTGTTAGAAAAGATCAGATCTCTATGGCAGTGGTGTTTGGCTTCCAAACTTTGCAAATCACTTTGTTAGGGAAATTGTCTTCACTCCTCTAAATAAGTTGCATGTAAGTGACTTCCCTTGCTTTTTCACAGTTTATTTCCAGGTCTTCAGCTGAATTAATATTATTATTATTATTATTATTATTATTATTATTTATTGTTATAGCGCCATTTATTCCATGCGCTTTACATGTGAGGAGGGGTATACATAATAAAAACAAGTACAATAATCTTAAACAATACAAGTCATAACTGGTACAGGAGGAGAGAGGACCCTGCCAGCGAAGGCTCACAATCTACAAGGGATGGGTGAGAATACAGTAGGTGAGGGTAGAGCTGGTCATGCAGCGGTTTGGTTGATCGGTGGTTACTGCAGGTTATAGGCTTGTCGGAAGAGGTGGGTCTTCAGGCTCTTTTTGAAGATTTCGATGGTAGGCGAGAGTCTGATGTGTTGTGGTAGAGGGTTCCAGAGTAGGGGTGATACGCGAGAGAAATCTTGTATACGATTGTGGGAAGAGGAGATAAGAGGGGAGTAGAGAAGGAGATCTTGTGAGGATCGGAGGTTGCGTGTAGGTAAGTACCAGGAGACGAGGTCACAGATGTATGGAGGAGACAGGTTGTGGATGGCTTTGTATGTCATGGTTAGGCTTTTGTACTGGAGTCTCTGGGCAATGGGGAGCCAGTGGAGGGATTGACAGAGGGGAGAGGCCGGGGAATAGCGGGGGGACAGGTGGATTAGTCGGGCAGCAGAGTTTAGAATAGATTGGAGGGGTGCGAGAGTGTTCGAGGGGAGGCCACAGAGCAGGAGGTTGCAGTAGTCAAGGCAAGAGATGATGAGGGCATGGACTAGGGTTTTTGCAGATTCTTGGTTGAGGAATGAACGGATTCGTGAAATATTTTTGAGTTGAAGTCGGCAGGAAGTGGAAAGGGCTTGGATATGTGGTTTGAAGGAGAGATCAGCGTCAAGGATTACCCCGAGGCAGCGAGCTTGTGGGACTGGGGAGAGTGGGCAGCCATATCAGAATATCAGAATGTACTAATTTGGAGTACAGATGATGGCAGTGATGGGCCAGCTCAGTTCAGCACTGGGACTAACCCATCTCTGCCATCATCTGTACTTCAAATCAGTATGTTCTGATATTAACGCAGCTGAAGACTGGGAAAGAAGGGGAAGTCACTTACATGCAACTTATTTCCAGGATTGAAGACAAATCCCATAATAAAGTGATTTGTAAAATTTCATAACTTTCCATGCTGGACAATTTAATTACAAAAAAGAAACTTTAGTTACTCTTTACTACAAAAAGGGTAAAACCTAAGATTAAATCAAAATAAGCAAATACCCTGCAGTAAATAAATATCAATAGTGCATGAAAATAATATCAGGTGCTTAGTTAACATAAACCACATCCAATCACATCAAGGTGATCATATTCGGGATGGTCCTAACCTCTAGTATTAAAACCTTACCATGTGTCAAGTGACATAATGTGACTAATGGCTGAGAAGGCCCTAGGAACTAAAAAGAGTAACCCTGATGATTATTATTATTATTATTTATCATTATAGCGCCATTTATTTCATGGAGCTTTACATGTGAAGACGGTACTTTTGTTGAAACACGTTGTGGCTTAACCCCATTCTGCTGTCAGAGTTTCCTTTCGGCGCTCCTTAGACCGAGTTCTATCATTTTCCCTGTTTTTGTCCTCCATTGGAGGTGTTCGGCTGGAGCTGCGGGGGAACTCTGCACCTTTCCCTCACTGGGGCTACCCTCTCAGCGCTCCTAAGTAAACCGCATGCTACTGACTTTATAATGTGACTAATGGCTGAGAAGGCCCTAGGAACTAAAAACTAAAAAGAGTAACCCTGATGATTATTATTATTATAGCACCATTTATTCCATGGCACTTTACGTGTGAGGAGGGGTATACATAATAAAAACAAGTCACAACTGGTTCATGAGGAGAGAGGACCCTGCCCGCGAGGGCTCAAAATCTACAAGGGATGGATGAGAATACAGTAGGCGAAGGTAGAGCTGGTCATGCAGTGGTTTGGTCTGTAGGCTTGTCGGAAGAGGTAGGTCTTCAGGTTCTTTTTGAAGGTTTCGATGGTAGGCAAGAGTCTAATATGTTGTGGTAGAGAGTAGGGGTAATCCGCGGGAGAAATCTTGTATGCGATTGTGGGAAGAGATGAGAGGGGAGTATAGAAGAAGATCTTGTGAGGATCGGAGGTTGCGTGCAGGTAAGTACCAGGAGACGAGATCGGAGATGTATGGAGGAGACAGGTTGTGGATGGCTTTCTATGTCATGGTTAGGGTTTTGAACTGGAGTCTCTGGGTAATGGGGAGCCAGTGCAGGAATTGAGAGGGAAGAGGCTGTTAGGGCTAGCGGAACGCACCAAATGGATATAGAGACTTTATTATAATATATGCGTTCGCAGCCCAGGGTCCACCGTGCAGGAGAACCTGCTGCTAGCAAATGGCGGAACTAAATTGCGGTATGAGCTACCTCTGTTACTTCACAGAGTAGCCGTGAACTCAAAGCAATGCGCCCTGTTAACCTTCACAGTGGCACAGGCTAACTACCCAAACGAGAGCAGTCAGTGGTCATGCATGCACACAAAACTCCTCGCCGGAGATGCCAGCATGCTAGGGCCTATTTCAGCCAGGTCCCTGAATACTCAAACACACAAACTCCTCGCCGGAGGTGCCAGCATTCTAGGGGCTTATTTCAGCCGGGTCCTTAAACACAATCATACGTGACCACACTGGCGCAAAGTACAACATAGAACAATACTAGCGCATGGCCGTGCGGCCATGCGAGCCTTAAATAGTTGCAGCACGTACAGGACCTTCCTAGAAGGACCAATGAGAGGCTGCCACAGAGCGTGAGCACCTATAGGACCTTCCTGAAGGACCAATGGCCTTAGCTGCAGTGTCTGATCATGTGACCCTCGATCTCCACTGAGAGATCTTACTCTGGGCATGCTCAGAACGAGAAAAGCAGGACTTAGTCCCAGAAGTGTCTGCTCGCCGCTGCCCAGCACTGACTCCAATGGCAGAAGCAGGAAAAGCAGCAGTAACTCTCTGTACAGAGTCAGAGTTAGCGAGACGCTGGGACCGACGTCTCCGCTTAGCAGGCTCCACTGCGGCAGGAGAAGAATGGGAGACCGCAGCGGAGATGGCCCGAGATTCCCCCTGTGCAGAGGTGGGAACTCGACCCCTAACATTACCCCCCTCCCCAGGACCCCCCCTCCTTGGGCCTCGCTACGGTTCGAAGGCAGCAATGAGCTGCGGAGCCCGAATGTGCTCAGCAGGCTCTCAGGACCGCAACCCTTCCAGTCCACCAAAATTTTTTGCCACGAACCACCTTGCACCCCAAAATAGCGTTCACCTCGTAATCGTCCGTAGATGAACCCGATGTCCCGGCAGATGACTCAGAAAACCGGGACATGTATACGGGCTTAAGGAGGGACACATGAAAGGTGTCGGTGATACCTAGGCGTGGAGGAAGGGCTAGACGGTAGACCACAGGGTTAACCTGTTCGAGGACCTTGAAGGGACCTAAGTAGCGAGGTGCAAACTTAGTGGACTCAACACGCAGCCTGATGTTACGGGCGGAGAGCCACACTAAGTCGCCAGGAGCAAAGGTCGGGGCAGGGCGCCGATGTTCATCGGCAGAGGACCTCATTCTCTCCTTAGAGGCCTAGATAGCATAATGAGTGCGGTCCCAAATGTCTCGTGCCTCCACTGCCCAGTCTGCCACCCTGGAATCAGCAGAGGACATGAGCATAGGCACAGGAACCCGCGGATGTGGGCCGTAATTAAGGAGGAAAGGAGTCTGACCGGTGGAGTCGGCTACAGCGTTGTTAAGGGCAAACTCAGCCCACGGTAACAAGGATGCCCAGTCATCCTGCCTGGCAGAAACAAAATGTCACAAATAAGTGACCAGAGTCTGATTGGCCCTCTCAACCAACCCATTCGTCTCGGGATGATAAGCCGAGGAGAGATTTAACTCAATACTGAGTAGACGACAAAGCTCCCTCCAGAATCGAGACGCAAACTGGGGACCCCGGTCACTGACAATCTTGTCTGGCATACCGTGTAAACGAAAGATATGCTTGATGAACAAGGCTGCCAGAGCCCGTGCAGACGGTAGCCGTGGAAGAGGCACCAAATGAACCATTCTGGAAAATGGTTGGTGATCACCCAGATAATGGTGCAGTTACGAGACTTGGGTAAGCCCACCACAAAGTCCATCCCGACCATCTCCCAGGACCTGTCCGCCACCGGCAGAGGATAAAGCAACCCAGCTGGCCGTTGCCGAGGGGACTTGTTCTTGGCGCAAGAGACACACGCCCGAACATAGTCTGCGACATCACGAGCCATATGCGGCCACCAGTATGTCCTCACCAGTAACTCAGATGTCCTTTTGGAACCAAAATGTCCACCCACCCTGGACGAGTGTGCCCAAGAGAGAACCTCCGGTCACAAACTGGATGGTACAAAAGTCTTGCCCGGAGGCACAGACTAGCGAAACCGGGGCCACGGTTCTCAGGCTCTCAGTGGGGACAATAAGCCGAGGCTCCTCTTCCTCCTCCACAGATGACACAACGGAGCGAGAGAGAGCATCGGCACGAATGTTCTTCTCCCCAGAAAGAAAATGAAGGGTGAAATGAAAGCGGGAGAAGAAAAAGGACCATCTGGCCTGGCGAGAATTTAACCGCTGGGCTGTCTGCAGGTACACCAAATTTTTATGATCTGTGAAGACTTGGAATGGAAAACGAGCTCCCTCCAAGAGATGTCTCCACTCCGAGAAGACCAACTTCATGGCTAGCAACTTCCTGTCCCCGATGGAATAATTCCTCTCTGCTCGTGAGAAGGTCTTTGAAAAGAAGAAGCAAGGATGCTTCTGACCTTGAGCATCCTTTTGGAAGAGGACTGCTCCAGCACCAACAGATGAGGCATCCACCTCCATGATAAATGGCTTATCTACATCGGGGCGATGTAGGATGGGAGCACTAGCGAAGTGTGACTTTATGGAGTTAAAGGCCTTGGAGACCTCCTCAGACCACAATTTGGGATTTGCCCCCTTCTTGGTGAGGGCAACCAAGGGAGCTACCAAAGTTGAGAAGTGGGGAATGAACTGGCGATAATAATTAATGAACCCCATAAAGCGCTGCACCGCTTTAAGAGAATGGGGTTCCTGCCAGTCCATGACAGCCTGTAGTTTGGCAGGATCCATAGCCAATCCCTGGGCAGAGATGATATAGCCTAGGAAAGGTAAGGACTCCTGCTCAAACATACACTTCTCCAACTTGGCATAGAGGGAGTTTGCCCGTAGGAGGTCGAAGACTTTGCAAACATCTCTCCGGTGGGAGTCAATATCTGGAGAGTAGATGAGAATATCATCCAGATAGACTACGACCGAGGTGGTGAGCATATCCCGGAAGATGACGTTCACAAAGTCTTGGAAAACGGCTGGGGCATTACAGAGCCCGAAGGGCATCACCAGATATTCATAGTGCCCATCCCTGGTGTTAAAAGCCATCTTCCATTCGTCCTCCTCACGGATGCGAATCAGGTTGTAAGCACCCCGCTGTCACGGGGAGACTAGGTGGGCAAGAGCTAATAACCTGGGCCCCTGCAATTTCCCTCAGACTAGGGAAATCCTGACTGACCCTCTACCTAGAGTTTACACTGATGGTGTGCATGTCTAGGCCTCGACCCTCACCCTGTCTCCTGTTTCAACCCTAGGCTGAAATATAGGAAGGAGTAAATAAGACAAAGGGAAATACACCACCAGCGATGATGAGTGCATGGACTAGGGTTTTTGCAGATTCTTGGTTGAGGAATGTATGGATCTGGGAAATATTTTTGAGTTGAAGTCGGCAGAAAGTGGAAAGGGCTTGGATATGTTGTTTGAAGGAGAAATCCGTGTCAAGCCAAGTGCGCTTCAGCTTGAGGTCGTGAATAGATGGCCGGACATTCACCTTGAGGATTTTTTGGTAGACAGCAGAATTCATCTTTTCATTTACCACATCAAGTCTTCCAGGTTCTGAAGCAAAACAGCCCCAGACCATCACACTAACACCACCATATTATACTGTTGGTATGATGTTGCTTTTCTGAAATGTTGTGTTACTTCTACACCAGATGTAATGGGACATACACCTTCCAAAAATTTCATCTTTTGTGTTACCAGTCTACAGTGTATTCTTCCAAAATTCTTGGGGATCAATCAATATGTTTTCTGGAAAAACTGACATGAGCTTTTATGTTCTTAATGCTCTGCAATGATTTTTAAAGTGGAACTTTGCCAGGCAGGCCATTCTTTCCCAGTCACTTTCTTACGGTGGAGTCATGAACACTGACCTTAACTGAGGTAAACGAGGTCTTTAATTCTTTCGATATTGTTGTGGGGTCTTTTGTGACCTCTTGGATGAATCGTCGCTGCACTCTTGGGGTAATTTTGGTCGACCGAACACACCTGGGAAGTATTTAAAAATAATAATTAAAAAAACAGCACCTATTTCATATACAAAACATCCACTAATGGAAGATCCTGTAGACTTAAACTACTAATTGAAGAAAGAGGGCTAAGAAAATCGTAAATTTCATCTAATGCCAACTCTCCATTTTATATTGATGGTCTAAAACATCACATGGCAAATTTTAGTGCTATTGTTGTCCAAGGAAACTAGGAAGCCAAGAAAGCAAACAGTGGGGTCACTGAGCAGAAAAAAATTGACCATTTGATTCCAGATTTCTTTTGCCCCTTACTTATAGCAGGGTCATAACTTGAAGCATGCAAAATAAATTGATGTCAGCAGTTTAGGCTGATGGAGGTGGAGTAATGGTGGAGAATATGCTTCTTTTTTTAGCACACACTGGGTTCTCTGATATTTCCGGTTCAATTGGCAGCTGTGTTCCCCCTGACCACCTGCTTCCTTGCATGATAGCAACAGACATATCTGCTATGATGATTACCAAGAGACCATAGGGAGCAGATTACAGTTTTGAGATTGTTGATTTCCCTTAAAAATCCCCTTCATTCAGTTCATTATCTGACAGACATAGATTCCCCAGCACTGAGCTATCTCATTACATAATGCCAGGAAGGCAGCGGATTAGTAGTTAAAACAAGCTCTGTCCTGCCGAAAAACAATCATTTCCCTCTGGTGAAAGGTTTAATTACAAGGAGTACTTCAATTAATACAGATGATAATTAAAGCAGTGCAAAAACATGAAATGACGTATCCCAGAGCTGCAACAGCCTTGGCTTGGGTTAGTGAAGGAAGACACTTCTCTCCAAATCCTGCATTGTAAGAAACAGAGCAAACACTGTGTAATGATTGTGTGATCAAGCCTGAAATAGACACATTGTTATCATCTTTCCAAGCACGTGATGCTCGTTCAAACTCACCCGTGGCAAGTAACAGCTGTGGGCAATATGAAAATCACACCTGAAATCAGATAAAAAAGGGAGAATTTGCCTCAATCTTTGCATTGTGAGTCTGCGTGTGCCACACTAAGCATGAAGAATAGAAAGAGGAGAAGAAAACTGTCTGAGGACTTGAGAACCAAAATTGTTGAAAAGCATCAACAATGTAAAGGTTACAAGTCCATCTCCAAAGGTGTTAATGTCCACAGTGCGCAACATAATCAAGATGTTTACAACCCATGGCACTGTAGTGAATCTCCCTGGGTATGGACAGCAGAGAAAAGTTGATAAAAGGTTGCAAGGCAGGATAGTCTAAATGGTGGATAAGCAGCCCCAATCGAATCGAAGGTGAGCTAAGCCCACCAGCATCAGGGGCTTATCTACAGCATTCCGGAATGCTGTAGATAAGCCCCCGATGTAACCTGAAAGATGAGAAAAAGAGGTTAGATTATACTCACCTGGGTGGGCGGTCCGATCCGATTTGCGTCGCGGTCCGGTGCGGGGCCTCCCATCTTCTTACGATGACGTCCTCTTCTTGTCATCACGCTGCGGCTCCGGCGCAGGCGTACTTTGTCTGCCCTGTTGATTGCAGAGCAAAGTACTACAGTGCGCAGGCGCCGGGAAAGGACAAAGAGGCCTTCGCACTGCAGTACTTTGCTCTGCCCTCAACAGGGCAGACAAAGTACACTTGCGCCGGAGCCGCAGTGTGAAGACAAGAAGAGGACGTCATCGTAAGAAGATGGGAGGTGCTGGACTGGACCGCGACACCCATGGGACCGGACAGCAGCGGGAACGCCCCTGGATGAGTATAATCTAACCTCTTTTTCTCATCTTTCAGGATACATCAGGGGCTTATCTACAGCATTACAGAATGCTGAGTAGTACTGTACTGTTATCTCTCCACAGGGTCAGTGAATAATGTTGTTTGCTAATATGCTAATGATGTATTGAACTAGCTTGTTGAAACAATGAGCCCCTGCGACCCATCCCCCTAACCTGTGAATGAGGAGAGGGACTTGTAAAGATCAAGGAGGTGAGACACAGATCAGTCCTGTGTGGAATGATGGTGTGTTTAGGGCATCTCAGAGAGAAAGAAGAGTATATGGACTATGCTATCCTCTGTCTGCTGGATTGTTATCCTGTTACTGAACTGCATTCGTGTTCTGGTCTATTTTATCCTTGTGGTCGTATATGGACCTTTCATATTTTTGCCTAAATAAAGGTCTTGGAATTGTTTACTATTGTCAGGACTCTGAACATTTTTATTACCTTTTGTGCATTACTGCCCTTTTCCAAGATGGCGTCTTTGGTCTCATGTGCACTGTGTCTTCCTGCTATAAAACTCCACCCCGGCCTTCAGTCTGTGCTAGAGTATTTTGCCTTGCATCCAGCTCCTGACCTCTGAATACTCCATGGCTATATACCTGCTCCTCTGAACCTGTGTGGAGATCCTGCTACTCTGCTCTGAGTTTCTGCTGCATACACCAGTTCCTGTAATCCTCCTTCATCTGCTCCTCGTGTTTACTTCCATCTGCATTTGCTGGACATGTAAGCGTTTGCTGCTCTGCAAAAACCTGAGACTATTAACCAGGCCTCCCTGGTTGAGCTAAAATATTATTTGAACTGCCTTATAAGCATATCTATCTGTGTTTTGGACTAAGCAAGGACTTATTCGTGTCAAGTATCCTCAAGAATAATTGTGCTTCATAGACTTTCTGCTTGATTGCATTTTCCTCTGTAGTTTCCTATAGACTGCTGAGCTGCATTTGATATTTGCACCAAGTGTTGTGGACTTGAGTTTCTCTCTGCACCTGTTTGAATCACAGTGTGATAATATAGACTTTACCACTTATAAAACTGTCCTGTAGTTGTCTTGTTCCACGCAAAGAGCCTCCTGAGTTATCCCTATAATTATTACAACTATACTCTTGCTCTGTTGATTGTGTGGTACCGGAGAAGGACCCCCGTGACAACTGATGGCAAGCAGTGGGATCAACAGAGCGCAACCTAATGGAGAACCACCCACAGAGTGAGTACATATATTGGACTGTATCCAGTTTACAGGAGAGAGCCAGAGACCTGGGCCTGAACTACCAGGAACTGACTAAATAGGCCTTAATTGACCTACTGGTGGGTGTCAGCCCGGCCACCTCCTGCCACATGTCTGAAGGACGAGCACTGGAGACGAGGACCCCCACCCCAAAAAGCCAGTGGGTGGTGTGGTACAAAGAAGAGATGGCGGTTCTGGGCCCAGGCGTCTCTCAGGAGTACAAGGAGGAGGCTGCCCGCCGGGCACAGTGGAGACAAGAAGCAATGGAGCTTGAAAGAGGGAGTAACGCAATGTGGAATTTAAACCCAACAATCCTGGAGCCTGTACGGATCACCCGGACAGAGTTTAAGCCATTTGATGAGGCTTCTGGAGATGTGGAGGGGTTCTTCAAGGGCTTTGAGCAGCAGTGTGCTGTGATGGAGGTGCCCCACTCTGGCTGGATGCGTTTGTTGGTGGTACTCCTGAACGGTAGCCTGGCGGAGGCTTATCGAACCATTGACTCACAGCGGAATCAGGATTATAACATTGTAAAGCAGACAATCCTGGATTACCATGCTATCACCCCAGACTCATATAGGGCCAAGTTCCGAGACCTCCCATGCACTACGGGTGGATCGTTTAGAATGTATGCACATAAGATGTTCCAGGCATGTCGGAGATGGCTGGAAGCAGAAAACACCTTTACTGTGGAAGATGTTATACAGGCATTCCTTATAGAACAATTTCTTGCCAAGTGCCCCCCAGAGGTATGGGAATGGGTCCAGGAGCGCACGCCGTGCACCGTGGATAGAGCTGCAGCCCTGGCTGATGAAGCCCTTACTATCTGACCGCAATGGAGGAGGCTTCTGGACAATGAACCACAGCCTTCTCCTGCACCCCGTCCTCCTCCGATTATATCTGCCCTTCCACCTAGTCGCAAGCCGATGACAATCACTCCTCACAATCCTGGGCCCCAACAGTTACGATCATGACCTGGGGGTATCACAGAGAGGAGATGTTATGGCTGTGGGCAACCTGGACATTTGCAGGTTGGCTGTCCCTCAAGGATTCGGAGGGAGCCCCACGCAGCCCCACCTCGTCCAGTACATCTTGTGCACTCCATCCCGCCTGAGGAAGAGCTACCACCCCCCCCACCAGAGTGGACCACCGACCACGGCACCATAGATACCCCTCCTGGAGTGTACGGACTCCGGCCTTTGTCCATCAGAAATACAGAGCAACGGCATTGCCTCCTGCAGGATGTCTTAATTGATGGATACAAAGTGTCGGGATTTAGAGACACGGGGGCATTCCTGACTATCGCTGACTCCCTTGTGGTTTGACCCGAGGCAATTCACCAGGGCCCAGGAATTCCCATTGTCCTGGCGGAGGGTGTCCGCAAATATATACGAGCGAGCTTTGGTACGTTTGGATTATGGTTTTAGAGAAATACTGTGTTGGGTTGGAGTTGATCCCAACATGATCATGTGAGGGATGGATTTCAGCCGAACGAGTTGTTGTTTCAAACAACAACCATGTACCATGGGCTGGGAAAAAAATTACACTTGGGGTGAAATGGCAAAATATATCACAATTCTGCCATTGTTCTTTGGGTTTTGTTTTAGCAGCGTGGATTGTCCAGTAAAAATACCCTTGACACTTTTAAGGTTTTTTATTTTTAAAGGGTGAAAAAAAAATCTGAAATTTGTAAAATAAAAAATGCAAAAAACAAAATACATTTGGTTCTTGTTCCCATTTTCTGAGACTTATGGCTTTTTAATATTTAGATATATTTATTTAAAAATGTAAACTTGTTTATTGATAAAAACAACAACAACAATAAAAAGCAACTTTATTTATTTTGATTTTTTGGGAGCTGTATTTTTGTATGGTGAGCTGACGTTTTTATGATTCCAGTGTGAGGTACCTTTATTGGTGGAGGTGCGGTGGCCAAAAAAACCAATTCTGATTTCTGGCATTTCGTTTAGTTTTTGCTTTAGGCCGGGGTCACACTAGACCGTAATACGGACGAGTGCTATGCGATAAAAAATCGCATAGCACTCGGCCCAATGTTAATCTATGGTGCAGCTCCCATCATCCGATATTTTCTCCACCGTATTTCGGATCCGAGGGAACTCGCAGCAGGCTGCGATTGTCAGCGTATCTCGGCCGAGATTCGCCAATGCAAGTCTATGGGTGCGAGAAAAAAAATTGGATTATACACGGACCATGCGTGTGCATTGCGAGAAATACGCAGCGGTGTTCTATAGAAAAGCCGGTAATTCAATTGCCGGCTTTGCATTTCTCCTTCACAAACCCGACAGGATATGAGACATGGTTTTCACACAGTAAACCATCTCATATCCCCCTTTTTTTTGCATATTCCACACTGCTAATGTTAGTAGTGTTTATGTGCAAAATTTGGCCGCTGTAGCTGCTCAAATAAAGGGTTAAATGGCGGAAAAAATTGGCGTGGGCTCCCGCGCAATTTTCTCTGCCAGAATGGTAAAGCCAGTGACTGAGGGCAGATATTAATAGCCAGGAGAGGGTCCATGCTTATTGGCCCCCCCGTGGCTAAAAACATCTGCCCCCAGCCACCCCAGAAAAGGCACATCTGGAAGATGCGCCTATTCTGGCACTTGGCCACTCTCTTCCCACTCCCTGTAGTGGTGGGATATGGGGTAATGATGGGTTAATGCCACCTTGCTATTGTAAGGCGACATTAAGCCAGATTAATAATGGAGAGGCGTCAATTATGACACCTATCCATTATTAATCCAATTGTATGAAAGGGTTAAAAAACACACACACACATGATTTAAAAGTATTTTAATGAAATAAACACAGCGGTTGTTTTAATATTTTATTGCTCTCTCAATCCATTTGCAAACCCTCACTTGGCAAAATAATAAACACACAAGATACATACCCTCAGATGAACTGTCACGTCCAACGAGGTAATCCATCTGAAGGGGTTAATTATTTTACAGCCATGAGCTGTGCTAATGCACTCGCTCCGTGTCTGTAATCCCCGGGGAATGAAGGAAATCTGGGTGATCTGTACTTACATTGAGTTGCGGTGATGCGCCCCTGCTGGATGTTCTCATGAACTGCAGTCTGGGAACTTTTTCCCACGCTCCAGGTCATATGAGGACATCCACCAGGGGGCGCATCACCGCGACTGAAGGAAATGTATGTCAATGACCTACATTTCCTTCATTCGCCGGGGAATTACAAGCACGAGCACAGCTGCTTTTGCAGGGCTCCTGCTTGTGAATTATTTTAACCCCTTCAGATGGATTACCTCGTGGGACGTGACGGGTCAGCAGAAGGTATGTATCTTGTGCGTTTATTATTTTGCCAAGCGAGGGTCTGCAGCTGGATTGAGAGAACAATAAAATACTAAAACAACCTGTGTGTTTCTTTCATTAAAATAATTTTTAATAATGTGTGTGTGTGTGTTTTTTAACCCTTTCAGACAATTGGATTAATAATGGATAGGTGTCATCATTGACGCCTCTCCATTATTAATCTGGCTTAATGTCACCTTACAATAGCAAGGTGGCATTAACCCTTCATTACCCCATATCCCACCGCTACAGGGAGTGGGAAGAGAGTGGCCAAGTGCCAGAATAGGCGGATCTTCCAGATGTGCCTTTTCTGGGGTGGCTGGGGGCAGATGGTTTTAGCCACGGGGGGGCCAATAAGCATGGACCCTCTCCTGGCTATTAATATCTGCCCTCAGTCACTGGCTTTACCATTCTGGCGGAGAAAATTGCGCGGGAGCCCACGCCAATTTTTTCCGCCATTTAACCCTTTATTTGAGCAGCTACAGCGGCCAAATTTTGCACATAAACACTACTAACATTAGTAGTGTGGAATATGCAAAAAAAAGGGGGATATGAGATGGTTTACTGTATGTAAACCATGTCTCATATCCTGTCGGGTTTGTGAAGGAGAAATGCAAAGCCGGCAATTGAATTACCGGCTTTTCTATAGAACACCGCTGCGTATTTCTCGCAATGCACACGCATGGTCCGTGTGTAATCCGATTTTTTCTCGCACCCATAGACTTGCATTGGCGAGTCTCGGCCGAGATACGCTGACAATCGCAGCCTGCTGCGAGTTCCCTCGGATCCGAAATACGGTGGAGAAAATATCGGATGATGGGAGCTGCACCATAGATTAACATTGGGCCGAGTGCTATGCGATTTTTTATCGCATAGCACTCGTCCGTATTACGGTCTAGTGTGACCCCGGCCTTAAGCAGGGTAATTCTATATTTTGATAGATTGGAATTTTACATAAGCAGCAACACCAAATTTGCTCATATTTTAGGCGTTTTCTTTTTAAGGGTAAAAAAAAGCAATATCTGTCTCTAACAGCCGCAGCCATAACTGACTTCCGGATGCAGCTATTAACCATTTAAATAACCATGTCTGACAGCAGCATTAAATGGCCCACAACTCAAGCCCTCTCTCGGCAAAAAAAAATGTGCTTTATAATATTCAGAATAATTTTTTTTGTCACTTAAATACAAAAAAAATGGTTGCATATTTGGTATTACCATAATCGGACTGACGTGGCCAATCATATTTTTAGGTAATTTTTACCATACAGTGAACGCCGTAGACCCCACCCTCTAAAAAAGTTTTTAAACTATCTGATAATTCTTTAATCTCTTCCCAGAAATCTAAAAGATGTACAAAATTATGAAGGCAGTGGAAAAGAGAGAATAGGAGTGGATAACATCACCGCAAACACTTCAGGTCTACAGAAGGGCCACCATTGTTTTCTGAAGGAGTCACCAAACTGCACTAAAGACCGCCTGGCTACATCTAGCCACCACCTCCAACCTACAATGGGCAGATCCAATGGACAGTTGTCACCTCATGGAGATGATGCACATCAGCATCAAAAGTGCTGCCACTGCAGTCATCAAGAGCGCAAATTAAGTTACACCGTGCCCCAACTGCTGGGGCATGAGGATAGGAAAACGCTGTGCTCTCACCATTCCAGTGTTAATACCTCCACGGATGTCTTACATCAGACCACAGACTGTATCTGGAAGCAGTGGGCAAATGACCGGAGGGCAACACAGCCAGTGCAACATCATGTAGTAACTGTAAGGTAAATATTACCAATACGCCATATGTAATATGGAACAAAAAAATGGAACAGGGCGAGCAATGCATCATATGTAATATGGCCCCACAACTGCACGGGACGGGCAATGCATCATATGTAACACGACCCCACAACTGCACGGGACGGGCAATGCATCATATGTAATACGGCCCCACAACTGCGCGGGACAGGCAATGCATCATATGTAATACGGCCCCACAACTGCACGGGACGGGCAATGCATCATATGTAATACGGCCCCACAACTGCGCGGGACAGGCAATGCATCATATGTAATACGGCCCCACAACTGCACGGGACGGGCAATGCATCATATGTAATACGGCCCCACAACTGCACGGGACGGGCAATGCATCATATGTAATACGGCCCCACAACTGCGCGGGACGGGCAATGCATCATATGTAATATGGCCCCACAACTGCACACGACGGGCAATGTGTCATATGTAATACGGCCCTCCACAACTGCACGGGACGGGCAATGCATCATATGTAAGGTCGGTTTCACACGTCAGTGATTCCGGTACGTGAAGTGTCAGTTTTCTCACGTACCTGGAGACACTGACACACGTAGACACATTAAAATCAATTTGTCTCTGCACATGTCAGCATGTTTTCGTGGACCGTGTGTCCGCGTGCAAAACACGGAGACATATCAGTGTTCGTGGGAGCGCACGGATCACACGGACCCATTAAAGTCAATGGGTCCGTGTAAAACAGGTACCGCACATGGATGCTGTCCGTGTGCAGTCCGTGTGCCATGCAGGAGACAGCGCTACAGTAAGCGCTGCCCCCCCAGAAAATACTCACCGGCTCCCTCGAAGCGTCCTCTCCGCGCCACAGCTTCTCCTGTATGAGCGGTCACGTGGTGCCCCACATTACAGTCATGAATATGCGGCTCCACCCCTATGGGAGGTGGAGCCGCATATTCAACACTGTAATGGGGGGCACCATGTGACCGCTCATATAGGAGAAGCTGCGGCGCGGAGAGGATGCTTCGAGGGAGCCGGGTGAGTATTTTCTTTCCAGCGGTCGGGCGCACAGGGGGTGGGGGGGGAAACAAAGATCTTTATTTCTACCACAAAAAAAACCAAAATACAATGATTTTTCATTTCTGATCTCCAGCGAACGCTGCTGGAGAGAAGAAATGAATGGCGGCTTCAGCACCCAAAGCAGGGGACAGCGCTTACTGTAGCGCTGTCTCATACACGGTCCGTGTGGTACCCAGTCGGCACACGGGCGGCACACGGCTGCCGCACGTGTGCCACACTGATGTGCCACGTGAGCTCACGGACACACGGACACGTGTAACCGGTAACTCCGGTACCGATTTTTCCGGTACCGGAATTATCTGGACGTGTGGGACAGGCCTAATATGGCCCCACAACTGCACGGGACAGGCAATGCATCATATGTAATATGGCCCCACAACTGCACGGGACGGGCAATGCATCATATGTAATGCGGCCCCACAACTGCACGGGACGGGCAATGCATCATATGTAATATGGCCCCACAACTGCACGGTACGGACAATGCATCATATGTAATACGGCCCCACAACTGCACTGGACGGGCAATGCATCATATGTAATACGGCCCCACAACTGCATGGGACGGGCAATGCATCATATGTAATACGGCCCCACAACTGCACAGGACGGGCAATGCATCATATGTAATATGGCCCCACAACTGCACGGGACGGGCAATGCATCATATGTAATACGGCCCCACAACTGCACAGGACGGGCAATGCATCATATGTAATATGGCCCCTCAACTGCATGGGACGGGCAATGCATCATATGTAATACGGCCCCACAACTGCACAGGACGGGCATATGTAATACGGCCCCACAACTGCACGGGACGGGCAATGCATCATATGTAATACGGCCCCACAACTGCACAGGACGGGCAATGCATCATATGTAATACGGCTCCACAACTGCACAGGACAGACAATGCATCGTATGTAATACGGCCCCACAACTGCACGGGACGGGCAATGCATCATATGTAATACGGCCCCACAACTGCGCGGGACAGGCAATGCATCATATGTAATATGGCCCCACAACTGCACAGGACGGGCAATGTATCATATGTAATACGGCCCTCCACAACTGCACGGGACGGGCAATGCATCATATGTAAGGTCGGTTTCACACGTCAGTGATTCCGGTACGTGAGGTGTCAGTTTTCTCACGTACCTGGAGACACTGACACACGTAGACCCATTAAAATCAATGTGTCTCTGCACATGTCAGCGTGTTTTCGCGGACCGTGTGTCCGCGTGCAAAACACAGAGACATGTCAGTGTTCGTGGGAGCGCACGGATCACACGGACCCATTAAAGTAAATGGGTCCGTGTAAAACAGGTACCGCACATGGATGCTGTCCGTGTGCAGTCCGTGTGCCATGCAGGAGACAGCGCTACAGTAAGCGCTGCCCCACCAGAAAATACTCACCGGCTCCCTCGAAGCGTCCTCTCCGCGCCACAGCTTCTCCTGTATGAGCGGTCACGTGGTGCCCCACATTACAGTCATGAATATGCGGCTCCACCCCTATGGGAGGTGGAGCCGCATATTCAACACTGTAATGGGGGGCACCATGTGACCGCTCATATAGGAGAAGCTGCGGCGCGGAGAGGACGCTTCGAGGGAGCCGGGTGAGTATTTTCTTTCCAGCGGTCGGGCGCACAGGGGGTGGGGGGGGGGAAAACAAAGATCTTTATTTCTACCACAAAAAAAACAAAATACAATGATTTTTCATTTCTTCTCTCCAGCGAACGCTGCTGGAGAGAAGAAATGAATGGCGGCTTCAGCACCCAAAGCAGGGGACAGCGCTTACTGTAGCGCTGTCTCATGCACGGTCCGTGTGGTACCCAGTCGGCACACGGGCGGCACACGGCTGCTGCACGTGTGCCACACTGATGTGCCACGTGAGCTCACGGACACACGGACACGTGTAACCGGTAACTCCGGTACCGATTTTTCCGGTACCGGAATTATCTGGACGTGTGGGACAGGCCTGATATGGCCCCACAACTGCACGGGACAGGCAATGCATCATATGTAATATGGCCCCACAACTGCACGGGACGGGCAATGCATCATATGTAATACGGCCCCACAACTGCGCGGGACGGGCAATGCATCATATGTAATACGGCCCCACAACTGCACAGGACGGGCAATGCATCATATGTAATATGGCCCCACAACTGCACGGGACGGACAATGCATCATATGTAATACGGCCCCACAACTGCACTGGACGGGCAATGCATCATATGTAATACGGCCCCACAACTGCATGGGACGGGCAATGCATCATATGTAATACGGCCCCACAACTGCACAGGACGGGCAATGCATCATATGTAATACGGCCCCACAACTGCGCGGGACAGGCAATGCATCATATGTAATATGGCCCCACAACTGCATGGGACGGGCAATGCATCATATGTAATACGGCCCCACAACTGCACAGGACGGGCAATGCATCATATGTAATACGGCCCCACAACTGCGCGGGACGGGCAATGCATCATATATAATACGGCCCCACAACTGCACAGGACAGACAATGCATCATATGTAATACGGCCCCACAACTGCACGGGACGGGCAATGCATCATATGTAATATGGCCCCTCAACTGCATGGGACGGGCAATGCATCATATGTAATACGGCCCCACAACTGCACAGGTCGGGCAATGCATCATATGTAATACGGCCCCACAACTGCGCGGGACGGGCAATGCATCATATGTAATACGGCCCCACAACTGCACGGGACGGGCAATGCCTCATATATAATACGGCCCCACAACTGCGCGGGACGGGCAATGCATCATATGTAATACGGCCCCACAACTGCACGGGACGGGCAATGCATCATATGTAATACGGCCCCACAACTGCACAGGACGGGCAATGTGTCATATGTAATACGGCCCTCCACAACTGCACGGGACGGGCAATGCATCACATGTAAGGCCGGTTTCACACGTCAGTGATTCCGGTACGTGAGGTGTCAGTTTTCTCACGTACCTGGAGACACTGACACACGTAGACACATTAAAATCAATGTGTCTCTGCACATGTCAGCGTGTTTTCGCGGACCGTGTGTCCCCGTGCAAAACACGGAGACATGTCAGTGTTCATGGGAGCGCACGGATCACACGGACCCATTAAAGTCAATGGGTCCGTGTAAAACAGGTACCGCACATGGATGCTGTCCGTGTGCAGTCCGTGTGCCATGCAGGAGACAGCGCTACAGTAAGCGCTGCCCCCCCAGAAAATACTCACCGGCTCCCTCGAAGCGTCCTCTCCGCGCCGCAGCTTCTCCTGTATGAGCGGTCACGTTGTGCCCCACATTACAGTCATGAATATGCGGCTCCACCCCTATGGGAGGTGGAGCCGCATATTCAACACTGTAATGGGGGGCACCATGTGACCGCTCATATAGGAGAAGCTGCGGCGCGGAGAGGACGCTTCGAGGGAGCCGGGTGAGTATTTTCTTTCCAGCGGTCGGGCGCACAGGGGGTGGGAGGGGGATGGGAACAAAGATCTTTATTTCTACCACAAAAAAAACAATATACAATGATTTTTCATTTCTTCTCTCCAGCGAACGCTGCTGGAGAGAAGAAATGAATGGCGGCTTCAGCACCCAAAGCAGGGGACAGCGCTTACTGTAGCGCTGTCTCCTGCACGGTCCGTGTGGTACCCAGTCGGCACACAGGCGGCACACGGCTGCCGCACGTGTGCCACACTGATGTGCCACGTGAGCTCACGGACACACGGACACGTGTAACCGGTAACTCCGGAACCGATTTTTCCGGTACCGGAATTTTCTGGACGTGTGGGACAGGCCTAATATAGCCCCACAACTGCACGGGACAGGCAATGCATCATATGTAATATGGCCCCACAACTGCACGGGACGGGCAGTGCATCATATGTAATACGGCCCCACAACTGCGCGGGACGGGCAATGCATCATATGTAATACGGCCCCACAACTGCACGGGACGGGCAATGCATCATATGTAATATGGCCCCACGACTGCACGCGACGGACAATGCATCATATGTAATACGGCCCCACAACTGCACTGGATGGGCAATGCATCATATGTAATACGGCCCCTTAACTGCATGGGACGGGCAATGCATCATATGTAATACGGCCCCACAACTGCACAGGACGGGCAATGCATCATATGTAATACGGCCCCACAACTGTGCGGGACAGGCAATGCATCATATGTAATATGGCCTCACAACGGCATGGGACGGGCAATGCATCATATGTAATACGGCCCCACAACTGCACAGGACGGGCAATGCATCATATGTAATATGGCCCCACAACTGCGCGGGACGGGCAATGCATCATATGTAATACGGCCCCACAACTGCACGGGACCGGCAATGCATCATATGTAATATGGCCCCACAACTGCACGGGACGGGAAATGCATCATATGTAATACGGCCCCACAACTGCACAGGACAGACAATGCATCATATGTAATACGGCCCCACAACTGCACGGGACGGGCAATGCATCATATGTAATATGGCCCCACAACTGCACGGGATGGGCAATGCATCATATGTAATATGGCCCCACAACTGCACGGGATGGGCAATGCGTCATATGTAATACAGACCCACAACTGCACGGGATGGGCAATGTGTCATATGTAATACAGACCCACAACTGCACGGGACGGACAATATGTCATATGTAATACAGACCCACAACTGCACGGGACGGACAATATGTCATATGTAATACAGACCCACAACTGCACGGGACGGGCAATGCGTCATATGTAATACAGACCCACAACTGCACGGGACGGGCAATATGTCATATGTAATACAGACCCACAACTGCACGGGACGGGCAATGTGTCATATGTAATGCAGACCCACAACTGCACGGGACGGGCAATATGTCATATGTAATACAGACCCACAACTGCACGGGACGGGCAACGCATCATATGTAATACGGCCCCACAACTGCGAGGGACGGGCATTGTGTCATATTTAATCTGGCCCCACAACTGCATGGGACAGGCGATGTGTCATATGTATTGCGGCCCCACAACTGCACGGGATGGAAAATATGTCATATGTAATACGGCCCCACAACTGCACAGGAAGGGCAATGCATTATATGTAATACGGCCCCACAACTGCACGGGACGGGCAATATGTCATATGTAATACGGCCCCACAACTGCACTTTACGGGCAATGCATCATATGTAATACAGCCCCACAACTGCACATGACGAGCAATGCATCAATATGTAATATGGCCCCATAACTGCACGGGACGGGCGATGTGTCATATATAATACGGCCCCACAACTACACGGGACAGGCAATGCATCATATGTAATACGGCCCCACAACTACACGGGACGGGCAATATGTTATATGTAATACAGACCCACAACTGCACGGGACGGGCAATGCATCATATGTAATATGGCCCCACAACTGCACGGGACGGGCAATGCATCATATGTAATACGGCCCCACAACTGCACAGGACGGGCAATGTGTCATATGTAATACGGCCCTCCACAACTGCACGGGACGGGCAATGCATCACATGTAAGGCCGGTTTCACACGTCAGTGATTCCGGTACGTGAGGTGTCAGTTTTCTCACGTACCTGGAGACACTGACACACGTAGACACATTAAAATCAATGTGTCTCTGCACATGTCAGCGTGTTTTCACGGACTGTGTGTCCCCGTGCAAAACACGGAGACATGTCAGTGTTCATGGGAGCGCACGGATCACACGGACCCATTAAAGTAAATGGGTCCGTGTAAAACAGGTACCGCACATGGATGCTGTCCGTGTGCAGTCCGTGTGCCATGCAGGAGACAGCGCTACAGTAAGCGCTGTCCCCCCAGAAAATACTCACCGGCTCCCTCGAAGCGTCCTCTCCGCGCCGCAGCTTCTCCTGTATGAGCGGTCACGTGGTGCCCCATATTAGTCATGAATATGCGGCTCCACCCCTATGGGAGGTGGAGCCGCATATTCAACACTGTAATGGGGGGCACCATGTGACCGCTCATATAGGAGAAGCTGCGGCGCGGAGAGGACGCTTCGAGGGAGCCGGGTGAGTATTTTCTTTCCAGCGGTCGGGCGCACAGGGGGTGGGAGGGGGATGGGAACAAAGATCTTTATTTCTACCACAAAAAAAACAATATACAATGATTTTTCATTTCTTCTCTCCAGCGAACGCTGCTGGAGAGAAGAAATGAATGGCGGCTTCAGCACCCAAAGCAGGGGACAGCGCTTACTGTAGCGCTGTCTCCTGCACGGTCCGTGTGGTACCCAGTCGGCACACAGGCGGCACACGGCTGCCGCACGTGTGCCACACTGATGTGCCACGTGAGCTCACGGACACACGGACACGTGTAACCGGTAACTCCGGAACCGATTTTTCCGGTACCGGAATTTTCTGGACGTGTGGAACAGGCCTAATATGGCCCCACAACTGCACGGGACAGGCAATGCATCATATGTAATATGGCCCCACAACTGCACGGGACGGGCAGTGCATCATATGTAATACGGCCCCACAACTGCGCGGGACGGGCAATGCATCATATGTAATACGGCCCCACAACTGCACGGGACGGGCAATGCATCATATGTAATATGGCCCCACGACTGCACGCGACGGACAATGCATCATATGTAATACGGCCCCACAACTGCACTGGATGGGCAATGCATCATATGTAATACGGCCCCTTAACTGCATGGGACGGGCAATGCATCATATGTAATACAGCCCCACAACTGCACAGGACGGGCAATGCATCATATGTAATACGGCCCCACAACTGTGCGGGACAGGCAATGCATCATATGTAATATGGCCCCACAACGGCATGGGACGGGCAATGCATCATATGTAATACGGCCCCACAACTGCACAGGACGGGCAATGCATCATATGTAATATGGCCCCACAACTGCGCGGGATGGGTAATGCATCATATGTAATATGGCCCCACAACTGCACGGGACGGGCAATGCATCATATGTAATACGGCCCCACAACTGCACAGGACAGACAATGCATCATATGTAATACGGCCCCACAACTGCACGGGACGGGCAATGCATCATATGTAATATGGCCCCACAACTGCACGGGATGGGCAATGCATCATATGTAATATGGCCCCACAACTGCACGGGATGGGCAATGCGTCATATGTAATACAGACCCACAACTGCACGGGATGGGCAATGTGTCATATGTAATACAGACCCACAACTGCACGGGACGGACAATATGTCATATGTAATACAGACCCACAACTGCACGGGACGGGCAATGCGTCATATGTAATACAGACCCACAACTGCACGGGACGGGCAATATGTCATATGTAATACAGACCCACAACTGCACGGGACGGGCAATGTGTCATATGTAATGCAGACCCACAACTGCACGGGACGGGCAATATGTCATATGTAATACAGACCCACAACTGCACGGGACGGGCAACGCATCATATGTAATACGGCCCCACAACTGCGAGGGACGGGCATTGTGTCATATTTAATCTGGCCCCACAACTGCATGGGACAGGCGATGTGTCATATGTATTGCGGCCCCACAACTGCACGGGATGGAAAATATGTCATATGTAATACGGCCCCACAACTGCACAGGAAGGGCAATGCATTATATGTAATACGGCCCCACAACTGCACGGGACGGGCAATATGTCATATGTAATACGGCCCCACAACTGCACTTTACGGGCAATGCATCATATGTAATACAGCCCCACAACTGCACATGACGAGCAATGCATCAATATGTAATATGGCCCCATAACTGCACGGGACGGGCGATGTGTCATATATAATACGGCCCCACAACTACACGGGACAGGCAATGCATCATATGTAATACGGCCCCACAACTACACGGGACGGGCAATATGTTATATGTAATACAGACCCACAACTGCACGGGACGGGCAATGCATCATATGTAATATGGCCCCACAACTGCACGGGACGGGCAATGCATCATATGTAATACGGCCCCACAACTGCACAGGACGGGCAATGTGTCATATGTAATACGGCCCTCCACAACTGCACGGGACGGGCAATGCATCACATGTAAGGCCGGTTTCACACGTCAGTGATTCCGGTACGTGAGGTGTCAGTTTTCTCACGTACCTGGAGACACTGACACACATAGACACATTAAAATCAATGTGTCTCTGCACATGTCAGCGTGTTTTCACGGACTGTGTGTCCCCGTGCAAAACACGGAGACATGTCAGTGTTCATGGGAGCGCACGGATCACACGGACCCATTAAAGTAAATGGGTCCGTGTAAAACAGGTACCGCACATGGATGCTGTCCGTGTGCAGTCCGTGTGCCATGCAGGAGACAGCGCTACAGTAAGCGCTGTCCCCCCAGAAAATACTCACCGGCTCCCTCGAAGCGTCCTCTCCGCGCCGCAGCTTCTCCTGTATGAGCGGTCACGTGGTGCCCCATATTACAGTCATGAATATGCGGCTCCACCCCTATGGGAGGTGGAGCCGCATATTCAACACTGTAATGGGGGGCACCATGTGACCGCTCATATAGGAGAAGCTGCGGCGCGGAGAGGACGCTTCGAGGGAGCCGGGTGAGTATTTTCTTTCCAGCGGTCGGGCGCACAGGGGGTGGGAGGGGGATGGGAACAAAGATCTTTATTTCTACCACAAAAAAAACAATATACAATGATTTTTCATTTCTTCTCTCCAGCGAACGCTGCTGGAGAGAAGAAATGAATGGCGGCTTCAGCACCCAAAGCAGGGGACAGCGCTTACTGTAGCGCTGTCTCCTGCACGGTCCGTGTGGTACCCAGTCGGCACACAGGCGGCACACGGCTGCCGCACGTGTGCCACACTGATGTGCCACGTGAGCTCACGGACACACGGACACGTGTAACCGGTAACTCCGGAACCGATTTTTCCGGTACCGGAATTTTCTGGACGTGTGGAACAGGCCTAATATGGCCCCACAACTGCACGGGACAGGCAATGCATCATATGTAATATGGCCCCACAACTGCACGGGACGGGCAGTGCATCATATGTAATACGGCCCCACAACTGCGCGGGACGGGCAATGCATCATATGTAATACGGCCCCACAACTGCACGGGACGGGCAATGCATCATATGTAATATGGCCCCACGACTGCACGCGACGGACAATGCATCATATGTAATACGGCCCCACAACTGCACTGGATGGGCAATGCATCATATGTAATACGGCCCCTTAACTGCATGGGACGGGCAATGCATCATATGTAATACAGCCCCACAACTGCACAGGACGGGCAATGCATCATATGTAATACGGCCCCACAACTGTGCGGGACAGGCAATGCATCATATGTAATATGGCCCCACAACGGCATGGGACGGGCAATGCATCATATGTAATACGGCCCCACAACTGCACAGGACGAGCAATGCATCATATGTAATATGGCCCCACAACTGCGTGGGATGGGTAATGCATCATATGTAATATGGCCCCACAACTGCACGGGACGGGCAATGCATCATATGTAATACGGCCCCACAACTGCACAGGACAGACAATGCATCATATGTAATACGGCCCCACAACTGCACGGGACGGGCAATGCATCATATGTAATATGGCCCCACAACTGCACGGGATGGGCAATGCATCATATGTAATATGGCCCCACAACTGCACGGGATGGGCAATGCGTCATATGTAATACAGACCCACAACTGCACGGGACGGGCAATGTGTCATATGTAATACAGACCCACAACTGCACGGGACGGACAATATGTCATATGTAATACAGACCCACAACTGCACGGGACGGGCAATGCGTCATATGTAATACAGACCCACAACTGCACGGGACGGGCAATATGTCATATGTAATACAGACCCACAACTGCACGGGACGGGCAATGTGTCATATGTAATGCAGATCCACAACTGCACGGGACGGGCAATATGTCATATGTAATACAGACCCACAACTGCACGGGACGGGCAACGCATCATATGTAATACGGCCCCACAACTGCGCGGGACGGGCAACGCATCATATGTAATACAGCCCCACAACTGCACGGGACGGGCAATGCATCATGTGTAATACGGCCCCACAACTGCACGGGACGGGCAATGCATCATATGTAATACGACCCCACAACTGCACAGGACAGACAATGCATCATATGTAATACGGCCCCACAACTGCACGGGACGGGCAATGCATCATATGTAATACGGCCCCACAACTGCACGGGACGGGCAATGCATCATATGTAATACGGCCCCACAACTGCACGGGACGGGCAATGCATCATATGTAATATGGCCCTACAACTGCACGGGACGGGCAATGCATCATATGTAATATGGCCCCACAACTGCACGGGACGGGCAATGCATCATATGTAATATGGCCCCACAACTGCACGGGACGGGCAATGCGTCATATGTAATACAGACCCACAACTGCACGGGACGGGCAATGTGTCATATGTAATACAGACCCACAACTGCACGGGACGGGCAATGCGTCATATGTAATACAGACCCACAACTGCACGGGACAGGCAATGCGTCATATGTAATACAGACCCACAATTGCACGGGACGGGCAATGCGTCATATGTAATACAGACCCACAACTGCACGGGACGGGCAATGCATCATATGTAATACGGCCCCACAACTGCGCGGGACGGGCAATGCATCATATGTAATACGGCCCCACAACTGCACGGGACGGGCAATGCATCATATGTAATATGGCCCCACAACTGCACAGGACAGACAATGCATCATATGTAATACGGCCCCACAACTGCACGGGACGGGCAACGCATCATATGTAATACGGCCCCACAACTGCACGGGACGGGCAATGCATCATATGTAATACGGCCCCACAACTGCACGGGACGGGCAATGCATCATATGAAATATGGCCCCACAACTGCACGGGATGGGCAATGCGTCATATGTAATATGGCCCCACAACTGCACGGGACGGGCAATGCGTCATATGTAATACAGACCCACAACTGCACGGGACAGGCAATGTGTCATATGTAATTCAGACCCACAACTGCACGGGACGGGCAATATGTCATATGTAATACAGACCCACAACTGCACGGGACTGGCAATGTGTCATATGTAATACAGACCCACAACTACACGGGACAGGCAATATGTCATATGTAATATGGCCTCACACCTACACGGGATGGGCAACGCATCATATGTATTACGGCCCCACAACTGCATGGGACGGGCATTGTGTCATATTTAATCTGGCCCCACAACTGCATGGGACAGGCGATGTGTCATATGTATTGCGGCCCCACAACTGCACGGGATGGAAAATATGTCATATGTAATACGGCCCCACAACTGCACAGGAAGGGCAATGCATTATATGTAATACGGCCCCACAACTGCACGGGACGGGCAATATGTCATATGTAATACGGCCCCACAACTGCACTTTACGGGCAATGCATCATATGTAATACAGCCCCACAACTGCACGTGACGAGCAATGCATCAATATGTAATATGGCCCCATAACTGCACGGGACGGGCGATGTGTCATATATAATACGGCCCCACAACTACACGGGACGGGCAATATGTTATATGTAATACAGACCCACAACTGCACGGGACGGGCAATGCATCATATGTAATATGGCCCCACAACTGCACGGGACGGGCAATGCATCATATGTAATACGGCCCCACAACTGCACAGGACGGGCAATGTGTCATATGTAATACGGCCCTCCACAACTGCACGGGACGGGCAATGTATCACATGTAAGGTCGGTTTCACACGTTAGTGATTCCGGTACGTGAGGTGTCAGTTTTCTCACGTACCTGGAGACACTGACACACGTAGACACATTAAAATCAATGTGTCTCTGCACATGTCAGCGTGTTTTCGCGGACCGTGTGTCCCCGTGCAAAACACGGAGACATGTCAGTGTTCATGGGAGCGCACGGATCACACGGACCCATTAAAGTAAATGGGTCCGTGTAAAACAGGTACCGCACATGGATGCTGTCCGTGTGCAGTCCGTGTGCCATGCAGGAGACAGCGCTACAGTAAGCGCTGCCCCCCCAGAAAATACTCACCGGCTCCCTCGAAGCGTCCTCTCCGCGCCGCAGCTTCTCCTGTATGAGGGGTCACGTGGTGCCCCACATTACAGTCATGAATATGCGGCTCCACCCCTATGGGAGGTGGAGCCGCATATTCAACACTGTAATGGGGGGCACCATGTGACCGCTCATATAGGAGAAGCTGCGGCGTGGAGAGGACGCTTCGAGGGAGCCGGGTGAGTATTTTCTTTCCAGCGGTCGGGCGCACAGGGGGTGGGAGGGGGATGGGAACAAAGATCTTTATTTCTACCGCAAAAAAAACAATATACAATGATTTTTCATTTCTTCTCTCCAGCGAACGCTGCTGGAGAGAAGAAATGAATGGCGGCTTCAGCACCCAAAGCAGGGGACAGCGCTTACTGTAGCGCTGTCTCCTGCACGGTCCGTGTGGTACCCAGTCGGCACACAGGCGGCACACGGCTGCCGCACGTGTGCCACACTGATGTGCCACGTGAGCTCACGGACACACGGACACGTGTAACCGGTAACTCCGGAACCGATTTTTCCGGTACCGGAATTTTCTGGACGTGTGGGACAGGCCTAATATGGCCCCACAACTGCACGGGACAGGCAATGCATCATATGTAATATGGCCCCACAACTGCACGGGACGGGCAGTGCATCATATGTAATACGGCCCCACAACTGCGCGGGACGGGCAATGCATCATATGTAATACGGCCCCACAACTGCACGGGACGGGCAATGCATCATATGTAATATGGCCCCACGACTGCACGCGACGGACAATGCATCATATGTAATACGGCCCCACAACTGCACTGGATGGGCAATGCATCATATGTAATACGGCCCCTTAACTGCATGGGACGGGCAATGCATCATATGTAATACGGCCCCACAACTGCACAGGACGGGCAATGCATCATATGTAATACGGCCCCACAACTGTGCGGGACAGGCAATGCATCATATGTAATATGGCCCCACAACGGCATGGGACGGGCAATGCATCATATGTAATACGGCCCCACAACTGCACAGGATGGGCAATGCATCATATGTAATATGGCCCCACAACTGCGCGGGACGGGCAATGCATCATATGTAATACGGCCCCACAACTGCACGGGACGGGCAATGCATCATATGTAATATGGCCCCACAACTGCACGGGACGGGCAATGCATCATATGTAATACGGCCCCACAACTGCACAGGACAGACAATGCATCATATGTAATACGGCCCCACAACTGCACGGGACGGGCAATGCATCATATGTAATATGGCCCCACAACTGCACGGGATGGGCAATGCATCATATGTAATATGGCCCCACAACTGCACGGGATGGGCAATGCGTCATATGTAATACAGACCCACAACTGCACGGGATGGGCAATGTGTCATATGTAATACAGACCCACAACTGCACGGGACGGACAATATGTCATATGTAATACAGACCCACAACTGCACGGGACGGGCAATGCGTCATATGTAATACAGACCCACAACTGCACGGGACGGGCAATATGTCATATGTAATACAGACCCACAACTGCACGGGACGGGCAATGTGTCATATGTAATGCAGATCCACAACTGCACGGGACGGGCAATATGTCATATGTAATACAGACCCACAACTGCACGGGACGGGCAACGCATCATATGTAATATGGCCCCACAACTGCGCGGGACGGGCAACGCATCATATGTAATACAGCCCCACAACTGCACGGGACGGGCAACGCATCATATGTAATACAGCCCCACAACTGCACGGGACGGGCAATGCATCATATGTAATACGGCCCCACAACTGCACGGGACGGGCAATATGTTATATGTAATACAGACCCACAACTGCACGGGACGGGCAATGCGTCATATGTAATACAGACCCACAACTGCACGGGACGGGCAATATGTCATATGTAATACAGACCCACAACTGCACGGGACGGGCAATGTGTCATATGTAATGCAGATCCACAACTGCACGGGACGGGCAATATGTCATATGTAATACAGACCCACAACTGCACGGGACGGGCAACGCATCATATGTAATATGGCCCCACAACTGCGCGGGACGGGCAACGCATCATATGTAATACAGCCCCACAACTGCACGGGACGGGCAACGCATCATATGTAATACAGCCCCACAACTGCACGGGACGGGCAATGCATCATATGTAATACGGCCCCACAACTGCACGGGACGGGCAATATGTTATATGTAATACAGACCCACAACTGCACGGGACGGGCAATATGTCATATATAATATGGCTCCACAACTGCACTGGACAAGCAATGCATCATATGTAATACGACCCCACAACTACATGAAAGATTGCTTGAAAAATGTTTTCACAATAGGGTAATACTTCACTTAGAAGATCCAGGAATCCAGTGGGTCCTCTAAATTTCAGTCAGGTTACTTTTTATTTCTATGGCAATATTCACAGGACATAAATGTATGAATTTGACTAGGCATGTTGTCAAAAAGAACTTCATGGTCGGTCCTCCAACAATACACAACCTACATGTCACACAGGTTGGAGGACTACATTCATATGGTAAAAATACTACATTTATTTTTGCTGCAATTCCTTGGATTTTCTTGTGTCTTTATTTTGGCAAACCTCTTTAGTTTCTTGCTCGCATTGTTGTTATTATTAATTACATTAATAAAATGTTGAATTTTTACCATATGAATGCAGTATTCCTGTCTATGTGACACATGTAGGTTACATTTATATTTGTTGCACTTCTTAAAGGGAAATAATATCAGCCTTGCTTTCTCATAGTAAAAAAAAGCTCTTTAAAACCATCCCAACTCAAGTTTCGCCAGCTTCAGCTTCTTCCAGGGTGTATAGTAAAGGAAAAACTTAACAGTGTACTTCACCTTAGAAGGTAGGTTTGTTTTTCCTTTATAGTTGGGTGCAATAGATCTCTTGCTGGCTCCAAGATACAACGATAAGGGTATGTGCACACGTTGCGGATTCTGCTGTGGATTTTTCCGCAGCGGATTTGGAAAATCCGCAGTGCAAAACCGCTGCGGTTTTCACTGTGGATTTTCTCGCGGTTTCTTCTGCGGATTCCTCTGCGGGTTTTCAACTGCACTTTCCTATTGGTGCATGTTGAAAACCGCGGCGGAATCCGCAGAAAGAATTGACATGCTGCGGAAAATAATCCGCTGCGTTTCCGCGCGGATTTTTCCACAGCATGTGCACAGCGGTTTTTCTTTCCCATAGGTTTACATGGTACTGTGAACTTTGGGAAAATTGCTGCAGATCCGCAGCGTCAAATCCGCTGCGGATCCACAGCAAAATCCGCAGCGTGTGCACATACCCTTATTCCTCCCATAATCCAGCACTCCATAAAATAAACTTCATCCAGGGCATGGCTAAATAATCACCCCTCCTGCCATTCATATCAATAATCTAATAATCTGGAACCATCCAAAATAAAAAAAACACACATGAAAATTTTTTGGAAAACTGCATTTTTATTACATTGCCACTGTTCTGCATGTATGTTTACTCTGTAACAATCACCTAAACTACTGGCTTACTGCCATCTTATCCAATAGTTTAGATTTTTATTTTTTGCTGATTGCGTTCAGAGTAAAGTACGTGCAAAAAAAAAGTGGTAATGTAATGAAAATGCAATTTTGAAAATTTGTTTATGTCCATATTTAAATTATTTTGGGTGGCCAGAGATGATTGGTATAAATGGTAAAATGGATGCCCCAGATGAAGTCAAAGTTGGCGAAACTTGAGTTGGGCTTGGTCTGATGTATATTTTAAAGCTGTTTCAATTGATTTTTTGACAATGAGAAGGTGAGTTTGAAACTATTCCCCTATAAGGAAATAAAATGGAATTGGGAACCTCAAGAAGTGGACCCACTAGATTGCTGGCTGCTCTAAGTTCCTTGTTTGCACATTACGCTACGATATTGAGTCGTTTATATTTCAAGTGTAAAGAGCTCTGTTTGCATTAAGTGCTGTAACTTGGAAAGCTGATTTTAAGTGACTTTTATCTAGGACTTTGTTTTATTCAGATATGTCTGTTCTGTTAATATTATTTCTTTATTACATACTAATACTGTGTTTTATTTTGAAGACATGATAAAGCATTCAGGATGCCAAAAAGGTATGTATGAAATACCCATCTATACCGCTATAGCAGGTCTCATTAAAGGGGTTGGTCATTTTAAACAACACTTTTCTTTGAAGAGTCCACTGTTCACACCTCTGAGGCCCTCAGCAACTAGCTGTAATTTGTGTTGGGGAGCAGCAAAATGTTTTCTACCCTATGGTGACTCAGTGGCTAGCACTGATGCTTTGCAGCACTGGAGTCCTGGGTTCAAATCCCACCAAGGACAACATCTGCAAGGAGTTTGTATGTATGTGTTTGTGTGAGTTTCATTTGGGTTCTCCAGTTTCCTTCCACACTCCAAAGACATACTGATAGGGATTCTAGATTGTGAGCCCCAATGGGGACAGCGATGACAGTGGCCCCAATTCATTAACTCCTTTCCGACATTGGGCGTACATTTACGCCGATGTCGGACTCCCTCCCGTTGATGTAGGCTCTGGCGGTGAGCCCACATCTTTCCGGGGACATGTCAGCTGTAAACATGGGTTTGCAATAGCCACGGGTGGAATCACGATCCACCTGCTGCTATTAACCAGTTAAATGCCGCCGTCAAACTCTGACAGCAGCATTTAAATCGTGCTTCTGGCCATCGGGACGGAAATATGCACACTGGTGACCCCCGTCACGTGATCGCAGGTCACCGGTGTGTTGACATGACAACCTGAGGTCTCATGAAGACCTCTATGGTTGTCAGTGCCAGCTTGCTGTGAGCGCCACCCAGTGGTCGGCGCTCATAGCAAGTCACTAAATCTGCTATATAGAGGCTCTGAAAATCGCCTCTACAGTATGTAGCAGACCCGATCGGGTTGTGGCAGCTTCTAGTCTCCTATGGAGACTATTGAATCATGTCAAAAGTAAAAAAAAAAAAAATGTTTTTAACCCCTTCCCGACCTCCGCCGTACTATTACTGCGGAGGTCGGGTCCCCTGCTTTGATGTGGGCTCCAGCGCTGAGCCCACCTCAAAGCCGCGACATATCAGCTGTTTTGAACAGCTGATATGTGCCCGCAATAGCGGCGGGTGAAATCGCGATTCACCCGCCGCTATTAACCAGTTAAATGCCGCTGTCAAATGCTGACACCGACGCTTCCGGCCGGAAATGATCGCATCGCCGACCCCCGTCACATGATCGGGGGTCGGCGATGCGTCAGGATGGTAATCAAACAGGTCCTTGAGACCTCTATGGTTACTGATGTCGGCCTGCTGTGAGCGCCACCCTGTGGTCGGCGCTCATAGCAAGCCTGCAATTCAGCTACATAGCAGCGATCTGATGATCGCTGCCGATCCAGTTGTGCCAGCTTCTAGCCTCCCATGGAGGCTATTGAAGCATGGCAAAAGTACAAAAAAAATATTTTGAAAAAAATAAAAAAAATATAAAAGTTTAAATCACCCCCCTTTCGCCCCATTCAAAATAAAACAATAAAAATAAAATCAAACCTACACATATTTGGTATCGCCGCCTTCAGAATTGCCCGATCTATCAATAAAAAAAGGATTAACCTGATCACTAAACAGCGTAGCGAGAAAAAAAAAGTCAAAACGCCAGAATTACGGGCGAGAATTACAGGTGCGAGAATTACGGGCGATCAAAAGAACATATCTGCACCAAAATGGTATCATTAAAAATGACAGCTTGGAACGCAAAAAATAAGCCCTCATCCAACCTGAGATCACGAAAAGTGGAGATGCTACGGGTATCGGAAAATGGCACAAAATTTTTTTTTAACAAAGTTTGGACTTTTTTTCACCACTTACTGTAGATAAAAAATAACCTAGACATGTTTGGTGTCTATGAACTTGGAATGACCTGGAGAATCATAATGGCAGGTCAGTTTTAGCATTTAGTGAACCTAGTAAAAAAGCCCAAAAAAGTACACAAAATAGTACACGACATAGTAAAATCAATGGTGTTGTTCAAAAGTACAACTCGTCCCGCAAAAAACAAGCCCCCACATGGAGATATTGATGGAAAAATAAAAAAGTTATGGCTTCGCAAAACCGAAAAAAGCTCATGGGGTTAAGACTGGTTTTTCCCACTCCTGTCCTAATGGTGGGCGTGCAGGAATAAAATGTGCCTAGTTCATTGAGAGACATTCACCACTTAATTTATTCAGCTCGTCTTATCACCGTTGTATGCGTTGCCAGAAGTATTACTCCAGTCAGGAGATGGAGTAAGATTCCTGGCATAAGGTACTCTGCAACTAGTAATGGATTCGTTGGGCGGACATTGCCACACCTCGTCCCTGCTCAACCCATTTTGAAGGAGCTGTCCAAAACTGATGCCAAAGTTGCAACATTTTTGCTCAACCTCGTTTTATGGTCTAAACACTAATGTAAATACATTTCCTTGCACCACCACTTTACAAATTAGAAGCATTATAAGGATCTTAATGAAATCAATGCTTGATTTGTATACTGCTAAAAATGCCATGTCTCTTGGAGCGCCAGGCACAATATGAAAGTGCTCTTCACTCTCGTTAATTAAATGAGTGCTTAAACACAGGACCCCCACAATATGCAAAATTATATAATAGAGTCACTGAAATAGTTTTTTTTAATCTAGAAAAAAAGTACCTATAAAAAAATACAATTTCCAGAATTTGTTTATGTCCATATTTTAATTATTTCAGGTAGACACAGATGATTGGTATAAATGGTAAGAGGGATGCCCCAGATGAAGACAAAGTTGGCGAAACTTGAGTTGTGCTTGGTCTCATGTACATTTTAAAGCTGTTTTTAATGAATTGAACGTGCATCTAAATGGTTAATAGCCGAGGCCGGAACTCAGCTAAAAGAGTTACAAAATCAGATTGTCAGAATGAGTTCACTGAGAGATTATCAGATAAAATCATTCTTCACCACGCAAAAGATAGGACAACACAGAGGCTACAAAATGCAAAATTTTAAAACAAATCCAATTGCATAAATGAGTTTTATCCCCAAATACATACATTTAAGTAAATAAAAAGTTCCTGAAAGTGGACAACCCCTTTAAATGATAAAATATATACTTTACATGTCTTCTACAAACTGTATCATATCAAATATTGATGTCATCTGTCATAGCTAGCATTGTATTAACGGGTCATGTCATTGTGATTTGCTTACAGTTATTCTCAGCTGATAACAGACTGGCCTCTACCCATCTTGGCAGTCGGTTTGCTTCTCATACTGGTGTGTACTTTGGCAGGCCTTCTGGTTGACCAAATGCCAGACTTTTCCAACCCTTTCATGGTGAGTGTTTTCCAGTTGAAAACTACACATTAAAGAGGACTTGTCACTTGCTCACAAAATTGACATGAATCCCTCAGCTTCCCTGCTTCTTCTTTTTTTTTGTTTTGCAGCGTTTCAGTCCATTGCAGAGATATTGACATTTGTTGCTTTTGGAGAGAAGTATGTACAAAAAAAAAAAACAATCCCTAAGCTCTCCTAATTCTGTTGCTCTTTTACGTTTTGCGCTGCGTCACTCCATTACAGAGATATTCACATTTGTTGCTTTTGGAGAGCAGTATGTGAAATCTCTGCTTGCAGACCAACTAGGCATTTATTCAGAGTCTTCTCTGAGGGTTTGCACTTTCACACCTCCTTCCCAGACTCTGTTAGTCACAATTAGCTGGTGTCTGAGGCTGCTAGAGCAGCTGCTGAGCTGTGATTGCTAGAGGGGTGAAAACGCATATCGCCAAAGAAGACTCTGAAGAAATGCCCAGTAGTACTACAAGTAGAGATTTCCCATACTGTGCTCCAAAGCAACAAATGTGAATATCTCTGCAATGGAGCAACGTAGTGCAAAAAGGAAAACAGCAGCAAAATCAGTGGATCGCAGGGATTTCTACAACTCTTTTTTAGTAAGTCACAGACCCTGTCTAAAAGCTTAGTAGAAAGACACATTTAAGATTCTATTTATTATGCATTAATTCAATTTCCAGGTGTATAAAATGGACTTAATCTAAAAAGAGTGTCCAAAATCATTGGCTGAGATCCATATGAAGACCATAAAGATACATTTTCATTAACCCTAAGGCTATGTGCACATGATGCAGATTCAGTGCAGATTTAGTGCAGATCTGCAGCGTTTTTTTCTGCTAAAAAAGAAAATAATGTCCAGATTAAGTCATGATTAAGGGAGCTTAGTCTCCAGAAACGCGTTGAGATTTCTTACCCATGTGGTTCGTGCTGAAGTCTGTATCCTCCATGTTTAAAAGTTTGTGAATAAAGAAAACTCTTTTTTACGGACTCGGTGAAGCTGGACATTATTTTCTTTTTTGGACTTTATACGCCTGGACACAGCGGGTCCGTGCTCCCGAGGTTTGGTTCTTGCATCACGGGTGAGCTGGATTATATTCCTTCTTTCAAAGTTTTTTTCTGCTGCAGAAACGCTGCAGATCTGCACTGTGATGTACAGTACAATGTAAATCAATGTGAAAAAAAAAGCTGTGCACATGGTGCAGAAAAATCCGCGCAGAAACGCTGCAGATTTCAAAGAAGTGCATGTCACTTCTTTTGTGCGTTTCTGCACCCCTCCATTAATAGAAATCCGCAGTGGTAAAAACTGCAGAAAATCCGCTCAAAAAATGCATCAAAACCACGCAAAAAACGCATCAAAAACACACCTGCGTTTTCTGCCAGGAGATGCAGATTTTGTGCAGAAAATTCTGCACCCAAATCTGCAACATGTGCACACAGCCTAGAAAAGTGCCACCTGGATAATTAAACGTATCGCCAATAAATAATTAGAAAAGTTACATACCGTAATTGGCTGAAGAAAAAAAAACAGGTCCATCAACTCCAAACCTTGAATCATATTTAGGCATGATGCTACTTGAACCATATTTGGGGAAACACTTTCCGCATCCACTCATGGCAATGACGGAGCAATACCTTATGTCCTGAAATATAACTTTATTCGGACTCCCATGACAGCACCACGAGAGAGGGGATCCGCCCCTTTAGGAACAGGAAACCCACAGATACAAAAGGGCGGCACCTCTCCCACGCATCAGTTGGTTTCCTGTTCCTAATGGGACGGGATCCTGCAGAACTTACAAAAGGATCCCAGGCCGGCCGGCCGACTCAGGTAGCGAGGGGGTCTCCTACCTCGGCCGGTGCGGAGTTCCTGGAAGATGTCACGATGGTCCTGGCAGGGCTGCATGTCAGTGGCATTCCAGCAGGGAGCGGTCACCGGTGGTGTCCTGTCTCCAAGCCAGCGCTAGGTATGTATGTCCCCTGGGTCTCCTCCTTCTGGGGTGGCTGGGGTCTCTGTATGCGGCGGCGCTTGGGGGCGCCACCCGGGGTGCTGCGGCTCTGTCCGGCGTCCCTCGCCGCTCTGTGCGCTGATGAAGGAAGCGCTGGGAGCACGGGTGACGTCGGGGGAGGAGTCGGCAGTCACTTCCGGGTTTCCGGGGTCCTGCGCATGCGCAGTGTATCCAAGATGGCGGCGCCCACCGGTATAGCGTCGCTGGCGTTCTGAGCCCCAGAGACAACCGCCTGCACCTGGGGGAGGCCGGGAAAATCAATCAGGGGAGCGCTAGGCACAGCTGCTGACCGGAGGAGGGGTAATAAAAAGAACTCCGGATCGTGGTCCCTTGCTTCTGGCCTCATATTGTGTGGAGATGGAGGACGAGCACGTGCAGTTGCAGCTGCTGGAAGAGGTATCCCAGAAGCCTAAAGGAAAGGATCGCGACAAAAGGAGTAGTGAGTCTGGCCACAAAAGCTCCTCCAGGCAGGGGTCTGGAGCGTCAGCCAGAGGAAATCCCCCTCGTATTCCGGTACTTTTCTTTGGGCAGCCGCTGGTAAGTGATCTTCGTGAAAGTTCACCCAGTGACATGATTCCCCTCATATGTTCTATTATAGGGGAAGAAATGTGCCGGAAAGGCGAAACACAGGGAATGTGGCATCTGCGGGGTTCCCCTACCTGATTCGTGCCCTAAAAAATTATGTGGCCCCTGTATCCAGCAGACGGTGAGGTCTCAGGAAAGGGGAGGGGGTGAGAGCATTATATCTACAGGGATTAGATTGCTTTACTTACCCCCTCAGGTAGCGGAGGAATCCCTTACTATGACCACCAGCTTGAAAGAGATGATCAGAATGGAGGTCAGACAATCCTTAAAGGGTCTTTCTCAAGGAGGAAGTTCTAAATCTAAAGCTCCATTACACTCCGATTCTTCAATAGAGGAGGATAAGGAGGAAGTTTTCTCCGGTTCAGCTGCATCGTCCTCTTCCTCGGATGAGGACACCGCCCGCTTCTGTCTACCCCTTGAACGAGTGGATAAGCTGGTTAAAGCGGTCAGAGGAACGATGGGCATAACAGAATCGAGACCCCAACTTTCCAAGGAGGTAATTATGTTTAGTGGATTGGAGCAGAAAAAACGTAGGGTCTTTCCGCTTAATGAGAAAATCCAGGATCTTATCAATAGAGAGTGGAAGAAACCCGAGAGAAAGGGTTCCTTACCTCCAGCGCAAAAGCGCAGATATCCATTTGATGATCCAGCAGTCACCAATTGGGAAAAAGCCCCTAAGTTGGATGCGGCAATAGCCAAGGTGGCAAAACGAGCCTCTCTCCCCTTTGAGGACATGGGGACCCTTAAAGACCCCCTTGATAGAAAAGCGGACACCTTTCTAAAGAGTACCTGGGAGATGGCAGCCGGTTCCTTAAGGCCTGCGGTGGCTTCAACCTGTACAGCCAGATCAATGATGGTTTGGCTGGAACAATTAGAGACCCAGTTTAAAGAAGGTGCATCAAGGGATTCTATTCTGACTGCCTTACCAATGATTCAAGAAGCAGCTGACTTCTTATCAGATGCATCCATTGACTCCGTTAAAATGGCTGCTAGAGCAGCAGGTCTCTCAAACGCAGCCAGGAGGGCTCTGTGGCTGAAATGTTGGCCAGGTGATATACAATCAAGATCAAAACTTTGTACCATTCCATGTAAAGGGGAGTATCTATTTGGGCCCACCTTGGATGAACTCCTAGCGAAAGCGGGAGATGACAAAAAGAAATTCCCCAATCTGCTTGGGTCCTATCGTCGTCCCTTTAATAAGAGAAGGTTTGGTCGCGGAGGGAAGCGTACCTTTTCACCTTCAAGGGATCGGTCTAGATGGGAAGACAGACGTAGACGAGGTACGGGATTTATGTTCCGTCGTTCCTCAAAAGAAAGAAAGAAAGAAGACAAATGACTAGGAACCCCGGTGGGGGGTAGACTATTACATTTCTGTTCGGAATGGTCAGAGATCACGAATAGTGTCTGGGTGCAAGATACTATTTCTCGGGGTCTTACACTTGAGTTTTGCCATACCCCACGGGATAAATTTATGTTAACTCCCTTGCGTTCTAATCCCCTAGAACAATCTGCTCTAGAAGAAGAGGTGTGGTCTCTTTGCTCTAAGAATGTACTTACACAGGTTCCAGAGTCTGATAGAGGGAAAGGATTTTATTCTCCCTTGTTTCTTATTCAGAAACCTGATAAAACGTATAGAACCATCATAAATCTCAGGTATCACAGTTTCATAGATCGCAGGAAATAGTTTTACCTTCATTTATCCCTAATCCTTCTAACCCTAAAGAGAGTGAGCTCCATACCTTAGGGTACCGTCACACAGTACCATTTTGATCGCTACGACGGTACGATTCGTGACGTTCTAGCGATATCGTTACGATATCGCAGTGTCTGACACGCAGCAGCGATCAGGGATCCTGCTGAGAATCGTACGTCGTAGCAGATCGTATGGAACTTTCTTTCGTCGCTTGATCACCCGCTGACATCGCTGGATCGTTGTGTGTGACAGCGATCCAGCGATGTGTTCGCTTGTAACCAGGGTAAACATCGGGTAACTAAGCGCAGGGCCGCGCTTAGTAACCCGATGTTTACCGTGGTTACCAGCGTAAACGTAAAAAAACCAAACAGTACATACTCACATTCCGGTGTCTGTCCTCCGGCTTCTCAGCTTCTCTGCACTGTGAGCGCCGGCCAGCCAGAAAGCGAGCACAGCAGTGACGTCACCGCTCTGCTTTCCGGCCGCTGTGCTTACACAGTGGAGAGAAGCAGAACGCCGGGGACAGACACCGGAATGTAAGTATGTACTGTTTGTTTTTTTTACGTTTACGCTGGTAACCACGGTAAACATCGGGTTACTAAGCGCGGCCCTGCGCTTAGTTACCCGATGTTTACCCTGGTTACCGGGGACTTCGGCATCGCTCCAGCGCCGTGATTGCAACGTGTGACCGCAGTCTACGAGGCTGGAGCGATAATCATACGATCACTGCGACGTCACGGATCGTGCCGTCGTAGCGATTAAAATGGTACTGTGTGACTTGGGCCTTAGATGTCAGGAGATGCCTTCTACAATATATCTCGGTCACTAATGATTGGAAGAAGGATAATGCACTATTCCTATCCTTCCAAGGTCCAAGGAAAGGGGCTAGAGCATCGAAATACATACTAGCTAAATGGATTAGGGAGGCTATCTCTCTTGCTTACACAACAGGTGGGGGTCCAGCTCCGCAGAATCTGAGGGCACATTCCACCCGAGCCATGGCGTCATCCTGGGCAGAAAGGTCTGGAGTATCGGTCGACCAGATATGTAAGGCGGCCACATGGTCATCCCCTTCCACCTTTTTTAAACACTATAGGTTGGACTTGGGGTTCTCCTCAGATCTCACCTTCGGGTTAAGGGTGCTGCAGGCTGTGGTCCCTCCCTAAAATGGCTTACATCTCTGTAAATCTCTCGTGGTGCTGTCATGGGAGTCCGAATAAAGCATTAAGCTACTTACGGGTAGCGGCATTTTTCGGAGGCCCATGACAGCACCCTTAGTTCCCTCCCTTTTCACATGGGGGTTGCACATCCTGGGTTTATAAAGAACTAAATAATTTAAAGAAGAAAGGTTTTTTTTCTTCTCACGTGTGTTATCTTAATTGTTACTTTATTAAAGTCATTGTGTTTAATTGTATGCAATATTGTGTTTGCTTGTCATTAACTGCGGTAGTCCTCTCAGGCTCTGTAATCCAACTGATGCGTGGGAGAGGTGCCGCCCTTTTGTATCTGTGGGTTTCCTGTTCCTAAAGGGGCGGATCCCCTCTCTCTCGTGGTGCTGTCATGGGCCTCCGAAAAATGCCGCTACCCGTAAGTAGCTTAATGCTTTTATATAGCGTTTTTAACCATTTGTTTTATTGTGGGTTTTTTATTCCAGTATCCGTACATGATCATGAGGACAGTTTCCTGGATTTTGTTAATAGAAGATAAAATATTTTACAGTATCCACATGGTCTATATAAATCTGGTGTTTGGAGTTGTTCATAGACTTCTATGGGAAAGTATTGCAACGAGGTTGCTGTAGCATAGCAGATAAGGTTGCATGGTGCTGCGTCTATGTATGTGGCAGACTACACAAATGCTTTTGGAAATAAACTTTGCTTTAAGAAAATATTTTAAAAAATAAAAATATATATATATACATGTGAAAAAAGTAACCTCTCAATCGCAAGATTGAAAAAAGTAATATTTATAAGACATGAATGAAACAAAAATGTCTATTTTTAAATGTAATTTATTTATACAATTTTACAGGGTTTTGAGCCCAGAGACACTGACATAGGAAGAAAATTAACAACCTGGAAAAATATTCAAAGCAGCAGTGGTTACAAAAAGGTTTTGTCTGGCTATCCACATGGTGATAAAAGCAGGTACAGAAAAATTAGCGTGTTAATATTGCAATCTAGCTGGAAATGCTTGTTATGTAATATATAACTTAAAGGGAAAAATAATCCCCCCGCCCCCAACTGTTCATATGGTCATGTTTCTCTCTGAAATACAATGTTATCCGTCCCTTTAGTAATGCAATGTGTTTCTCCTTGACTGAAAAATTGCTCTTTTAATGCATATGTAAATGACTTAAGTGCTCTGGGTTGGGTTGGAGCAGAGCACTTCCTTGCCCAGCTCCACATTACATTTGACTGTCAGCTCACTGGCTGTGTAGTCAATACTTACAAAGTTAAAATGAAAAAGAAAAAAATACAGGTATCCAATTTGGTCACTGAGACCTGTCTGTAAGTAGACTGTTATGGTTCTCAATGGCAAGAGAACATAGCCCAGCAAACATACGAACTAGCTCTTGGAAGGATGGAAACTAAACTGACCATGAACTAAACCTGCCGCACAACTAACAGTAGCCGGGTAGCGTAGCCTGCGTTTTATCCCTAGACGCCCAGCGCCGGCCGGAGGACTAACTAATCCTGGCAGAGGAAAATATAGTCCTGGCTCACCTCTAGAGAAATTTCCCCGAAAGGCAGACAGAGGCCCCCACAAATATTGGCGGTGATTTTAGATGAAATGACAAACGTAGTATGAAAATAGGTTTAGCAAAATTGAGGTCCGCTTACTAGATAGCAGGAAGACAGAAAGGGCACTTTCATGGTCAGCTGAAAACCCTATCAAAATACCATCCTGAAATTACTTTAAGACTCTAGTATTAACTCATAACATCAGAGTGGCAATTTCAGATCACAAGAGCTTTCCAGACACAGAAACGAAACTACAGCTGTGAACTGGAACAAAATGCAAAAACAAACAAGGACTAAGTCCAACTTAGCTGGGAGTTGTCTAGCAGCAGGAACATGCACAGAAAGGCTTCTGATTACAATGTTGACCGGCATGGAAGTGACAGAGGAGCAAGGCTAAATAGCGACTCCCACATCCTGATGGAAACAGGTGAACAGAGAGGATGATGCACACCAGTTCAATTCCACCAGTGGCCACCGGGGGAGCCCAAAATCCAATTTCACAACAGTAGACCCTAGGATCTACTGTCAAAAATGGCTAGCCTTTGCTCTTATTTTATTCCCGCTGTTTCCCTGAGTATTCCATTTTTTCTTTGTTAAGGCCATCATATGCTTCCAGACATATGGGCCTTCTTATTTATTGCTAATTTTTATGGCCTTTACAAATAGGCATGTCTCACAGGATCCTCATGGGTGGGTCTTTAGGCTCCTCTGCATTATTATTCTGTGATCTATGCCCCCTGTGAAAAACACCATAAAAATTAGCACTACATAAAAAGCCCCATATCCCTAAAAGAATATGGCGGATTTAAAAAGAAAAAAGCGGAATACTGTGGGAATAAAATAAGAGCACAGACTGGACACTTTTCACCTGTGACTGGCCCTCTTTAAGCAGCCATTCAAGCCCAGTCAGTTGCTCTGTTCTTGTAGATCTTACTCCAGACATCCTAATGTAATACACAATACTGTTATTATGTTACTGTTACGTTATTTATATGCACTAGTGCTTTTACTGACAGCAGGGCATAAGTTCATTTTGTTTCTGTCTTAGATTTTGTCTGTTTAATGGCCAGTGTGAACATGTCCCTATATTTTGCATGTATACCAACTTATACTCCAGTTCATTTTTTTCAGTTGAAAATCATTGTTGGGGGAGGTCGAACACCTAGGACTCCCATCAATCTGGTGTTACAAGCTCCCATTTATTAGAATAGGTGCTGATGTGTACCCAGGAGTGGCCCCTAAATATTGTGCTGTCCCACTCTTTACATCTGGGCACTTTCTTAGCTGGTAACAGCTGATCCCAAGGATGGGTCATCAGTGTCTTACTAATGGAAAAGCCCTTTAATACCAAAGGATTATTCCAATCTCAGCTGAGACGGGTGTTATTCTACCCACATCCAACCACTAGAGGAAGAGCTACAGAATCATCTGAGTTACTACACTCTTTCTAACCCGAATTCATTTCTACAGGAGTGTTAGACTGACCTTCACTCCAAATTAGACGTTTCTGGCTTTCAGTTTACGGTCGGTGATAACAAAGAAATAAAAATTAAAAATACAGAACTCTCATATGCTCTTTCCTTTTAATTTTTTAGAGTCGAGCGTGATTATAAAGAATACATAAATCCCAAAAATTCATCCATGTAAATTGTGAATTCAGCTGTGTCTTTGGGGTTTTTCCTTGGAATATTTTTCCCATTGATCACTGTGACTATATGTGAACAAGGCGCGGGATGAGTCGAAACGTTATAGTTGGAAATGTGACAGCTGAATATTCTTGAGAATTCACGATTTACATGGATGATTTTGGGGGTATTTCTGTATTCTTTATAATCACGTTTGACTCTAAAAATTTCTAGGAAAAATTTCCTGGATTCAATAAAAAGCCAAGAACATATGTTTTGTTACTCATAACAAAATGAAATACGCAGGCATGTAATTTCTAACAATCTCCGAGGGCTTCCAGGAGTGTTCGTATATTTATACTCTTCATGAATGTTAGTGTTACTTACATAAATGTAGGTGGTTTATACATAACAGCAAATATCAGAATTCATAGCTGCATAATAAATAAAAGACCCTATCTGCGTCCACCCAGCTTTGTCACACACCTCATCAGTCTTTTGTTCTGGTAGTGAAAACTACTACACAAAGTGAGATTTGTCAGGCCTGAAGCCATAAACCTGTTCCTTACTCTAACAGAGAGCTATATAACCAGCGTAGCACAGCAACTCTTGCCTTATTCCATAGCTCCATCCTCGGCAATATATATAGTTGGTTATTTTATTACTGTATATACAATGATCAGATCCAGTGTCGGACTGGTGTGCCAAGCGCCCACCAGTAACATCAATTCCAGGGCCCCACTTTTCAGCTACTTGCAAATATGACTTTCTCCTCATTCACAAAATTCTATAGCAATAAACTGGGCTGATTGTGAAATGAACAAGATGCTGATTTTATCTGTATATGGTGAATGGAGTGTATTGTGCCAAGTACTGCTCATATAGGAGGGTGGTGAGCTACTACTGCACAGGGGACCACCGGAGGATTCTCCTTTTCTCTTGCAGGCCAGTCCGAGCCAGAACATATCATTATACTTTGAATATGATTATATGTGTTCGCCTTCACAGAAGTCTGACCATTTGGAAATGCTGAGAACACAGTCTGTAGCTGTTAATTTATAAAGAAATGATGTGTGTATAATGTCTACTTCTGTGTATTTTTGCCAGCTTGGATGACCTTGATTTTAGCAGAAGAAATGAGAAACTGTTTCAAATAACTAAAAGAGACACTCGTCATCGGAGAATGGTGGAGCAGAAAGACGGTGTGGATGGCTTTTTCTGTGGACACCCTTGTAAGTGCCAATAAGATGATGATTAGATCTGAGGCATAAATGTAATAGGTCACAAAAATATTGTGAATTGATTTTCTGCATTATAGATTTTTAACCTATAATCACCCAAAGCCCAAATGAGCAGTGGTGCACAAACCCGTAGACTTTCTATTGAGCCCGTACACTTGTCTGTGCAAGCACGAGCACAAATTAGGCACTTATGCCCCTTGGCTAGTAAAACTACTATCAATTATTCCAATGACCTTTTATGTTTAAAAGTGCTTATCTTTATTCTTAAGAACGGAGGGATCTTAAATGTTATTGTTTATGGCTCATGGCTAAGGTTAGCAGCCACCTCCTCTGCAATTTAGCTGTGGTGGCCAAACATGTGCAGTGCTTACAAACTCGATCCAACAGAGCTTGTAAGCGCTCTCTGAAGCTGACTGGGATTGCTGGAGAACCTTCTAAGCTCCTGATCCCGTCTAACCTCAGTGCCCTTATAATCAGAAGCAAAGATGCCCCATATAGCAACATTGGAAAGCGGGTGAATAGTGCAACAATGTCGCTGTTCCGAACTGTCAATCATGTTCATGTCTGCCCTCCAGATAGCTTGAAGCCTAGAGGCTGGGGAGCAGTGTGCTTCTGCTGAAGATCACTAGAATAACTCTTGTTTAAAAGTTTGGGCTCAAACTTTAAGCCTTATTTAATGGGTTGCCATCTCTTTCCAAGTGCAGTCTCTCACCCCAATATCCCATAAATGTGGTATCATTCACTGTCCAAAGTATATGTTAAAACACAATATTTCATAGAAATGTTTCTTTTCTAGCAAAGAGCTATTTGCAACTGGTATTCATGTCCAAAACGGCAGGAAGTTTATGGAACCTGCAAGCAATTCAATCCATGTGCCGTATTGAAAAAGAGAAGGTCAGTAGCAATCTCTGTACCACCTTGCTCCTTCAAGCGGATCTGTCAATGGACTTCACAATACAATCTGCATATAATATGAAATAGATCTCTTAGACCTGATAAAGATGGTGTCTTTACTTGGACAATCTGTGTTAGAAAGTCAGAATATCTTTTTTGCAGTTTTAAACACATTCTGTGCTCATTGAGTCCAGCCGCATAGGTTGCTTTATTCCCCAACTACAGTGCAGCATAATGCAGATGAGTTAGTTCGGATGGCGAGCTGAAAGGTCCATCATGAGCAACGAGAAAAAGTCAGAATCACTTAGATTCTTTGCAGTCAGAATTGTGTCTTGGCCAAAGTCGCCATCTAGCCCTATCCTTAGCCAGGTTGCTCAACTTAAAGAAAGCACTGAGCTTCACATGCACGGCTCTATCTATTCATCTGTATGGGATGCGACCTTGTTTTTGATGTATGGATATGCCATTTTCATTATATAACTACAATGTTTATTCTGTTTTTCTTTCCTGCAGATCCGTTCACATCCCACTTTCTCGGAGCTTTGTGAACGCAATGAGAACAAAGAATGCTGTCCTAGCTGGTCCCTTGGAAACTACATATCCATATTGTACAACCGTTCTTCTTGCCTTGAAATCACCCAGAGCGACATTTCCCACACATTGGTCCTTCTGCGCTCCTGTGCACCAGATTACCACAGAGGAGCTCTCACCCCTTCCTGCATGAGTTCACGTACAGAGAGGGAGAAACATTCCCAGTGTGCCAAAGTGCCTGAAAAGTGCACACGATCCAGCGCAGTTTACCAGCTGCTCCATTTTCTTGTTGACAGGGACTTTTTAAGCCCCCAAACCACAAATTACCAGGTCCCATCTCTGAAGTACAGCATGCTGTTTTCACCAGCCAAAAAAGGTTCATCAATGATGGACATTTACGTGGACAATTTGGAGTCTCGAGAACTTTTTGATAATTTTACAGCGATCAGTGGAATGGATTTGGGGCTAAAGCAGAAACTTTTCCAACACTACCTTGTCATGGATACTGTGTATCCCGTTCTGGCAATAGTTGCTGTTTTTCTAAGTATGTCTTTTTACCTACGTTCCTTTTTTATCACTTTTATGGTCCTGACGTCGGTTGTCGGCTCACTGATGATTTCCTTCTTTTTGTACAAACTGGTTTTTAGAATGACTTTCTTTCCCTTTGTCAACCTGATTGCAGTTATCGTCCTCAGTAGTATTTGTGCTAATCACACTTTTGTCTTTTTCGACCTTTGGAATCTCAGCAAGATACAACACGCAGCTGCCGGCATGCAACAATGGGTAAAACAAACTATGCACCATTTTGTATATCTTATGTTAGTATCTTGTTTGACCACCGGAGCTGCTTTCTATGCCAGTTACATGAGTAGCATTACCTCAATTCGATGCTTTTCCATTTACATGGGAACATCTGTACTAATCAACATGACATTAATGATTACATGGTTGCCTGCCACCATGGTCATTTATGAGCGATATGTCAGTGTTAATTGCATTTACAAATCTGAAGATTACTGGAACAGTAATGGACATAAAAGAATTTTTTTAAATTTTTACCAAAAACTTAGGAGTGTACACGGCACCTTGTCGGAAACATCAAAACTGCTTTTCGAGAAGCTCCTTCCATGTGGAGTGATAAAGTTCCGGTACATCTGGATTTGTTGGTTCGCTGCCCTGGCAGCTGGTGGTGCATATATTGCTTGTGTTAGCCCAAAATTAAAGTTGCCATCTTCAGATGTGTCTTCAGTTCAGGTGTTTCGGCTGAGCCACCCTTTTGAGAGATACGACGCTGAATACTGCCACCAGTTCATGTTTGAACGTCAAGAACATGGAGAAGGTCAACATATGCCAATTACACTTGTATGGGGTGTTAAGCCTTTGGATAATGGAGACCACCTTAATCCAGACATGAATGGGACTCTCATCAGGGACACTACCTTTAGCATCCAAAGTACTGATAGTCAGAGATGGCTTATGGATCTTTGTCAAAAGGTAAAAAACCAAAGCTTTTACTTCTCTGATCAGGATAAAAAGCCAAACATCTGCTTCATGGAAGATTTCCACAGATGGATGGAAAGTCGTCAGTGCTCACAGAGTGACCAAAACCGTAACCTGTGCTGTAACCAATTTTCCTTTCCTTATTCAAGTGATTTACTTCTCCACTGCATAAAAATGATGGTCACGGAACAAGGAGGCAGCGATCCAGAGACCTGTGATATTGGACCCAGATTTGATGCTGATGGTAACCTATCTGCTTTGGTTCTGGAGTTTCAGACGACATATCAGTACAGCTTCAATTATAGCAAAACCAAGAAATTCTTCAATACATTAAACACGTGGCTCATACGCGAGTTAAAGAACGCTCCTCAGGGGCTGCAGAACGGGTGGTTTACCAGTAACCTTTCTCTGTTTAACCTCCAGCACACGCTGAGTACTGAAGTCATGATGATAACAGGCTTTGCTGTAGCAATTTCATTCGTAATTCTTCTGTTGATGACATGGAACATCTTACTCAGTTTATTCTCAGTGGCTGCAATAGGCGGCTCAGTTCTGGTCACCGTTGGTCTCTTAGTTCTTTTGGAATGGCAACTAAATGTCGTAGAATCCCTGTTCGTTTCAGCTGCAGTTGGTCTCTCTGTCGACTTCACAGTCAATTATTGCATTTCCTATCATCTGTGTCCACATTCTGACCGCCTCAGTCGTGTGGCATTCTCCTTGAAGCAAATGAGCTGTGCAACAGCAATGGGAGCCTCCACCATGTTTTCTGCTGGGGTAATAATGTTGCCGGCCACGGTGTTGGCCTACCGGAAATTGGGAATATTCATAATGATGATTAAATGCATTAGCTGTGGCTTTGCCACCTTTTTTTTTCAGTCACTTTGCTGCTTCTTTGGCCCAGAAAAGAACTGTGGACAAATACTGTGGCCTTTTACCAATGTCTTAAAGGACTGTCCTAATGACCCAAGGCTAAATGGCACCTTTGCTTGTGGTGGGAACGAAAAACAGAGCAGGTTTAGGAAAGTTCAAGAATCAAACATAGAAAATGAACAATACGAGCTTCAGCCTTTAGCCAGGAACTTAAGTGATAGTTTTGACAACAGTACAACAACTAGTAGGCTGTCCAAACGTCCATCAATTCTATCGGAGGATATGCAGCTATCAGAGAATAAGTGTCACAGAATAGTATCTCAGCCACAAGAAGACGCTCAGGATTTCCAGGCTAATACAATTAGGGAAAAAGGTTTTAATCAATGCTCTGCTTTGCAAACCTCTTCTCCTTATAGGCAAAGTAGCTTTGAAGATAAGTCAGAAAGGTCCGACGAGTCATGTGCTCAATGCATTTATCAAAGGATGAACAGCAAGGCTTGGAATGGATCTGTGGTGGATCATGTCCATGTACATACCACTAAGCAATCTAGTAACTTGGAAAGCCCTAAAAGCACCAGTCCCGCACAATACTCCCCAGAGAGGAATACCCGTATGTTTGAATATTCCAGGTGCCTCTGTTCCATGGGTAGCTCCTTCGATGCCCTTGACTCGAATGAAACTTGTCTTAGTGATTTTGACCAGAGCTCTAAATTGGCAGACTCAACAAGCTGCTCGCCGGATTTTTTTGAGGTTCCTGATTCACCCTGTCACAGTGAAAGGGGGCATTTGAATGGGAAGAGAGAAATGTTAAAACTAGCTCTGAGAGAAACCGTCTTTGATTCCTCAACACCCTCAAAACAGGCTAATATGTTATGGAAAATCCAGTCAAACCAAGATAGTCATCCTCCAGTCGTTCTACCTAACAGCAAGCCAGATATGCCGGATGTCTGGATTAAAAGGACTACTGAGCATAGTTCTGATTGCGTTAGCTGAAAGGTTCATATAGTTTATAGAAAGGACGTTCATCGTCCTGTGGGTACTGGTAAGAATGGACACGTATGTGACCTACAAGAAGGCCATCTCTTCTCATGATCTTTTTGGAATTATTTTTACTTACATTATTCATATTGTGGTCATTTACATTAAAAATGGAAATACCAGAGAAATAATATAAAAAGCTATTATTGTACTCGACCATGGGGCCATTAGCAACAAGATTCTAAGAATAATCATACCAATAATCATAAAGCACATCGTTAAATTGTGGCCGAGAGCAGCAAAATAAAGCTCTCCTAGAGTTAATACCCAGAGTCACTGGGTTAACAGGACAACTCCAATAGACATAGAACAAGACATAGAAGCAGAGTATGATAGTCCCACAAAATATAATAATCATTAAAAAGACCTTTATTAATACAAATCACAAGATAAAAAACAATGTAGCCCATACAGTGAGGAAATATGGAGGAGACATGAAGGTAAGCTGGCCTAGGCAGGAAGAGCTAAGTACATCCTGAGCAAACAATCCATGAATGACAATGGTTACACAATACCACCCACATGGCAGAGGAGTTCCCCTTTTGAGAAAGCTGGACCGCGAAACGCGCGTCAAAGGGCTGCTGGGTTAAGTGGGACAGCCATCCATGCACTGATGGCTAAGCATGTTTGAATGACTAAACATATTGGGAGTGATTTGCGGGGTACTGCCTTCGGCACCCATTTATTCTGTTAGAATCCTCTGCCATGTGGGTGGTATTGTGTAACCATTGTCATTCATGGATTGTTTGCTCAGGATGTACTTAGCTCTTCCTGCCTAGGCCAGATTACCTTCATGTCTCCTCCATATTTGCTCACTGTATGGGCTACATTGTTTTTATCTTGTGATTTGTATTTGTATTAATAAAGGTCTTTTTAATAATTATTATGTTTTGTGGGACTTTCACACTCTGCTTCCATGTCTTGTTCCAAGATTCTAAGAATAGAGTGTACAGTGGAGGCCACTACCCAAAATCAAAGGGAAAAGAAGAACACTGTAAAGTTAGAGGCAATTTAGAAGAACAATTAGGTTAGGGACCTAGACACAAAAACATTCTCTAGGCTAAAATATTTACACATTGATGCAGGCAATTACCAAGATCAGACCGATGAAGTTCACTCCAATCGATAGTCAAAGGGTCAGGGAAGGTGGCAGACAGGTAACGAGGTCAAGAAACAAGCCAAGTCAATAATCGGAATGGGCAACTCAGAAGCACACGTTTTCACAGGCAAGAATTTAGAGAAACTTATTGCTCAGGCAAGGATCCCTTAAGTATCTTGGGTAGATTACAGAAGATAAATTTGGCGCACGCTGGCAATTTAGGAGCATTTGAGCATCGGGAGACAGCACTATTAAGTGAATGGCACTGAGTATGTGCCAGTGAACAGACTACAAGAGGAAAGCAGGGAGGCTGGTTCTCTCAATGGGCTGGCAAGAGTGGCCGAGGTGTTGAGCGATCATAAAAGTTATAACAATTTACTCCAAGTATACCAATCCAGGCATGCACATCTTCAAAGAATCAGTGTTCAGCCAACAGATATCGAACATGCATTTTTATCAACAACACCACTGATACCAGCAAGAAATTATGACTTGCTGTTGCAGGAAAAAAGGTTACTACTTCTTTCATGAAGTTAGTTGAGTAGATCAACCACTCCGTAGTGTCCCCCCTAGTTTACCGGTTCCTAAATCTAGCTGACAAAGGATGTGCTTTATATTCACACAGAGGGTTAGTTATAAACCACAGGCTGAGATCCTACAGCGGGAGGTCATGCATCTGCAGGAGAGCCATTCGGAAAAAGAAAAAGGGAAAAACACCAAGAGCTCACGAATTCTAATGAAATGTCCATGGATTCAGGAATTGTTCGATAAGCTGGTCCATAGAGCCGGCAAAAAGGGTGAGGTAGTTGAGATCCACTACCGGAACCATAAAAATTCAGTTCTTTATTGGATTAACATTAAAAAACAAATAAATAAAACAAGCCATGGATGGGACACGAAAAAGCTGTCGAGTTTCGGACAGTAATTTCCCTACTCAGGTATATCTATGAGGGGACACAAAACATCTGACACGATTCGGACAGTAATGTCTCTACTCAGGTATATCTATGAGGGGAGACAAAACATCTGACACGATTCGGACAGTAATGTCTCTGCTCAGGTATATCTATGAGGGGACATGAAACAGCTGACACGTTTCTAACAGTAATGTTCCTACTCAGGTATACCTATGAGGGGACACAAAACATCTGACACGATTCGGACAGTTACGTCTCTGCTCAGGTATATCTATGAGGGGACATGAAACGGCTGACACGTTTCTAACAGTAATGTTCCTAACTCAGGTATATCTATGAGGTAACATGAAACAGCTGACACATTTCTTACAGTAATGTCACTACTCAGGTATATCTATGAGGGAACATGAAACAGCTGACACGTTTCTAACAGTAATGTTCCTACTCAGGTATACCTATGAGGGGACACAAAACACTGATGCGGTTTGGACAGTAATGTCCCCACTCAGGTATATCTATGAGGGGACACAAAACAGCTGATGCATTTCTAACAGTAATGTCACTAATCAGGTATACCTATGAGGGGACACGAAACACTGACACATTTCAGACAGTATAAGGATCTTACTCATAGGTATACCAGAGTAGGGACATTACTGTCCCAAACGCATCAGATGTTTTGTGTCCTCTCATAGGTATACCTGACTAAGGACATTACTGTCTGAAACACGTCAGTGTTTTGTGTCCTCCCCATGGCTTGGTTTGTTTTTAATGTTGAGCCAATAAATAATTGATTTTTATGGTTAAGGTGCTGGATCTCAACTCCCTCACCATTCACCATTAGGAAAAAGGCTCATCCTACTCTTCTTGTTAGCCCTCTCCACCGTACCAGGAACATTACTGAAAAAGTGAGGAGGAAACAAGATTTGGTTCACGCCACCGTCTCAGTTTCTAGGGATGGGAAAAGTGTAGGAGAGCAATATGTGTGAGGCTGTCCTGCTCCAGGATGAAAGAAAGTGATGATACCACCCAGTGCCTGCTGGGGGCACCTTCTTGGTATTGATGCACCCTTTATGTTAATCTGCAAATCTTTTTGTACAATATAAAGAAATATCATATGCAAAAGACAGATGTATTAAACCTGCCCTGTATACTGAATCCCAACTGAGGCATTTTGCGGCTTCAAAGTTATTTGGCTTGTGCCTTCATGACTTTATTAAAGGGGTTTTCTAGTTTTGGAAAACCTCTTTCTCTCGGCTACAGTTTGTTTAAGCACATTTAAAAACAATAAACTGCATCAGGGGGACAGGGTCTTTCCAAAACCAGAAAACCACTTTAGTTTGAAAACAGAGCTGGATAATAGAGTATCCCAGTTATCCCTTTCAGCTGACTGAGGGGAGTGTGTTGACTACAGATTTTTAATAGAGTTCAATGCATAAATCTGGCTACAGTGAGCTCCCCCTAGTGGCAGCTACAGGCAGGCAGAATTTTTGTTCTATGATGGGATGAGCAGGTCCAGTATCTGGAGCTCGTAACAAAAAGACATCTTTAATCAGTACAGAACTTTGGACATATTTTTAGACCTTTTTTTTACATATTTTTGGGCCTACTTTGTGATGCCATATCCATTAAAAGTGTTTTACTAGTATCAACTGCAGCCAACTAGAGAACTGGGGCATTATAAAGTATATACAAGAGAGTGTTGCAACATATAAACATTACAAGGTTGAAATATTTTTTGTCCGGAGTATTAAACAGTATTTTTCATGATTTTTTTTTCCTTTTTTTTTTTAGAACATCTCCATTTATTTTTTCTCTTTTTTATGTCATTTTAGATTAAACAACTACAAACATGAAAGAATGTGGTTAAAAAAGTGTCAATGGTATATATCAAAACCTCTTTTTTTCCATAGCACTCCATGTTAGGTTCTTCAGTTATTTCTTTTGTAAACTTTATGTGAACAATTATACATTGAGAATATTGTGATAAATTGCTTAAAAGATGAGAAAATGTGCTGAGTAAGAGTATAAAATAATTTAAAGTTTGTAAACTTAGTAAAAACAATGTATTTGTACATTTCAACAAAGTCTCTTGTAAACTTGTTCTCCATTTTTATGGTACCTACTTATATATGTAATGTTAATCATATTTCCTAGAAATCTGTGATGTGTTCCATAAATATAATTTATTTCAGAAGTAACTCTTACCTGTGTCCTTGGAAGTCACTGGATGAATGTTTTAGGAAATGTGTGTTGTGACACACTAACTAGCATGTGGAGGAGTAACTGTAGTCACCCTGGGGTTGGTCATTATGGGCGCCGGTGTTTAAGGATCCTTGGCGCTGACCCTTTAACTCCTATAAAGGGATCTGATCATCACATCTAGGAATCACTAGATCACATATCACTGACTAGCAGTAAATGGCTGATAGAGAAAGAGCCAAGTCATTTATGAAAGTCAGACAGAAAGGAGAGGAACCAACTGAAGGCCACGAGAAGATCATGGGTTCAATCATAAAAAGTTCAAATGGCACGAGAATGGTCAGGAACAGTAACTCACCTGTCTCAGCTCCAGGTCTTGCTCCCTTGCACTATAGTCACTACCCTGTGCTGTGGTTCATGCCATGAAGACTTCTGTGACTTCATCACCTAAGGTCTTATAAGGTTTCCCTTGGAAGTTTTGCCCCACTGTTCTGTTCTCTCAGATGCCAATCATCTTTTTAGCAAACTCCTGTTTGTTTTGCTATCATCTGCATCTACTTCCTAGCTCAGACCTGCTGATTAGCTCTTCATCTGCTGTAAGCATAAGGAACTCTTCTCAGGTCCTGTTCCCACTACAAATGCTGTTGCACTTAGTGTATCTTTTCCAGAAGCAAGTATTAACTCTTCCTGTTCATCTTTACTGCCTTTATCCCTGCGAAGGACCACTGATCTTCTGATAGCATACAACTCCATCTTTAACAATGTATTTGCCACAAGTCCAGTACTTACTATACATCTACAGTTCCTGTGTATGTAACTGTGTCTTCTAGTGTTTCCTTCGCCACTGATATGCCTGCTACACTGCATAACTAGCTATCCTGGTCATCACTGATCCACATGCCATCTGACAAGACCTACCCCACTGTGCCCTCGCCATCAGTCCATATTGCTTACATTGACCTCTGGGTTAGAGAATCCACCTCCCCAGGTAAGACCATAATAAAAAACTTACCTTGTGGTCTAAACGCATATTAGTATTCTGGATAAATTGCATACTGCTATTCTGGATAAAATGCCCATTGCCTTTGTTTGTCAGCTATCCTGATTAGCCAACGAGTAAAGCACCGATTAGCCGGGCAGTCGGAACACCAACATAACAATGAATGTGATACCTCAACATTTTCACAGTTTATTGAAAAACTGATGTGACCTGCTTTGGTTGTGTAGATATCAGCTGAGCTCATGTAATGCAATCCTAAATGCTACTGACAATTCAGCAGAATTTTCAAAAAAAGCTGTAGCCATAAACGGTGAGGAACAGTGTCATGGTTCTCAATGGCAAGAGACCGTAGTAAAGCATACAAAAGGACTAGCTCTTGGAAGATGGGAACTCGAGCTGACTGTGAGCTAAACCTACCGCACAACTAACAGTGGCCGGGTAGCGTGCCTACGTTTTATCCCTAGACGCCCAGCGCCAGCCGGAGGACTGACTGACCCTAGCAGAGGAAAATACAGACCTGGCTTACCTCTAGAGAAATTTTCCCCAAAAGGCAGACAGTAGCCCCCACATATATTGTCGGTGATTTTAGAGGAAAATGACATACGAAGTATGAAGATAGGTTTAGCAAATAGAGGTCCGCTTACTAGATAGTAGGAAGACAGAAAAGGGAACTTCACAGTCAGCTGAAAACCCTTTCAAAACACCATCCTGAAATTACTTTAAGACTCTAATATCAACTCATGACACCAGAGTGGCAATTTCAGCTCACAAGAGCTTCCAGCCTCAGAAATATTCAAAAACAGAGAACTGGAACAAAAATGCAAAACAATCTTAGGACTACAAGTCCAACTTAGCTGATAGTAGTCTAGGAGCAGGAACATGCAACAGAAAGGCTTCTGGTAACATTGTTGGCCGGCATAGAAATGACTGAGGAGCAAGGCTAAATAGAAACTCCCACATCCTGATGGAAACAGGTGAACAGAGGAGATGAAGCACACAAGTTCAGTACCACCAGTAACCACCGGGGGAGCCCAGAAACCAAATTCACAACAGTACCCCCCCCTCAAGGAGGGGGCACCGAACCCTCACCAGAACCACCAGGGCGATCAGGATGAGCCCTATGAAAGGCACGGACCAAATCGGAGGCATGAACATCAGAGGCTGTCACCCAAGAATTATCCTCCTGACCGTAGCCCTTCCACTTGACCAAATACTGAAGTCTCCGTCTGGAAACACGGGAGTCCAAGATCTTCTCGACAACGTACTCCAACTCACCCTCAACCAACACCGGAGCAGGAGGCTCAACGGAAGGCACAACCGGTACCTCATACCTGCGCAACAATGACCGATGGAAGACATTATGAATAGAAAAAGATGCAGGGAGGTCCAAACGAAAGGACACAGGGTTAAGAATCTCCAAAATCTTGTACGGGCCAATGAACCGAGGCTTAAACTTAGGAGAAGAAACCTTCATAGGGACAAAACGAGAAGACAACCACACCAAGTCCCCAACACAAAGACGAGGACCAGCACGACGACGGCGGTTGGCAAACTGCTGAGTCTTCTCCTGGGACAACTTCAAATTGTCCACCACATGCCCCCAAATCTGATGCAACCTCTCCACCACAGCATCCACTCCAGGACAATCCGAAGACTCCACCTGACCGGAAGAGAAACGAGGATGAAACCCCGAATTACAGAAGAAAGGAGAAACCAAGGTGGCAGAACTAGCCCGGTTATTGAGGGCAAACTCCGCCAAGGGCAAAAAGGCAACCCAATCATCCTGATCCGCAGACACAAAACACCTCAAATAAGTCTCCAAGGTCTGATTAGTTCGCTCGGTCTGGCCATTAGTCTGAGGATGGAAAGCAGACGAAAAAGACAAATCAATGCCCATCCTAGCACAGAACGCTCGCCAAAATCTAGACACGAATTGGGTTCCCCTGTCAGAAACGATATTCTCCGGAATACCATGCAAGCGAACCACATTTTGAAAAAACAGAGGAACCAGCTCGGATGAGGAAGGCAATTTAGGCAAGGGGACCAAATGGACCATCTTAGAGAAACGGTCACACACCACCCAGATGACAGACATCTTCTGAGAAACAGGGAGATCAGAAATAAAATCCATGGAGATGTGAGTCCAAGGCCTCTTCGGAATAGGCAAAGATAACAACAATCCACTAGCCCGAGAACAACAAGGCTTGGCCCGAGCACAAACATCACAAGACTGCACAAAACCTCGCACATCTCGCGACAGGGAAGGCCACCAGAAGGACCTAGCCACCAAATCCCTGGTACCAAAGATTCCAGGATGACCAGCTAACGCAGAAGAATGGACCTCCGAGATGACTCTACTGGTCCAATCATCCGGAACAAACAGTCTACCAGGCGGGCAACGATCAGGTCTATCCGCCTGAAACTCCTGCAAGACCCGTCGCAAGTCTGGGTAAACAGCAGATAATATCACTCCATCCTTAAGGATACCTGTAGGTTCAGAATTACCAGGGGAATCAGGCTCAAAACTCCTAGAAAGGGCATCCGCCTTCACATTTTTAGAACCCGGTAGGTAAGAAACCACAAAATTAAACCGAGAGAAAAATAACGACCAGCGCGTCTGTCTAGGATTCAGGCGCCTGGCAGACTCAAGATAAATCAAATTCTTGTGGTCGGTCAATACCACCACCTGATGTCTAGCCCCCTCAAGCCAATGACGCCACTCCTCAAAAGCCCACTTCATAGCCAAGAGCTCCCGATTACCAATATCATAATTTCGCTCAGCGGGCGAAAATTTACGAGAAAAGAACGCGCAAGGTCTCATCACGGAGCAGTCGGAACTTTTCTGCGACAAAACCGCCCCAGCTCCGATTTCTGAAGCGTCGACCTCAACCTGAAAAGGAAGAGTAACATCAGGCTGACGCAATACAGGGGCGGAAGAAAAGCGGCGCTTAAGCTCCCGAAAGGCCTCCACAGCAGCAGGGGACCAATCAGCAACATCAGCACCCTTCTTAGTCAAATCAGTCAACGGCTTAGCAACATCAGAAAAACCAGTTATAAATCGATGATAAAAATTAGCAAAGCCCAAAAACTTCTGAAGGCTCTTAAGAGAAGGGGGTTGCGTCCAATCACAAATAGCCTGAACCTTGACAGGGTCCATCTCAATGGAAGAGGGGGAAAAAATGTACCCCAAAAACGAAATCTTTTGAACCCCAAAAACACACTTAGAACCCTTTACACACAAGGAATTAGAGCGCAAAACCTGAAAAACCCTCCTGACCTGTTGGACATGAGAGTGCCAGTCATCCGAAAAAATCAAAATATCATCCAGATACACAATCATAAATTTATCCAAATATTCACGGAAAATGTCATGCATAAAAGACTGAAAGACTGAAGGGGCATTTGAAAGACCAAAAGGCATTACTAAATACTCAAAATGGCCCTCAGGCGTATTAAATGCGGTTTTCCACTCATCCCCCTGCTTAATTCGCACTAAATTATACGCCCCACGAAGATCAATCTTAGAGAACCACTTGGCCCCCTTTATTCGAGCAAACAAATCAGTAAGCAGTGGCAAAGGATACTGATATTTAACCGTGATTTTATTCAAAAGCCGATAATCAATACACGGCCTCAAAGAGCCATCTTTTTTAGATACAAAGAAAAAAACGGCTCCTAAGGGAGATGACGAAGGACGAATATGTCCCTTTTCCAAGGACTCCTTAATATATTCCCGCATAGCAGCATGTTCAGGCACAGATAGATTAAATAAACGACCCTTTGGAAACTTACTGCCCGGAATCAGATCTATAGTACAATCGCAATCTCTGTGCGGAGGTAGTGAACCAAGTTTAGGCTCCTCAAAAACGTCACGATAATCAGATAAAAATTCCGGAATCTCAGAGGGAATAGATGACGAAATGGAAACCAAAGGTACGTCCCCATGAGTCCCCTGACATCCCCAGCTTAACACAGACATTGCTTTCCAGTCGAGGACTGGGTTATGAGATTGCAGCCATGGCAATCCAAGCACCAACACATCATGTAGATTATACAACACAAGGAAGCGAATAATCTCCTGGTGATCCGGATTAATACGCATAGTTACTTGTGTCCAGTATTGTGGTTTATTACTAGCCAATGGCGTGGAGTCAATACCCTTCAGAGGTATAGGAACTTCCAGAGGCTCTAAATTAAACCCACAGCGTTTGGCAAAGGACCAATCCATAAGACTCAAAGCGGCGCCAGAGTCGACATAGGCGTCCGCGGTAATAGACGATAAAGAGCAAATCAGGGTCACAGATAGAATAAACTTAGACTGTAAAGTGCCAATTGAAACAGACGTATCAACCTTCTTAGTACGTTTAGAGCATGCTGATATAACATGAGTTGAATCACCACAATAGAAGCATAACCCATTTTTTCGCCTAAAATTCTGTCGTTCGCTTCTGGACAGAATTCTATCACATTGCATAATCTCTGGCGCCTTCTCAGTAGACACCGCCAAATGGTGCACAGGTTTGCGCTCCCGCAAACGCCGATCAATCTGAATAGCCATTGTCATGGACTCATTCAGACCTGCAGGCACAGGGAACCCCACCATAACATCTTTAATGGCATCAGAGAGACCCTCTCTGAAATTCGCCGCCAGGGCGCACTCATTCCACTGAGTAAGCACAGACCACTTGCGAAATTTTTGGCAGTATATTTCAACCTCATCTTGCCCTTGAGACAGGGCCATCAAGGCTTTTTCAGCCTGAATCTCTAAATGAGGTTCCTCATAAAGCAACCCCAAAGCCAGGAAAAACGCATCCACATTGAGCAACGCAGGATCCCCTGGTGCCAAAGCAAATGCCCAATCCTGAGGGTCGCCCCGGAGCAAGGAAATTACAATCCTGACCTGCTGTGCAGGATCTCCAGCGGAGCGAGATCTCAGAGACAAAAATAATTTACAATTATGTTTGAAATTCTGGAAGCGAGATCTATCCCCGGAGAAAAATTCAGGTAAAGGAATTCTAGGTTCAGATATAGGAGCATGAATTACAAAATCCTGTAAACTTTGAACCTTCATAGCGAGATTATCCAAACCAATAGCTAAACTCTGAGGATCCATTTTAATCAGGTGAAATCAGAACCATTCAAGGATTAGAAGGAGAGAGAGACGAAGGCTGCAGTAAGCAGAGATGCAAGTGAATCAACTAATGAGCAAACTCAGAAAAAAAAAAAAAAATTCTCTGCAGACTTCTTTTCTCTCCTTTCTTCTGCCAATTATTTTAACTCTTGGCCGGCCAAACTGTCATGGTTCTCAATGGCAAGAGACCGTAGTAAAGCATACAAAAGGACTAGCTCTTGGAAGATGGGAACTCGAGCTGACTGTGAGCTAAACCTACCGCACAACTAACAGTGGCCGGGTAGCGTGCCTACGTTTTATCCCTAGACGCCCAGCGCCAGCCGGAGGACTGACTGACCCTAGCAGAGGAAAATACAGACCTGGCTTACCTCTAGAGAAATTTTCCCCAAAAGGCAGACAGTAGCCCCCACATATATTGTCGGTGATTTTAGAGGAAAATGACATACGAAGTATGAAGATAGGTTTAGCAAATAGAGGTCCGCTTACTAGATAGTAGGAAGACAGAAAAGGGAACTTCACAGTCAGCTGAAAACCCTTTCAAAACACCATCCTGAAATTACTTTAAGACTCTAATATCAACTCATGACACCAGAGTGGCAATTTCAGCTCACAAGAGCTTCCAGCCTCAGAAATATTCAAAAACAGAGAACTGGAACAAAAATGCAAAACAATCTTAGGACTACAAGTCCAACTTAGCTGATAGTAGTCTAGGAGCAGGAACATGCAACAGAAAGGCTTCTGGTAACATTGTTGGCCGGCATAGAAATGACTGAGGAGCAAGGCTAAATAGAAACTCCCACATCCTGATGGAAACAGGTGAACAGAGGAGATGAAGCACACAAGTTCAGTACCACCAGTAACCACCGGGGGAGCCCAGAAACCAAATTCACAACAGAACAGACTGTGTAATATAGATAGATAAATGAGTACATGAAAAGTCATTTTTCCAACGTTTTGTTAAAGTTTTTTTTTTATTATTATGAAGATGGTATTTCCCTCAAATAAGGTAATGAAGCGTGAAATGAGGAGCTATATTCCAGTATTTCATCGCCTAATGCCTCATATATATGGAAATGTTGCTCGGTAATATGGAGTCATGGTTGCTTTTGGGATTGATGTTACTGTTAGTATAGTTACATAGTTCGGTTGAAGAAAGACACATGTCCAAGTTCAACTGAGGGATAGGAGAGGCTAAATGGAAGGTACAGCCACAGTCCATGAGCCATCTGCAGGTGCAGGCTAGGCAGTAGGGCAGAGGGTCATGCATCGGATTGGTCCCTCTTAGTGGCGGAATATCAGACATAATACGGTTGGTATGGGCGCCCGGACTCAATAATACCAGCAGACATATAGCTGCCCAAACCCTCCACATTTGCTTAACACTCAGGACTGTCATGATCCAGGCCAGAGTTTGTTTTCTGCTATTCCCTCTCTTAACACCCTCTGCCTCGTTTTGGAGCTGGCTGGGCTTTTTCAGTCCTCTGCAGTCTGCTGGCCAGCATCAGTGATGGTTCATGCTTCTAGGCTAGAGCAGCAGCTGACCAGTATACCCTGGTGATCCTTCTGCCTCTGACTTCCCGTATTTGTGTGAGACCCGTTCCCTATCCTAACTTAGTGTTTGTCTGGTGGTTTTCGTTATGGTGTATGACTCGGCCTGATCTCTGAACCAGGCCTCTTGCTAATTAATAACTAATTTCAGCTCTCCTGATGCTGCCGCATTTTCTATTCTGCTGTTCCACACATTGGGCTCTGCTGCATCTGGTGCTTCCAGCTTTACTTATCCCTTATACAGTTTCCATCCTGCATATCAGCTGTACTGGTCTTCGCTGTTCAAGGTGCTGTTTGTAATGTGTAGCTCTGCTGTATCATCGCCTCCGGTCCGTGCTGCTCATGCTGTCCTGCAGCTATAACAGCTTGGAGATGTCAGTTGGAACTTTTCCCGCTTCATCCGAAAGAGCATTTGTGAGGTCTGACACTGTTGGAGAAGAGGTCGGCCACACAGTCCCTATTTTATTTAATTCCAAAGACGTTGGATGGGGTTGAGGTCCGTTCTCTGGGTGGCCAGTCATGTTCTTCTACACCAAACTCCCACAACCATGTCTGTACATTGTGCACTGGGGACAGTCATAGGCAAAAGAAAACAGCCTTCCCCAAACTGTTCACGCAAAGTTGTAACCACACAATTGCCCAAAATGTTTTGGTATGCTGAGGTAACTATATGAAGAGGGTGAAAATTTACAGGCACCATTAATCCCACAGGAATAAATTCACTGATGAAAGGAAGTGCAATCAGGTAAGGTTGTCTCTATATTTGTAAACTCAGTTACATGTTTCACTGACTAGATTCCTTCATCAAACTGAGAGTCTGCAGATGCATTAAGATTTCCCTTCAGTGGAAATAAGACACTTAGGCCGACGCTTGAAAAACATCCCATAGCATTAACCTCCTCCACCAAACTGTACAGTGGGCACAATGCAGTCAGGGGGTAGTGTTCTCCTGGAATTCAACAAACCCAGACTCCTACATCAGATACAAGATAGAAGTGTGATCCATCACTGCAGAACACGTTTCCTCCAGAGTCCACTGGAGGCGGCTTTACACCACTCCATCCGACGCTCGGCATTGTGCTTGGTGATGTATGACTGCATGTAGCTGCCCGGCCATGAAGCTCCCGGCGGGGGTGCACTGTTTGTACTGATGTTAAGACCACAGGAGATTTTGACTCTGCAGTTATGGGCCAGCAGAGCGTTGGTGGTCTCTACTACGTGGCTGAGTTGCTTTGGTTTGGTTTGGTCAATAATATCACACAGGTGATGGGGAAGATTTAGGAAGAAGAAATGTCATTAATGGACTTGTTACCCTGGTTGCTCCTATACAGGACCGCGCTGGTGTCAGTGAGCTCTTCATCATCAGTCGTTCTGTCACATGTTAGTAAAGGCAAACGGCATGGCGGGGGGGGGGGGCGCAGGTTATGTTTTTGCCATGGTGCTGGATGTTATATGCTGGGAGAAATGGGGCTGGATGTTGTATGCTGGGAGAAATGGTGCTGGATGTTGTATGCTGGGAGAAATGGGGCTGGATGTTGTATGCTGGGAGAAATGGGGCTGGATGTTATATGCTGGGAGAAATGGGGCTGGATGTTGTATACTGGGAGAAATGGGGCTGGATGTTGTATGCTGGGAGAAATGGTGCTGGATGTTGTATGCTGGGAGAAATGGGGCTGGATGTTATATGCTGGGAGAAATGGGGCTGGATGTTATATGCTGGGAGAAATGGGGCTGGATGTTGTATACTGGGAGAAATGGGGCTGGATGTTATATGCTGGGAGAAATGGGGCTGGATGTTGTATGCTGGGAGAAATGGGGCTGGATGTTATATGCTGGGAGAAATGGGTCTGGAATTATATTATATGCTGGGAGAAATGGGGCTGGATGTTATATGCTGGGAGAAATGGGGCTGGATGTTATATGCTGGGAGAAATGGGGCTGGATGTTGTATACTGGGAGAAATGGGGCTGGATGTTGTATACTGGGAGAAATGGGGCTGGATGTTGTATGCTGGGAGAAATTGGGCTGGATGATATACACCTGGGGAAATGGAGTCGGATGGTATACACTGGGGAAATGAGGCTGGAAGGTATACACTGGGGGAAATGGAGTGGGATGGTATACACTGGGGGAAATGAGGCTAGATATTATACACCGGGAGGGGCCCGGGGTGGGAAGGGAAATGGGACTGAATAAAAAATTTGTAGTCAATCATGAAGATGTGTGAGCCAATACTTCTGTTCATATACTGAATATTCAACCCAAGCGGGTCAGTATAGAAGGTAAATGTATAAGTATCTGACTGCTGCTACTACCAACATTTGTTGGAATAGGGTGGTAAAGCTGCCAGTATAAGTGGAATGGCGGTGCACGTGTGAATATGACTCCGGTCACACAGGGAACATTGCGACCACATATCTAGTGATCCGTCAGGGTCCCAGCATTTCAACGCCACATTGATAATACATTTAGTGCTCTTAATTTGCACCTACTATAAAGTGCATTTTATGTGTTCATCGTTTTATGTTCGCCATTGTAGACAGGGTTTACAGCTAATTCATCAATTGTTACTTTTTAAAACGTTGCAAAATTTGATGCAAATGTACCCCAGTCCCCCCATCCTGGAGTCATTTCATGTACGCTAGTTATTTTGACACACATTTTGCGCTGTTTTGTGAAAGGTGGGACTTTTTGTGTTTAAAAGTCGCAATACAAGTCAAGCACAAAATTAAAGGTAACCTGTCGTTTAATTCATGCAGCCCAAACCACGGGCAGCATGGACCACAGCCTGCCTGTATGACTGCAGCCACGTATGTCATTCTCTGAAACTCTCCAGTATTTCAGGGAAAAGTTCCGGCAGGGGATCATGGAGACCAGACTAGTCCGGCTCCACCTCCAGCCGTCTCTTCCCAGCCTGCTTAAGATGATTGACAGGTCTTTCCTTGCATACACAAAAAGAGAGCCCTGTCAATCACCTCCAGAAGCGCTGGGAAGAGCCGGCTGAACGAAGGGCCGGACTAGTCTGGTCTCTGGCTTATCTCTGGATCGTTATAGTACATTTTTTCTGTAGTGATGGAGCGTTTCAGGGGATATTACCTGGCTGCAATCGTATAGCCTGGCTCTGATTCACGCTGCTCGCGATTTGGGCAGTATGAATCAGGTGACAGGTTCCCTTTAATGAGCATTTTTTGATTTTGCCCTAAATTCATGAACTACCTTTTGCCAGTTTAAAGAATTTGGCGAACAAAGTATCAAGGAATGCCTCAAGATGAAAAAGTGACATGAAACAAAGAAAAAACGCAAATAATGGATCGGGCCCCTAAGGGCGATCCTGTTCCTTATGCTGGCAGTAAATGGGGTAAAGTACAAATTATCACTGGAGAGATGAGAGAACTTAAAAGTCCATGGTTCGTACCCGACAGTTAGTGTGCGGTGTTAAATGCTGAACACGGAGACCGCTGCAATGTGCGGAGTTCTGGGGTAAGCCCGCTGCAGAGAGAAAGTTTACAGCTCAAAAGTTGTCGCCATTGTTTTCAATGGGGTTCGGGTTCTGGTTCAAGTTTAGGTACAGTTCTGGTATCCGAACCGGACTTTGGAATCTAGTTTGGGTGGTGTACCAGAACCAGAACTTCCACGGGTCTGCTCACCCCTAATTATCACCTATCCCTGGGGTAAGTGATAACCTATGGATCAGTGGGGGTCCAACTGCTGGGGTCCGCACTGATCGACTGCACAGAAAATGTCCAAATGGCCCGAGAGTGATCATATGTGAGCGCCGCTCCATTCATTCTCTATGGGACCGCTGGAAAAAACTGAGCGCAGCGCTAAGCAGCCCCATAGGGAATGAATGGAGCGTCTGATAGCGTGCATTCGCTCTGCTGCTTCATTCTAACAGATCCCAGCGATCGCACTCCCACCGATCCACAAGGTACTTGTGTTAAGAGAAGAATCCCTTTAATAAAAGCACAGCAACTTATGAGGACACACTAGCTAACTATTATGGAGGAAATTTTCATAGTGGAAGAAAAATTCCCACAAATCTGCATCTGTGTTGGAGGGGCCACAGTTGAAGGTTATTTCTTTCTATCATGCATTAGATGCAAAAGTCAGTCTGGCATTGCTCCACTGTGCTCATACCCACGTGCTGCCTATAGATGGCGCTTTCCGGGAGATCTCTGCTTCTACAGGCATCTTTGCGTTCCACCTTGCGTTTCACATTGCTTATCACAAAGATCTGTCTCTGCGCATGTTCGGAAGTGACGTCACAAAATTTTGAAAAACTGCACCCGGGGAAAAAACAAACATTGGCGAGCGCGAGCGACCTGCTGTGAGTATGACAGCGCGTTATGGGGCATGTTACCGCAGACTTGGTGCCACATTGCCCAGGGAGCAAGGTGTGCTGGGAGTTGTAGTGCTACAGCGGGCGGCTGACTCCTGTCATGTGTGTTATCAGGTGTAGCTGAGGTACCCTGACCGTGCTAGGACAATGGAGAAGTCTATGCTGCCTGTTCTCCGAGCCAAGAGCTCCAGCATTGCAGGTGAGTGCACACCATCAGTATAAGGACACGTCTGCAGTTGCCCTGATACAGCGCTGTTCCTACCCTCGTGGCTGGGAAATGTGGGCGAGTGCTGGTCATTAGGAGCAGTGTAGTCATTTACTGCTTATTATCCTCCCATTCCTCTCAGTTTGTTATTGTGTTCAGCTTGTGGCCTCGGAGACCAGCTCCCGGGCTTCCAGGCTTCACTGCTACTATGCTGCAGACAATCTTTCAGGGCTTCCCTATGTCCATCATTACTTCCCCAGAGTTCCTATCTATGATCACAGACTGATTTGAAGGAGGAGTATGTATATATGGCATTATGTGTTGCTGAGCATATACAGTATATTGTGTGACAGCTGCAAATAAAATATCTAGGGCATTTATAACATTTGTATTTATATGTATATATTTATTATATATGCCCTAGATATATTCTTCACAGCTGTCACCCACACAATATATATGTGTGTGTGATAAAATATATAAACTGCATTACTTATCTATCCAGACTTAGGGTATGTGCACACGTTGCAGATTTTGCTGCGGATCCGCAGCGTTTCTGCAGCTGCGGGTCCGCAGCAGTTTCCCATGAGTTTACAGTTCATTGTAAACCTATGGGAAACAGAAAACGCGGGAACGCAGCGGGTTACATTCCGCAGCATGTCAATTCGTTGTGTGGAATCGCGGCGATTCTGCACACATAGGAATGCATTGATCCGCTTACTTTCCGCATGGGGCTATGCCCACCATGCGGGAAGTAAGCGAATCATGTGCGGATGGTACCCGGGGTGGAGGAGAGGAGACTCTCCTCCAGGCCCTGGGAGCCATACTTGTGTAAAAAAAAAAAAAAAGAGTTATAATAAAAAATAATGATATACTCACCTTCTGATGGCCCCTGAAGTCCTCCCGCCTCTCGGCGCTGCACGCGGCCGTCCAGTCGCAGGGTTGCTATGCGAGCAGGACCTACGATGACGCCGCGGTCACATGACCGTGCCATCACAAAGGTCCTTCTCACATAGCATCTTTGGAACCGGACCACCGCGTGCAGCGCCGAGGAGATCGGGACGTCTGCCGGGTGAGTATAATCATTTTTTTAAATTATGTTTACCATTAGATCTTTTTACTATTGATGGTGCATATGCAGCATCAATAGTAAAACAAGTGCAGGAGTAAACCCGCAGCTGAAACCGCAAGACAAACCGCGATAAATCTGCAGGGATAACAGCTGCGGTTTTGCCCTGCAGATTTATCAAATCCACTGCGGGAGAACCCGCAGAGGACCCTTCCTACGTGTACACATAGCCTTACAGCCTGAATTCTGTAGGGTGATTTGCATTCAGATGATATGTCTGTCTCTACCAGGCACTGTATCTATTCCTGTGACCTTACTGCATGATGTATGGATAAATGATATTCCTTCTGTCTTTTTCTGGAGACTTGACTTTACCCTGTGCCAAGAAGCCTTGTCCTCTGAAGCCCATGGATCCGCTGTGTATTAAGGACCCCAATATTGTCTCCTTTTCTGCTGCTCCAAATCCTGTTGTGTTTAAGGCTGGCGGTAATGGGTAAGTACTTTATCTCTAGCCCATGAATCCCTGCTACCTGTCAGCAGGTCGGGCTGAGGATGAATGAGCCTATACCATGGTCTGCAGCCCCTTAGTGTCTCTTTTTCTGCATGCCCTAGCGCATCTGTATTACGTGGACAGGCCACTGATTTCAGTGGCAGTCTTTCCTTACTCTACTCTCCTGGTGTATTTGCTGTGGGTCTTCCCTCCATCCTGGCATTATGTCATCAATGTGGTGTGACGCACGTGTGCCAGGCTGACTAATCAAATGTAGAGCTGCAGATACTGGAGGTAAGAGGCGGTCACAGGTTACTGATGTTGCTGCTTGACTGGGTCTTGTGCAATATTACCCACTAACTCTACAGTTCACATAATCTATTGGCAAACTGCATAGTTTTTTGACTCGTGTTGCTCTTTTGATGATTGTCATTACAGTCTGTCAATTACTGAATCTTGGAAGCCGTATAATAGTCGGCAAAAATAAAGAATCAAAAAGATGCTGGCGTGTCATGAAGCATCTTCCTTTGCCAGAATGTACGCATATGCCTTTTTACTAGTCTTTTTTTTTTTTTTTTTTGCTATATAGTTGATTGAATCACAGTTTTATCTGCTGCAGCTCTGCTAGTCCTCTCACTGATGAGCTCTGTCCAAATTCGCCTCCGCAATTGATTGACTGCTTTCTGCCTACACTTTGTATCATGTCATTCAATGATTCAGTGTTTGGTGCAAAGATAGACTGAGCTCATGAACAACGAGGACTACATAGCAGGAGCTCATCATTGAGAGGACTAGAAGAGATGCAGCAGATAACACCTTGATTTATCAAAACTACAGCAAGCTGCCCAGTAAGTGAGGCATCCCAGAGTTACTTTTTGTACCATCATGCCAGTGACAGACTCACTTTTAATAGTTTATGCCATCCTTAGACTCTGCATATGCAAGAAGTCATGATTTCTGTGAATGCATCACTATGGAAGTTATGAGGACTGGGGAGTCTGCAGTACGGCTCTGGGGCGGGTGGAAGGCCTGCAGATACGCTAGACATGTGTAAGATGGAGAACCTTTTACCTGTAGGGATGGGAGGCAGGCATTCACTTCTCTCTTATTTTATAACAGAAAGAAGCCTGTCCTATCGAAGAAAATGGGGCCTCCGGCACGAGGGTGAGTCGCTAGCCTCACTAATGTATTGGTCAAATACTGCAATAAAGGAGACCAATGTATTTTCACCCATTTTCTGGCAGTTTGGCCTTCAGGATGATTACAATATTTATGTAGCCCTGTGTCTGTAAGTGTGGGGCTCTTCCTGCAGACCCGGCGTTGTACACCACGTTGTTTATCAGGTCATGTACTAGTGTAATGGACCGGCACTCCATTTGTATTGAACTTCTTTTTTCTTTTCTTTTTTTTTGTAGCCCCATTAATCGGTACAGGATGGAATCTGAACTGAAGGACAAGAATCAATTATTGGAGGCAGCGAACATCACGTTACATAACAGGCTGATGGCTGCAGAGGTGAGATTGGCTGCAGTTTTCTGCTTTGGCCGCCCCATGCTGAACGTGTGTGGTCTCTGCTGACCCTGGATTGTAAATGGTCACTTACAGACTCCCATCATCCTACAGACTTTTCTGTGGCTACTCCATCTGTGTCCTTACTACACTATCCATCGCATTATTCTGCAGCCAAGATTCATGTCACTACTACCCCATCATCCAGTGATGTGTCTTTTCTGGTTGTATCCTCTCACGGCAAAGGAAAATGCTCAATATCTACGTGTCACTACAACCTCCATCCTCTTGCGTCGGTCTATGTCAGTATTGCATCATTGTTCCCTTCTTTCTGCAGTCCTTCCCGTTATCACTGTACAACCACAACCGTTCTCATCAGGCCCATTGGTGACGTCAGTGATCTGTGGTCACTGATAAACCGGCCTGTTAATTCCCAGCATCTGTGGCTCTTTGTCTTGGCCGGCATGATACGACTACATTCAACGTTGTGCAAGGCCGGCTAATCAACAGAAGAGCCATGGATGCTGGGGGTTAGAGGTGGTTTATTCAGCAACCACAAATTGTTGATGTGGATGATTGATCAATTAGCACCAACTCTAGTCGTGACCGATAAAACATTTGTGAACCCTCTGTATTCATTTTCCCAATTGGCCATATATAAAGTGTATTATTGTACTGACCTCTAGTGGACAATAATGAAGGCTGCAATGTTGTCATCATTTCTTTTTATATAATCAGAATACAACTTGCCATATATATATATTTTTTTTTTTTTATATAAAGCACAATTGCAGTTTCATGTGACTTTTCAGATGTAACTGTGTGTGTCTCTGAGGAATAACAGTTATTTCTGCCATTATATGACCTGTATCCTGCATTTTCACTTAGTTTTTTTCCCTCTGCTTTACAAGTTTCAGCAATATATACAGTCATGGCCAAAAGTGTTGGCACCCTTGGAGTTGTTCCAGAAAATGCAGTATTTCTCCCGAAAAGTATTACACTCACACGACAACATAACACTTTTTGCCATGATTGTATAATTTGTCTAGCCCGCTGCTTTTTCTACTTTTCTATGTGTCCATTTGATTTCTCCCTATAGACAGATTTGTAGACGGATTTGATCAGTGTTTGAAGTGACTGATATTGGGAGAGGGGGGGGGAAAGATGCATTTTTCTCTAATAAGATATATTACAAAGTTTCTTCAGTGGGATTCTAAAACAAAAAAGAAAGTGCTGCTATATAACCCTTGTTTTCACCTGGAATATGTTACTATCAGATGAAAGGATTTTTGCTCATATTTCAATGGAAAATTTGAAATAGATCTTAGCAAAGAAATGTTTTCACTTATGAACCTTTCCAAAAATGCATTATTCACTTTGGGGAAAAATAATTAAAATATATATTGGTCAAAAAGATACAATTACTAATAAACTATGGAGAGCTGAAGGGGAGGACAAGTGAGATGGAGGCATGGTGTACTTTTATATTGATGGGCAAAAATACCAGATCAGTGGAGGAGTGACACCCGGCACCCCCCCAGGGCCAGCAGTTCCTTGTGCTGCCAGGCGAAATGCTATTAATTGGGGCTTTGCACAGCTTGGTCAGCTGCATTGTGGCCCCAACTGGTGCTGCACATACACCCCTACTCAAGTGAATGTGAGTGGATGGGCAGTGTCCTGCTGCCGCTACTATGCAACTAAGCACGAGGAACCGCTGATCTGCGGGGATACCGGGTGTCGCACCCCCAGCAACCTGGGATTGGTGACCTATCCTAAGGATAAGCAATCAATGATAAAAATACCACATGACCCCCTTTATGCATATAGGAGGGAAAAGCCCCTACTTAAATCTTACCATAAAGTATGCTACCATACTGGAGCACCCAGTAATGTTAGTTCTGTAGACGGGTCTTTAGGGAAATGAGTTCACCCCAGGTGCCAACATACAGTGCTGGACAATTTTGGAAGGTAAAAAACTTTCCTTTTTTTTAATTAACTCTTAATTTTGAGAAAACCAAGTCTATCCTCCTCTCGGCACTTCTCTCCTGACTGTCTCTGTATTTTCAGTAATGGCCACATGTAATTATTGCAGCCGTCATGTGTTAATTTACCGTTATAGCAATAGAGCGGATTTGAGGCAGTGCAAATGTAGAAATCCATCAAATAGATCAGTCCAAAATGGAACAATAGTAGGACATCAACAATAGCAATAATCCATCATGTCCCGGCTCGCAGTCGTGGAGCGTCACCTCCTGCCTGAGTATAGCGGATTGTTGGTTTGCTGACATCCGACTCCACTTGCAGAACCTCGGTCCATTAAAGATGGATAGTTACAGACCCAGAAATGCTCATTCATTCATATGGACGATTTTCCATTCTAACTTCTCTCTGACGCTTTTATCATCCAGAACACGATTCAAGAGATGTCTGGGCAGCAAGAGACATTGAAGGAAGAGCTGAAAGAATTACAGAGGCATCTGGATAAAAATCTGACTATTCTAGTGAGCCGAAACATTGACCCAGGTAATCCGAAGTGGTGACCATACTGCAGCAGGCCGGCTACATGGCACATAAAAGGGGGATCAATGGCTGAAGACATTCAGGGCACAATGTGATGGCTCTGTCCCCTCGACAGTCACAAGATGTTGGTTTATAAAGCAGCAACACGGGCAGTTTATAGCTTAAGGGGATTTCAGATATTTTGTTTGTCAAGCTGACTGTAGGCACAATGAAATGATTAGTTAACCTGCGAACTAAGAATCCAGAAAATCCTGGTCCCCGTTGGGGGGCAAAAAAGATAAAACCTGCTTACACACCACACTCAGATCCCACCGCAGCCTGGGAATCTGGATTTTCTGAAAGGACACAACCTCTTTAAGGCTATGTGCACACGTTGCGGATTCGGCTTAGGAATTTCTGGTGCGGATTCTGTCTCTCCTGGCAGAAAACGCACCTGCGGTTTTTTGTGCGGTTCCGCAGCGTTTTTTGTGCGTTTTTGCTGCGGTTTTCTTGCAGATTTGCTGCATTTTTTACCCCTGCGGTTTTCTATAATGGAATGGGTACAAAACCGCTGCAGATTCACAAAAAATAATTGACATGCTATTTCTTTAAAACCGCAGCGTTTCCGCAGCGGATTTTCCGCAAAGTGTGCACAGCATTTTTTTTTTATCATTGATTTACATTGTACTGTAAATCAATTGTGGATCTGCAGCGTTTCTGCACTGCAAAAAACGCTGCGGATCCTCAGAGAATCTGCAACGTGTGCACATACCCTCGCAAAAAAAAATCTTGCAGAATTTTCTAAAATATAGATATGAATGGATCGATTCATGGGACTCCTTACAGGTCTGTTGCACTTGGCAGCTAGACGGGAGGCCTGTGAATTTCTTACCTACCAGCATCCCCGCTGCAGCATTTGATTTTTCGTCCCTGGTGCCACGTGACCCACCAATGACATTGTCGGTCCTAGCTAATCAATTGCCACGCCAGAAGGTAAACAATCTGCAGGCCTCCCATCTAGCTGCCAGGTACTACTGACCTGGACACTGGACCCAAATATTCCAAATTAATCCACTCCTCTAGTAAAATAGCACTCGTCTTACTCATCTTCACAGAACGGGGCACTTTTATCCCCGTTAGTATGGAGCGGCAGAGCATACCCCCGACTATCTCTCCATTTATTCCTAATGAGACTGCTGAGCACTGCCAGACCCCCACTTATCAGCACGTTATCACCCAGATGATTTGTTTCACTGGACAACCCCTTTAAATGTTGTTCCTCAAAATTTCCCCTTTCCTCATGCATGTGCACTTTATTTGGTGGACAGAAGTAAGCTACTCCTCACAGTTAGCAGTGGAATTACCTCCAAAGGACTGGATTAAAACATGAAAAGGAAAAATTTTAAAAATATGATAACGGTCGTTATCATGATCATGATTAAGAGCTAGTGTAGCTCAAAGCGTGTCGACCGTTATCATGTTTTTTTTTAATTTTTCCTTTTCATGTTTTAATGTGCTAATAAATGTGATATTTTATGACTTTTGCGGTTGCTGGATTTTCCCATAATTTATTTATTTATTTTTTTTCACCGCCACGGTGGCCTCTGCTGTACGGCTCCGCCACGGTGGCCTCTGCTGTACGGCTCCGCCACGGTGGCCTCTGCTGTACTGCTCCGCCACGGTGGCCTCTGCTGTACTGCTCCGCCACGGTGGCCTCTGCTGTACGGCTCCGCCACGGTGGCCTCTGCTGTACGGCTCCGCCACGGTGGCCTCTGCTGTACGGCTCCGCCACGGTGGCCTCTGCTGTACGGCTCCGCCACGGTGGCCTCTGCTGTACGGCTCCGCCACGGTGGCCTCTGCTGTACGGCTCCGCCACGGTGGCCTCTGCTGTACGGCTCCGCCACGGTGGCCTCTGCTGTACGGCTCCGCCACGGTGGCCTCTGCTGTACGGCTCCGCCACGGTGGCCTCTGCTGTACGGCTCCGCCACGGTGGCCTCTGCTGTACGGCTCCGCCACGGTGGCCTCTGCTGTACGGCTCCGCCACGGTGGCCTCTGCTGTACGGCTCCGCCACGGTGGCCTCTGCTGTACGGCTCCGCCACGGTGGCCTCTGCTGTACGGCTCTGCCACGGTGACCTCTGCTAGGTCTGCAAATACCACTGATTCCAGCCTTTTCGCCCCCTTAGGTCAGCAGTGATTGTAGCATCTTTGAAGATAGACAAAGCTCTTATAGTTCACATAGGGAACATTGCGGTCTGTCCATAGATTGTATAATTTGCTCGTGTGATCCCAGCTTTAATCTTCTAGGATAACGTGCTGTCTCTATTAGTTTCAGGAGAGCGTATAATTGCTGCTGCTGAGAAGTCCAGCCAAGTGAAAAAGGAGACGAAGGTGAGTAAAAATTAGGCTAAGGGTATGTGCACACGTCCAGATTTCTTGCAGAAATTTCCTGAAGAAAACCGGAAATTTTCTGCTAGAAATCCGCATTTTTTTTTTTCCCGTTTTTTTTTCGCGGTTTTTTTTTATAGCATTCTGCAAGTGTAATTAGCTTGCAGAATGCTAAAGTTTTCCAAGCGATCTGTAGCATCGCTTGGAAAACTGACTGACAAGTTGGTCACACTTGTCAAACATAGTGTTTGACAAGTGTGACCAACTTTTTACTATAGATGCTGCTTATGCAGCATCTATAGTAAAAGATAGTTTAAAAATAATTAAAAAAAAAATGGTTATACTCACCCTCTGCAGACAGCCAATCTCCTCAGCGGCATCCGTTCCTATAGATGCCGGTGTGGTTCAGGACCTTCGATGACGTCGCGGCTTGTGATTGGTCGCGTGAGTCACATGAGCGGTCACACGACCAATCACAAGACAGCGACGTCATCACAGGTCCTGAACCACACCATCTATAGGAACGGAAGAGAAAGCATGCACCGGAGAGGCGGGAACACTTCGGGGGCCATCAGAGGGTGAGTATATCACTATTTTTTATTTTAATTCTTTTTTTTTTACCAATTATATGGTGCCCAGTCCGTGGAGGAGAGTCTCCTCTCCTCCACCCTGGGTACCAACCGCACATAATCTGCTTACTTCCCGCATGGTGGGCATAGCCCCGTGCGGGAAGTAAGCAGATCAATGCACTCCTAGGTGTGCGGAATCCCCGCAATTCTGCATTTTTAGGCCATGTGCACACGTTCAGGATTTTTCGCGTTTTTTCGCTATTAAAACGTGATAAAAACGCTTACATATGCCTCCTATTATTTACAGGGTATTCTGCATTTTTTGTGCAAATGTTGCATTTTTTTCCGCGAAAAAATCGCATCGCGGAAAAAAAAGAAACATGTTCATTAAAAATGCGGAATTGCGGGGATTCCGCACACCTAGGAGTGCATTGATCTGCTTACTTCCCGCACGGTTTTCTTCAGGAAATTTCTGCAAGAAATCCGGACGTGTGCACATACCCTTAATGAACATGTTTCTTTTTTTTCCGCGATGCGATTTTTTTCGCAGGAAAAAATGCAACATTTGCACAAAAAATGCGGAATACCCTGTAAATAATGGGAGGCATATGTAAGGGTTTTTTTCGCGTTTTTATAGCAAAAAAACGCGGAAAAATCCTGAACGTGTGCACATGGCCTAAGATCACACTATGCGTTTTTTCAGCATTTTTTTTTTTCTTCTGCAGCAAAACCTGATCCCTAGGCAGAAAAAAAGCATGGTTTTTCTAGTGTTTTTTTTTTTTTTTTTGTGTGGTGGTTTTGGCATGCTAGATTTGTCTCTTGTGCATGCTGATAAAGTTCAATGTTTGACAAAAAAAAGTCGTATTCTATAGAATCAAGTTTTGGCACAAAAAAATGCAGGTATTAGGTTTTGCTGCTTTTTTTGTGCCCAGACCTGATTCTATAAAATAGAACGTTTTTCATCAGGTTTTTTTCACTACTCGTTCATCTTCAGTGGATGAAAAAGGCTGAAAAAAGTTACATGCTCCATTGTGCAACAAAAAACATGCAAAGCTCAAAATCCAGGCTGTGTTCATGAGATTTCTGAAATCTCATAGACTTTGCTGGTACTGTAAAACGCATCTGAAAATTTGCATTAAAACAACTCGCCCAAAAAAGCTGCAAAAATCCCTTGTGTGAACTTACACCCCAAAAACCTTAAGGCTTTCCAATCACTACAAAATTGTTAACCCTCCCGTTTTCTCCGATTTAGATGCTGCAGTTACTATTAGTTGAGGCATTTCAGGAGTTAAATATCCTGCAACTTTTTCCAGTGGTCAAAATTTTTTTATTTTTTTCTCTCCCAAGCAGAAAATGCTTCAGGAAATTCACATTCCCACTGGAGTGTTTGTAATCCTGAAGAATTCTTTTTTACAGTTCTAAAATCTTCCCAATTCATTTTTTCCTTGCTGGTTCTTTTTTACATTTCTAGAACGTTTTTTGTTTTTTCTCATATTTTCATAACCAATGTAACATCCATGAAACAATGAATAAAATGCTCACATTCCTTTGTCAAATATTGAGCGTCTAACCAGCGGAAAAATACCTGAAGCGTTCACATGTTAAAAGGATGCTTAAAAGCCTGGACATATGAACAGCGAGTCGTTTTCCCATACACATTAATTAGGGCCATTCTGTTTTTTTGCATGGACCCACTGAAAAAATAAATGGTGGAAAAAGACGCAGTGTGAACACGCCCTAACTTGAGAAGCTGTCACCTGCAGAGTATGGAGCAGACTGGCCTAAGCCTGCACCACAAACCCTGCAGAAAGGATGGGGGATTTTTTTTATGTGGGATCTGTTTGTTATAATTATCAGTGGGTGCACAAAGGAGGATGAGGATGGATGATGAGGATTTTTATCATTTAGGCTTTTGCAGAGAACCTGTTAACAGAACTGAAGATTTTTACTCTAGCAACCAAAGAACAAAAGGAACTCATTCAGGTGTGTACTATGAGTTGTAAGTACCCATATGGTGTATATAAACACATAGGGCCGGAGTCATCATTTGCATTTATTTATTTTGTGCCAAATTCTTCAAAAATGACATTATATTTTGCCCAAATTCTAAAATATTCTTCACATTAAGTCACAATTGATTGAATTGGCTGAAAATATCTGGAAACTCCAAACCCTGGATACATAAAATTGAGTTTAACCCCTTCACCCCCGGAGCTTTTTCCATTTTTTAGTTTTCGTTTTTTGCTCCCCTCCTTCCAAGAGCCATAACTTTTTTATTTTTCCATGGCCATGTGAGGGCTTATTTTTTGCGGGACGAGATGTACTTTTGAACGATACCATTGGTTTTACCATGCCCTGTAACAGAAAACGGGAAAAAAAATTCCAAGTGTGATGAAATTGCAAAAAAGTGCAATCTCACACTTGTTTTTTGTTTGGCTTTTTTGCTAGGTTCACCAAATGCTAAAACGAACCAGCCATTATGATTCTCCAGGTCATTACGAGTTCATAGACACCTAACATGGCTAGGTTATTTTTTATCCAAGTGGTGAAAACAAATTCCAAAGTTTGCTAAAAAAAAATAAATTGCGCAATTTTCCGATACCCGTAGCGTCTCCAATTTTCGTGATCTGGGGTCAGGTGAGGGCTTATTTTTTGCGTACCAAGCTGGCGTTTTTAATGATACCATTTTTGGTGTAGATACGTTCTTTTGATCGCCCGTTATTGCATTTTAATGCAATGTTGTGGCGACCAAAAAAAACGTAATTTTGGCGTTTTGATTTTTTTTCTCGCTACGCCATTTAGCGGTCAGGTTAATCCTTTGTTTTTATTGATAGATCGGGCGATTCTGAACGCGGCGATACCAAATATGTGTATGTTTGATTTTTTTTTTTTTTTTATTATTGTTTTATTTTGATTGGGGTGAAAGGGGGGTGATTTGAACTTTTATATATTTTTTATTTTTTTTATATTTTTAAATACTTTTTTTTTTTTTTTTTTTTTTAATTTTGGCATGCTTCATTAGCCTCCATAGGAGGCTAGAAGCATGCACTACATGATCGCCTCTGCTACATAGAGGTGAAGTACAGATCACCTCTATGTAGCAGAAATGCAGGTGTACTTTGAACGCCGATCACACGGTGGCGCTCAAAGCAATCGGCCATCAACAACCATAGAGGTCTCAAGGAGACCTCTGGTTGTTATGGCAATGTACCGATGACCCCCGATCATGTGACCGGGTCAGCGGTGCGAGGACCTCTGGCCGCGCGGCCGGGAGCGCTAGTTAAATGTCGCTGTCAGCGCTTGACGCTCATTGCGCGCACATGTCAGCTCGCGGCTTTGAGGTGGGCTCACCGCCGGAGCCCACCTCAAAGCAGGGGATCTGCCAGCTGACGTACTATTCCGTCAGCTGGCAGAAAGGGGTTAAAATAAATTTAAATGAAAAAAAAATCCAAGAAAGGCATGGTGTACAAGATGATAAAAGGCTGTGCCCGTCTCATCCCCGGGGACACTGCGGAAAAATGAAATCTTTTTGGCGTGGACTTGGAGGACGTGGCTCGTTCTCGCGCCCCTTGCTCCTGGTTGTCTTTCCTTCTCCATTCATTCTGCCTTTCGCCCGGCCAGGTCATTGAGTTTTGTGTCTTCGTGTATGATGATGTGATATTGTTCATTCGCAAATAATGAAATAGTTTCTTCCTCCAGATGGTGAAGGCAAAGTGGAAGGAGGCAGAAGATAGCCAGAATCTGTTTCTCCAGGAGCAGGAAGCTTTTCAGAGGGATCTAGAACGGTTTCAGTTATCCCTGGAGCGCACAGAGAAATGGCTGGACTTATGAAGAATAAGCCAAATATAGGAAAAAAATAATGGGAATCTGTCAGCAGGTTTTTGCTGTGTAATCTGAGAGCAGCATAATGGGGCAGAGGCACTCATTCCAGTGATGTCACTTACTGGGCTGCTTGCTGCAGATTTGATAGAATCCATGTTTTTTCTGCTGACAATCACTGGCGAGGTCACGGCTACACAGAGCAGTTAGACTGATAAAACACTGATAATTATAATAAGTGGCACATCGCTGGAATCTGGGTCTCAGACCTTACATCAGGCTGCTTGCAGATGGGGTAGCAAAAAAAACTGCTGACAGATTCCCTTTAAATGGCTAGAAAGTTCCTATCCTTGTAAATGGTTCTTCCATGTTGGATATTTCCAGTGCTGTCTTGACTCTCGGTGTATTTATTTCTGTATAGATGCTTTGCTTTAATAAATGTTCAGTTAACGCTTAATCGATGCTCAGTTTGTAACAACTTCTGTATACAATACTATGAAATAAGTGTCCAGCTGCTCTTCCTATATTATCTACGTGTGTTGGGAACGGTGGCGGTCCCAAAATCGTAAAACCCACCCCTGAAACGTTGATGGCCTTATCCTTAAAATGTTTTTGTGTCGTCTACATAGACTGAAGCGGCATCATCACAGCAGCACATCAACAGGCAAGTAAAGTTCAGATTATTATACTGGATATAACTAAGCCTAAAACAAACATTTCAAAGGGAATGGAGTAGTGATGAGCGAGGGGAAGAGGTCACTTAGGCTTCTTTCACATTTCCGTCTTCTGGGGGCCGTCGCAATCCGTGGTTTTGGCAAAAAAACGGATCCTGCAAATGTGCCCGCAGGATCCGTTTTTTGCCATTGACTTGAACTAAAGACGGATTGCGAGGAATGGACACACGTCGCTTCTGTCGTGCGACAGATGCGTCGTGTTTCTGCGGTCTGTCGAGACGAAAAACGTTCAATGTAAAGTTTTTCATCTGACAAATCCGCCAGTTCCGACCGCGCATGCGCGGCCGGAACTCCGTCACCTCCTCCCCGGAACTCACAATGGGCAGCGGATGCGTCGTAAGACTGCATCCGCTGCCCACGTTGTGCACAACGTCCGTCGGTACGTTGGGCTGACTGACGGCCCCGTACCGACGGAAATGTGAAAGAAGCCTTACTAGTAGTGTTGAGCATTCCGATACCGCAAATATCGGGTATCGGCCGATATTTGCTGTATCGGAATTCCGATACAGAGTTCCGATATTTTTGTGATCGGAAGTTCCCAGTGTATGGTTCCCAGGGTCTGGAGGAGAGGAGACTCTCCTTCAGGCCCTGGGATCCATATTCATGTAAAAAATAATATGGATGTACTCACCCCTCCGGCGGCCCCTGGACCATACCGATGTAACCGGCAGCCTCCGTTCCTAAGAATGCAGTGAGTTTAGGACCTGCGATGACGTCGCGGCTTGTGATTGGTCGCGTGAGCGGTCACATGAGCGGTCACGCGACCAATCACAAGCCGCGACGTCATCGCAGGTCCTTCACTCGCTCATTCTTAGGAACGGAGGCTGCCGGTTGCAGCGGTTACTACCAGGGCGCGTCAGAGGGTGAGTATATCCCTATTTTTTATTTTTATTCTTTATTTTACACATGAATATGGATCCCAGGGCCTGAAGGAGAGTTTCCTCTCCTTCAGACCCTGGGAACCATCCAGGATACCTTCCGATATTTGTGTCCCATTGACTTGTATTGGTATCGGTATCGGCGATATCCGATATTTTTCGGATATCGGCCGATACCATCCGATACCTTTGAGTATCGGAAGGTATCGCTCAACGCTACTTACTAGGCTGACTTTTACAGTTTCAATACAATCAGTGTTTTCTCTTCGCCACGACAGCACCCACTGAGAGGGGATCCGCCCCTAGGAACAGGAAACCCTACGGAGAGATAAAAGGGGCGGTCCCCCTCGCTCCCACAGTTTGGTTTCCTGTTCCTACGGGAATCCACGGAGAGAAGAGGATACCCAGCCTGGATGCCGCTTGCGCAGTTTACCTTTGAGGACGGCAAGGGCTCCAGAGCTGGAAGCAGCGTCGAGGGTTCTGGCTCAGTTTCCCCCCTCTGCTGGCAGACGCCGTGAGGCCAGGACGGGTGGTTGCTGGCTCACGAGGTGCCATCCGGAATCGTCTGCGGGAGCAAGCGCTGTGGTACGGTCAGCGTCGCGCCGTCCTCGGGCGCATAGACAGCGTGGAGCCCCAGTATATTCCCCGGAAGTACAGGTAAGCTTCCGGGGTTATGGAGGAGGAGGATGGCGCCTGCGCTAATACCGGTGGCAGCGCAGGCGCATAGAGTATGGCCGCGACCCGGAAGTGATTAGCACTTCCGGGTACAACCGGAAGAAGATGGCGGCCCCCATGTGAAAAGACGCCGGCAATATCGCTCCGGCGTCCACTATGGATTCTGCGCAGGACCCTGTGATGTCTTCTATTGAAGCCACCGCATCCACTCCACGCAGCCATGCCAGCACCAGCCGCTCTAAACAGAGCGGATCTTCTAGGAAGAGCAAGTCGGATCGAGCTATTCCTCAACCTGTGCCTCAGTCTCCTCCTCATCAGCCGGTACCTCCACAGACAGCTTCACTGGGGTGAGTGTATATCTACCCTATTAGGCTGATTATTGTTCCCTCTCCCTCTATACACCCTAGGCCAAAAGGACTGAAAAAACGAAACACAGGCAGTGTGCGTTATGTCTCCAGCCCCTTCCGGATAGTCCCAAAAAGAGGCTTTGTAAACCGTGTATTGACTCTACCTTACGGGAAGAAGCCTCGGTTAAATCAGAAGACATTAGTCATGATCAGGGAGGAATTACGAGCCCTATGTGGTTCTGACAAAGAGCCGCGTACTAAGGGAAGAAAGGGGTATGTTTCCCCTATGTCTGACCAGTCGTCTGATAGAGAAAATGCAGACTCTGACATCTCCCGCGAATACGTTTCCTCAGATGAGGATCAAGATACATGCTTTCCCACCGATAGCATCGATAACCTGGTAAAATCCGTTTGCAACACCATGGGCATTGAAGATTCTAAGGTCCCTAGAACGCAGCAAGATATTCTGTTCGCTGGTCTGTCAGAAAGGAAAAGGCCCTCCTTTCCTGTAATAGCAGCGGTAAAAGATCTAATCAAAAAAGAGTGGGAAAGCCAGGGGCAAAGGGGTTTACCACCAACCTCAAAAAGGCGTTATCCCTTCAATGATGAAGAATTCTCATCATGGTCAAAAGCCCCGAAGGTGGATGCAGCAGTGGCATCCACATCCAAAAAATCCTCACTGCCTGTGGAGGATTCGGGCTCATTGCAAGACCCACTGGACCGTAAAACCGACTCTCTTTTAAAAAGAGCCTGGGAGTCATGTACGGGAGCCTTTAGGCCGGCAATATCGGCTACATGCACCGCCAGGTCCATGCTAGTCTGGCTGAATGACTTGGAGGAAGGACTAAAAAGCGGTCTCTCTAGAGACAAGTTAATGTCCTCTATACCCCTGATCAGAGGGGCTACAGCCTTCCTGGCGGACTCATCTGCTGACTCCATACGCTTGGCAGCCAAGTCAGCGGGCCTCACGAACGCAGCACGTAGAGCCCTGTGGCTTAAAGGATGGAAGGGTGATCCCCAGACAAAATCCAAATTGTGTGGCCTCCCATGTCAGGGTGAGTACCTGTTTGGTACTAAACTGGACGAGATCTTAACCAAAGCGGGAGAGAGAAAGAAGGGCTTCCCTAATGTTAATTACCTTCCGTCCTATAGGAGAGCGTTCCGGAAGCCCGTGTTTAATAGGAGGAAAGATTTTAAGAACCAAGACCGCTGGGCCACTAGAGACACCAAACAAAGAGGTGCATTCTTTGGGAAGCGCCCTTTCAAACCTGAGGACAAACCCCGTTAGAGCGGATCTACCTGTGGGAGGTAGATTGTCCTCCTTCTCAGATAAATGGCGGCAGATAACATCAAATAGTTGGGCAAATAATCTCGTCACCTCTGGCTTAAAATTAAAATTTTCCCGAGTCCCTCCGGACTCATTTCTATTGACTTCATTAAAATCACAATCGCAACAGGAGGCGTTGGAGCAAGAAGTGATGAATCTTCTATCCAAGGGGGTTTTGGTGGAAGTTCCATTTCTTCAGGAGGGTAAAGGGTTTTATTCCCCTTTATTTTTAATACCAAAACCGGATGGATCATTCAGAACCGTTAAACACCTTCTTAGAAAATCAAACCTTTAAAATGGAGTCTATCCGATCCACCATAAAACTCCTGTTTCCCCATTGCTTTATGACGGTTCTTGACCTTAAAGATGCGTATTATCATCTACCAATCTTTATGGAACACCAACAATATCTCCGCGTGGCAATTGTATTGAAGGGATGTATTCGGCACTTTCAGTATACAGCAATGCCCTTTGGACTATCAATAGCCCCAAGAGTATTCACTAAACTAATGTCGGAGGTAATGTCATATCTAAGATTAAAAGACACCCTAATAATCCCATACCTAGACGACCTTTTGGTAGTGGGAAATTCCACTTCTCAATGTCGGCAACGATTGAGTGATATGATTTCAACTCTACAGAGATTAGGGTGGCTAATAAATTGGGAAAAATCTAGGCTATTCCCAACAACTCGGCAAACATTTCTGGGGATTATATTAGACTCTATAAGCCAGAGATGTTTTCTCCCAGAAACTAAACAAATAACTGTTAGAAATAAGGTCCAGTCGGTAATAAATAAACCTTTAATTTCCTTGCGGTAAGGCATGTCCCTTCTTGGCTCCTTCACATCGTGTATCCCAGCTGTACCTTGGGCTCAGTTCCATTCGAGGCGTTTACAGTATGCAATTTTACATGAAGAGGTAAAATTACAAGGTCATTTGGACGGTAAAATCTCCCTTTCTAGTGAAGTAATCCAATCTCTAAACTGGTGGCTAGAACCAAATCATCTGGTTACCGGAGTTCCCTGGGTAATTAAACCCTCGAACACAATATTTACGGACGCCAGTCCTAGTGGTTGGGGAGCACACTTAGGAGACCAGTTAGTCCAAGGACTATGGTCAATTGCGGAGTCAGACGACTCGTCTAATAAAAGAGAGCTAAAAGCTATCTATCATGCCCTATGTGAATTCCTTCCGCAGCTACACGGAACACATACCAGAATTCTATCAGACAACATGACATCAGTAGCTTATATCAATCATCAAGGAGGAACAAGATCAGGCACTCTCATGTCTATAGCCGAAGACATCCTAACTATGGCCGAAGAACATCTTCCGTCCCTATCAGCGCTTCATGTCAGAGGAGTGGACAACTCAAAAGCAGACTTCCTCAGTCATACCCTCCACCAGGGCGAGTGGGTTCTAAATCATCGGATTTTCAAAATGATAGCCATGAAATGGGGCATACCCGAAATGGATCTCTTCGCTACGAGAGACAACAGGCAGTTAAAAAGATTCGCTTCAATGTTCCGAACCGACAATCCCGATATTCTCGATGGTTCCATGGACATTTCAGAAAGCATATGCCTTTCCTCCGCTGATACTTCCAACAGTGATCAGGAAGATAAGGGAGGACAGAGCGAATATAATCCTTATTGCTCCGTTTTGGCCGAAAAGACCATGGTTCTCCCTGCTCAGAGCCATGTCCATCTCAGATACATGGATTCTCCCAGAGGATCAGGATCTTCTCTTCCAGGGGCCCTTCAAACACCCTCAGGTGAAGGGTCTACGGTTGACAGCCTGGAATTTGAGAGGCAGCTGTTAAAATTAAGAGGCTTCTCTGATAACGTGATCAATACCTTATTATTAAGTAGGAAAAAATCCACTACATCTATCTATGTAAGAGTGTGGAGAAAATTCCTAAGCCTCTATCCATCGGCCCTGTCGAATGAAATTCCAGTCTCTGCTATTTTAGAGTTTCTCCAGAAAGGACGTGATTTAGGCCTTTCAGTTAGTACCTTAAAGGTACAAATCTCTGCACTAGGGGCCCTGTATAGTCACAACGTTGCGGGTGATAGATGGATAGCCAGATTTATTTCAGCCTGCCAAAGATCAGAACCAATTCAAATTCCCCGCTTACCTCCTTGGGATGTTAATTTAGTCCTTGAAGCCTTGACAGATCACCCTTTCGAGCCTCTACACTCGGCTCACATTAAACACGTTTCCCTCAAGACTGCTCTTCTTGTCGCTTTAGTATCGGCAAGAAGAGTAAGTGACATGCAGGCACTATCAGTAGATCCTCCCTTTATGTCAATATTTCCAGACAGATTTGTCCTGAAAACAGACCCTTCCTACCTACCTAAAATGTGTACTAAATTCCATAGATCTCAAGAAATTCTTCTTCTTACCTTCTATAATAACCCTACAAATCAGGAAGAAGAAAAGTACCATACTTTAGATGTGAGAAGGGCTGTAATAACTTATCTAGACAGGACTAGTCCCTGGAGGAAGAGCAGGGCTCTCTTTGTTTCCTTCCAGGGTCAAAGGAAAGGAGCTGGTGTTACTAAAGGCACATTATCCCGATGGATTCGGGAAGCGATCTACCTGGCCTATTCGTCTAAAGGGGAGAATCCACCTGAGACTGTAAAGGCACATTCCACCCGGGCGATAGCATCATCTTGGGCTGAACGAGCAGAGGTTCCAATAGAACTCATATGTAAGGCCGCAACCTGGTCTTCTCCTACTACCTTCTATAGTCACTATAGACTAGATTTATCTGCCTCCACTGACCTGTGTTTCGGTAGATCAGTTCTTAACACGATAATCCCCCCCCAAATAACTATCTCTGAAAGTCTCTCAGTGGGTGCTGTCGTGGCGAAGAGAAAACACCGGATTACGTACCGGTAATGCTCTTTTATAGAGCCACGACAGCACCCCTTCACTTCCCTCCCTTATATATATTAATTTGCATATAAGCACTGTTAAGGGTGATTGGTTCTTGTAAATATACGTAATTACGTTAAGATAAATGATGGTATAAGAATTACCTACTAAAACTGTTGGGCGGTTCCTCGCAATCTCTGTAACCCAAACTGTGGGAGCGAGGGGGACCGCCCCTTTTATCTCTCCGTAGGGTTTCCTGTTCCTAGGGGCGGATCCCCTCTCTCAGTGGGTGCTGTCGTGGCTCTATAAAAGAGCATTACCGGTACGTAATCCGGTGTTTTAGCAGGCTGCTATCAGTAGAGGACTAGGTGTCTGTACCTCCTGATCCAACCAAATCCCCCACCCTGATTAGCAGGTTTTTGTATACACTGTATATTGACAAAGCTGCCAATCAGGGGTGTGGGCAGGGTTATGCACAGGAAGCTGGCATCTGGGGGCGGGGTTGGGCACAGGAAGCTGACATATGGGGATAGGGTTATGCACAAGAAGCTGCCATGTGGGGGTGGAGTTATGCACAGGAAGCTGCCATGTGTGGGTGGGGTTATACATAGGAAGCTGCCATTTGGGGTGGGGGCGGGGTTATGCACAGGAAACTGCCATTCAGGGGTGGGGTTATACACAGGACGCTGCCATTCAGGGGTGGAGGCGGGGTTATACACAGGAAGCTGACATTCAGGGTAGTGGGGGGGTTATGACACGAAGCTGCCAATCAGTGGCATGGGCGGGGTTATGCAGCTTAGCATTATAGAGCTCTGCTAGAGCTACAGCAGGGAAAACAGGAATTCTATCAAAACTGCAGTTTTCTTTCAAATAAAATCTGCCGGCTCATACCATACAGAGGGCCGCGTGCTGGCTCGTACCATATGTAGGGGGATGGCAGCATACTTAATATTGAGCTTAATTAAGTCATACAATTATTTTTTTTACATTATATTAATACTGAGCAGAATTTCAGATTGTTAGTTCAGTCTCCACAAGTTACGGTCTTAGGGCTCATACTGTATAGAGGAGGCTATATGTGGCTCATACTGTATATAGGAGGCTATATGTGGCTCATACTGTATACAGGAGGCTATATGGGGGCTCATACTGTATATAGGAGGCTATGCGGGGGCTCATACTGTATATAAGAGGCTATATGAGGGCTCATACTGTGTATATAGGAGGCTATATGTGGCTCATACTGTATATAGGGGCTATGTGGGGGCTCATACTGTATATAGGAGGCTATATGAGGGCTCATACTGTATATAGGAGGCTATATGGGGGATCATTCTGTGTATAGGCTATATGGGGGATCATTCTGTATATAGGAGGCTATATGTGGCTCATACTGTATACAGTAGGCTATATGAGGGCTCATACTGTATATAGGAGGCTATGTGGGGCTCATACTGTATATAAGAGGCTATATGAGGGCTCATACTGTATATAGGAGGCTATATGTGGCTCATACTGTATACAGGAGGCTATGCGGGGGCTCATACTGTATATAGGAGGCTATGTGGGGCTCATACTGTATATAGGAGGCTATGCGGGGGCTCATACTGTATATAAGAGGCTATATGAGGGCTCATACTGTATATAGGAGGCTATATGTGGCTCATACTGTATATAGGGGCTATGTGGGGGCTCATACTGTATATAGGAGGCTATATGAGGGCTCATACTGTATATAGGAGGCTATATGGGGGATCATTCTGTGTATAGGAGGCTATATGGGGGATCATTCTGTATATAGGAGGCTATATGTGGCTCATACTGTATACAGGAGGCTATATGAGGGCTCATACTGTATATAGGAGGCTATATGTGGCTCATACTGCATATATTATATTAATATGGATCAGAATTAATTTCGACAAAAAGAGAAATGATCCAGCTGGAGGTGGAGGCAGTTCAGACTTTGTGAGACTTTATTAGACAACTAAAGCGATAAATAGTCCTTCAAAATGAAAAATCTTTACATAGCAAACACCTGGCACACCAGTGAGGAGGATCAACGCGTTTCAACTATGAAGTCTTACTCATGATGGTAGATCATGGGTAAGACTTCATAGTTGAAACGCGTTGATCCTCCTCACTGGTGGGCCAGGTGTTTGCTATGTAAAGATTTTTCATTTTGAAGAACTATTTATCGCTTTAGTTGTCTAATAAAGTCTCACAAAATCTGAACTGCCTCCACCTCCAGCTGGATCATTTCTCTTTTTGTCTTCATTTGCTGTGGGCGCTCACCCCGAACCGTGCTGGGCGTTGGCAGGTCTGGGGATTTCGTCTAAGACCGGTAAGCTGACTATATTCCTTTTTTCTTTTCAGAATTAATTTCAGCCTATTGGTTCAGTCTTCACAACAGTCACGGTGTGTCATGTCGCCCTTTGAGAAAATTAATCTCCCCCTGCTCTGTTTTGTATAGCACTGTTACATATAGTGCCGTACAGAAGGGAAAAGTTTGCGCTACGCACGCCTCTATCTCTGTCGTTTTCCATGTACGATGTGCACCAGGGCACCTGTGTGTTACATGACCTATCGGGGGATCATGTGACTTTACACGATATATTGGGTACCTGGGGGCTCACGCTTTCTAAACTGCCGGGCTCCGCTCTTTTTGTCCCTGCACCCCCATGACACATAATTAGTTATGACAGGCTCCCATTAGAGGCTCGGACAGACGTCTGTAGCTCTTGGTCCGATCACTGGCCGGCGTGGGGCTCCCCACCTGAGCGTCACGGCCATACCCATTGGCGTCTGCATGAGCCTAGGAAGCCTTGTAATGACACTACGCAGAGTGACCCCATATCTGCTGGTACATAGCGCTTCTGCACATGACAGGATCCCTTTAAGGTGGACTCGCGGCCGTATCCCCCTGTATTATGGCTGATGGATGGGGCTCCCCTTACGCTCTGGTAGTAGTGGGGTGACAGCGGAGTGCCTCTTCTGTAGACCGCTATGAAGCCACGCCCAGTAACGTACGTGGCATCTAAGGCTTCTTTCACATTTCCGTCGGTACGGGGCCGTCAGTCGGCCCGACGTACCGACGGATATTGTGCACAATTGTGCACAACGTGGGCAGCGGATGCAGTCTTACGACGCATCCGCTGCCCATTGTGAGTTCCGGGTAGGAGGGGGCGGAGTTCCGGCCGCGCATGCGCGGTCGGAACTGGCGGATTAGACGGACGAAAAAATGTTACATTGAATGTTTTTTCGTCTAGACGGACCACAAAAACACGACGCATCTGTCGCACGACGGAAGCGACGTGTCAATCCGTCGTTAGTTCAAGTCAATGGCAAAAAAAACGGATCCTGTGGGCACATTTGCAGGATCCGTTTTTTTTGCCATAACCACGGATTGCGATGGCCCCCAGAAGACGGAAATGTGAAAGAAGCCTAAGGCTACTTTCACACTAGCGTTTTTTGCAATATGTCGCAATCCGTCGTTTTGGCGAAGAAACGCATCCTGCAAAGTTGTCTGCAGGATGCGTTTTTTCCTCATTGACTAACAGTGACGCAGTGACACACGTCGCAACCGTCATGCGACGGTTGCGTCGTGTTGTGGCGGACCGTCGGCTGCAAAAAACGTTGCTTGCAACGTTTTTTGCTGCGTCGAGAACGTCTTTTCCGATTGCGCATGCGCGGCCGGAACTCCGCCCCCTCCTCCCCGCACCTCACAATGGGGCAGCGGATGCGCTGAAAATCAGCATCCGCTGCACCCGTTGTGCAGCGCAAACAACGCTAGCGTCTTTACGTTGGCCCGACGCACTGCGACGGGCCGAGTATGACGCTAGTGTGAAAGTAGCCTAAGGCAGTGTTCACACTGAGACATTGGAGCAGAAATGCCAGCTTCTTTAAGGCTACTTTCACACTAGCGTCGTGCACTGCACGTCGCTATGCATCGTTTTGGAGAAAAAACGCATCCTGCAAAAGTGCTTGCAGGATGCGTTTTTTCTCCATAGACTATTTTTAACGACGCAGTGCGACGCATTGCCACACGTCGCAACCGTTGTGCGACGGTTGCGTCGGACCGTCGCCACCAAAAAACGTTGCATGTAACGTTTTTTGGTGCGTCGTCTGCAGCATTTCCGACTGCGCATGAGCGGCTGGAACTCCGCCTCCCCGCACCTCACAATGGGGCAGCGGATGCGTTGAATAACAGCATCCGCTGCCCCCGTTGTGCGGCGCTTCCACAGCTAGCGTCGGTGTGCCGCTAGTGTGAAAGTAGCCTAAGGCCTCTTTCACACTTCAGTCTTTTGGCGTCAGTCTGAAACCGCCATTTTCCTCAAATAGCGGATCCGCCATTTTTTTTGGGGCGGATCCGCTATTTTCCCATAGACTTGCATTAGCGACGGACTGTGGCAGATGGTCGTCCGTTCCATCCGCCATGCGACGGATCCGTCGAGATTTGGCGGACGTCATCTAGACATTGACGAACATTATAACGTTTTTTGTCTGCGCCGAAATGGCGGTTTGCGACGGATCCGTTGCGTCCGCCATTCCATAGAATGGGCGCCTATGGGCGACGGCTCCGTCGTGACCGTCATATGGCGGATCCGTCGCCCCAATCCGCTTTTTCAATTGAGCATGCTCCAAAAAGTAGATACTTTTCCCAGACAACCCCCAAGTAAGGCTACTTTCACACTAGCATCGTTTGGCCTCTGTTGCAATGCGCCGTTTGGAGAAAAAAACGCATCCTGCAAAGTGCTTGCAGGATGCGTTTTTTCTCCATTGACTTGCATTAGTGACACATTGCAACGGATTGCCACACGTCGTCGTGCGACGGATGCGTCGTGTTTTGGTGGACCGTCGGCACAAAAAAACGCTACATGTAACTTTTTTTTGTGCGTTGTGTCCGCCATTTCCGACCGCGCATGCGTGGCCAGAACTCCGCCCCCTCCTCCCCGGACCTTACAATGGGGCAGCGAATGCGTTAAACTGCATCCGCTGCCCCCGTTGTGCGGCGCATTAAATGCTAGCGTCGGTAACCCCGGCCCGACGCATTACGACGTGCAGTGCACGACGCTAGTGTGAAAGTAGCCTAATAAGGCTACTTTCACACTAGCGTCGGGCTCGGCCCGTCGCAGTGCGTCGGGCCGGGGTTACCGACGCTAGCGTTGTCTCCGCCGCAAAACGGGGGCAGCGGATGCAGTTTTCCAGCGCATCCGCTGCCCCATTGGGAGGTGGGTGCGGAAAAGCGGTCCGTCGGGAGCAAAAAACGTTACATGTAACGTTTTTTTGCTCCCGGCGGACCGCCACAACATGGCGCAACCGTCTCACGACGACGTGTGGCAATCCGTCGCAATGTGTCGCTAATGTTAGTCAATGGAGAAAAAACGCATCCTGCAAGCACTTTTGCAGGATGTGTTTTTTCTGCAAAACGACACATTGTAACGGAATGCAGTTAACGCTAGTGTGAAAGTAGCCTAACGGATCCGTTAGAACCGTTTTCTCAACAATTGTGACGGATCCGTCACTATGTCGGAGGTGACTGACGCCAAATAACTGAAGTGTGAAAGAAGCCTAAAGTTGCGTTTTCCCAGAGGAGTTGGCGGTTCTGCTCCAGCAGGTAAAACACCCTGAGATGTGGAGCTTGTGCAGGTCCCGGCCGGGCCGCACACAGGACTGATGGTCGCTCCTATACAGACTGACGCTGTTGTCCATAGCAACCAGTGCCGACTGTAATTGGCTGGCGCGGCTCAGCCGTCTGTCTCAAGGAGAAGCCTCCGTCCTCTGTTATAAATGGAGTGGGCGGGCCTTATTACGCGTCATCTTAGGGGCGGGCTGTTAAGTATACGCCGCCCTGATTGGACGAGAAGCGCACACCTCATCCCCTACCCCGTATGTTCCAGGACACTATGGCTGTGCTCCTACGTAGACTCGTCAGTGACTGCCGCCGAGGATGGCCGCTGCTGGCCCAGGGCACCCGCTGGTGTTCGAGTTCAGGCGCGCCAGTGGACGACACTGTGAACGGGCTCAGTGACGAACAGAGACAGGTGGGAGAAATCACGTATGTGACGACTCAACCAATCAGAACTGAGCTTGCATTCTATTCTGACCCTTGAACGTGAAAGCCGCATTCTGATTGGTGGATGGAGCCTCCATTCTCTTCTGCTGAAGCCTAGAGAACATTGGGGGCTCCCACCCACCAGCAGAACAAGGGCTGTACTCCCGGGGGGTCTCACATTGCTGGCCTGTGATAGAGGTGAAGGGAACAGACGGGATAAGAAAACCCCTTTAAGGCCGGCACAGCCCTGCATTATAGTGTAGTACCTTAAAGGGGTTTTCTTATCCCAAGGGGTAAACATTGTAAAGTGCTCATATAAACAATTATTTACAGTTTATTGCGTTTTGAAAAACTCAGCGCTCAAGAACAGAAGAATGTGTAATGTGATAGTTTACTGCTCGTTGCCTAGGTTACCGGCCACCTCTGCTGCACAGGACAGTGCTTACTAGCTTTCCAATAGAGCTTGTAAGTGCTGCTCTGTATCACAGGGCAAAGCTGACTCTACTGCCACACCGGGGCACACCGGTCAGACCTGCTGAGCAACCATGCCGCTGTCCGAGCTGTGCACCATCAGGAGCTCTCCCCCTGCGCGGGGTGGGTGTGCTGCTGCCTCAGAACCTGCAGAAACCCCTTTAAGATTTCTCCAGTGGCTATGACTACTGAAATAGTTGTCATGTCCTGTCCCTGAATCCATCCCTGGGACCCGACACCAATCGTAGGCTCAGGAAGTCCTGGGCTTGACTACTGACACTTGTCCATAACCCTGGCCTGGCGGCCTATTTAAAGGGAGTTTTAATGCAAGTATTTTGTGCTAAAACTGTATCCTCCGTGCTGTGTATTACTGGCCACAGTGAGTCAGCTAAGGATCCATCAGCGAGCTCGCTCTGATTGTCCGGTATAAGACGTTCTAACTCCTCCATCTGTCTACTTCTGAGCTCCTCTTAGCTGACTTATGACGGAAGACCACATCATGGATGAATGTGTTGGGAAACAAAATCAACGGTGCAAATTTGTAATGAAACCCAATTGCAAAAATGATTTTTACCCCCAAATTCATGTTGTTTAATAATAAAAAAAAAAAAAAAAAAAGTAAACACATTTTATGTCAGTATTTCATCTATTCTCATGCTAGTTAATATCCTGAGCAGGGGCCTCATAAATAATTAAGTAAATTTTGTGTGGGGGAGGGGGTTCTGTTTTTTCCTTGCATGATAATAAAGGAAGGATAGCATTTTGTGTTTTATTTTTAATCTGTATTATTTTGTATTTTTCTGCTGTTTACAAACTAAGTGATTGTTGCCAAAAACAAACTAAGAAATGATCTACTGTTACAATCAACTTTTACATGTCTAGTTAAGTATTATATAATACTAATATTATTATTATTACTATTATTATGAAAAAAAAGTCACTCCCACCCTCCTGATTCCCCCACTGCACTTCTCAAAGCTTGTCTTCTCAGGCAAACCAGCGGTATCACAGCTTCTGCTGAGCCAGCATTTCGGCACTGCCTTAAAGGGGTTGTCCAGCACTTGGATATCGATGGCCTTTCCTTAGGTTAGCTTATCAATATCAGTCCCTGGGGGTCTGCCACCCTCCATCAGGAACAGATCGGACCCCCACTGATCTGACTGAGGACCTGTCTTTAGGATATGCCATCTGTATATCGTGGACAGACCCTTTAAAAGGGTTTTTGCACCAAGCCTGACAAAATACCTTCAGTGTGTGCAGAAAGGAGCATAATCTCTGGGGAACCACAATGTGGCCATGACTGAGTGCACTTTACCATTTCCATGTTATCTCACGCCGGCTCCTGATGATGGCAGATTAGCAGCGCTCCCTCCATATTGATGCTTTGTCCTTAACTGTCAGTCCGCCCTGACCCTGACCCTTTGCACTCCCCCTGTTAATGACTGTACAAAGCTAATCTATCACTGTCAGTTGGTAGGAGACTAGGGAGCCAGGGAGAGGGGTGAGGTCTTTATATAGAAGCCACAATCCTACCTGTCATTTATGTTATGACTTGGCTGGTGAATTCTACACACCCCCTGCTACATTCCAGGTTTTTATCATCTAAACAAAATCCTACCAAGAAGAATCATTTCAAAACTTTTCCTTTCCAAAACTTTGATCTTCTTCTGAGGAAATCATTCTATTGTTGATTTGGAGGCATGCTTAGAGTTGCTGTTTTTACTGAAAGGTGAAATTCCTGTTCAATTTCAGCTTTTTAGCAGAAGTGTGAAGGTTTTGATGCAAAATTGACTGACTAATATTGGGAACTGTTCATAATTCCCTCCACCTTAATTAAAGCCCCAGTTCCAGCTGCTGAAAAACAGCACCCAAGAAAAATATTGCCTCCACCATGCTTCACTGTGGGTATGGTGTTCTTTTGGTGATGTGTACTGTTTTCCTTGTGCCAAACATACTTTTTGGAATTAAGACCAAGGTGGAACTTTTGGCCATATAAGACCATAACACGTTTTACCATATGCTTTTGGCAGAAATGATATAGGTTTTGACAAAACATAGCCAAGCTTGGATGTTTTTCTTTGTAAGAAGAGGGTTCCTTCTTGCCACCCTACCTCACAGGCCAGATATATGAAGGAGATGGGTTGATTATTGTCACGTGCAGTGCACAAGCAGTACTTGCCAGGAATTCCTGCAGTTCCTTAAATGTTGCTGTTGGCCTCTGGCAGTCTTCTGGACCAATTTCCTTCTTGTTTTTTCATTAGTTTTTGAGTGTTGTCCAATTCTTGTTAAAGTCACAGTTTGTTAAATTTAAGACCCTTATTGATGAACATGTCTACAGGGTTTCTTAGTATATCAAGTGCCTATGGATACTTTTTGTACCCTTCTCTTGAATGATGACTTTGTACAACGAGATCCCTTTGCTGTGTTGTCAGCTGTTTGCAGACCACAGCTTCTGCTGTAAAATTCAACTTAAAAATGTCAGGAATATCCCCTTAGAACAGCTCAACTTCCTATGGGGTTATCAGAATCACTAAATGATGGCGCAGTGCACTGACTACTATGTAACATGAGGGTAAATGTGATTGGGACATTTTGGACGCAGGCTCGTGCTTCCGGGGCTACCATTACACGTCACAGGGCAGTGTGACGCTGAAGGGGGTGGGGTGGTAGCAAATGAAGAAAGGAGGCAGATACTACTTCCAGGCACCGTACGCCCCGGACCCTGGTAGAAATCATTAGCATAAAGAAATAAGACTGCTTCTCCACAACAAGATCATTAATATGAGGCAGACAGGTAGGACTAAAGTGTGGGGGGGGGGGGGGGGGGGAGGGGGGGCAGGCAGACAGATTCCCCCTAATTGTCCCTCTCAAAATGGTTCCAGTCTGTTTCACAATGGATTCGTACAGATTGTGGGTGACATTGAAGCTGGAAAAAGTTCTGAAATTATTTTTTTCGTGTGGTGTTTTATTTATATTATAAAAAAAACAGGTATATTAACAAGGGTTAAATAAATCTCAAGGCACGGTACACATAGACAATTATATAAAGGGGGGAAAAAATATACCACCAATGTGCACCAATAGGAAGTATAAAGGACAAATCGGAATAACACCTGAAGATATGAGGAAAAAAACGAAACAAAGTCCAAAGTTAAGTATAAATAACAATATTTATTAAAATCTATGATACAGTGGAACGGTGGAAAAAATACCATCAAAAGCACAACACCAGGGACGTATAAATAATATTGTGAATAAATTAATTAAATACATAGCCACAGTGAAGGTTCAATATATATGTGCATACACAGGTATGCACATATATATTGAACCTTCACTGTGGCTATATATTTAATTAATTTATTCGCAATATTATTTATACATCCCTGGTGTTGTGCTTTTGATGGTATTTTTTCCACCGTTCCACTGTATCATATATTTTAATAAATATTGTTATTTATATTAACAAGGGTGTGTAGACTTTTTATATCCCCTGTACATGACCTAACATCACTTTTTTTTCTTCACTTAGCTCCGCCATACGATGCACAAGTTTCTCCAGGACAATTTGGCCCCTAAAGCACAAGAGATAGATCAGCAGAATGAGTTCAAGGACATGAAGGTGAGTAGTATCTGCCGGCGTGGGTCCGCCCCGTCCCACACTGGCTTATTAAAACTTTCGCTCAATGTTCATTTTGCACAGTGCACCAGGAATTCCCATGTGCCCATAGCCCCCATTTACTAGAGTCCTTTTGGCCACAGTTGGCGCCAGTACACCGTGGAATAACATATTTTTTATGCAATATGGTGATCTGCAGCACGATTCCATATAAAGGCTTTTAGAAAAATAAATGAATCAGGAAGCAGTGATGCAGTATGATGAGCAGTGCAAAATGCAGTCTGAACACAGGCGAAAGAGTGAATCTGTCAGAAGGTTTTGCTATATAATCTAAGAGCACCATGATGTAGGGGCAGAGACCCCGATTCCAGTGATGTGCCACTTACTTGGCTGCTTGGTGCAGTTTTAATATAATCCTGTTCTCTCTGCTGCAGAGCTCTGAATGCTGAGCTGTGTACAACCCCACTCACACTCCTGATTGGCAGCTTCCTGTGTATATTGTCAGTAAGCTGCAAATCATTGGTGGAGGCGGGGTTACACAGAATAGCCGGACTGCGTTACATACGAATCTTAGTCCTGCAGTGATAATCTCCTGCTGATAAAACACCAAGTCTGTGGAGTCCTGGAGTCTGTGTCAGGGAAATTGAGGAGTCGCTGTCGGGGAAATTGTGGAGTCTGAGTAGGAGGTTTGGCGTACTGACTCCACAGCCCTGTAAAGCACTGATTGTATTGAAACTACAATACACAGCCTAGTAAGTGACACATCCCTGAAATCAGGGTCTCTTGCCTACATCATGCTCGCAGATTATGTAGCAAAAGCTGCTGACATATTTCCTTTTAAAGTGACGTTCCCACAATGAGTTTTTGATGTTACAGATTTTCTGCACCATTATCGCATCAATTAAGTAAAATGAGTTACTTGCAGTTCTTCAAAAGTACGCAGCGTAAAAAGCTCATTGTGGGAACGTAGCCTTAAGAGGGGTACAAACCCCTGTCCCCTGGCTGTAGGTTGCTTTAAAACAAAAGAAACTTCCTTTTTCTCCCCCTTCCCAGGTCCAGCGCTGAGTGTCTGCTGCTACTCCCAGTGTATATTATTGTCTGCACTAACAGCGCTGCAGCTCATGACTAACCTCAGCGGCTCATGCTGTCAATTTGGACAGAGCAGCGGAGCTCACTGACTGCCTGCAGCGCTGCTGATGTGATGTCAGAACTGCAGACATAATGGACATCGGGAGCAGTGATGGATACTTGGGTGGAGTGAGTAAGGCATATCATTTTTTTTTTTTTTATTTCTTTTTTTTTTTTAGTAAATTGCTGCAATTCGTACACTCTGAATTATCACATTGTTTTACTGTGTTTTTCATAAAGAAAACTGCCACAGTTGCTCTTTTCTGGTCTCCACCTCCTCCCAAAATAAGAATTGAAAAACGATCGAAAAGTTCTAGAATAGCCCAAATTTAAACGTTAAGGGTCTCCGGAAAGAGCGACACCACATCCTGCCTCACCCTTTGTTGGAAAATCTGCAGAGAGTGTCTATATATCCATTATAATCAACACTGGGTGCCCGGGGCAGACCCCAAAACACTTAGCAAGAGCAACTACACTCTTTATTATAAGGGTGGTCTTCTATAAATAAATAAATCACTATACATAATGGAATGTGGAATGGAAAATGTGTTACGGGAAAGCTGTGAGGGAGGATTTTAGGATGAGGTGCATAATTTTGTGTATTTTCTTCCTAGAACTTTTGGAAGAAGCTGGGAGATCTTGGCGTCCTGGGTATAACCGCTCCGGGTTAGTGGCGATGACCGTGTAGTATAAGAAGTGGCTAAACTTGCCCCCGTTATGTGTTTCGGGTGCTGTGCTGTATACGATCTCCTCCTTATTTCTCCTTATTTCTGTTATGTAGCGGAGTATGGAGGATCGGCCATGGGATACCTGGAGCACGTCCTGGTAATGGAGGAGATCTCCCGTGTGTCCGCAGCTATCGGCCTCAGCTATGGAGCCCACTCCAACCTCTGTATCAACCAGCTGGTGAGAAACGGAACCGAAGCCCAGAAAGAAAAGTATCTTCCTAAGGTACTATCTAAGTGTTACTGACCGGGGCTTGTTCTTCTGTACATCGCTACTGCATGCGGATGCATCTGACCAATAGCGCTGAAATCTACATGTGCCTATAAATCACACTGTCCACATGATTAGGTTAGTGGCATTTCATATAAATTAATTACAAACATGCTCTGGCTCCAAATTCTTCCGGAAGAAGCAGGTGGTGAAACGCGCGTCGGGGTGAGGTGACTTCGGACTGATTACTCCTGACGGTTATCACTCTCTTCTATCTACCCTTCAGTCACAGGCATCTGTACTACTTTCATCATTGGCATCATCTACGAGTTTTCTTTGTGTATGGGTTGTCCTGGCACCTTACGTCCCAATTATGTATGCTGATGCTAATATATGGCCCTCTTGTATCTTAATGGAGATATTCCCACATTTATCTATATCCTTTGATATTTGACAGTTTATATTTGTGGCCTGATTACTGGCCCTCTTCAAGTTATACCCTGGCCGTATTTCTTGTGACAGTTTATACTGCTGGAACTCTATTCACACTATTTCCTGTGCGTAAGCTCTATTGTTCTTTAGGTGACTGTGAGTGTATTATGTTTTTCTTTTCTGGGGAGTTACCGGAGCCTAACCACAGAGTAACCCATTATTGAGATTATTTCACTTTCATCAGCGCTCATGTATATTTATTTTTTGTCAGGACTCCATGGCGTCCCCTATTTGGCATTTTGCTTTTTTAATTATATTTTAATGTTTAAAATTGTAATAAAGGTATATTTATTTTATACAATGGATCTCTTCGTTATTTAGGCCAAGAATTTGAAAATGTTTGTAATTAATTTACATGGACCTATAGGTTGCCCACCTTTTTAGAAAAAAACTTTTTTTAATTTTTTTTTAGCAAGGTGTCTTGAAAAGTTGTGTGCTGTTTTATGTATTTCCCGTTACAGGCAACTTTTGATGTGGTCATAAATCAGTTGAAAGGAGCTCAGTAAAAAAGCAGCTGGGAAAGCTACAAACTCTATCTGACCTTCAGTACTAGCTCACTGGCAGATTTTCAGTTAACTCATAGACAGTGCAGTTTTGAATCCTATTGTCACTTGTCTTTAAGCGTTTGAATTGATAGTTTTATTTGGATTGGACGTGTCCCTCTGGAAGACCCCCGGATCATCCAGGCATATCTTGTGTTACGTGCAGGCAGAACAATTACATAAAAAAATTGATATATATATATATATATATATATATATATATATATATATATATATATATATATATATATATATATATATATATATATATATATAATTTTTTTTTTTTTTAATAAAAGTACTACACATGTGACTATTTGTGGTGCTGGGTGAACATATTTTCTGAGATTATTGTAGTTTGCATTTTGTGCTATGGACACCTCTATTGTTTGAGCTGTCTGACGTTGTCATATTATTAGTGATGTTTATTTATATTTCATTTCATTTTTATCTTTTTTTTTTTTTTTTTTTTTAATCCAGCTGATCAGCGGAGAACACGTTGGGGCGCTGGCTATGAGCGAAACAAATTCTGGTTCTGATGTAGTTTCCATGAAATTGAAAGCAGAGAAGAAAGGTAGGTGCTCGTGTGTACGGAGATGTGACCTGTGTAGCTTAAATGTTTTTTGTTTTTTTCCCAAACACAGGTATTTGTGGCTAACAATCATTCTTGCAATTGGGAATCATTAAAAATATTGTACTTTTTGCATAGTATAGACTCTCTTTTGCACTGTCTATAGCTCCTTGCAGGATGAGTTAACTGAGCATCTATCAGTGAGCTTGTTCTAATGGTTTGACGAAGAGTTTGTAAGCCTTATCTTTTTTAGCTCCTCATAACGTTTGATTTACGACCACATACCACATCAAAGTTGAATGTGTCGGGGAGTCAAAGAGCCTGTAAAAGCCAAACGATGCAAAATTATTAATGAAACCCATGGCTCAAGTGATTTTTATCCCCAAATACATGCATTTAAGTAAAGAAAAAGAATTGGAACAAGCCCCTTTTACATATTACCAGTAATTTCTGTTACTGTGGAATCAGGAGGGATAATGTCGGGGGACCATTGTCCGCAGGGTAAATTCGCACGCTGCAGGCTTCACATCCACAGGGCTGCTATGTGTTTAGAGACGGGTAGATGAGATTTCTCCAGTCTCTATAAAATATAGGACATTTTCTGTTTCAAAAATCGTGACCGAAAATGCACTGTTACCTGAAAATGTCCCGTCAGTGATAACCGTCTGTTTCCAGGGGACTACTATATCCTGAATGGCAGCAAGTTTTGGATCACCAATGGCCCCGACGCAGATGTGCTTATCGTGTACGCAAAGACTGACTCCAACATTAAGCCTGCATCACGCGGGATCACGGCCTTCATTGTGGAAAAGGTGATGACCAGCTTATACCGCACAGCCTTGTCGTATCTGCTTTGTACCGGCGTGTGAGGATTCTCTATAGCGGTATTTGACTTGACACTGTATGGTGGTATTTTACTTGATTCTCTATGGCGGTATTTGACTTGATTCTGCGTGGCGGTATTTGACTTGATTCTCTATGGCGGTATTTGACTTGATTCTGCGTGGCGGTATTTTACTTGATTCTGCGTGGCGGTATTTTACTTGATTCTGTATGGCGGTATTTTATTTGATTCTCTATGGCGGTATTTTACTTGATTCTGTATGGCTGTATTTTACTTGATTCTCTATGGTGGTATTTTATTTGATTCTGCGTGGCGGTATTTTATTTGATTCTCTATGGCGGTATTTTACTTGATTCTGCGTAGCGGTATTTTACTTGATTCTCTATGGCGGTATTTTACTTGATTCTGCATGGCGGTATTTTATTTGATTCTCTATGGCGGTATTTTACTTGATTCTGCGTGGCGGTATTTTATTTGATTCTCTATGGCGGTATTTTACTTGATTCTGCGTGGCGGTATTTTATTTGATTCTCTATGGCGGTATTTTACTTGATTCTGCGTAGCGGTATTTTACTTGATTCTCTATGGTGGTATTTTACTTGATTCTCTATTGCGGTATTTTACTTGATTCTCTATGGTGGTATTTTACTTTATTCTGCGTGGCGGTATTTTATTTGATTCTCTATGGCGGTATTTTACTTGATTCTGTATGGCTGTATTTTACTTGATTCTCTATGGTGGTATTTTATTTGATTCTGCGTGGCGGTATTTTATTTGATTCTCTATGGCGGTATTTTACTTGATTCTGCGTAGCGGTATTTTACTTGATTCTCTATGGCGGTATTTTACTTGATTCTGCGTAGCGGTATTTTACTTGATTCTCTATGGCGGTATTTTACTTGATTCTGCGTGGCGGTATTTTATTTGATTCTCTATGGCGGTATTTTACTTGATTCTGCGTGGCGGTATTTTATTTGATTCTCTATGGCGGTATTTTACTTGATTCTGTATGGCTGTATTTTACTTGATTCTCTATGGTGGCATTTTATTTGATTCTGCGTGGCGGTATTTTATTTGATTCTCTATGGCGGTATTTTACTTGATTCTGCGTGGCGGTATTTTATTTGATTCTCTATGGCGGTATTTTACTTGATTCTGCGTGGCGGTATTTTATTTGATTCTCTATGGCGGTATTTTACTTGATTCTGTATGGCTGTATTTTACTTGATTCTCTATGGTGGCATTTTATTTGATTCTGCGTGGCGGTATTTTATTTGATTCTCTATGGCGGTATTTTACTTGATTCTGCGTAGCGGTATTTTACTTGATTCTCTATGGCGGTATTTTACTTGATTCTGCGTAGCGGTATTTTACTTGATTCTCTATGGTGGTATTTTACTTTATTCTGCGTGGCGGTATTTTATTTGATTCTCTATGGCGGTATTTTACTTGATTCTCTATGGTGGTATTTTATTTGATTCTGCGTGGCGGTATTTTATTTGATTCTCTATGGCGGTATTTTACTTGATTCTGCGCGGCGGTATTTTATTTGATTCTCTATGGCGGTATTTTACTTGATTCTCTTTGGCGGTATTTTACTTGATTCTGCGTGGAGGTATTTTACTTGATTCTGTATGGCAGTATTTTACTTCATTCTCTATGGCGGTATTTTACTTGATTCTGCGTGGCGGTATTTTACTTGATTCTCTATGGTGGTATTTTATTTGATTCTGCGTGGCGGTATTTTATTTGATTCTCTATGGCGGTATTTTACTTGATTCTGCGTAGCGGTATTTTACTTGATTCTCTATGGTGGTATTTTACTTGATTCTCTATGGCGGTATTTTACTTGATTCTCTATGGTGGTATTTTACTTTATTCTGCGTGGCGGTATTTTATTTGATTCTCTATGGCGGTATTTTACTTGATTCTGTATGGCTGTATTTTACTTGATTCTCTATGGCGGTATTTTACTTGATTCTGCATGGCGGTATTTTACTTGATTCTCTATGGCAGTATTTTACTTGATTCTGTATGGCAGTATTTTACTTGATTCTCTATGGCGGTATTTTACTTGATTCTCTATGGCGGTATTTTACTTGATTCTGCATGGCGGTATTTTACTTGATTCTGCATGGCGGTATTTTACTTGATTCTCTATGGCAGTATTTTACTTGATTCTGTATGGCAGTATTTTACTTGATTCTCTATGGCGGTATTTTACTTGATTCTGCGTGGAGGTATTTTACTTGATTCTGTATGGCAGTATTTTACTTGATTCTCTATGGCGGTATTTTACTTGATTCTGCGTGGCAGTATTTTACTTGATTCTATATGGCGGTATTTTACTTGATTCTCTATGGCGATATTTTACTTGATTCTTTATGGCGGTATTTTGCTTGATTCTCTATGGCGATATTTTACTTGATTCTTTATGGCGGTATTTTGCTTGATTCTTTATGGTGGTATTTTACTTGATTCTTCATGGTGGTATTTTGCTTGATTCTCTATGGCGATATTTTACTTGATTCTTTATGGCGGTATTTTGCTTGATTCTTTATGGTGGTATTTTACTTGATTCTCTATGGCGGTATTTTACTTGATTCTCTATGGTGGTATTTTGCTTGATTCTTCATGGTGGTATTTTGCTTGATTCTGTATGGCGGTATTTTGCTTGTTTCCATAGGGAACACCAGGATTTAGCACTGCACAAAAACTTGACAAGTTGGGAATGAGAGGATCAAACACGTCAGAGCTTGTATTTGAGGACTGCAAGATTCCAGGTTGGTAAATTGATAGGAATTAAGAGAGTTTTGGAGCCGGATTGTATAAGAAGGGGATTTGTGCGTCAGGACTGTATGACATTTGTAGGTCAGGACTGTATTACATTTGTAGGTCATCAGTTTATTCAGAACCTCCTAAGTAGATATCCCATAAATATTTGATGTGTGGGGGTCCCGTCGATGGGGGAATAGGAGGGCCTTGTGTCCCATTTTGCACCATAGAAAGGGTCTTCCCATAAGTTGTTATTGGGGAGTTATTTATATTCTGGGGTACTTGAATCTTAAAGAGTAATGGGGCCATATTGGACATTAAAAGGTTATTCTAACAAAGGATATTTCCATGATAGGTAGGGGACACCTTTCAGGTGGGCGAAGGAAGGGGGGGGGGAGAGGGTATAAGGGGAGTCCAACCGCCAGGGAGATAGTCAATGAATAGAATAGAGGCCACTCTTGCATCTCCAGTCCATTTAGGCTGTGGTATGAGGCCCCCCATTCTCGGGCAGGCTATTGGAACCCCAACAGTCAGCAAGTTGTCAACCATCCCATAGATAAGGGATAACTTTCTTTAGAAGTAACCACCTAAGGGCCGACCTTTTGCTCTTGCCACATGTGGTCGTTCTCCTGTGTTTAGTAATTTTGTATTTTTCAGAGAAGAACATGCTCGGGCACAGAGGTAAAGGAGTGTATGTGCTGATGAGCGGCCTGGATCTGGAGAGGCTGGTGCTCAGCGGAGGTCCCTTGGGGTAATTGTTATAATCCTTTTGTATGTAGAATTATTGAGCTTTTATAACTAAAAGTCGCACTGAAGCTAACCATTCGCTCTAGTGACCTCAGCCAACTTCACAGCACCATTTACAAACTCAGAAGGAAAGAGCTTGTAAGCTGTGCTGCGGTCTGTCAGTGGAGCCTGTAAGCACTGTGCATGTTATGCCATCTAGCAGCGGTGGTCGGTATCCAGGGCAATGAGTAAACAAAAGAAAAGTATTAATTTCTCAAGAACGGCTGCAAATTTTAATGAACAGTAAATTGCCAACTTGCGTATTTTTCCAAGCTTTATCTGACGATATCCACCAATGAAGATGGTGAAATCCCATTATCTACCATGTAATTTTCAGTACTACGTTGTGGGTCAGTTCCTTAATTGATCTTTGCATAGGCACAGGTGATGCTGGGCATGGAAATAGAGTAGCACAGGTTTCCATAACTTGGGAGCCCCCCTCATTCTCAGGACCATGGGGGGTTCCAAATGTTTGGACCCCGAGTTATTATTAAACAATATATATCGTTTTACATGATATGTGATAAATATACCACCGCTGGTGGTCCAGCCATAGGAATCCCCACTCATCCTGAAAACTGGTCCCAACAGTCCCCTGTGAGAATGAATCTTTAGTGAGCACGTGGGACCACTGACCCACTCCAGAGCAGTCATTAGAGCGGTGGTCGCACGTGCTCAGTAACGTGTGTTTAAGGAACTCCTTCTTTGGAACAGTGGGGGGGGGTCTCTGCAGTGAGACACGTTTGTGGTATTTGTAAAGATATTAGCAATTTGCTTCTAGCTAGTATGTGAGCACGAACCACATTAAAGGGGTATTCCAATCTCGCTGGGACATTGCTTATTAACAGGGGTGGATTAAGGGTAGCCAGGGCCCTGGGCTATTGAGACTCTGTGGGCCCCCCGGTCATGTGACGGGGTCATCATATACCTGAACTAGATTATTCCAGAAAAATAGTTGCTGAGTGAAACTCCACTTCTCACCTATCACACATTAACAGTTCCCATCACCAGATCACACATATAACCGGCAGCTTTTGTTTTGGCCAAAAGATTTTTCAAGCCGCCACCATAACACAGTAGACACTTTTTGCCAGGCCCTGCTCTACTGTAACATATTAAATATTTGTTAAAATATGCAATACAATTTAGGTATATTTTTATTTATTTTTCAATTTTTAAAATGACCAATAATATCACATACAACGAACAAATACCACTACACCTTGTCCAGACCACATATAACCACCACAGTGATCGAATAATATCACATACAAGGAAAAAATACCACAACACCATGACCAGAACACATATTACCAACACTAAGTGACCAAATAGCACATACAAGGGACAAATACCACAACACCATGTCCAGACCACATATTACCACTACATAGTGACTGAATACTACAATACTGATCAGTAATAAAAAAAAAACAAAAAAAAAACAAGAAAAAAAAACACAATACTATCACCATAAGTGCCATTATACACAGGAGATCTGTACTTGGTATGCAGTGTCTGTGTACAGGTAATACAGTGATCACTGGTGACATTATACACAGGACCTCTGTATATAATATACAGTGTATAGTGTCAGTGTATAGGTAACACACTGACTCACCAGGGAAGTCTCTAGATGAAGTCCTTCATATTTGTTTTTCATCTTTCATCCAGCACAGACCGCCATCACTTCTTCCAGCCAGGGCTCGTATCTACAGGAAATAACAGTTATCTCGAGCTCTGCTTGCAGAGCACATTAATTATTTTTTCCCAACTTCTACATTACACCACATGAAGAAAAAAAGGCAACATAGTGTCACTCTACACAGTAACAGGACCGCCCCCCCATTTAAAACAGTATACTCAAAAGATAAAATAAATACATTACTGCAGTAATAATATCCCTTAATTAGCCCCTATGATAATAATATTCCCCATCCTGGCCCCCGTGTGTCTCATTCCTGGCTCCAGCCATATGTTCTCCCATCCTGCCCTCATGAGTATCCATTCTGCCCCATATGATCTCCCCATCCTGCCCCATGATCCTGCACGATCTGTCTCCAATCCTGCCCCATATCTTTCATTCTGCCCCACGTCTCCAATCATGCCCCGTATCTACATTCTGCCCATGCCTCCAGTCCTGCCCCCAGTGTGTCCAGCATATTGCCCCCAGTGTCTCCAATCCTGCCCCCCAGTGTGTCCAGCATCTCTGCCCCCAGTGTTTCCAGCATCTCTGCCCCCAGTGTGTCCAGCATCTCTGCCCCCAGTGTGTCCAGCATCTCTGCCCCCAGTGTGTCCAGCATCTCTGCCCCCAGTGTGTCCAGCATCTCTGCCCCCAGTGTGTCCAGCATCTCTGCCCCCAGTGTGTCCAGCATCTCTGCCCCCAGTGTGTCCAGCATCTCTGCCCCCAGTGTGTCCAGCATCTCTGCCCCCAGTGTGTCCAGCATCTCTGCCCCCAGTGTGTCCAGCATCTCTGCCCCCAGTGTGTCCAGCATCTCTGCCCCCAGTGTGTCCAGCATCTCTGCCCCCAGTGTGTCCAGCATCTCTGCCCCCAGTGTGTCCAGCATCTCTGCCCCCAGTGTGTCCAGCATCTCTGCCCCCAATGTGTCCAGCATCTCTGCCCCCAGTGTGTCCAGCATCTCTGCCCCCAGTGTGTCCAGCATCTCTGCCCCCAGTGTGTCCAGCATCTCTGCCCCCAGTGTGTCCAGCATCTCTGCCCCCAGTGTGTCCAGCATCTCTGCCCCGAGTTTCCAGCATTCTGGCCCGGGTCCCCCGGATTGCCGCTCTCATTAAAAAAAAAGAAAGAGTTCTTCTCACCTGACCGCGCTCCTTCGGTGAAGCTCCCTCCTCGCAGCTGAAGCGCGCACTCGCTGGTGACTGACAATGACGTAAGACGCCGGCGACGTGCGCGGTGTGGCTGACGTCAGCTGCTAGCCACTGCTTGGCTGGCGGCTGTTAACTATTGCCGTGTGGGCGCGTTAAACTGCCGCAGCACCAGTAGGGGCCCGGTGAGCAGATGAGACGGGGCCCATGTGGGCCCCCTCTGCCCACTGGGCCAATACGCCCTTCAGGGCAGTAATGACCTGATGGCGGCGGTCAATCTGAGCGGTAGCCCAGGGCCCCCCACACCACTGGGCCCTGGGCTACCACCCAGATTGACCTCATTATAATCCGTCCCTGCTTATTGATATTTTGCGGATAAACGATAAATGTTTAAGGTATAACCCCTTTAAGTGACAACATCTCAAGTGACGAGATTGGAAAATCCCTTTAATGTCAGTGCCTGCACACTGGCTACATGCTGCTTTGTACGGCAGCTGAAGCCCACTATCGTCCTCCTGATCGTCTCTTTTGGCCATTTTTGTCGTCAGTGACCTAATTCTTCTCTGTCCTCCTTTAGGATCATGCAGGCGGTTTTGGACCACGCACTTCCCTACTTACACACCAGAGAAGCCTTCGGCCAAAAAATAGGATATTTCCAGGTACATATAAGTGGGAAAATGTTTTTTTGTGCACAATATAACACGATTCATCCAGGCTGACCAATGATCGCACATGGACCATATGAAAGCTGTCGGTAATAGCCCGTTTAGACAGCTGACCAACATTCTACAGAATGATCATTAATAACAGTCCGTCTGTGCGCATTGGAAGATCCACATTATCGGCAGCACATGTGCTGCCAAGAACAATGTTTTTTATGCTGCCATAAGTCATTGCAGCTGATGAATTGCATTACAGGACGCAGGGGCCTGACCTGGACTCCGTAGCCTCATACAGTATCTGCCTATGAGGATGATGTTTGGCTCAAGAGACACCACAGTCTGTCCTCACCCCATGGATTATAGGGTGTGAAGCCACCCTGATGGTGCAGAATTACCAGACCTTGCTTGTATATTCTTATTATTGTCCATATCTCAGACAGTTTTGTGATCTCAAAATGTCTTCTTCTGCAGCTCATGCAGGGAAAGATGGCGGATATGTATACACGTCTGACTGCATGTCGCCAGTATGTCTATAATGTAGCCAGGGCATGTGACAAGGGTCACTTCAATGCTAAGGTAAGTAGCATTTCAGATGAGTCGTAGCTTAATACAATTTGCCACCATTTTTTAGACTTCAGTGCAATGGATAATTTATTAAAAGATGACCTGTCTTTATTTGAAAAGTCACCTTTTTTGTTCTTTTAATGCGTTCCCACTTCTTTCCTGAACAGTTTTTTTTAAATCTGCCTCACAATTACAGAGATATGGGCTTTTTTATTCACTGCTGTATTTTATTCTCTACCAAAGCTCACAGGATCCTCAGGGGCGTGTCTTTAAACTGCTCTGCATGATTATCCTGTGAGCCACGCCCCCTTATACTGATTTAAAAAAACAAACAAAAAACATCACTAAATTAAAAGGCCCATATCTCTGCAACCATATGGCGGATTTAAAAAAAATGAAAAAGTGTAATAATCAAGGAAGCAGCAGTAATAAAGTAAGAGCTAACACCGGTCAGTTTTCACTTGCTGACAGGTTCTCTTTAAAGTCGAATTTTTGGCACGGGGATCGATTCTGGATATTGTATGTGATAAATTGTGAAAATGTCATTTAACCTACAGGATTGTGCTGGCGTTATCCTTTACGCTGCTGAATCTGCTACCCAAGTGGCCCTCGATGGCATTCAGTGTCTAGGTAAGGAGATGGGCAAGTTTTGTTTCTATTATTCGGACGCTGTCCAAAGCAAAAAAAAAAAAAATTGTAGATCTGAATGAAAGTGCTCAATCGTAAGTTAACAAACATCTGAAAATTAACAATTCTGGTCAGTATTCCTTTGAGGCTAATTCTTCCTGTCCACTGGTACAGCACATACATACTGTGCACACCGGGCTTAGTGCAGCGAGGAGCCCGAAGACAAGGAAGTCAATGCTGCCAGCAAATAATGATCCCTTCTTGTTCTTATCTGCGCCACAATACAGCTTTAGCACACCTTTTGGCCACCACCGAAATCCAATATTACCACTGATAAATATGTAATTAATTCTTCAGTTTTCCTGCGTTATTTCCAGCAGTCGAGGTCTACAGAACACAAAACTGTGCTCTTGATTTATTTTTGCATTTCCCACTATTTTTTTATTTTTTTATATTTTTTAATTTATTTATTTTCTTGTTTTTTTTTTTTTTTTTTTTAATAAATATTCTCCATTACGGCTCTGTTTTTTGTTTGCTAGATGTTTTCGGCCAATTCATCTATTGAGCAAAATCTGTGCCCCAAAAATAGATCTCCATAAATGATTTTGTATGCTGGATTTTGTGTGCAAAATGTTGTGCTATTTTAGCAGAATATCCAAAGGGTCGCAAAGTAAAGGTGAAAGACAAAAATAAGGAGTTTTTATTTTGTGCAAAATTCATGTTTCATGTGCATGAATTTGGTACAAAAAAAGGACACCCCAAGAAGTAAAAAAAAAAAAAAAAAAAAAAGAGCGAAAATGACTGACTTATATTAATTTGCAAATTAGACAAGCCGTATGTGTTGTATAGCAGAGCAGAAAGCATATCGCACACCTTCACCTGTATGGAAAGACAGTGATGGCTCTGGTGGGAGCAAGTGCACTACCACCGCTGTATTTTCATATAGGCAGCTCATTTTTTTTGAAACTCAGCGTTAACAAGCTTTCTGATTTGTGCTGATAAACAGATTTTGTCTGTTACCTGTCTCCAGTTAAAGGGAATCTGTCATCACGTTTTTGCTATGTAATCTGAGAGCAGCTTGATGTAAGGGCCGAGACCCTGATTCCAGTGATGTGCCACTTGCGGGTCCACACGCTGTCATTGATACATATATTTTGATATTTTGATCCGGCGCAATGAAGCTGGCCGGATCCAGAGTGGGCGGCACTCTGTGCCTAGGAGACCGACCACCTCTCACAGACTGGCAGAGGAAGCTGGTAACCTAAAAATCACTCTTCTCAAAGACAAAGAGGATCTTTTAATAAGAAGTAACTTGAAAAGTTGATAGTTTTTACAGTTGTTAGCAATTTTACCCATCAATGACGAGACCGCCCCATGTTCACTGTTCTTATACAGATGTTTTTCTTCTCCACAGGGGGCAATGGCTATATAAATGACTACCCCATGGGCCGCTTCCTTCGTGATGCCAAGCTTTATGAAATCGGGGCTGGTACTAGTGAAGTCCGGAGACTGGTCATAGGCAGGTCCTTCAATGCTCTGTACAAGTGACCTGCCGACCTTGGAGATCACCGATCATGGCTCTTCCAACTCCGAACTCCATCCGCAAATCTCTCTGCACCAGGGTGGATGAGCACCGATGGCCACCTACTGCCTAAAGACACTTACCTCGTAAGCTGCGATCCACGTGGCCGCACAAACTGGACTGTTAGGAGATCGGCCCGGTTCCAATGCTCGGACTGCCGTCTCCTTATCAAGTGAATGTGAGCGTTTCTTATAGCTGGGACATAAAACAATGGACTGTATAGTTTTATCAATAGACTGTGGGCTCTGATTGCCACCACTGATCATTGCTTATGGGGTCTGTATTGGGGTCTGTGTAATGCTCCAGGGACAAATAAAGCATACATCAATCACCAGGGCACATGACTTGTCATTATTTCCCCCTGGACAGTGCTGTCTATAGGGGCTGCATACTGCCTGTTGGTAAAGGGGGTGTCTGGGACTTTACCATTGATGACTTATCCTCACCATAGATCATTAGCGTCTGATCAGTGGGGGTCCGACACCCAGCACCCTGCCAATCAGCTGTCCCTGGTGTCTGCGGCCAGAAATGACCAGTTACCGAGCTGCACAGCCCCGTCTATGGAACAATGGCCACCGCTAGTGCGGGCACTATGAAGTCAGCACTTCTGGACGACACCAGGAACAGCTGATTGGTGGGGGTGTCTCATTACCACCAATCATACATTGATGACCTGTCCCAAGGATAGGCCATCATTGCTAAGTCTTAGACAACCCCTTTAAGTGTAACCCATCTTTAAGAGCAGAGATGGAGAGACACATTACAGAAAGTGGAGTCTTTATCTTTTCATTCCTGTTCTCCTGTCTGCTATCCTGCAAAGTCCAGTGAAGCAATGGCAGGATGCAATGCATGCTGGGAGGTGAAAGGAAGTCCGTTCCAGCTCCTATAGTGCTGATGGAATACTGATGATAAACTGCACTTTCAGACTGTGAGGTTTTTGTACATATTAGACTCTCTGTCAGCACCAGTGGTGTATGAGGTCGGCTTCAATATGCTTTTCTACAGGATTTTTGTGAAAGGCTTTAAAAAATATCTGAATGTGATAAGCTACTAAGAAAAATTCAGTTAAATTACTTGGAAAAAATAACTGATTCTTCAGCAGAATCAGGAGGAGCTCTGGGATTTTTACAAGGTATTCACATTTTTTTAAGCAAGTGACAGGTCCTCTATCATTAGTCATAAATACAATACACATGGAATAAAGGGGGAAAGCGTTAATAATACCAGGAGTAAAATAATAGAAATATGTCCCCCTAGTGGAGGTTTAGTAGATTGCAGGCAGCTCTCACTGTACTTTAGTGACCTCTGCTGGTAGTGGTGGGGATTTGTTTTCAATTGTATTTTAATTCTGTTCTTGCTGCATCTCACAATAAATACTAAGCAGGGGAAATTTCCTAGGATGGGTGAGTCACAGTCCAGCCTGATTTGTGCTGGATTTATGAAGAGGAGATCACCATGTAATAAATATGGTAAAGATTTAGATAGAAATCTACATCTGCTGTGGGTATCCGTAGAGTTGCTTTAAATGCTAAATTCTGGCATCTAGAAATGATGGAAAGTCTATCACATGTATAGATAAGCAAATGTGACCAATTTGCAAAGTGCATGTTAAGTATATATGTACTTAGAGAGATAGGACTGTTAGTGCTGCCATGCACCCCAACAGAATGATGAATCATATAGCAAAAGGTGCAGAGAGACCAAGTAACAAGAATGATAAGAAAACCATTAGATAATATGAAAACCAAACATATAGACCAAAAATGAGGGTCAGCATCCCCAACAATTGGTAAATGGATAGTAATGTCATTCCAAACGTGTGCACTAGGAGAGGAACGCCAGGGACCCTCCTCATCATCATAGAGGAAACGATTTAACTTGACTATTATTTTAAAGGTCCGAATTGCACAGACTCTACAACGATCAGTGCGACTCCCTGAAACATTTCTTAATCTCGAGCCTCTTTATGCTATAGGGCTGCAAGGCGGACTCGGACCAGCACTTGTACCGTCTCACGGGCGCATGGCAATGTCTCCATGCGAAGATTCACCGCTTTCTAGGTGGATCTAACAAGAGTCACTAACTCTGCACCTCAACCTGCCCCTTATTGCTCTGAACACATACACTGGTACAACACAGAATTTAGAGCTATTTATTGGCATACTGAAACCCTTTCCCCAATTTTTGAACTAAATTGAACTATAGCGCAAATATATTTAGTCTTCTAATTATGCCAAATAGGTGATAATGATCATTTTCATATGTGGGTTGAAACAGTCAGAAACAGAAACGGCTGTGCTTCTACAAGGGTGAGGTTGTGGACGATGGTTCCATGTCACATTTCATAGCAAGACTGACTGACTAACAGAAGGTAGTTATAATAATGAGGCTGTGCCAGTGGTCACCTGACAGCGCTAACAATGTCTACCACAGACAAGCTTAGCGCTAGCTCTCCATTTACCAGATCCCAGGGGTAGTTTTGCCCTTGTATGGCTATCTGGACTAACACAGGGGCCCCTGTGCTGGAGCCACGGAGTCAGCTGGTGGACGGAGGTGCAAGCTGGCCGGAGTAGTCGGGTCACCGGATCAGAACCAATGTGGCCGTAACTGTACAAAATCAGAAGATGCAAGAGTAGTCTGTACGGGAAACCAATATCCAACTCGGAGGCCTAGAAGAAGCAACGAACCAGAAGAAGACCTCATCTATCTGGCAGCTACCAGCAGTAAGATGGGAATGTTAGCATTTTACCAAAGCAGGGAGCTGGTTACTCCATCCAGACCGTTCATTGGCAGACTGGACAGCACTACAGGTCCCAGCCACTCTAGTCTTCATAGCTGGATGGAGCCTGCACTGCCCAGATCCTCTGATCCCACTGTCTCCTCCGTCACCAGAATGAATTTGGTGGTGCATTGTGGTAGAAGCAAACGTCACAAGACCAGATCCCAGAGGAGATGTGACAGTATCCCCCCACCTTCCTTTTAACAAGGACCACCGGACTATATTTATTTGGTAACAGAAGATGAAATTTCCTGGTCAGATTTTTGGCATTGATACCACTTGCCGGGACCCAGGATCTCTTTAATGCACCAGATATTGCACAGACCCTCTCACCATACAAGAGTCCATGATTCTCTGTGCCTCAAACTCCAAATTGCCTTTACCGCAGGAGGAGGAGGAGGAGGATCTCCGACTGGGAGACAGCAGAGAGTGACATTCCGCGACTATGGAGGATGCGCTTCATACAGTAATGCTGTGCATCTTCCGTTTACTTCATGGATAGAATATAGAAGCAGGGGCCCCTTTGTGAATGGGGGCCCTAGGCACGTGCCCAGTTTTCTCCTTCCTAACTCTCACCCAATTACAAAATTCTTCACTTGATGAATGGACTGATCTTGGGTGTCAGACATATTGGCTTCTCCGCAGGCTACCTGCTACACGCAGGTTCTGAATTTCCAGAGTGCCGAGCTACTTTTTATCCTTTGTGGGTTTGTGTGAATGGAAATAACCCTACAATCATCTCACCGGCAGGAGCCCGTATGTAAATGCTCCATCACAACATGGGACAATAAAAGAAGCCACATCCACGCCAGATAATTACTGATGATGCTGCAATTACACAGCTTGCAAGAAGATGTAGAAGGGACATGACTGGTCTAATACAAAGACATCTCAGACTTTTTTTTTATTTATTTTTTATTTTTATAAACAAATCTCAATTTATTGGGAGTATTTAATATAAAAGCAATACTATAATATTCATATTAATAATTTATTGTGATTTTATTAATAATGATTACTATTGGAATTATTATTAAAAGGAACCTGCCAAAATATTTATACAACTGAAATTAGTAGTATGGCTGTATAGGTACTAGTAATACGATAAAAATGATACCTGTCTTGTAATAATCTGATGTGCCAGCGCTGAGAAATCAAGCTTTTAAGCCACATGCAAATTAGCTCGAAAGTGTTTTGGGGGCGTGTCAAGGCACGCGGAGTGCATTACACATTGTTATCCATATTGGGGCTTCAAAGCTTGATTTCACAGCGCTGGCAGATCGAATTACCACATAGCAGGTACCATTATTATTGTACAAGGAGCTATACAATCATTCCAACCTGTAGTAAAAAAAATAAACAAAACAGTTTCACTTTAACCGGAATCTGTCAGAAGGTTTTTGCTACCTCATCTGAGAGCATATAAAACCTACTGTACAAGAGAAAAAAAATGAGCAAAAACCCTGCTCCATTTTCTCCTGTTACCTTTGGGAAAATAAAAAAACAAAATTGGATCTGAAATAATTTTTTTTGTGAAAAAAAGTTAAATGTTCATCTTTTTAAACATTCCAAAAATTCCTGTGAAGCACCTGAAGGGTTAATAAACTTATTGAATGTGATTTTGAGCACCTTGAGATGTGCAGTTTTTAGAATGGTGTCACACTTGGGTATTTTCTATCATATAGACCCCTTAAAGTGACTTCAAATGTTATGTGGTCCCTAAAAAAAATGGTGTTGTAAAAATGAGAAATTGCTGGTCAACTTTTAGCCCTTAGGCCGGCCTCACACTAGCGAGTTTTACGGACATATGAGCGCATAAACTACGTCCGTAAAATACGCATTACACACGGCCCAATGAATCTCTATGGCCCAGCTCATATCTGCAGTATATTACGCATCCGTAATATACGGTCTTGTACGGCCGTAGAAAATCGCAGCATGCTGCGTTTGTCACCGTATTGCGCAAAAAAATTGCCAATGAAAGTCTATGGGGGCGAGAAAAATACGGATTCCACACGGACCAGCAGTGTGACTTGCGAGAAATACGCAGCGGTGTTAGTGAAAAGCCGGTAATTCAATTGCCGGCTTCTCGTTTCTCCTTCCCAAACCCGACAGGATATGAGACATGGTTTACATACAGTAAACCATCTCATATCCCTTTTTTTTTTGCATATTCCACACTACTAATGTTAGTAGTGTGTATGTGCAAAATTTGGGCGCTGTAGCTTGTAAAATAAGGGGTTAACTGGCGGAAAAAATTGGCGTGGGCTCCCGCGCAATTTTCTCCGCCAGAGTGGTAAAGCCAGTGACTGAGGGCAGATATTAATAGCCTAGAGAGGGTCCATGGTTATTGGCCCCCCTGGCTAAAAACATCTGCCCCCAGCCACCCCAGAAAAGGCACATCTGGAAGATGCGCCTATTCTGGCACTTGGCCTCTCTCTTCCCACTCCCGTGTAGCGGTGGGATATGTGGTAATGAAGGGTTAATGTCACCTTGCTATTGTAAGGTGATATTAAGCCAGATTAATAATGGAGAGGCGTCAATTATGACACCTATCCATTATTAATCCAATTGTATGAAAGGGTTAAATAAACACGCACACATTATTAAATAGTATTTTAATGAAATAAACACACAGGTTGTTTTAATATTTTATTGCTCTCTCAATCCACATGAAGATCCTCGCTCTGAAAAATAATAAACCAACAATATACATACCTTCCGATGATCTGTCACGTCCCACGAAGTAAATCCATCTGAAGGGGTTAAATCATTTTACAGGCAGGAGCTCTGCTTATGCACTCGCTCGTGCCTGTAAACCCCGGGTACTGAAAGGAAAGCTGGGTGATCTGTAGTTACCTTGAGTTGCGGTGAGGCGCCCTCTGCTGGATGTCCTCATGAACTGGAGCCTTGGAAAAGTTTCTGTTATAGAATTTTTGGCTCGGGGTGAATTTAACCCCGTGTGTATGCTGTGTCCGTTCCCAATTATTATCAGATCTGATCTATTGAGCGCTCAAGAAAGAATGAACTCTGACACAAAGTGACAGTATAACATTCCATCCAGATCTCTGGTTTATTTCCTTAATACATGATCTTATAAAAGCGTATAAAATGGGAGTGGTTAGCAGATTAACATACAATTTAGCTATTATTTCATTGGCTGACTGAGTACATAATGCATTTAACTGAGTACATGACATCTTTGAACTATGGTCTACCTAGCAACAAACTGATCTTGCACTTTAGAAAACATCTGCCACCTTTATCCTGCTAGTCAGCAACATTTTGGGACATTAGTTTCGAATCATATGCTTTAACTTCCCTGTTCTCTGGTGATCTAAGCATACCAAAAAGTCCCGAGGTCTGTCTTGCCTAACTCATGTGATTAAATTGAGCAATTGATCATAAAATAGCTGAATATATTTGCTTTTAAGCTAGGACATGATTTAAAGGGATATACATGCAAGTGAGATCTACATGATATATATATTTCTATCACAAGCCCCCCTTAGATATCACTTGCCCTAATCCTAGCCTCCTGTCCCAAAGCGCTGCAACTCTTTTGTGCTGTCGGCGAACTGACATATACCTAACGTACATGCCCTACACCGTACAGACTTTTCGCAAATGGGCGGTCAGGAGATCTGTCCCTAAAGGGGGGTGGAAGCATTCATAGTCTCATATTGGCGAAGTTCTCCAATCAGCTCCACGTATTCATCCTCATCGGGGTGGGGTGCGTCGTCAGGTGGGTGAATCTGGATTCGGATAGGTTCGTCCAGGAGGAGATGTGGCATCAGGGGCATCAGGTTTGTGGTTTCCTTGACTGTCTTTTCCATCATCCTGCGGATACAAGGGATTACGCAGCAACCAGAAATTATCACAAGAACAAAAATAACAAGTATGGCTGCCCCAATCTGTGCTAATAATCTTTGCCACCCTTTCATCCATCCAAAGTACTGGTCCCAAGGATCCTTCACTCCTGAGTTTTGTTTCAATTCCTCTGATAGCTCGGTGAGTTTCTGTATCGCCACCGTGACTTTACCATTGGGACCAGTATTGTCTGGGATGTAGGTGCAACAGGTGTCTTTGATCATTTTACAAACACCTCCTTTTTCAGCTAGAATCATGTCTAGGGCCATCCTGTTTTGGAATGCCATGATGGAAGTGGGGCCCAACTGGTCTGCCAGACCTTTTAGAGCATCTCGGGTGTAGTTAACAAATCTCTGCTGGTTGTAATACACATAATTTATCCAATCAACATTTTTGTTCACAGTTATTATTGGCAACAATGACTCAAATCCTGCCTTGACTTGATCCCTGGCTTTGAATTCATCAGGTACCCCCCTTGGCACACCTACGTTGTCTATATAAACATGTGGATCAAAACTGCCTTTTGGGGCACTTGCCCGCTTTGGTCTGTTAACTGCAGTACTGGGTGAAGACTCACGGGTGTAGGGAAACAGGTGGAAAGGCATCAGAATTTTTGCCAGTGCACATTGGCCTACCCAAACACCCTCCAGTCTGCTACGTATCTTCATATCACCACAGATCCAGTATATGTCACCTAGGGAGACCACATGATTGATTAGGTTGTCAGTGGTGGTACTGTATTCTGAGCAGAACCCTTTAGTGAAGTTTTTTACATCCCTGCCAACCCCTGTGCGTGTGTAACAGGTGTAATTACCAGGGTATATTGTTATTCCAGTCCCTGGGGGGGTGTCTTTAGTCATGAGTGGGTACTTAGACTTCCAGTGTTCACAGGATGCAGAATGAGATGAGTTAGTGTATATGCTGAGGAAACAGGCCTGCTGGGATTCTGGGATGTTAAGTGGCACTGTGCCCAGATGGGGTCTGGCTCCGGCACATGCATAACAGCCACTCCCATTATGCTGTTGAGCTGTGTATCTTACCCACTCTAGCCAGTAATTGGTTTCAGAGAACCCAGTCTCTACTGCTAAAGTCTCCTCATAGGTCGGGTCTGTCAGTACCTTTACGTTACTAGGGGTCTCCTGAGTCACATTGGGCTTGTCAGCTGCATTTGCCAGCTTGAATTTTCCTGAGTACTGCACAGGGGGTTTGCGTTCACCACTTGGAGGTGTACTACTCATTATGTAAGTACCGGCATCACCTGGGGAGGGGTTTTCAATGCTAAGGATGAGTCGGTTGCATTCCCCCCTGGTGCTGCACCCTTTCCTGAAGGCCTGCTTTGTTAGGCGCATACGGTCAATTAAGGACTTGCCATCTTTATCTTTTCTGTTTAGGGCTGATGGGGGTTTGTATCCCCAACTGTCACCAGTGTTCCATGCTGCCGCTCCCCAGTATTCACATTTGTCTCCCCAATATTTATCTGCAACACAAATATACTGAGTCCCATGCCCCAAGCTGTCCAGCTGTGTGGGTGGGCAGTGTACCACATCGCAGTAATCAAACAGGTATGTAATTATGTGTGCTGATGTATCGAACCAGAAAATGGTATAGTCCCCATCCTTGGTGATCTCCCCTCCCAGAGGTGGGGTGCGAGGGGCTTCCACCCCCAGGATATGTATCACAAAGAGGATATACAGGATCATTCTGGCTTTGGCGTGTCCTCTGGTACGGGAGCCTTCTTGCAATGCGATGCGTGGATCCAAGTGGGTTTTCCCTCTAGTTTCACAGAGGTTGGTGTTGTCAGCAGCACTTGGAAGGGACCGTCAAATCTGGGGTCAAGTGTTCTCCTCACGAACTTCTTTACCAACACCCAGTCTCCTGGTTTCAGGGAGTGCGTACCGGGTACTGCTCCTGGATCTGGTAATGAAGAGAAAACTCGAGAATGGACATCAGCTAGTTTTTTGGACAGTTGAATTACATAAGCAGACAAAGTATCATATTGCATTGCCAACTGCTGAGGGAAGAATACCCCTAACCTAGGGCTGGACCCAAACAGAATCTCATGTGGTGACAGCTTTTCTGGGCCCCGGGGAGTGTGTCTTACACTAAACAGTGCAATGGGAAGGGTTTCGTGCCATGGTTTGCGTGCCTCTTGGGCAACTTTCAACATCCTGTTTTTAAGTGTCCCATTTAATCTTTCTACTTTCCCGCTACTCTGAGGGTGATAGGGAGTGTGTAGGCCTAGGTCTGACCCTACTGCTGACCAGATCTCCCTTGTGAGGTTTGCTGTGAATGCGGGACCCTGGTCACTCTCTATCACTTCTGGGACCCCGTATCTGCACACGATCTCTGAGAGCAGCTTCTTTGCAGTAGTCTTTGCTGACTGATTTCTCACTGGGAAAGCTTCTGGCCATCCTGAAAACACGTCCACGACCACAAGGGCATATTCGAAACCTCCACTTGGCGGCATCTGGATGTGGTCTATCTGGATCCTCTGGAAGGGGTATAGTGGTCTGGCCAGATGATGGGTGGGAACTTTCTCCATTCTTCCAGGGTTGCATTTGCCACAGGTCAGACAGCTGCTTGCGAACTTGGCTGTTAGGGTGGAGATCCCTGGAGCGAACCAGTAAGCACCAATCAGATCATTCATCTGTGTCTTTGATCTGTGGGTGGGCCCATGTGCCCACTGGACCACCATAGGGTACATGCTTCGGGGTAAACAGGGTTTATAGTCCATTGAGTATACCCTTCCTTCTTGATGTGTTGCACCCTTCCGCATCCAACTCTCTTTTTCTTCCTTTGGAGCTTGCTCTTGCAACTTCTTGAATAGATTCCAAGACGTCATCTCATCTGGTGTCTTGTCCTCAGTTGCCACGTAGTAGCCATCCGGCTCTACGACCTCTCCCACTTCTCCGCATTGTCTTCCTCTGGCGGCTTCTTTGGCTGCCATATCGGCCATGTTGTTGCCCCGTGCCTCTACTGTGTTCAGTTTTCCATGCGCTTTGACTTTCAGTACGGCCACCATTTTTGGAAGTTGAAGTGCGCTCAGCAGGTCCTTAATGGCTCCATGATGCTTCACGGTTGTTCCGCTTGCTGTGATGAAGTCTCTTGCAGCCCAGATGGGTCCAAAGTCGTGTGCTATGCCATGCGAGTACCTTGAATCGGTGTATATGTTTGCAGTCTTGCCCTCTGCCATCCGGCAGGCCTTCGTCAGTGCTATTAGTTCTGCTTCCTGGGCTGACAGGCTAGGCGGCAGACTTCTGGACCACAGGATTTCTTGATTGCTGGTCACTGCACATCCCGTGTGGAATCTTCCTTCATCATCTGCAAATCTGGAGCCGTCTACGTAGAGGATCAACTCTGGGTTGGTCAGCGGCTCTTCTGCCACATTGGGTAGTCCTGCTGTTTCCTGTTGCATGATACTGAAGCAGTCATGGTCATCTGTCCGCAGCAAATCCAGATCCTTGTGGAAGGTATCGTGCAGATTTTGATCTGAGGGGTCCGTATTCATATCCCCCCTTGGGAGTGGGAGTAGAGTGGCCGGATTGAGGACTGTACATCTGGAGATAGTGACATTGTCAGGCAGTAGTAGGGAGCACTGCAGGCGAAGATGTCTTGCGGTGGAGAGATGTTTTGGCTGGGTTTGGTTGAGAATTGCTGAAATGTCATGTGGAGCCAGAATTTCCAGTGGATGTCCAAGAATGATGTCAGCAGTCTTGTCCAGGAGGGCGTGTGCTGCAAATACTGCTCTCATGCAGGAGGGGGCTCCCCTTGCAACTGGATCCAGGCGTGCTGAGAAGTAGCCTAGAGGCCTCTGTCTTCCCCCGTGAGTCTGTGTCAGGACTCCAGTAGCATGGCCTTCTTTCTCCATCAGGTAGAGACGGAATAACTTCTTGTAGTCAGGTAGGCCTAGTGCTGGCGCTGAGACTACAGAGTCTTTTAGCTTTTTAAACGAACTGAAGGCCACATCTGTTAGCAGGAACGGGGTTGCATTGACGCAGTCATACAGAGGTTGCATTAGGACTGAGGCATCAGGGATCCAGGCTCTGCAATATGAAACCAGACCAAGGAAAGCTTGTAGCCCCTTTGGAGTTGCTGGAGGGGCCATCTTCTCCACTGTGGTCTTCCGATCATCTGTCAGGTGTTTCGTCTGGTGAGCAATGCAGTGCCCAAGGAATGTAACTCGCTTCAGACACCACTGGATTTTGTTCTTTGAGACCTTGCAGCGCTGTTCCGCCAGGTAGAGTAAGAGAGACACGGAATGTGTTTTACACGTGTCAAAGTCAACTGCACAGAGGAGTAGATCGTCCACATATTGCAGCAGGGTCACTTCTGCATGTTCTGTGATCCAGTTGGCGAGAACTGTGGACATTGCTTTGGTGAACTGTGAGGGGCTGTTCTGGGCCCCCTGAGGCATCACCGCCCATGTGTACTGTGCTCCCTGATGCGTGAAGGCAAACAGGAACTGATCGTCCGGATGGAGGGGAACACTGAAGAAAGCATTAGCCAGGTCGATCACCGTGAACACTGTTGCTGTAGAAGGCACATTTGAGAGCAGAGTGTGCGGATTCGGCACAATTGGAGTTTCAAACACTGTAGCGTCATTCACAGCTCTCAGGTCGTGTACCATTCTGAACTTGGCTGGCTCCCCTTTTACAGTCTTTTTCTTGACAGGGAACAGCGGGGTGTTGCAAGGAGAGGTACAAGGGACCACGACCCCTATTTCCAGAAACACCTTCAATTGGTCTGAGACAGCTTGACTCTGGGCGATGGACAAAGGATACTGGGCCTTACGAGGATATGGAGTGCCTGGCTTGAGTGATACCCGCACTGGGGCAACTTGAAGTTTTCCCACATCTTGGGGTCCCTTGGACCATAGACTTTCTGGTACTACGTCCAGTACCTCCTTGGGTAGGCCTTCATCAGTTGCCTGAGGTTCCTGTAGGGCCGCCAGCATCACTGACTCTTCCTGGGTCAAAGGTGAAGAGAGGGTTACGGTCCCATCTTCCTGGAACACTATGGTTGCTTTCAGTTTTTGTAGTAGGTCCGCCCCCAGCAGGTTGAGTGGGCAGGTTCTTGACACCACAAACTGGGATAGGATAGAGTGTCCTGGCTGAGTGCACACGCTCAGAGGCTTTGTAAGCTGAGAATGTCTGACTTGACCATCAATGCCTACGCAAGACACAGAGGATTCTGATAGGCAGGTAGGGTCAGGGAGTTCCACATGTCTCATCACACTTCTGGCTGCACCAGTGTCCACAAGAAAAGATCTGACAACGCCATCCACTTCCAGGGTAATTTGAGGGGTTGGTCCTGCTGATGGGGTTTTGCATGTCAGGAGCGTGGTGTCTTGCGGACCTGGCTTGCCCCTGTCCTATGGACGGGGCTCTTCACTGTTTACCTTGTCTGTTCCTCGGCCTGCTCCTCTGGGCAGGGTCTTGGGTTGTGGTGGAGCCCTGCACCGGCTCTGGTAATGACCCAATTTACCGCAGTTGAAACATCTGACATTCCTTCTGTCTCGGTGTTGCGGTGGCTCTTCAGAGTCTATGGCTGCCATGAGGGGTGTTGTCTTCCGCACTCCTGGTTGGGACTCGATCCCTTTGGCTACTGTGAGCAGGGTGTCCATTGCTATTGACCTGTATTCGGGCCTAGCCACTATCAGTGGCTTCCTGATTGGCTCTCTGAGTCCATGCACAAAGGCCTGTGCTAACATTTGCCTGTGTATCTGGTCATGAATGGTGAAGCCAAGGTCCTGGAAGACCTGCATTACTCTGCCATGAAACTTCTCCACAGACTCTGTCTTCTCCTGACTCATGTCGTGTAAGCTGAGGGCCTGTCCGGCCAGCCTGCCTTTGGCCCACTCTCTGAGTTGTTCAATCAGCTTCGGCCCTGACTCCCAGGCATGTACATCTAGGTCTGCTGCAAGCTTGAAATGTTCCTTCATGATTGGCCAGAAGGCATCACCTGCCTTTATCTCCATCACAGCCCACAGATCATTCCAGGTGGCTGCATATGTGCGCTGGTTCTGCTGCATTCTTCTGTAGAATGGCATGGGGTGCATTTCTGGGTCTGGGAGATTGTTGAGGATGCTGGTCACCTGACTTGGGGTGAAGTGCACATAGTGTAAAGGTGGTGCTTCTATCTGCCCCTGTCTTCTGAGTGCCTGTGGGTTCTTCTTTCTAGTGCTGGGCAGCATGTATGAAGTCCCTTCTTCATCTTCATCAGATGAATTGCTGTGATATCGTGTACTGGGGTCATGCAGTGGCTGATGGGTGGTTCTGGGAATTGCCTTTTTGCGAGAAGATGTCTCTCCACCCTGCTGAAACTGCGGAGGATTATAGTTCCATTGTGGTGTGAATGTTGGCTGCTCTGACCGGGGATACTGATCATCATCAGATGGTGGTGCCTGTGACCTCCCCCCTGTCCCCGGACCTGAGCTGCCTGCTGCTGGTTGAGGGGTGCTTTCAGCAGGGGGATCTCCACCTTCCTCCCCTGATAACATGACTGGTAAAGGTTGAACTGTATTTGGCACATAGAAAGTTCCCTGTGCGGTGAGCACCGGATACAGAGAGACCACACTGCTTGAATCCGGCAACCGCCCAGCAGGCAACAAGGCAGGAGAAGGAGAGTGTGATACAGGAGGAGATGCATGGTGCAGAGGGAGAGATGGAAATAGAGATGTAAGGTGCGCAGAAGGAGGGGGTGAGGAGTGAGAGAGAGTGAGAGGGGGGGGCAAAGGGTGTGGTGTAAGAGGAGGGGGTGATGAGGGAGCAGAAGGACGGGGTGTGGAGTAATGAGGAGGAGAAATAGGAGGGGAAAGAGGAGGAGAAAGAGGAGGAGAAATAGGAGGGGAAAGAGGAGGAGAAAGAGGAGGAGAAATAGGAGGGGAAAGAGGAGGAGAAATAGGAGGGGAAAGAGGAGGAGAAATAGGAGAGGAGGGACGAGGGGTAAGAGGAGAGGAAAGAGGAGAAGAAAGGGGAGGGGAGAGAGGAGGGAGAGAGATAGAGGAGGAGGAGAAAGATGGCGGAGAAAGACAAGGAGAGAATTCCTTCCTCTTCAATGCAGGCCGAGACGGCATCGCCAGAGTAACAGTGCCATCTCCCTGCACAGCGGTTGGGCGGGGTGCACCACACACTGAACAAGTCTCTCTGAACAATGGATTCTGTTGGGAGCAGACTGTACATACCCAATATTTTTCATCTCCATATGGGGGAGGTGCTGATGGTCTGACACCTTTCCCCACTTTGTACACATAAAAATCACTTCCTGATTCTTTCACATAACGTTCAGTGCTTCCTAATCGATGCAAGTCTGTAGCCACTTTATACCATGCTGCTGCAGCAGAAAATAAATCAGCGTCAACTAGCTTCCCTTTCTTCCTTTTCAAAACATCATGCCACTCTGCAGCTTGAAGCCTGCCTCCCTGATGGATTTCACATATTTTCATGAGCTGCTTGTAATTTTTCACATATTTTACACCTTCGTGCTCTGCCACGATCTGGGGGGCCGTTTTCTCATCAGGGAGCAAAAGGCTCTCCTGGCGCTTGGCCACTCTATTCCCCATTGCAAAAATGCAAATGAAAAACACAAGGAAAAAGACCTCTAGGAGGTACGTATGTAAAAGCGCGAAAAATAAAAGAAAAAACACACTTTCAAAAAATTGATGTAAAAAGTCGAGACCAGAATTAAACAAAACCATCAGAAAAACACAAAATCTTTATACAAAAAGGAAGGTATATATATATATATAAAAACTATTCCTTCTTAAACAAAGAAAAAGGTGAAGAGACAGAAAAAGAAAAAAACTTTTGGAAAAAATTTGAAGAAAAAGAAAAGAAAAAACTAAATAATACCAAAAACTCTACCTTAATAAAAACTTAGAACAAAAATCTTCAAATGACTAAAATACAGATATATATATATATTCTATATTCTCCCCTCTGCGCTCAACGCAGTCAGAGACACACTTCCCCTTTCTAATGCTGTGATACTATAATATGCAATATCACTAAAATCACGTATCTGATATTGTTTAATGTCACCTCTTCTTCGAATAAATGCTATATTCTAGCTAGACTTCAAAAAAAAAAAAAAAAAAAAAAAAACAGTTGTGACAGTGTGATTATTTACTATGCATATTTCTCCGTCTAGAAAAAGAGGAAGTGTTTAGGGAAAAGAGGAAGAGAAAAAAAAACTCTCTTTTTTAACTTTATAGTTCTATGCACTCAAGCAACATTAACGTGACATTTACATACAGACAAAGACATCCAGGAGAGATATCGATACCCTCTTTATTATTCTGTGACACGTGCAAGTTGCGCTGGGAACAGACTACTGTCAATCGCACTGGACGCCCACCTGCGCCCGAGCCGCCTGAGTGCCTTGTAGCACAACAAGCGGGAAATCTACCACCCCGGTGCTGACGTCCTGACCGGATCGCCGACACTACGGGAATCTGCAGTAGCTCTGTAAGTTATTACTACCCGTGCCTGGAGCCTGGAGCCACCTGCTCCGGAACTTTGCGTGTTCCTCCTATGCACGGGAATCCTGCAATAACTTATCGAGCGATTTGACTTCCTGCGGCCTGTCTCCCAGCAACCACAAGCGTAAGCAGCAGTCACTTTCCTTTCCTCTCCTGGATCTTAGACAAACACAGAACAGATACGGTACACAGCAGACACTTCCCAGGGTATTTGGGAGGAGGTATGGACTTTTTACGCCACCTGGGATTGCAGTGAGCACACCTGACCGGCTAAGGATACAGACTTGGACTGAGCACAGGGGACATTCAGGTAAGATGACAGAATTTTCTTACCTTACTCTGTTGGAGCTGCAGTCTCCGTCCCTTTGCGCTGAGGCCTCGGCCCGTACCCACTTCCTTCCTGGTCAGGGATGTCACCTGGGCGATATCTTCGTCCCTCTGCCTCCGTTGGGCTCGAGTTCATATGAGGACATCCAGCAGGGGGCGCCTCACCGCAACTCAAGGTAACTACAGATCACCCAGCTTTCCTTTCAGTACCCGGGGTTTACAGGCACGAGCGAGTGCATTAGCAGAGCTCCTGCCTGTAAAATGATTTAACCCCTTCAGATGGATTTACATCGTGGGACATAACGACGGAAGGTATGGAATATTGTTGTTTGTTTTTTTAACTTTGTTTCAGGACGATGGTCTTCAGGTGGATTGAGTCTAATAAAATATTACAACAACATGTGTCTTTATTTCATTAAAATACTTTGTAATCATGTGTGTGTGTTTTATTAACCATGTAGTACTATTGGATTAATAATGGATAGGTGTCATAATTGACGCCTCTCCATTATTAATCTGGCTTAATATCACCTTACAATAGCAAGGTGACATTAACCCTTCATTACCCCATATCCCACCGCTACACGGGAGTGGGAAGAGAGTGGCCAAGTGCCAGAATAGGCGCATCTTTCAGATGTGCCTTTTCTGGGGTGGCTGGGGGCAGATGTTTGTAGCCAGGGGGGGCCAATAACCATGGACCCTCTCCTTGCTATTAATATCTGCCCTCAGTCACTGGCTTTACCACTCTGGCGGAGAAAATTGCGCGAGAACCCTTTATTTTACAAGCTACAGCGCCCAAATTTTGCACATACACACTACTAACATTAGTAGTGTGGAATATGCAAAAAAAAAGGGATATGAGATGGTTTACTGTATGTAAACCATGTCTCATATCCTGTCGGGTTTGGGAAGGAGAAATGAAAAGACGGCAATTGATTTACCGGCTTTTCACATATATCGCGCTGAATTAAATCTAAATACAGAATATATATATATATATATATATATATATATATATATATATATGTGTCTCAATGATAGATATATATATATATATATACATATATATATGTTTTAACGAACATTTGAGCACATAAATCCATTAGATGTCGGTTTTGTAAGCCTGCGAGAAAATATTGCAGTACGGATGCCATACGGATTACATACGGAGGATGCCATGCGCAAAATACGCTGACACACCCTGCCTACGGATGACATACGGATCACTATTTTGGGGACTTTTCTGCGTATTACGGCCGTAAAAAACGGACCGTATTTACATACGCTGAGTGTGAGGCCGGCCTTATAACTTCCTAGCACAAAACAAAATTTGGTTCCAAAATTGTGCTGATGTAAAGTAGGCGTGTGGGAAATGTTACTTATTTCCGTTTTTTTCACAAATAAACGCAAGTCATACCAAAGAAATTTTACCACTATCATGAAGTACAATATGTGAAAATGTCAGAATCACCGGGATCTCCTGAAGCGTTCCAGAGTTATAACTTCATAAAGGGACAGTGGTCAGAATTGTAAAAATTGGCCTGGTCATTAACATTCAACCCCCCCCCCCCCTTGGGGGTAAAGGGGTTAAAAACCTTACCATGTGTCAATGTTGACCTCCGTGTGAATAAGGGCAGACAACAGGACTGGGCCCAACCAGTAGAACACCAGTCTGGGGGAGCTTTATATACAATTTCAAGCTCAGGAAAGGAAGGCCACACCTCAGCTTGCACAGAATGCAACAATACAAAGAAAAAAAACACAAAAATTGAGCTTGACTTGAATTGGAACACATGCAGCACATAAACGCATGTTCACATTGGCCATAAAACTTATAAAACATACAAGAGAAAAAAATGAGCAAAAACCCTGTTGTAAATAAGTAAAAAGAAAAAAGTGCATCTAATTTTGATGAAAACCAATATTACTAAAAACTCTGTTATTTAGATGCACTTTTTGCTTATTTACAGCAGGGTTTTTGCAAATTTTTTCTCTTGTAGGTTTTATAAGTTTTATGGCCAATGTGAACATACGCTTATGAGCTGCATGTGTTCCAATTCAAGTCAAGCTCAATTTTTGTGTTTTTCTCTGTCCCCCATGACTGCACCACGGAGAGAGGGATCCGCCCACCAAGGACAGGAAATCTACAGATAAAAAGGCGGTACCTCTCTCCCGCATCAGTTTGGTTTCCTGTCCTTGATGGGAGACCTACAGAAACCTACCTCAATCGTTGTGGGATTCCGGGGCCAATCAGTCCGATCCAGGCAGCAGGGGTTCCCTGCCTCAGCTGGTGTGGTGACCCGAGGCGCCACCGCTGGGGTTAGCAAGCCTCTAGGGCGTGCGAGGAGGGGCGGCAAGGAGAGGATCGCGGCCGCCTCTCCGGGTAAGAAGCTCCGCAGCAGCAGCATCCCGGACACAGGGGTCCCTCTGGGGGGGAAGGAGCCAGTATGTGGGCTGCCTCCCCAAGCGTAAGTCTGCCATGGCTGGGCTCCCGGGGGTTCCGGGAACCAGTATCCACGCGTGGCGCCATCTTGGGGGTGGTACCGCCACAATGGCGTTCCCGGTGACACTGCGCATGCGCGAGAGCAGGACGCGATTAGGCACAATGCATGACTGGGTATCCAGTCAGTGCGCATGCGCAGGCATTAAAATCGTGTGGGCGTAAGGCAGGATTGGGTAATCCAGTCACTGCTATTTAAAGGGGACAGCCCTCAGGTCGAACGCTTCAGATGGAGCTCGACCAGCATTCCCCCAGCATTATGAGCGACCTGGACCCACAAGGATCACCCCTATCCAGATCTCCACTACCGCCGCCGTTGCAGCAGAAACGACAGCCACAAAAAGGACAAGCCTCCCACCACCTGGAGGTTACCGGCAAAGGACGCTCGGGAACGCAGCACAGTAAAGGCTCCAGCGCAGCGTCTGGAGCAAGGGATAATCCGACTGCAGATACAGATCATCCCCAACCGGTACTAATGGGTCCACCAGGTAGTGAGTGATCTTCGTGAAAGCTAGTGGTTAATGAGGCCCTATATTTGTTTCTTTCATTTCTTTAGGGGAAGAAAAGCTCAGGGAAAACTAAACACAAAATATGCGCCCTTTGTAGAGAGGATCTTCCCTCTACTTGGAAAAAAAAATTTGCAGCTCATGTGTGCAGCAGACAGTGTGTGAAGGGCTTCCCGGGTTCGCAGCAGACCTCAAATCCTTGTTAAAAAAAACCAGGTGGAAGACACCTTTAGATCCCTACAGGAGGGGAAAAAGCGAAGAAAGATCAGGCACAGATCCCCAACACCTGAGACCAGTGACACGGGTAGCGAAGAGGGGGACTCAGACACCTCTAACTCTTCTTCAACGTCATCTTCATCTTTCACTGGGGGTCGTAGCTGCTTTCCTCTAGAAGAGGCTAATAGCCTCGTTAAAGCAGTTAGGAACACCATGGGGCTAACTGACCCTCACCCAAAAAAATCAGTGCAGGACATTATGTTCGGGGGTCTCGAACAAAAAAAGAGGAGGGAATTTCCGCTTAATGAGAAAATTCAGGCCTTAATTAAAAAAGAGTGGAAAAAGCCCATAAGAAAGGCCCTGCTTACACCAAAGAGAAAATACCCTTTTAATGACAAGTCTTGCTCCTTTTGGGAAAAAGCTCCTAAACTGGACTTTGCCATCGCCAAGGCATCTAAAAAATATGCCCTTCCGTTCGAGGACATGGGGGTCCTGAAGGATCCCATGGACAAGAAAGCAGACGCGTTCCTTAAAGGCTCATGGGAAGCAGCTGGGGGAGGGCTAAAACTGGCAATGGCCGCCGCCTGCACATCCCGTTCCCTAATGGTCTGGCTAGATCAATTAGAAACTCAGCTTAAAAACAGGTAATCTCGGCACACTATTCTAAACACCTTGCCAGTAATGCGGGGGGCAGCCGCTTTCCTGGCAGATGCTTCTGCTGACTCAATTAGACTAGCTGCTGGATCAGCGGCTTTTTCTAACGCAGCCAGGCGGGCTCTTTGGCTTAAGTGTTGGCCAGGGGATCTTCAAACAAAATCGAAGTTATGTACCATCCCCTGCGAAGGAGAATTCTTATTTGGCCCCACTTTAGATGACATCTTGGATAAAGCAGGGGATAAAAAGAAGTTATTCCCTATCCTTGCTTATCCTTCCTACAGGAGGCCCTTTAGAAGCAAGAGGTTTATCCGTAGGAAACCTGGGAAAAATCAGGATAGATGGGAAGACAAAAATAAAAACAAGGGGTTCATGTTCAATAAGAGCCCCACTGACAACAAAAAGCCCACCCAATTAATTTTTGCCCCAGGTGGGGGGAAGGCTGTCCCGCTTTCTCTCAGCCTGGGAGAAAATTACCAACAGTCCATGGATATTGGACATAATAAATTTGGGGCTAAAACTAAAATTTGCTTTTAATACAATTTGCTATAATCTAGACCACAAGTGCAAAAAAAGTGCCAGTGCTTACAACAAAAACAAACATATACAGATAAAAACCAGTATTTATAAACCACACATATGCCTCAACCTGGAGGTAATCAATGAATCCACCCCCAGAGGAAAAAAGTATATGGATATGGCAGTTTATAGAGACCACTCAGAATTATAAATTGATCCCCCTTGTTTCTGCCTGTATCCTTAATGGGGTATTCCTTAGTGCCTTTCCCTTAACACGGCAACATTCCTCATTATATATACTCCATCAATATTCAACAGTCGCAGTAAAGTACGTCTGATTAGACCAACAGTAATACGTCCCATTCAATCACTTGGTATAAATATAATCAGCGGACCAACACTCTTAACAACTTATATGCATATGGTGTTATAACTCTGCCGCAACCTCAGCATAACATAGAGAGGGCAAATCCCCATCTCATTAAGTCCTGCCCATAAGATCCATCAGAATACAAATAAGCCCCCTGAACAGGGCTGCGCATACAGGCATATGTTCAATCAATATTTCAATGGGCATTTCTTTTCAAAATCAAATTTTATACTCATCCATGGGACCGAGTCTTTCAGCGGTGCCTTTTCAGAGTGTTCAGGATCTCATATTCGGTAATGAATCATAGCATTCCGTTCTCTGATCCTTTCTAATGCTTATGTCTCCCGAGTCCCGACGCGTTTCATCATTAAATTCATCAGAGGGGGGATCCACATATATTCAGCAGCATATACGAGCATTGCTAAATCACTAGTTCCTTTACCTGCCTTAAATATACTCCATGTGTATCTTCATACCGCGTGCTTCCGGATGCCGGCGAGTCACTTCCGGCTTCCGGAATACGCGCGCTGTGTGATGTGTTTACCTACGTCACACAGCATCCGGTTATTGGGCCACGAGCGGTGAGTGTTGAAAGTCGCACACTCCATTTCTGGTTGCTGATACGCACTCCGGGATGCCCTGACCCGCAGCCGCTACATCAGGTTCCAAGATCACATGACCTGAGCCGGCGTATTGCATATTCAAAGTGAGTGCGCGATCAATCTGATCCGCCCCAAAATGAAGGAACATCTAGATGAGTCCCATTTGTACGTCCCCATAGATGCTGTCCTTTCAAAGGAATAAATGTGCATGTTTTTACAGTCCCTGCTTCTTCCATACCTCAAGGATTATCGGCTTTTTAGATGTTATTCATCACAGATTGGTGTACTCACGTATAATTAAAAACAACACATCTTTTTATGAAGCTGTATATACACTAGTCACAGAAGGTGGATATTAACATGAGGGAAATAATGAGATATGAGAAACAAGGGAATCAGGCAATGGAGACCAAACAGCACACGACGGACCATCCCCAGACCACCGATAATGAAGGTATAGAAAAGGGTGATACTACATACTGCCCCTATTACTCCCTAGCTGTTAAAGCCCTACCTATCGCGGAGGTTGGCACCCTAGGACCTACGCAGCGGCGCCCCCACTCAACGGCAGCTATCCCTGGTAATAGAGTCCCTATTAGGCAACTATGCCTACAGGAAGGAAGAAAAGTTAAGTTGCTCGTTAAGGCCCATTGGGTTCTGGGTTTGCAACTGAAAAATCCACATACATTCTCGCTGCAGGATACACTTGTCCCAGTCGCCTCCTCTTTGTGGCCGGGCAATCTTATCAATCCCCATGAATCTCACTCCTCTTAAGTCACCGTTATGTAGTCTATTTTCTCTAACCAGCTGTGAACATTTAAGAATACCTAGGTTAATTTGAGGATAGATACACATACCTCAGTGACATATTTAATGTCTCAAAGTCGAGCTATAAGTAACCCATCAGCAGAGCAAAAATCAGTACCCACTCAAAAATCATGTATATACTAGGAGAAACGCAAGTCATTAGGTACACTTGATAGATATAAATTTTATTGAAAAAAAATCACAAAAAACTAATAATCACAAATCATCCCATATAGATCGGTTAAAATTGCAGACATATGCAGAGAAAGAAAGACAAAGAGTGAAAAGAACGAGGATCGTTTTATACTCCTGCCCTATTGTATAAGTGAGTTCAGATCTATTTAAAGTGCTCGTGCCACAAAGTGCATCATAGTAACAGGGTAAAATCTCCCACTCACAAGCTTAATATCATTGCCAATCTAGTGTTTTAGCACCAGGAGGACTTACCACAGGCAGGAGGAAAATGACCCACGTAGGGGTATTAGTAGCCCCACAAGGACCCCCGACGCGTGTTTCGCGTGTATCCCACACCACTTTTTCAAGGGGAATAACAGAATGTGCCAGCAAGGACCTTTTATGGTCACCTGATGTACCACCTGGTGTTGGCTGGGCCAATCATAGTGGTTTATAAGCGGCGCATGCGCACCGCGTCCTGCAGGTCCTGAACGGCACGGTTCAGCGCCGAGCAACACTGCGCACGCGCGGGGACAAAAAGTATCCCAGCGCCTACGAGCAGAAGCAAGGAGGCACGTCACCGTCCGCCAGGAATGCAGAGACACGGCGCGCATGCGCACAGCCGCCGTGATCGTAACCAGGTCGAAGTGGGAAAGGCAAGAGAATGATAGTCTTATTAACCCACCGAGAACCAGAACGAGACATAAGTCCACCACTACAGTACCAAATAATGAGCATATCACTGACAGTTACTGCATAATATAAAGTATAGTCCAAACGTCAGCAGATGTCGTTAGGTCCCATATGAGGCTGTGGTGAATATAGATGTCCTCGTTGGTCCAATATGGCAAGTATTCATATATATAATTAATTCTTGCTTTCCAGGTCCATCAGAAAAAGGTAGTAAGACCTGAAGGTCAATCACGCTGCACAGTCATAAGAGTAAGAAAAGGAGAATTAAAAACATGATAAAAATAAAATTAAAAGAAAACGGACATACTAATACCAAATTAAGGGGGAGGGTAGGGATGTAGATAAAAGGAACAATAAACAACAAAAAGCAAAAAAATATCAAGGGAAACAAAAACACACTTAAGGCGAGAATCCATAATATAGATAACTATAAAAAAGGTGCAAACGACAGCGACTCATTAAGGCCTCTAGGAGTCATTGTGTCCAGTACAACAATCCACTTGGCTTCAACTTGTGTCAGTGTCTTCTTATAATCACCCCCCCCCCCCCGATCCCTAGGTGAATAGCATCAATCCCTCTCACTTGAAATGATGAGGGGAATCCTCCAGGGCTCGCTCACATGTAACAGCAATGAGCCCTATAAGATTTATATCCACATTCAACCACGAATGGGAGGACATGAGGCAGATCCTTAAGAAACACTGGTCGATCTTGAGCACTGAGCCCTCCCTGGGAACAGCTCTTGGGGATTTTCCCTCCATGACTGCTAGGAGATCTAAAAATCTCAAAGATCTTCTAGTGAGTAGTCACTATACTCCTATCTCCAGTAATCCATTTGGCTCTAGGGGCCCAATGTTGGGCTCCTTTCTATGCGGTCGTTGTCTTGCCTGCACAAATGTCCTACGTTGCTCCACATTCAGCTCATCTGATGGCAAGCGACAATTTGACATTCGGCATAGCATATCGTGCAGTAGCACGAATGTCATCTATTATGCGACATGTGGCTGTGCCAAAATTTACTTTGGACTTGCATCCAGAGAGCTGAGGATACGTGTACGGGAGCATATTCGGGACATTTGTGCGGCCAAGACAGCGACCGACCCTTCACTCCTCAAGACAATCCCATGGCATTATAGACTATATCACAACAGTGACCCCTCATAATTTCAAGAGAGAGGTCAAGATGGAAACAATAAAAACATCAATAAAAATGTTGTTTCCACTTTGTTTTATGGCAGTCCTAGACTTAAAGGACGCATATTACCACGTCCCTATCCACAAAGACCATCAGAAATTCTTCAGGATAGCAGTCCATATCAGGGGGGTGATAAGACATTTCCAATTTGCAGCCCTCCCCTTCGGACTAGCCATAGCACCTCGAGTTTTCACCAAGCTGGTAGCAGAGGTAATGGCCCACCTGAGGGAGCAAGACACCCTGATCGTGCCATATCTCGACGATTTTCTAGTAATCGCCAACTCTCCTCAGCATTGCGAAAGCCAATTAAAAAAAATCATGCACTCCTTAAAAGCCTAGGCTGGCTGGTGAACTTGACGAAGCCCAAATTAGTACTGTGCCAAGTTCAGGAGTATCTGGGCATCAGATTAGACTCTGTCCGGCATGAATGCCGTCTTCCTCGGAAAAATGCAAAAGATGGTGGGACTAGTATCCAGAATGAGGGATCTCCCCTCCATATCCCTACGTCAAACTATGTCCCTCCTGGGGTCCATGAAGGCATGCATTCCTGCAGTCCAATGGGCTCAACTTAATTCGAGAGATCTTCAATGGCAAATTGTCAGAAGTTTCTCTAGAAGGAAATTTAGAAGGTCGGTTCAGTTTATCACCAAATACAATTCTTTCGCTAGATTGGTGGATGATGCGGAACAATCTGTCCCGAGGTGTCCCTTAGGTAACCCCGGTCTCAAAAGTAGTGACTACAGACGCAAGCCCCAGTGGGTGGGGGGCCCCCCTGAACGATCTCATAGCTCAGGGGGGTCTGGTCAGACAACCTGAAGGGAGTATCTTCCAACATGAAAGAACTACTTGCAGTCAAATTTGCACTCTTAGAATTCCTAAATCCCCTTCACTCTCATCATGTCAGAGTTTTGTCAGACAACAGAGTAGTGGTAGCGTACCTGAATCACCAAGAAGGTACCCGTTCCCAGTCTCTAATGGAAGTAACAAAATCAATCTTCCAGATAGCCGAGAGCAACCTACAGTCCTTGACAGGCCTTCACATAAAGGGGGTGGACAATTAGAGAGCAGACTTTCTAAGTCGATCCCGTCTGAAACAGGGGAATGGGAATTGAACCAGGCCGTGTTCAACCAAATCTCGGAAAGGTGGGGCGTGCCAGACATAGACCTCTTTGCGAACAATCTGAACAATAAGGTAGACACCTTTTGCTCTATTACACCATTGGGGAACACTGTAGCATTAGACGCATTCCTGATTCCTTGGAACCACCAGCTGGCATACGCCTTTCCCCCAATTGCTCTAATACCAACAGTTCTGATGAAAATATGGGAAGACAGAGCTCGTGTAGTCTTGATAGCTCCATTCTGGCCAAAGAGGGTATGGTTTTCCTGGATGAGAAGGATGTCTATCTATGACCCCTGGGTGTTGTGGATTCTGTTTGTGGGCTCCCTCTGGTGGTTACTGCTGGTACTGGGTGACTTTGGTGGGTTGCGGCCTTTGGTTTCCACCTGTCCATCAGTGGCTGGGTGTTTCCTATTTTACCTGGCCTTTCTGTCATTTCCCTTGCCGGCTATCAATGTATTCAGATGTGCTCTGTTTGGTTCCTGCCTACCTGCTCCCAGATCTTTCAGGATAAGCTAAGTGCTGATTTTCAGTTGTTTGGTTTTTTGTCCAGCTTGCTTATTATGTCTCTATGCTAGCTGGTAGCTCTAGTGGACTGAGGTTCTCCCCATGTGCCATGAGTTGGCACATGGGTTCTTGTAATCTCAGGATGGTTTTTTTGATTAGGGTTTTTTGCTGACCGCTCAGTCCCCTTTTGTATCGTTCTGCTTTCTAGTTTACAGCGGGCCTCAATTTGCTAAAACTATATATATCATCTCTATGTGTGTGCCTTCCTCTCATTTCACCGTCAATACATGTGGGGGGCAACTATATCTTTTGGGGTTCATTCCGCTGGAGGCAAGTGAGGTCTTTATTTTCTCTGCAGTGCTAGTTAGCTCTTAGGCTGGTGCGTGGCGTCTAGAACCAACGTAGGCACGCTCCCTGGCTATCTCTAGTTGCGTTTGTCAGGCGTAGGGCAGCGGTCAGCCCAGGTTCCATCACCCTAGAGCTCGTCCGTAATATATTTGTACTTTGCTTGTCCTGTGCTATCCCTAGCCATTGGGATTCATGACAGTATAGCCGGCCCACAAAGTGTTAATTGTTTGGGCTGAAGCAGGAGAAAGAGAAGTGTTTAAGGGAAATTTTTTTTTTTTTTTCCCTTCAGAGTTTTGCTGCCTAGCCCTTAATTGCTGTCTAGCTGCTTCTTACCTCCTCTTAACCCTTGAATGGCTCTGATCTTAGCTGTTTAACATGAATGTCCAGAGTTTGGCTTCCAGCCTGAGTAATCTCGCGGCAAAAGTTCAAAACATACAGGATTTTGTTGTTCACACTCCCATGTCTGAACCTAGAATTCCTATTCCAGAGTTCTTTTCTGGAGATAGATCTACCTTCCTGAATTTCAGGAACAATTGTAAATTGTTTCTTTCTTTAAAATCTCGCTCCTTTGGAGACCCTGCTCAACAGGTCAAGATTGTAATATCTTTCCTGCGGGGCGACCCTCAGAATTGGGCATTTGCATTGGCACCAGGGGATCCTGCATTGCTCAGTGTGGATGCGTTTTTTCTGGCATTGGGATTGCTCTATGAGGAACCTAACCTGGAGATTCAGGCTGAAAAGGCTTTATTAGCCCTCTCTCAGGGGCATGATGAAGCGGAGATATATTGTCAGAAGTTTCGGAAATGGTCGGTGCTTACTCAGTGGAATGAGTGCGCCCTGGCTGCAAACTTCAGAAATGGTCTTTCTGAGGCCATTAAGGATATTATGGTGGGGTTCCCTACGCCTACAGGTCTGAATGAGTCTATGGCTATGGCCATTCAGATTGATCGGCGTTTACGGGAGCGCAAACCCGTGCACCAGTTGGCGGTGTCTTCTGAACAGGCACCTGAGACTATGCAATGTGATAGAATTCAGTCCAGAAGTGAACGGCAAAATTATAGGCGGAAAAATGGATTGTGTTTCTATTGTGGTGATTCAGCTCATGTTATATCAGCATGCTCTAAACGCACAAAAAGGGTTGATAAATCTTTTGCCATTGGTACTCTGCAGCCTAAGTTCATTTTGTCTGTGACTCTGATTTTTTCACTGTCTTCCATTTCCGTCGATGCCTATGTGGATTCGGGCGCTGCCCTGAGTCTTATGGATTGGTCATTTGCTAAACGCTGCGGTTTTAGTCTGGAACCTCTGGAAGTTCCTATTCCTCTGAAGGGAATTGACTCTACACCATTGGCTATGAATAAACCGCAGTATTGGACACAAGTGACCATGCGCATGACTCCCGTTCATCAGGAGGTGATTCGCTTCCTTGTACTTTATAATTTACATGATGTACTAGTGCTTGGTCTGCCATGGTTACAAACTCATAATCCTGTCCTGGACTGGAAAACAATGTCTGTGTTAAGCTGGGGATGTCAGGGGGTTCATGATGATGCACCTCCGATTTCTATCGCTTCATCTACTCCTTCTGAGATCCCTGCGTTTTTGTCTGACTATAGGGATGTTTTTGAGGAGCCTAAGCTCAATTCGCTCCCTCCGCATAGAGATTGTGACTGTGCTATAGAATTGATTCCTGGCAGTAAGTTCCCTAAGGGTCGTTTATTTAATCTGTCACTGCCAGAGCATACTGCTATGCGGAATTATATTAAGGAGTCCTTGGAAAAGGGACATATTCGTCCATCTTCGTCCCCTCTGGGAGCAGGTTTTTTTTTGTGGCAAAAAAAGATGGTTCCCTGAGGCCTTGTATAGATTATCGCCTTCTGAATAAGATTACAGTCAAGTATCAGTATCCATTGCCATTATTGACTGATTTGTTTGCTCGCATTAAGGGGGCTAGGTGGTTCACTAAGATAGATCTTCGCGGTGCGTATAATCTGGTGCGGATAAAACAGGGTGATGAGTGGAAAACCGCATTTAATACGCCTGAGGGCCATTTTGAGTATTTGGTAATGCCTTTTGGACTCTCCAATGCTCCGTCAGTCTTTCAGTCCTTTATGCACAATATTTTCCGTGAATATCTGGATAAGTTTATGATTGTGTATTTGGATGATATTTTGGTGTTTTCTGATGACTGGGAGTCTCATGTTCTACAGGTCAGGAAGGTGTTTCAGGTTCTGCGGGCCAATTCTCTGTTTGTGAAGGGCTCAAAGTGTCTCTTCGGAGTCCAGAAGATTTCTTTTTTGGGGTACATTTTTTCTCCTTCTACTATTGAGATGGATCCCGTCAAGGTTCAGGCGATTTGTGACTGGACACAACCTACATCTGTTAAGAGCCTTCAGAAGTTCTTGGGGTTTGCTAATTTTTATCGTCGGTTCATTGCTAATTTTTCCAGTATTGTTAAACCTTTGACTGATTTGACTAAAAAGGGTGCTGATGTTGCTGATTGGTCTCCTGCGGCCGTGGAGGCCTTTCAGGAACTTAAGCGCCGGTTTTCTTCTGCTCCTGTGTTGTGTCAACCAGATGTTTCACTTCCTTTTCAGGTTGAGGTTGATGCTTCCGAGATTGGAGCGGGGGCGGTTTTGTCACAGAGAAGTTCTAATGGCTCGGTGATGAAGCCATGTGCATTCTTCTCTAGAAAATTCTCGCCCGCCGAGTGCAATTATGATGTGGGTAATCGGGAGCTTTTGGCCATGAAGTGGGCATTTGAGGAGTGGCGTCATTGGCTTGAGGGTGCTAAACATCGTGTGGTGGTCTTGACTGATCACAAGAATCTCATTTACCTTGAGTCTGCCAGGTGTTTGAATCCTAGACAGGCTCGTTGGTCGTTGTTTTTTTTCTCGTTTCAATTTCGTGGTTTCATACCTGCCAGGTTCAAAGAATGTGAAGGCAGATGCTCTTTCCAGGAGTTTTGTGCCTGACTCTCCTGGAGACTCTGGGCCTACTGGTATCCTTAGGGATGGGGTAATATTGTCCGCCGTATCCCCAGACTTGCGACGTGCATTGCAGGAGTTTCAGGTGGATAAACCAGATCGTTGTCCACCAGAAAGACTGTTTGTTCCGGATGATTGGACCAGTAGAGTCATCTCCGAGGTCCATTCTTCTGTGTTGGCTGGTCATCCTGGAATATTTGGTACTAGAGACTTGGTGGCCAGGTCTTTTTGGTGGCCTTCCTTGTCTAGGGATGTGCGTACCTTTGTGCAGTCTTGTGAAGTGTGTGCTCGAGCTAAGCCTTGCTGTTCTCGGGCCAGTGGGTTGTTGTTATCCTTGCCCATCCCGAAGAGGCCTTGGACGCACATTTCCATGGATTTTATTTCTGATCTCCCGGTTTCACAGAAAATGTCCGTTATCTGGGTTGTGTGTGACCGCTTTTCTAAGATGGTTCATTTGGTGCCCTTGCCTAAGTTGCCTTCCTCCTCTGAGTTGGTCCCTTTATTTTTTCAGAACGTGGTTCGTTTGCATGGGATTCCGGAGAATATCGTTTCTGACAGGGGATCCCAGTTTGTGTCTAGATTTTGGCGGACGTTTTGTGCCAAGATGGGCATTGATTTGTCTTTCTCGTCTGCATTCCATCCTCAGACGAATGGCCAGACGGAGCGAACTAATCAGACCTTGGAAACTTATTTGAGGTGTTTTGTTTCTGCTGATCAAGATGACTGGGTTGCTTTTTTGCCACTGGCCGAATTTGCTCTTAATAATCGGGCTAGTTCGGCCACGTTGGTCTCTCCTTTTTTTTGTAATTCGGGGTTTCATCCTTGTTTTTCCTCTGGTCAGGTGGAGCCTTCGGATTGTCCTGGAGTGGACGTGGTGGTGGACAGGCTACATCAGATTTGGAATCAGGTGGTGGACAATTTGAAGTTATCTCAGGAGAAGACTCAGCAGTTTGCTAATCGCCGTCGCCGCGTGGGTCCCCGACTTCTTGTTGGGGATTTGGTGTGGTTGTCTTCTCGTTTTGTCCCTATGAAGGTCTCTTCTCCTAAGTTCAAGCCTCGGTTCATCGGTCCTTATAGGATCTCGGAGATTCTTAACCCTGTATCTTTTCGTTTGGATCTCCCAGCATCGTTTGCTATTCATAATGTGTTCCATCGGTCGTTGTTGCGGAGGTATGAGGTGCCCGTTGTTCCTTCGGTTGAGCCTCCTGCTCCGGTGCTGGTGGAGGGAGAATTGGAGTATGTTGTTGAGAAGATCTTGGATTCTCGTGTTTCCAGACGCAAACTCCAGTATTTGGTTAAGTGGAAGGGTTATGGTCAGGAGGATAATTCCTGGGTGGTCGCCTCCGATGTTCATGCGACTGATTTGGTCCGCGCCTTCCATAGAGCTCACCCTGATCGCCCTGGGGGTTCTCGTGAGGGTTCGGTGACCCCTCCTCAAGGGGGGGGTACTGTTGTGGATTCTGTTTGTGGGCTCCCTCTGGTGGTTACTGCTGGTACTGGGTGACTTTGGTGGGTTGCGGCCTTTGGTTTCCACCTGTCCATCAGTGGCTGGGTGTTTCCTATTTTACCTGGCCTTTCTGTCATTTCCCTTGCCGGCTATCAATGTATTCAGATGTGCTCTGTTTGGTTCCTGCCTACCTGCTCCCAGATCTTTCAGGATAAGCTAAGTGCTGATTTTCAGTTGTTTGGTTTTTTGTCCAGCTTGCTTATTATGTCTCTATGCTAGCTGGTAGCTCTAGTGGACTGAGGTTCTCCCCATGTGCCATGAGTTGGCACATGGGTTCTTGTAATCTCAGGATGGTTTTTTTGATTAGGGTTTTTTGCTGACCGCTCAGTCCCCTTTTGTATCGTTCTGCTTTCTAGTTTACAGCGGGCCTCAATTTGCTAAAACTATATATATCATCTCTATGTGTGTGCCTTCCTCTCATTTCACCGTCAATACATGTGGGGGGCAACTATATCTTTTGGGGTTCATTCCGCTGGAGGCAAGTGAGGTCTTTATTTTCTCTGCAGTGCTAGTTAGCTCTTAGGCTGGTGCGTGGCGTCTAGAACCAACGTAGGCACGCTCCCTGGCTATCTCTAGTTGCGTTTGTCAGGCGTAGGGCAGCGGTCAGCCCAGGTTCCATCACCCTAGAGCTCGTCCGTAATATATTTGTACTTTGCTTGTCCTGTGCTATCCCTAGCCATTGGGATTCATGACACCTGGGTACTCCCGGATCTTCCAGATCTCCTCTCCCAGGGACCAGTACAACATCCGCAGGTTGCAAGTTTCCACTTGACAGCCTGGAATTTGAAAGGGAGCTGTTAGAAAATAAAGGTTTTTCACTGGGTCTGTTGTCTACCCTGCTGCAAAGTAGGAAACCAATTACGACTAAACAGTACGGGAAAATATGGAAAAAATTCCTGTCGTCCTCAGAAGCCAAACTAGGTGAAGAAGTTCCTCTAAAAGCCATACTAGAGTTCCTGCAAAAGGGGTTAGAATTAGGTCTGGCCACAAGTACACTAAAAGTCCATATAGCAGCTTTGGGGGCGCTATTCAACTGCGATCTGGCGGGGAATCATTGGGTTTCCAGGTTCATTAGAGCAGCAGGGAGGTCAAGACCTCTACCCTCACGGAGTACCCCTCAGTGGGATTTAAATCTAGTCCTTACGGCCCTGACTAAACCTCCCTTTGAACCCTTGGCAGATGTCCCATTGAGAATTCTATGTCTTAAAACATCCCTATTGGTCACCCTCACCTCTGTACGTAGGGTGACATACAAGCCTTGTCAGCCAACCCCCCTTTCACTCAATTCCTGGATGTTAGGGTTGTTCTCAAAACTGATCCGGCCTACCTCCCAAAAGTAGCTTCTAATTTCCATAAAGCACAGGAGATATCTCTTCCCTCCTTTTGTCCTAACCCCAAAAGCAAGGAGGAAGAGTCCTTACATACATTGGATGTTAGGAAATGCTTGATCCATTACATAGAAGCCACTAAGGAGTGTAGGGAGGATAGATCTCTTTTTGTCTGTTTCCAGGGTCCCCGAAAGGGGAAAAAGGCCTCCAAAAGCACCCTAGCAAGATGGATCAGCCTGTCGTACTCATCAAGTGGGGTACCCGTCCTGGGAGAAATCAGAGCACACTCAATGAGAGCAGTAGCGACCTCCTGGCCAGAAAGGGCCGGTGCTTCAATTGATCAGATATGTAGAGCTACTACCTGGTCTTCACCCTCTACATTCTATAAGCACTATAGATTGGACCTTATCTCTTCCTCAGACCTCACCTTTGGTAAAAGGGTTCTGGAAGCGGTGGTCCCTCCCTAATGTACAGTCTCTGCATTTCTCTCCGTGGTGCCGTCATTGGAGACAGAGAAAAATATAGTTACTTACCGATAACGGTATTACTCTGAGCCCATGATGGCACTCGTACATTCCCTCCCTTCACGTATGGGTGTGCACAGTAGTAAAAAGTCCCTATGCTTATACCTAAGTAAATAGCCACGCGGTATCTCGGTTAAGACTAATGTTGAAATTATATTATGTTATTAACCTAAGCTCCCATCATGCTCTGTAAACAACTGATGCGGGAGAGAGGTACCGCCTTTTTATCTGTCATGGGCTCAGAGAAATATCGTTATCAGTAAGGCTACGTTCACATTTGCGGTCCTCGCCGCAGCGTCGGGCGCCGCAGCGGCGCCGCATGCATCATGCGCCCCTATATTTAACATGGGGGCGCATGGACATGCGGTGCACTTGCGTTTGGCGCCGCATGCGTCCCTGCGGCGCCCGCGTCGGGGCGCAGAGGACGCAGCAAGTTGCATTTTTGCTGCGTCCAAAATCAATGAAAAAAAGGACGCATGCGGCGCAAAACGCAGCGTTGTGCATGCGTTTTGCCGCGTTTTTGTTTGCGTTGTGCGCTGCAGCGCCGACGCTGCGGCGCACAACGCAAATGTGAACGTAGCCTAAGTAACTATATTTTTTCTTTGTATTGTTGCATTCTCTGCAAGCTGGGGTGTGGCCTCCATTTTTTGAGCTATAGGTTGTATATAAGGCTTCCCAGGCTGGTGTTCTACTGGTTGGGGCCAGTCCTTTTGTCTGCCCTCATTCACACTGAAGTCAACATTGACACATGGTAAGGTTTTTAATATTAGACAGTGTAGGACCGTCCCGATCAGAGTTACCTTGTCGTGGTGGGATGGCCTTTATGCTATTTTTGATCAAATACAGTATTACTAAAAACTGTGTTATTTAGATGCACTTTTTTGCATTTAACTTATTTACAGCAGGGTTTTTGCTCATTTTCTCTCTTGTAGGTTTTATACGTTTTATGGCCAATGTGAACATGCATTTATGTGCTGCATGTGTACCAACTTAAGTCAAGTTCAATTTTTCTTTTTTTTCTCATCTGAGAGTAGCCTGATGTCGGCTAAGAGATGCTGAATCCACCGATGTATCACTTAGATCACTGGGTGCAGCCGTTCTAACACAGAGCTTTTAAATTTAGCAATGAAGCAGAGCTGAGGGAGCTAACCCCGCCTGTACCAGGATCTGTATATACAATGTACATAGACAGTGAGCTGCCTATCACAGGAGGAGGCATTTCAGACCATGGATCAGTAACCAGCTAGTCACAGAAATGATAAGCTCCTGGTGGTAAAACAATCAGTGCAAGCAAATAAAAACATGGAGCTTGATAAGAGAGGCATTACTGAAATCTGTGCTTTAACCCCTACCTCATGCAGTCTTCAGATTACATAGCAAAAACCTGCTGACAGATTTCCTTTAAGAGTTCCTATCATATCACAAATTTGATATGAGATGAAATTCACGCTTCGTCAGTGAGAATAGGGAAATAAACAGGCCTGTGATTTCTAATAATCTCCAAAGAGTTCTGGAGCGTTCCTTGATTTATGCCTTCCACAATAAATTAAAGCAGTTCATAATAGCAGATGAAACCCCCTGTATCCCCCCAGCTTAGTCACACCCCTCAACAAATCTTTGTTTCAGAGTGTTTCCCTATGAGATTTGGCCAGCTTGAAGACATTAACCCTTTTCTTAGTCTATTTATATAATCCTATAATAAGGATTTTAATAATAATAATAATAATAATAATAATAAATAAAATGATTCTTAGCCCCCCAAAAGACATTCCACCATCAAAAGTACGCAAACACCAGGCCGTTACACTTATAGGACCTTTTTGAAGAATTTGCAGTCATCATTGGCCCCAATCTCCTCCCTCTCATGTCCTGACTCTGCAATGAAATGTTATAATGAGACGTTACAATGTGCCCGGGATGAAGCTGCATCTCCTACATTTACCAACAAACAACAAAGAATGAGTGCAAAAAAGTCTCCTTAAATTGACATATTTATTAATAGTAAAGGTAAAATAATAATTTATCTTACCTTTATTATTAATAAATGTCAATTTTATGAGACTTTTTGCACTTATCCTTTCTTGATGGTTGTGTAGTTTACTTTGGAGTTTTTCTCTAGAGTATTATTTTTTATTTATATTTTTGCTCATATTTGTGGGTTTTCACCTTCACTGTCAACCCTGGCACACACGGCAAACACGTTTCTTCAGCGGTGCTCCAGGTGCACCGAACGTCTGTGGAGAAAATCCAATTTTGCTGAAGATTTCATCCATTACAAGTTTATGCTTAAAACATACAACTCTGCCCTTCACCTCTCCAAACAAACCTACTTAAACACCCTCATCACTTCACTATCCAATAATCCTAAACGACTCTTTGACACTTTTCTCTTTCTCCTGTATTAAATAATGAAGGCCCCGTCCACTAACCTCAAAGCTGATGATCTGGCCAATTATTTCAAAGAAAAAAATGTACCATACCTTATGCATTCTCCTCCCTCTTGCACTGCATCCTGCTAAGTTTTTGCGTTTGAACCAGTCATGCAAGAAGAAGTGATCAGGCTCCTCGCATCTTCTCGCCCTACTACCTGCAGCAGTGACCCTATTCCCACACATCTCCTCCAGTCCCTTTCCCATGCTGTCATAACTAACCTAACTAAAATATTTAATCTCTCTCCTTCATCTAGTATTTTCCCTTCTAATTTAAACACTCCAGCATACCTCCATTACTTAAAAAAATATCTCTCGACCAGAACTGTGCTGCTAACTACAGACTTGTCTCCAATCTTCCCTTCACCTCTAAACTCCTGGAATGATTGGTCCACTCCCATTAGTCTGCTATACCTCAGATAACTCTTCTTGACCCTTTACAATCTGGTTTCCACTCGTTACACTCTACTGAAACTACCCTTATTAAAGGGGTCACTCCTTGCTGGTTCTCCTGGATCTCTCTGCAGCATTCGACACTGTGGATCACCAGTTCCTCCTCACTATGCTCTGTGCTATCGGGCTCAAGGATACTGTTCTCTCCTGGTTCTCCTCCTACCTCTCTGACCACTCCTTCACTATATCTTAGACAACTATTCAAATAACACATCCTATATGACCATGGCTGAGAACAATAGAAACCGTTAAGTTCTCCCATATAAATAGAATCATAAGGAGGTGGAGTAGTCCCAAAATCTCAAAACAAAAGAACAAAACATGAAGTAACCATGAACCACCAATTAATAAAATGTACGTTTTTTTATTCTAATGAAAATGCTTAAAAATACATGATGACATAAAAGTGAGGTCTCATCCAAGAGAAAAAAAAGAGGGGAGCCTATCTGTGTACCGTATAGCCCATGGGTGTTAGTAGCCAGCAGAGTAGCCCATGTCAGCTAGTAGCCAGCAGAGGGGTTATAATAAGTCATATATCATCTTATTATAACATGTACACCAATTGTAATCAGGCAGAAATAACAGATCAAAGAAACATGTATTGTATCTCAAACATTGCCCACAGTTGTACCCAAAACAAATAGAAACATAGATGTAAGTCACATGAAAATGCTAGAGCTTACCTATGGTGCATGAGATAGGGGCTCCCCGTGCTACCACGACGCGCGTTTCACTTTCGCTTTCTCAAGGAAAGGTGCTCTTGGAACTCTCTAAACTTGAGCGATTGCTCCACTCCTGTCTAATCCACTGTCTCTCAGAAAACTCTCCTTGACCCTTTCCGCTCTTTACATTCTGCTATAACTGCCTAAATTCTGTAATGATCACTAAGGATTTTTTTTCTTTTGTGAATATATTTGTGTTTCTTTAGAAACTTTGTTATACCATAAGAACAGAGAAATGCCCTAGGCGGTAACACGGAGGACTGTGATGCAAAGGACCTAAATAGAGAAAAGAAGATCTCCAAACACAAGATATAGAAAGAATAAACAATTTTATGGAAAGAGAAAATTAAAAAAGCTTAAAAACGAAGATGTAAACAGACCATACAGAAAATGAAAATGCAGACACTGAGCAAATACAGTAGATATGTTGTGTCCAAAGCTAGGCATATGATGCAACACCTTGCAGAGCAGGCTCAAATTCATAAGCAAGCAAATGCATAAGATCGTAACATTGAAAAAATAGAATCCTCATAGATTAATTGCAAGGTGCAGATGACTAGAGTGCAGAAAAGAACACAAAGTAACTGGACGGTGATAGGGTTTGTCTCTGGTAACTCCCAGGAAGAAAATTATATGAAGTATATAGTGAATACGTGAAATATCACAAAATTAGTAGTTCATGGGAGAGTCCTGAGACAAAAGTACACATTATAACACTATAGCAAGGTTAAATAGGCATTTGCTAGCAATTGTAAGCAATACCATAAAGAGATATAAGGATAAATCCAAATATAAATACTCAGGGTCCAGAAGGCTCCAGTGTATCCCCTTGATGTGCGTTTCGATAGTTCTTCCTCGGAATGCCTGAGGAAGAGACCTAAGATGTCTGAAATACTTGCTTTGTAACATCATTTATTTTATTTTATTAGCCATTAAAAGGTATCATAACTACAAGAATTTGTGTTCTTTCTCATAGAGAACATTCTTTTATTCAACTGGCTAACACAGTACCAAACCCTTTTTCTTTTAAATTCTTTGGAATGCACTACCCAGGAAAATTCGGTTAATTCCCAATATCCATAGTCTTGTATCCATGGTCTAAAAACACATTTCTTTATTATTATTTGACATTCTCTTTCCAAAACCATTTGTGTTAATATGGAGATGAGTAATAAAACAAGGATCTGTATACTGAAGATGGGGTCATGATTAGCCGAGATTCATGGTATGGGTCTATACATCATGTAGGCTAATGTACTAAACACCCACACCTCTCAAACCTAAAGGATAGTCCTTCAGATCACTAATCCTATTATTGTGGATATACAAGGAGGACTAATGTAATTACAAGTTGTAATGCAATACAGATCACATATGGTATCTCCCAATCCGCACAGAAGAAACCACAAAATGCAAACAAGCAATCAATCCCCGGCCTCCAACGTCTTTTAGTGTTCAGCAGCCGAGCGTATGTGACTATCTGCACGCAGCAGCCAGTATAGCCGGGGTGGTCTTCTCTTATTGAAGCCCCTTCCTTCAGCATTCTTTAAATGGTTCTCCGCAATGACTCATGTATTTGCTGCTTGGTTTTCCAGAATAGAAGAGTTGGAGTGTTCTCTTTTCCAAGATCATATCCCAATATGTAGGAGGTATAATAATAATAATATTAGCAAATACCTCCAACTAGAAATGTAGTATAGTTCTTCAGATTCACTATGTCGCTTACCCCATGTAGGGCAGTGCAGTAGCTGAGGTTTCCATGGTTACGACCACTTAAGAGCTGTCTAACAAACTAACTATCAGTATAAAAGATCAGGGATCTGTGGTGCTGGATCATCACTTCCAGGTTCTTCTTCACGCTGAGGATATTTCTTGATGACATTGGCTGGATGTTTGGGGACATTGTCCTGTGGCAGAATAAATGTGGAGGCGATCAGACGCCTCCCTGATGGTGTGGAGAGGAGTGAATACCATTTCACTTTAATGGCGGTCCGGGTAGCGTTAGCCGCAGGCTGAGGCTAACACTGCCCGCCGATGCTGCTGAATGGGGGGGGGCCCGGAGGTTGGCCCCTAAACAGCGGCAATCCCTGATTGCGATCCCTGCAGCTTGGGACCAGAGCAGAGCTGCAGAGATCCAACGCCGTCCTCCTTCCTACCCGGCACTTCTCGTCTGACTCAGCGCGGCTGGATGATGTCATGAGACATGATGGTGTCTCCTCTGTATCCTGATGAACCATTTAGCTTATATCATCATCCCTTTTACACAGGTGCATTAATCGTGTATCTCGGCAATATACAGAGGAGACACCTCTACAACAAGTGGCCAGCAATTTTGTGGTCCCCTGCATTAATTAGTGACACAGCACTATACCCCCATATTACGTCTGGGACACTGCAAAATATACTGAACGGATACAGGCTGACATCTAGTATCGACTGCATCCACAGGACAGGTTATGCTTCTTCATCGTTTTATTTGACTCACCAAACGTAAAGGGTCCTTTCTTTGTATGCAATACAGTTCTTACAGGCGATTTTGTGAACAAGGCTACGGGTTGGCTGAAACGTCAATTCGCCAAGTACCTTTTTCCTCTGATACAAATTTAATAAACTTTTGGAATTTTGCATTGCAATTTTGAAAACCATACGAGTGCAGTGATCTTTTGAATTTGATGGGGAGGCAATGATGGTGATGGTGGTAGAGGCAATGATGGTGGTCGGGGAGGCAATGATGGTGGTGATGGGGAAGCAATGATGGAGGTGGTGAAATGGGCAATGATACGGTGGTGGGGAAGAAAGCAATGATGGTTGTGGTGTAAAGGACAAAGGTGGTAGTGGTAGAAAGGACAATGGGGGTGGGGAAGGAGGCAATGATGGAGGTGGTAATGAGTACAATGGTGGAGGGGGAGAACAATGGTGGAGGGGGGCTGCATTATACCCTTTCAGGGGGGGCTGCATTATACCCTATGAGGGGGCTACATTATAATTCTGTGGGGGGCTGCATTATTCTCTCAGGGGGTTACATCATACTATATGAGGGGAGCTGCATTATGCCCTATGAGGGGCTACAGTATATTCTATGGGGGGCTGCCTTATGAGGGGGTGGCATTATACTCTGAGGGGGCTACATTATATTCTGTGGAGGGTCTGCATTATATTATATGTGGGGGGCTGCATTATTCTCTCAGGGGGTTACACCATACTATATGAGGGGAGCTGCATTATGCCCTATGAGGGGCTACAGTATATTCTATGGGGGGCTGCCTTATGAGGGGGTGGCATTATACTCTGAGGGGGCTACATTATATTCTGTGGAGGGGCTGCATTATATTATATGTGGGGGGCTGCATTATTCTCTCAGTGAGCTACATCATACTATATGAGGGAAGCTGCATTATGCCCTATTAGGGGGCTACAGTATATTATATGGGGGGCTGCCTTATGAGGGGGTTGCATTATAATCTCAGGGAGCTACATCATACTATATGAGGGAAGCTGCATTATGCCATATGAGGGTGCTACATTATATTCTATGGGAGGCTGCATTTTACCTTATGAGGGGTTGCATTATATTTTGTGGGGTGCTGTATTATACCTTATGAGGGAGGCTACATTATATTCTATGAGGGGGCTACTTTATATTCTATTAGGGGGCTACCCCAACCCCTGCTGCATAATTAAGACGTGTACTACCTTATATTATACCCTGATATTAGCGTGTTTTACTACACAATTGGTGGTCTTGAATTTATTTATATGTAGCTACATAGTGGGCCCCAAGAATGTTTTTCTCTGGTGGGCCCAAGGTGCTCCAGTCCGACGCTGCATCTAACGCGTTTCAGGGTGAACCCCTTTATCAATAATACATTTCAAATATGCTGATTATCAATGGGTTCAACTCAAAACACATTGGATGTATACAATTTTTGCTAAATTAGTTTTTTTATTTTTTTTTATAACGCGAACCTGTCACCAGATTTAGCTCATACGAGTTACGGCCATGACCTTTCACGGCTTATCTACAGCATTCTATAATGCTGTAGATAAGCCCCCGATCCGACCTGCAAGAGAAGAAAAATAACTTTTATTATACTCACCAGGGGGGCGGTCCAGTCCGATGGGCGTAGCAGGTCCTGGTCCAGCACCTCCCATCATCTTGAGTTGATACCCTCCTGCTTGCTTCACAGGCTCCCCGGCATTGCGCTCCTGCGCAGGTGTACTTATCTGCCCTGTTGAGAGCAGAGGAAAGTACTTCAGTGCGCAGGCGCCGGGCCTCTCTGACCTTTCCCGGCACCTGCCCACTGCAGTACTTTGCTCTGCCCTCAACAGGGCAGACAAGTACACCTGCGCAGGAGCCCGATGCCGGGGAGCAATGAAGCTAGCAGGAGGGCGGCAACGCAAGACGATGGGAGGTGCTGGACCAGGAAGGACATGCGACACCCATCAGACTGGACCGTCCCGCAGGTGAGTATAATAAAAGTTATTTTTCTTCTCTTCCAGGTCAGATCGGGGGATTATATAAAGCATTATAGAATGCTGTATATCAGCCCTGAAAGGGGGTGGCCATAACTCGTATCGGCCAAACCTGGTGACAGGTTCCCTTTAAATTACCATTTTTTTAATAAATATAACTTGTTTGCTGTCTGGAAAGAAGGAACAATCTGGATTGATTTAACTTTTTTTATTTTTATCTTGCATATAGCCTATATGTCATGAATTTTCAAAGTAAATACACCAGTCTCATCAGGTCTTTGAGATCTATTTAACCCTTTCACGACATATGACATAGATTTTTATTATATGTCGTACCCCTGCCTTTTATGCAGGCTTCTACACTGAGCCCGCATCTTTCCCGGCTCATGACAGCTGATTTAATCAGCCATCATGTCCCTTTAACAGTGGCGCTGTTCCATCAGAGGTTATTCATTTGTTAAATCCCGCTGCATTTAACAAGCAGTGAGCACATCATTCCTAGCTGTCATCAGCGCACCCGTTATATGATCGCGGGGTGCCAATAGTTGTCATGACAGCTGGGGGTGTGCTGATGACCCGTGCCTATAATTATGATCTTCCCGTGAACACCGGACCATGGTCAGCATTCATAAAAGATCCTCATTTCTGCTATATATAGCAGGACTGGAGCGTTGCTATGTGTAGCACAGGCGATCAGATGATTTCAGCTTTAAGTCTCCTTACGGGACTATTAAATACAGAGAAAAGTTTAAAAAATTTTTTATAAAAATATGAAACATAAAAAAAACCCCCACAAAAGTTCAAATCTCCCCCTATTTGCTTCATCGAAAATAAACAATTAAAAAAAAAAAAAATGCACATATTTGGTATCGCTGTGTTCATAAATGTCCAATCTATCAAAATATATAATAAATTAGTCAAATTGGTAAATGACATAATGAAAAAATAAATCAAAACGCAAGAATTACGTGTTTTTGGTCACTACAACATTGCAAAAAATGCAACAAGAGGCGACCAAAACATTGTATCTACCTCAACATGGTATCAAAAACGTCACCTTATGGCACAAAAAAATAAACCGTCACCCAGCCTCTTATCCCGAAAAGTGAAAACGGTGCAAGTCTAGGAAAACAGTGACAAAAATGAAAAACAAAATTACAAAATTTTTTTACACCACGTAAATAAAAAAAAAACTATAAATGTTTGGTATCTGCGTAATCGTTTTGACCTTGGGAATCATATTGCCAGGTCAGTTTTACGATATAGTGAACATAGTAAATTAGGGAAAAAAAATTATAGAATTGAACATTTTTTTACAATTTCAGCGCACTTAGATTTTCATCCCATTTTCCAGTTCACTATGTGGTATAATGAATGGTGGCATTCAAAATAACAAGTCTTCCCACAAAAAACAGGCCCTTATACTTCTCTATTCACGGGGAAAAAAAAGTTATGGCTCTTGTGAGAAGGGAAGGAAAAATTAAAAAGAAAAAAATGGACGTTTTCGTTAATATTGAGAGCAGTTTATACCATATTGTCTGGTGACAGATGCGCAGTAACAGGATTGTGCCAAGTCTGGAAGTTAACGGAAGTTCCCTATTGCTGGGGGTCTTCTAGTGGTTTAAAAACACTTGTGAGTTTTACAATATGATCATAGACATGAAACAATGTGATGAACGCCGCGGCCTCGGACACTGGAAGGCACAGTGACTACTCTTAGTGACATATATCCCATATACCCCTACATCGTCCTCACACTCACACCTGTATATAGTACGTTTAATATATTGGGAAGAGGAAATGCTATCGTACCATGAAATAAAAATATATTCTGTGCTATAAGAAGTTTATTGCCTTCGTATCACTGGCATTGTGATGCCCGAATTACCTCAGTGAGTCCTACTCAGAATGGCAGCTCATTCATGTCTGTTGCATCCTCGTCTGAACACGAGTGGTGCCGTATTTTCACCGTGGATGATGCAGAGTGATGGAAGCATGTCAGTCACCCTGTATTTCTACAGAGAGTTGACTATCTGATGTACGGTAATTATCTTTCGGATGGCAGCCATTGGTGTGACTCTAGAAATCCCTAGTACTCTGACTGAAACCACCAGTTACAGGTAAAACTTTACCCTGTTTTCTACCTTAATCCTGCGCAGGGGTGTAATGACCACAGTCGCAACCGGCCCGTGCTGATGGAGGACCAGCCGACGCCAGCACAAACTTCAACTGGAGGAGTATTCAGCTATAGAGTATTGCAGCGCAGAGACCCGTCAGGTCCGTGAAAGGCAATACATCCTGCCGGGCAATTAGAAGCCAGCAGCTGACATTGGTGTGCACGCGACTGGGGCTACATGACAGTGACGTCATGCTCTCTCATTGCTTGCATGCTGAAGTCAGCTGTCGGCTTCAGAAGAGGACCCACTCAGTGGGGGAGCGGAGGGAAGGTGAGTATAATTGTTTTTTATTATATACATTAACCCATTAACGACTGCCGATACGCCTTTTAACCGCGGCAGTTAAAGGCGTACTTACGCCTCAGTGCCGCTTTTTAAGAGAGTTGAGAAAAATAGAGTACAGTGCCCCCCAGAGACGGAAAATCTCTGGGTCTCAGCTACCAGGGGTAGCTGAGACACCGGAGAACATGATTGGGGTCGGTTTTTATCATCCCCAGTCACATGATCGCTGGTATTCACCGAATAACATCGATCACAAAGAAAAAAATTCTGGTTTTCCATTCATTTCTTTCTCTAGCATACTAAAGGAGAGAGAAATAGGGTCCCCTGAGCCACTCCGATACCTCCATCATCCCAGGACCCTCATGCTCCGTCCCTCGGCCCTCCGCATCATCTTCCTGGAAGAAAATGGCGGGCGCATGTGTAGTGCGCCTGCCGAGATCTACTGGACGGTACCCGGCAACAATAGGAGATTTTTCCTATTGGTTCATTTTGATCACTGTGAGACCCTCTCACAGTGATCAAAATAAAAAAAAAATTGTAAATCAAACCCCCCTTTGTCATCTCCTTAGGAAGATAAAAATAATAAAATGAAAAAATTGTAATTTTTTTCATTCTTTGCAGTGTTGTGGTTAGGGATGGGATTAGGGTTTGGGGTGTGTTGGAGTTAGGGTTGGGGTTAGGGCTGTGTTAGGTTTGGAGTTAGAATTGGGGGGTTTCCACTGTTTAGGCACATCAGGGTCTCTCCAAACGCAAACGCATATATGAAATTACCAAGATGGGCCAGGATGATGGACATACAGCTATTTAAGTGATTTCTTGATTGAGAACAGGTGTGGCAGTAATCAGGCCTGGGTATGGCTAGGGAATTTGAACTTCCCAAAGATGTCATAAACCACAGTTTATTTATGTTTTAAGGAGGGGAGCAATCACGTTTTCACACAGGGCCCCCTAGGTTCTTTTCCCTTAATAATAAAGACCTTCATTTAAAAACTGTATTTTAATATTTAAATTTGTTCTGTGATCTGAAACATTTACATGTGAGAAACATGCAAAATAGTAGGAAATCAGGAAGGGGGCAAACACTTTTTCACACAACTGTATACATCTACCAGGATGGGGGTTCCCGGTCTAAATCTTGCACTGGGGCCCATCGGACTCTAGTTACGCCACTGATCCTGCATATCATATTCTGTTGCTGATCTCGGAGTGCTTTGATCCTTGCTCTGAATGAAGAAGTCTTAGTTTTTGCCATCTCTTATTTTGACCTGATCTGTACAACCCTCTTCTGCCAGATGGCTCTGTAAGGCGGCCACAGTGGTAGCCGTGGCAATGGGCTGTAGTGTTCCCACACCCTCGTGCCCCACAGATGAAATACAATGACCCTTCTGCTGCACCCATTACTACCCCCTCCTACCACTTCCTATCTAATATGAACTACAGCAATCTTTCCAACATAAAACCCATGCCCCTGACGCCCACCTCCTTGCTCCCTCTTTCTGGAGCACTCTGGAATGCCCACTCAATCTGCAATAAGCTTCATATGATTCATGACCTTTTTCTCTCTCACAAGCTTGCCTTCCTCGGCCTCACAGAAACATGGCTAACACCCTTTGACACAGCCTCCCCTGCTGCGCTGTGTTACGGCAGCCTCCACTTCACCCACACCCCTCACCCCGGCAACAGACATGGTGGAGGAGTGGGTCTTCTCCTTTCTTCTAACTGCACCTTAAACCCAATCCCACCTCTACCCTCCCTTCCCTCCCCTTTTTTTAAGTCCACTCTGTCCACATCTACTCTCCCTCCAACCTCCAAGTGGCCATCATATACCGACCTCCGGGCCCAGCCTCTGCCTTTATTGACCATTTCTCCACCTGACTTCTTCACTTTGTCTCTGCTGACATTCCCCCCATCATCATGGGTGACTTTGACATCCCCACTGATACCCTTCAGTCAACAGCCTCCAAACTACTGTCCCTTCATCTTTTGGACTTACTCAGTGGTCCTCCACAGCCACCCACACAGACGGACATACACTTGACCTGGTCTTCACCCTATCTGCTCTCTATCTAACTTCACCACCTCCCCTCTCCCTCTATCCGACCACCATCTGCTCACTTTCTCATCCTTGTCCTCCTCACCAGTCACCCATGTTCAGTAACATGCACACCCCCGCAGAAACCTCGCACACCTAGACACCCACACACTCTGACTCTATCCTACCACTGGCATCCATATCCTCACTCCACGACACAGACGTGACACTGCTTTCTACAATGCCACTCTCGCATCAGCTATTGACGCGGTTGCCCCTCTTGTTCATGGCAGAGTGCGACGTATCAATAGACAACCCTGGCACAATAACATCACTAAAAAGCTCTGGCAAGTGACCAGGGTTGCAGAGCGGCTTTGGAAGAAAACACATTCGCAAGACGACTTCACTGCATTCAAACAGGCAACACTCGCTTTTAAATCTGCTCTCACCTCTGATAAACAGGCCTACTTCACAACCCTCATGTCTTCCCTATCCTACAACCCCAAACAGTTATTCAAAACTTTTAACTCCCTCCTCTGCCCCCCACTGCCCCCTCCAACCTCCCTCATCTCTGCTGAGGACTTTGCCACACACTTTAAAAATAAGATCGACCAAATGAGACAAATCTTCATTGTTCAACCACCACAACCCCTTTGTATACCAGATGAATGCCCAAACCCCATAACCTCCCTATCCAACATCACTAAAGGGGGCTTAATTGTCTCCTCTCCAAATCGCACCTCACTACCTGTGCGCTCAACCGCATCCCATCCCACCTCCTCCCCAACCTCACCGCCACTATTATCCCATCCCTAACCCACCTCTTCAACCTATCACTAACTTCTGGCACATTCCCTTCTGCTTTCAAACATGCCACGATCACACCTATCCTTAAAAAGCCAACCCTCAATCCAACTGCCAGGTCCAGCTATCGCACAAAATCGCTGCTCCCGTTCGCTTCCAAACTCCTGGAGCAGCACGTCCACGCTGAACTTTCCTCCCACCTCTCATCTAACTTGCTCTTTGACAATCTACAATCTGGTTTCCGCCCCCATCACTCAACTGAGACAGACCTGAACAAAACTACTAATGACCTACTTACAGCAAAAGCTAACGGACAATACTCTGTACTCCTCCTTCTAGACCTGTCCTCTGCTTTCAACACAGTTGACCAATGCCTCCTACTACAGATTCTCTCCTCCTTTGGCATCAAAGACCTCACCCTATCCTGGATCTCCTCATACCTTTTCAACAGCACATTCAGCGTCTCCCACTCCCACATTACCTCCTCATCCTAGTGTGCAACCCCCACTCCACAAACTCACTCACCCTCGCAGAAATCTCAAACACCTCAACTTACAATCACTCTCGGAGTCCCTTCTCCCTCTTACAGACATAGCCTCCCTTCATGACACAGATGCTGCTGCCACTTTTTATAACACCACAATAACAGAAACACTCGATTCGGTTGCCCCTTCATGCATAGCAAAACTCGTACAATCAACAGGCAACCCTAGCTGACCAGCCTGACCAAAGAACTGGGACCGGCCTTCAGGATCGCTGAGCGGAGATGGAAGCGATCCCGCTCTGCCGACCAATTCACTGCATGCAAGCAGTCCCTCGCCAGCTTCAAGTCCATGCTCACTGCCACAAAACAAACTTACTTCTCATCTCTCATATCCTCCCTGTCTCACAACCCTAAACAGCTTTTCAACACTTTCAATTCTCTACTCCGTCCCCCCGCACCTCCTCCCTCCTCTCTCATTTCTGCTGAAGACTTTGCCTCTTTCTTTAAACTGAATATCGATACGATCAGAGAAAGCTTCAGCCCACAGCGCCCAATACCCCTCTTAGTTGCTCAACCCTGTTCCCCCAAAACCAGCTTCTCCACCATGACATAAGATCAGCTCTCCACCCTCCTGTCAAGATCACACCTCACCACTTGCACGCTTGACCCGCTACTGTCCCACTTCATCCCTAACCTTGCCACGGTCTTCATCCCAACCCTAACACACCTCTTCAACCTCTCACTCACAACAGGTGTCTTCCCCTCATCCTTCAAGCATGCCAAGATTACACCCATCCTGAAAAAGTCCTCCCTCAACCCATCCTCTGTGTCTAGCTATCGCCCGATATCTCTTCTCCCTTATGCCTCCAAATTACTGGAACAACACGTCCATCTTGAACTGTCCTCCCACCTCTCCTCCTGCTCCCTCTTTGACCAGTTACAATCTGGCTTCCGACCCCATCAATCAACTGCAACTGCCCTAACTAAAGTCACCAATGACCTACTAACTGCCAAGAGCAAGCGACACTACTCTGTCCTCCTTCTCCTAGACCTATCTTCTGCCTTTGACACTGTGGACCACTCCCTTCTGCCACAGATCCTCTCATCTCTTGGCATCACAGACTTGGCCCTATCCTGGATATCGTCATATTTGACAGACCAAACATTCAGTGTCTCCCTCCCCCACACCACCTCCTCACTTTGCCCCTTATCTGTTGGTGTTCCTCAAGTCTCTGTTCTAGGACCCCTACTCTTCTCCATCTACACCTTCGGCCTGGGACAGCTCATAGAATCCCATGGTATGCAATACCATCTCTACGCCGATGACACGCAGATCTACCTATCCGGACCTGACCTCACCTCCATACTTACCAAAATCCCACACTGTCTGTCTGCTATCTCGACCTTCTTTTCGGCTCGCTTTCTAAAACTGAACATGGACAAAACAGAATTCATCTTTCCCCCATCTCACTCTACCCCTCCACCAGACCTATCCATCAATATTAACACCGAAGTAAATTCCTTGAATGTACTAAATCTTTCTTCCCGTGATTTTTCGGATGAGCAGTTAAAATTGTTGTCTTACGGACTTAATTTTGTTCCAGATCATAATTTTAATTTATTTTCAACTTTATTAGACATCAATAAATTCGTCCGGAATCTTACGGTAAAAAAACACTTTTGGGCTGACAATCCAGATATTTGTGATAACCAGGATTGTATTGTAAAAAATGAATTTCATTCTCTTGATTTTCAGGAACAACGGACTTTATTAACATTGCAGGAATTGCAGGATCGTGATATCAGCTCCAATCCTCTTATTAATCAATCCAATCATTTGAAACTAAAAAATCCCTTTTTTTACCCGATTCAATCTAGGGCTGATTGCATGAATCGCTTTCAAGAGGTTCTTGAACGGGAACTTAAACAACTGAAACATGGAGAACCGGCATTTAGTACATCCAATCTGACATCAAAACAAAGATGTATCATTAAACAGATACAGGACATGAAAGACATTACCATAAAAATGAGTGATAAAGGAGGAGTGGTAGTTATTATGGACTCTTCTGAATATGAACGTGCCATTATGGACTTACTATCAGACACTACCACCTATAGTAAATTAAAATCTGATCCCACAATTAATTTTAAAAAGAAAATGGATGACATAATACAGGATGGTTTATCTCTTGGTGTTATATCTAGAAAACAGGCGGATTTTTTAACAATTTTATGCCCTGTAACTCCAATAATGCACGGTTTGCCCAAAATTCATAAACATCAAGATTTTCCCCCAATGCGTCCGATAATTTCCAGTATAGGATCCATAAATGAACGCATGGGTCAGTGGTTAGATTCTCTACTACAACCACTAGTTCTAAGACTACCAGGGCACATCAGAGATACCGGTGACATAATTGACATCATGTCTCATAAAACTTGGCTATCTGATTTTTCATGGCTTAGCTGCGACGTAGTTTCTTTATATACGTGCATCCCACATAATTTAGCACTTCAAGCGTTGGAATTTCATTTAAATTCATACAGTTATTATTCACAGGATTTAATTCAATATATGTTGCAGGTGACATTTTTTCTGTTAACTCACAACTTTTTTTCGTTTAATTCTGTTTATTATTTGCAGTGTGCCGGAGTCGCAATGGGGGCTAAGTTTTCACCTTCTTTGGCAAATTTGGTTATGGCGTATTGGGAACATCATTTTTTATTTTCCCATTCTAATCATTTTTCTTCCCATATATTCTGGTATGGCAGATACATCGACGATACACTCATAATTTGGAGGGGCGATGTATCTGTCATACCAGAATTTATCTCATATATCAATAATAATGAGTTCAATATTAAATTTACTTTTGTTCATGATTTATTTAAAATTTCATTTCTTGATCTAGAACTCACGGGAGTGGCGAATGAATTGATTTCTACCCAGACTTATTTCAAACCATTGGCAGGGAATTCTATATTGCACGCCAAAAGTAGCCATCCCAAACATACTGTTCGATCGGTTCCGGTTGGTGAGTTCATCAGATTAAAGAGGAATAGTAACAATAACAGTTTTTTCAAACAGGACATTGCCAGGTCTTGCGCTAAATTCAACAAAAGAGGTTATCCCAATTGGATGCTCAACAGAGCTTTCAACATTGCATCTCCCATTATTCATTCGAATTCTGATAGCATTGATAGCTCGGGAAAAACAAAAAATACTAATTCAAATAAAAATATTTCATCTAGTTCTAAATTGGTCAATAATCAAAGGAGTGATAAACCATTTGTTTGTTTACAATATAGTCCACAATTTTACAACATTAAAGCTCTTATTAACAAATTCATTCCAATTCTATATGAAGATCCAATTTTATTTAAAATTTTACAAGGTGGATGCAATGTTGTAGCTAGGAGAGCACCCACCCTTGGGAACATTTTATCACCTAGTTTGTTTATTTCTGAGAAACCGCAACCTACATGGTTAAATTGTAAGGGTAGCTATAAATGCAATGTCCGCAATTGTTCCACCTGCAAACATGTAATCACTACCAAATCCTTTACTGATCATACGGGTTCTAGCGTTTTTCATATAAATAAATTTATCAACTGTAATACCCGGTATGTAATATATAAAATTGATTGTGTTGCTTGTAATAAGTCTTATGTTGGTTGTACTATTCGCAAGCTAAAAAATCGGATTTCAGAGCATTTGCACGATATCTCTAATGAAAGAAATTTTACTCGTAATATCTCTTCTGCAGCTAAGCATTTTATAGATCATCATTCACGGGATATTTCATCTTTTAGAGTCTCTGGCATTGAAAGAGTGAATAGATCTCATCGCGGAGGTGACTTACATAGAACGTTACTCACCCGGGAGGCGTATTGGATCTGCATGCTGGGCACAAGATTCCCTGACGGACTCAACCGCAGAAATGAGATTATGTTCCATTATTGATGTCCGTCTTTTTCTAATTTTGTATATATATCATATAGTTTGGATTATGTTTCGTTTTGTATATTTGTATATTATTTCTTATGTTTATTTTTGCACATATATGTCAAATTTTTTGCAATTTTTGTATTTTAAATTGTTGTAGTTGTGCTTCTATGACACATATTTCCTTAGGACCTGTTGATTGATCTTGCCATGTGATTTTCACACGGCATCCTCATTGGTTGTCAGGTCCTTAAATAACGGTGTCTGTATAGGGAAAATTAGCTTGGATAAAGACTGCTTGTCAGTCGAAACGCGTCGCTCACCCTTTGGGGGTTATGGTGGGTCCATGGAGCCTGTACTGTCATTTTAATTTATTGGATTAAATTTTGCATTTTATCAAGAGCAAGCTGGAAAATTTTCGTTTTTTTCTTTTTTCTATTCATCAATATTAACGGCTGCTCACTTTCCCCAGTCCCACATGCCCGGTGCCTCGGGGTGATCCTCGACTTTGCCCTCTCTTTCAAGCCATATATCCAAGCCCTTGCCTCCTCCTGCCATCTTAAACTCAAAAGTATTTCCCGGATCCGTGCAATCCTTGACCGCGACACCACAAAAACACTAGTGCATGCCCTTATCATCTCACGCATTGACTACTGCAACCTCCTACTCTCTGGCCTCCCCTCTAGCACTCTGGCACCACTCCAATCCATCCTTCACTCTGCTGCCCGACTAATCTACCTGTCTCCCCGCTATTTCCCAGCTTCTCCCCTATGCCAAGCCCTTCACTGGCTTTCTATCGCCCAGAGACTCCAGTTCAAAACCCTTACAATGACATACAAAGCCATCCACAACCTATCTCCTCCATACATCTGTGACATGGTCTCCCGGTACTTACCTACATGCAACCTCTGATCCTCTCAAGATCTCCTTCTCTACTCCCCTCTCATCTCTTCTTCCCATAACCGCATCCAAGACTTCTCCCATGCTTCCCCCATACTCTGGAACTCTCTACCCCAACACATCAGACTCTCGCCTACTATAGAAACCTTCAAAAAGAACCTGAAGACTCACCTCTTTCGACAAGCCTACAGCCTGCAGTGATCCTCAACCTACTGAACCGCTGCACAACCAGCTCTACCCTCTCCTAGTGCATCCTCATCCATCCCCTGCAGACTGTGAGCCCTCGTGGGCAGGGTCCTCCCTCCTTATGTACCTGTGTGCCTTGTTTTTTGCTCATGTTTAATGTATTTGTCTATATTTGCACCCTTTTCACATGTAAAGCACCATGGAATAAATGGCGCTATAAAAATGTATAATTATAATAATAATACCACTCTCTCTGTTGGAGTCCCCCAAGGCTCTGTTCTAGGACCCCTACTCTTCTCAATCTTTACACTTGGCTTGGGACAACTCATAAAGTCCCATGGATTCAAATACCATCTATATGCTGATGACACTCAGATCTACCTCCCTAGCCCAGACGTCACATCTCTGCTGTCTAGAATCCCGGAGTGTCTATCAGCCATATCTTCCTTCTCCTCTCGCATCCTCAAACTCAATGTGGACAAATCTGAACTCATCATCTTTCCTCCATCTCATAAATCTTCCTTACTTGACCTATCTATCACAATTAATGACATCACGCTTTCCCCCGTATCGGAAGTCCGCTGCCTTGGAATAACCCTTGACTCTACCGTGTCCTTCAAACTGCACATCCAAGCTCTTTCCACCTCCTGTCGCCTCCAGCTCAAAAATATCTCCAGAATCCGTCCTTTCCTCAATCGTCAATCTACTAAAATGCTTGTGCATGCCCTCATTATCTCCCGCCTCGACTACTGCAACATCCTTTTCTGTGGCCTCCCTGCTAACACCCTTGCACCTCTCCAGTCCATCCTTAACTCTGCTGCCCGACTAATTCATCTCTCTCCTCACTACTCCTCCGCTTCCCCCCTCTGCAAATCTCTTCACTGGCTCCCATTCCCTCAGTGTATCTAGTTCAAATTATTAATACTGACCTACAAAGCCATCCATAACGTGTCTCCTCCATACATCTCTAAACTAATCTCCCGATATCTTCCCTCATGTAATCTCCGGTCCTCCCAAGACCTCCTTCTCTACTCCACACTTCTCCGCTCCTCATCCAACCGCCTCCAAGACTTCTCCCGAATATTCCCCATCCTTAGGAATTCTTTGCCCCAACACGTCCAACTATCAACCACATTCGGATCCTTCAGACGGAACCTGAAAACCCACCTCTTCAGGAAAGCTTACAGCCTGCACTGACCCCGCTGCCTCCTCACCACTACCAGAGGTACAGCCTCACCAACACTGGAGCTCCTGCAACCCTCGACCTACTGTCTCCTTCCCCAGCATCCTGTAGAATGTAAGCCCGCAAGGGCAGGGTCCTCGCTCCTGTGTATCAGTCTGTAATTGTTAGTTTGCTTACTATAAGGGTATGTGCACACATCAGGATTTCTTGCAGAAATTTCCTGAAGAAAACTGGAAATTTTCTGCAAGAAATCCGCATGCTTCTATTCGCGTTTTTTTCCCGTTTTTTCTAGCATTTTGCAAGCGTAATTAGCTTGCAGAATGCTAAAGTTTTCCAAGCGATCTGTAGCATCGCTTGGAAAACTGATTGACAGGTTGGTCACACTTGTCAAACATAGTGCGTGACAAGTGTGACCAACTTTTTACTATAGATGCTGCCTATGCAGCATCAATAGTAAAAAGATATAATGTTAATAATAATAAAAAAATTAAAAAAAAGGTTATACTCACCCTCTGATGGCCTCCGATCTCCTCAGCGGTTGCTTTGTGCGTAGGACCTGCGATGATGTCACGGTCACATGACCGCGACGTCACGGTCACATGACCGCAACGTCATCGCAGGTCCTACACACAGAGCATCTATAGGAACGGAAGAGAGAGCGTGCACCGATGAGAGGCGGGAAGACTCCGGGGCCATCAGAATGTGAGTATATCACGATTTTTTTTTTTTTTTTTTAACCAATTATATGGTGCCCAGTCCGTGGAGGAAAGTCTCCTCTCCTCCACCCTGGGTACCAACCGCACATGATCTGCTTACTTCCCGCATGGTGGCCATAGCCCCATGCGGGAAGTAAGCAGATCAATGCATTCCTATGTGTGCGGAATCCCCGCGATTCCGCAAATGAATGAACATGTTGCTTTTTTTTATGCGATGCGATTTTTTCGTGGAAAAAAACGCAACATTTGCACAAGATATACGGAATACACTGAAAATAATGGGAGGCATATGTAAGCGTTTTTTGCGCGTTTTTATAGCGAAAAAACGTGAAAAAACGCAAAAAATCCTGAATGTGTGCACTTACCCTAAGTGATATCTGTAATTTGTATTTAACCCCTTCTCATGTACAGCACCATGTAATCAATGGTGCTATATAAATAAATAATAATAATAATAATAGTAATAAATGTGCAGCGTGCGCAACAGTACACTCACATTCACTGTCAGAGTCGCCTTGGCTTCTGCCACTCCGGCTCTGCATCCCTGAGCTCCACAAACCATTTCAGAGACAATGTCTTTTTCCAACAACTTTACTGAGCAGTAGGGTTTCCTTGACAAATGCAACACAATGTACACACAGTGACATCTCTCACGCTTTCCCTGCCTTCCCAGCAACCTCTTTTCCTTCTGGCAATCTCTGCCTCGCTTCTGGCAATCCCTGCCTTGCTTCCGGACAATCTGTCCCGTCCGTGCCTTTAAGCCCACCAGCTTTCTGCCATTCCCCTGGTCTGGCTTCGAGTTATAGGGTAACAGGCTCGCTATCTCAACTGCCCCCTAGTCCCTGCCTTAAGCTTCAGATCCTTCCTTGGAACGTTTCTGTCTGAGCTGGTTACGGCCTGCTCGACACTCAGCCTGGTGCCCCTCCCTACCTTAGCAGCCTTATCCCCACGGCTAACAGACTGTGTCTCGTCACTGCTGCATCCTGACTGACTCCCAACCAGGAAGTGCCTCCCTATATCCCTCTGCTCTATGCTGCACTACCCTATAGCTCCTCCCAACTGGCAAACCCCTAATGCTCACTATGCATAATCTAAAACTGATTCCTTATCACTAATATGTCCCACTAGTCGAATACCACTATTATCCTATGCTAACTTCTATCCTATCCCTAAGCTTATAAACAGTACATATCAAATACATACACAACAACATTACATGAATATATTAACATTGGTAAATGACAAGGTACCACATATAATCCAGGTGAACAGTGTCCGAAGAGTGGGAGGCTTGTGACGGCCTTGGTCACCTCCTTACATCCTCCCTCCTAAAGTATGGTCGTCCCCGATCATGGCAGCACCTGTAACTTAAAACTGTTAGCATTTTTAAAACATTTATACAATTAATACAGTCTATGTCCAATGCTGCTGGTGGGTCACCGGTGGCCTCGGTCCCACTTGGCTGGAACATAGAGATCAAGTTCTTTTGACTGGGGTCCGACTGACCCCAGTCCCTTTGCTCCTGGGACCCGTACATATAAAGTGATTACTAACAACAGTCCAGGCTCGTGGGCCAGTCCTTTTCCTGCTCCGGATTTCCAAACACAGGAAATCAATGACAACGAACTCACTGGCCCAGTGGCCAACTCAGCAACAGTCCATATAGTCTTGACCCGGCTCGCTCCTCGGGTCCTCCGTTCAAGTTTTCCCCCTCCCTCCTTTAGTAGAGTATGGTCCCTTTAAAACAAGTGTGCTGCTTGTACGTCCACAGGGGCAGTTCGAGGTTAAAACAACAATAATTCAAGGGTAAAACAGCATAGTGCTTAAAGCACCCACACACAGTCCATTCCTGTTACCAAGGGTGATTAACTCCTTTAGGGTTTGAGTCCCGTAATCCAGCAGGGGATGCGCAACCGTGCGCAATGAAAAACTTGGAGGAGGGGAAAAACAAAAAGTCACTCTACTGTACTTGACACCTGGTCCTGGTGCCACTCAGGGCTCCTTGCCCCTTCAGGAGACAGTCTCTCGTTTATCTTTCTCCAGTGCAACTAGCACAATCCAACTTAAAGGGGTCACCTTTACTCATTTCCATCCTTGCGAGTGGGCCATATTTTGGCTCTGAATTATAATAAAAGTGTGGCCTGAAGACCCGCTGGAGGAAGACTCTCCACTGTTTCCTATGCTCCTTCCCTCCACCAGTGGCTGATTTAGAAACTTTGGAGCTTCCCTCTCCCGTGGCCCGACTGTGGCCGCCGCTTCCTTTAAGGGCGCCTCTGCCATCTGGCTTTCTGTAGAGCCCTCGACCGTTGCAGGCGGCCGTACACAATACTGCACCTCCTGCGCCTGTCTGTCCTCGATGCTGGAGACCACCTTCACTACCACAGAATACGGTCCCAGGGGTCCCTCTTCTTTGATAAAGGTCACCCGGTCCCATTCCTGTAAAGGACCGTCGAATGTAATGGACCCGGCGTGAACATAAACCTTGTCTCCAGTCTTGGCCTCATGAATGAACCCGTACCCTCTGGTAGGGTTGAAATATTTGATTAGGCTGCGCGTCATCTGGCCAGACATGGTTCCTCCGCCGGGGCTCCGCAGCTCCTTTAAAATTCAGAGCTCCCGACGTTTCTTCTGTTCAATAACTCCTGCTACCCATCGGGCCTCTTCTGCTGTGGGAGCCCGGGGTTCATCCAAGTAGACGCCGCGGTGAGATATGGAGGCCAGGGAAGGTGACGGGGCAGGAGTCGTGCGGGAGCTGAGATGAGGGTAGATGACGCACTCACAGTGACTGCAACCGGCTGCGACGGTCCTCCACTGCGGCCATGTGAACTTGGGATCACGGTCACGATGGCCCCTCTCTCCACAACTTCCGGTTTCTCAATCACCTCTTCCAGCTCCGGCTTCTCCGCACCCGCCGTGTTCCAGCTCTCAGCAATCTTCTGTTCCAAAGTCCAAGAAATTGTGGTTAAATGAACGCATCAAAAAAATCCAACAGTATGACCTAGATCAATTACACTACCAGGGGCATTCCAAAATCACCACTTATAAAAAATGTGTTCTTTTAAAAATTACATTATTTTATTAAACATTCTTAAAAACACATTAATTCAATTAGAAATATTAACAAGATGCAGGAAGATGAAGGAAGAACTGCCAGAGAAAACAGCATATATATTGTTTTGACATGAACGTCCATGTGGACTATCCTGGACAATATCTAATTTGCATATCAATAGGCTTATGTACCATATAGTAAAAAATCCCATACTTGATTTATTGCACTCAGTCTCCATTTAAGACATTGGCTTGAAAAAGGAATCTTTAATGACAACCTTAAATACAAATAACAAAAACAGAAAATTGACCTACAAGATGGACCGCGATTTGGAATTTCTGGACATCCAAATCAATACTACAAACAGTGGTGATGTCACCACTGATGTATATCGTAAACCCATGGCCACTAACTCCCTATTGCAGGCATCTTCATCCCATCTTCCATCTACTATCAAAGGGATTTCCACAGGACAATTCCTACGGATCAAACGTATTTGCTCTAACACTGAACTCTTTGAAAAACAGGCCAATGACCTTCGCCGGCAGTTCAAAAATAGAGGCTATACATGTAAGACCATGTGGAATGGATATAACCGGGCGAAAAACACCTCCTGGGTCAAAACAAGGAATGATCAAATGAAAGCAGACTAATTACCACATATTAATAACCAATGGGCAGATCTTGTAAAAATTGTCCATAAACATTGGCAGGTAATTATGTCTGACCCTATCTTACAAAAGTGTTTACCTAAAAAAAAACCCTAATTACAGCGAGAAGATCTAAAAATCTAAAAGACTTGCCGGTACACAGCCATTATGAACCACCAAAAATCAATGAAGGTCATAATTGGTTGGATTTTAAGGGCTTTTTTCCATGTAGCCACTGCAAGGCCTGTTCAAACATGGTGAAAAGTAAAACCTTCCGGAATGCAAATGGTGACCGTACCTATACCATCCAACACCATCTGTCATGTTATTCCAAGGGAGTCATATACCATGTGGAATGCCCTTGTGGCAAGGTTTACATTGGCCTAACCACAAGAAAGCTCAGGTTGAATACCAGGGAACACGTTAGAGACATCGAGAAAAGTATAACTGTAGAAGACCCTTCAGGATTAAAAACACTACCAAGACATTTTTTCACCCATCACCAAAGTAACGCAAACCTTCTTAAGGTAAAAGGTATTGATATTGTATCTCTTGGTTCTAGGGGTGGTGACCTTGGTAGGGTCCTTGCCCAGATGGAGAGCAAATGGATTTTTAGGTTGGGCACAATGTCACCATTTGGTCTAAAAGATTGCTTTGGGTTTAGTGCCTTTTTGTGATCTTTTAGAATTCTTCAAAAATCTCCAAACATTTAACCGTAGCTCTGTTTTTATGGCGATGGTTTTGGGTGTATTAGTTTTTCATGTGTATATGTATAAATAATAGGTATGTATATATGGGTATATGTACGTGTTCGCGTATGTATACATATATGTATATGCATTTTAAATCATTTTTTTATGTTTTTAATAATTGTTTATTTACCTTAATTGGAAATTTGACATGTTTTTTCATTTGAATAGATACTCACCATTATCACATTTGCCTGGGTATGTGCAGACTGTCATGCCTTTATGGAAGTTCCAAATGTTACCCGAGTACCCCCTGCTGCTTTCTTGGCTGCCGAGCCATTAACCCCTTTACCCCCAAAAGTGGTTTGCACGTTAATGACCGGGACAATTTTTACAATTCTGACCACTGTCCCTTTATGAGGTTATACTGTAACGCGTCAATGGATGAGTCTGACATTGTTTTCTCATGACATATTGTACGTCATGTTAGTGGTAAAATTTCTTTGATATTATTTTATTTGTGAAAAAAATGGATATTTGGCGAAAATTTTGAAAATTTTGCAATTTTCCAACTTTGAATTTTCATGCCCTTAGATCACAGAGGTAGGTTACATAAAATACTTAATAATTAACATTTCTTACATGTCTACTTTACATCAGCACAATTTTGGAACCACAATTTTTTTTTTGTTAGGGAGTTATAAGGGTTAAAAGTAAACCAGCAATTTCTCATTTTTACAACACCATTTTTTTTTTAGGGACCACATCACATTTGAAGTCACTTTGAGGGGTCTATATGATAGAAAATACCAAAAAGTTACACCAGTCTAAAAACTGCACCCCTCAAGGTGCTCAAAACCACATTTAAGAAGTTTATTAACCCTTCATGTGCGTCACAGGAATTTTTGGAATGTTTAAAAAAAAAAAATGAACATTTAACTTTTTTTCACAAAAAATTATTTCAGATCCAGTTTGTTTTATTTTATCAAGGGTAACAGGAGAAATTGGACCACAAAAGTTGTTGAACAATTTGTCCTGAGTACGCTGATACCCCATATGTGAGGGTAAACCACTGGGCGCATGGCAGAGCTCAGAAGCGAAGGAGCGCCATTTGACTTTTCAATGCAAAATTGGCTGGAATGGAGATAGGATGCCATGTTGCGTTTGGAGAGCCCCTGATGTGCCTAAACAGTGGAAACCCCCCACAACTGACACCATTTTGGAAAGTAGACCCCCTAAGGAATCCCCACACGCCCCCGGAAGAAGCGATCAGCGAAACTGTGCCCGTCGGGCGGGAGGGAGGACGTCAGACACAGTACACCTCGGTGGTAAGCATTTACAATATATAGCATATTTTTATTATCGGCATCATTAGGGTCATCATTTTACTATCTAGCGGACACCTCCTTTATGGGAAACTGTTGCCCAGTGCATGTTACCGACTTCGGTGGTATTTATACACTTAGCATTGCATTTGAGTATAGCGGTTTTCCCCTATTTTGTAGGTTCGGCTATCTATTTAGATAGGATTGTCACTTTTGTATTGCACTAGTTGTTATTATATTATATATTTGTGCTATTTTTATAGCATTTGTGCCAGTATATTATAGTGTTTTTGCATACATTAGCACATTGCTGTGTTCCTTATATATGTCAGGCAGTAATTTTTATCTTATTATAGTGGCTATTTATAACAGCAGTATCCTCATGTGCCTTACTGGTCAACACTATTGTTTATGCTATTAGTAATTTGCACATATTTATATTTCTATACATGTACCACCTGTGTCTGGATCCGTTTCCCTCCCTTAGGAGGTATTTTTAGCCCTGTTCTACAATTAGGTTTTTATTTATTATTTTCTTGTAATAAAAATTAATTTTTAAAAATGACTATGCTCTAGCCTATATCACTGATTATCCTTGGCAATTGCACCTGCATGGATATAGTTGATTTATTCTTGGTTGAGTGTTCTTTTGGGCAATCTATTCCTTGATGGACTAATAGTATTAATACCCCTAAGGAACTTATCTAGATGTGTGGTGAGCACTTTGAACCCCCAAGTGCTTCAATGAAGTTTATAATGTAGAGCCGTAAAAATAAAAAATCCTATTGTTTTCACAAAAATGATCTTTTCGCCCCCAATTTTTTATTTTCCCAAAGGTAGCAGGAGACATTGGACCACAAAGGTTGTTGTGCAATTTGTCCTGAGTATGCTGATACCCCATATGTGGGGGTATACCACTGTTTGGGCGCATGGCAGAGCTCGGAATGGAAGGAGCGCCGTTTGACTTTTTCAACGCAGAATTGGCTGGAATTGAGATCAAGTAATGGTAAACTGACTGAACAGAGAACTAGTCTGAACTGGTGCATAACCAAAAACAACTTACATAGCAAACAGATAAATGGTTGCACTCAATTGTACTAAAGCAAGGGAATGTGATACATGAAATGTGAATAGCATAATGGCTTGTGAAATCTATAAATACAGGCTTTACCAAGATATTAGCCAGAGATAAGTGTTCACACTAGGCAGTCAGGTCAGGGACCCATCCGATTCATGAGATTACCTTGACGTTGGTGGATGAGCTCAGATTTTTTGGCCAAATTTTGTGCTAAGCATCTCATGTGTTTTTTACAGATTTCACAAGCCATTATGCTATTCACATTTCATGTATCACACATTCATTTGCTTTAGTACAATTGAGTGCAACCATTTATCTATTTGCTATGGAATTGAGATGGGACGCCATGTTGCATTTGGAGAGCCCCTGATGTGCCTAAACAGTAGAAACCCCCCACAAGTGACCCCATTTTGGAAAGTAGACCACCTAAGGAACTTATCTAGATGTGAGGTGAGCACTTTAAACCTCCAATTGCTTCACTAAAATTTATAATGTAGAGCTGTGAAAATTAAACAATCATTTTATTTCCACAAAAATGAATTTTTAGCCCCTTGTTTTGTATTTTCACAAGGGTAACAGGAGAAATTGGACTGCAAAAGTTGTTGTCCAATTTGTCCCAAGTACGCTGATACCCCATATGTGGGGGTAAACCACTGTTTGGGTGCACAGCAGAGCTCGGAAGGGAAGGAGCGCCATTTGACTTTTTCAACTCAGAATTGGATGGAATTGAGATCAGACATCATGCTGCATTTGCAGAGCCCCTGATGTGCTTAAACAGTGGAAACCCCCAATTCTAACTCCAGCCCTAACCCCAACCACACCTCTAACCCTAACACACCCCTAATCCCAACCCTAACCTGAACACACCCCTAACCCTAATCTCAACCCAAACCCAAACACACCCCTATTCTCAACCCACCCCTAACCCCAACACACCCCTAACCCTAATCCCAACCATAACCCTAACCACACCCCTAACCACACCCCTAACCCTGACACACCCCTAACCCAACTGTAAACGTAATCCAAACCCTTACCCCAACCCTAACTTTAGCCCCAACCCTAACTCTAACTTTAGCCCCAACCCTAACCCTAACTTTAGCTCCAACCCTAACCCTAACCCTAATGGGAAAATGGAAATATATACATTTTTTTAATTTTATTATTTTTCACTAAGTAAGGCGGTGATAAAGGAGGGTTTTATTTACTATTTATAGCGGGTTTTTATGTTTGGCAGCTGTCACACACTAAAAGACGCTATTTATTGCAAAAAATATTTTTTGCATCACCGTATTTTGAAAGCTATAATTTTTCCATATTTTGGCCCACAGAGTCATGTGAGGTCTTTTTTTTTGCGGGACAAGTTGACATTTTTATTGGTACCATTTTCGGGCACATGATATTTTTCGATCGCTTTTTATTCCGATTTTTGCTAGGCAGAATGAACCAGAAAGAACCAGCAATTCATTCTTTTTTGGGGGGGCGTTTATACCGTTCCGTGTTTGGTAAAATTGATAAAGCAGTTTTATTCTTTGGGTCAGTATGATTACAGCGATACCTCATTTATATCATTTTTTAAAATGTTTTGGTGCTTTTATACAATAAAAACTATTTTATAGAAAAAATAATTATTTTTGCATCGCTTTATTCTGAGGGCTATAACTTTTTTATTTTTTCGCTGATAAAACTGTATGGTGGCTCGTTTTTTGCAGGATAAGATGACGTTTTCAGCGGTATCATGTTTATTTATATCTGTCTTTTTGATTGCGTGTTATTCCACTTTTTGTTAGGCGGTATAATGATAAAGCGTTGTTTTGTGCCTCATTTTTTATTTATTTTATTTTATGTTGTTCACTGTAGGGGTTAACTAGTGGGACAGTTTTATAGTTCGAGTCATAACGGACGCGGCGATACTAAATATGTGTACTTTTATTGTATTTTTTTTATTTACATAAAGTAATGTATTTATTGGAACAATATATATATATATATATATATATATATATATATATATATATATATATATATATATATATATATATATATATATATATATATATATATATATTTTTTTTTTTTTTATTTTTTTTTTTCTTTGTCCCAGGGTGGGACATCATGGTATAGTGTCAGATTGCTGATCTGACACTTTGCACAGCACTGTGTCAGATCAGCAATCTGACAGGCAGTGCAGCAGGCGCTTGCAAGCCACCTCCCTGCAGGACCCAGAAGGACCCCCGTGGCCATCTTGGATCCAGGGCCTGCAGGGAGGAGGACGGAGGAGACGCTTGGAACAATGCGATCACATTGTGTTGTTCCGAGGGTCTCAGGGAAGCACGCAGGGAGCCCCCTGCCTGCCCGATGTTTCCCTTTGCTGCCGTAACGCTGCTATCATGTTTGATCGCAGTGTTCCGGGGGTTAATGTTCTGGGAGCGGTCCATGACCGCTCCTGGCACATAGTGCCGGATGTCAGCTGTGATAATCAGCTAACACCCGGCTGCGATCGGTCGCGTTCCCCCCGTGAGCGCGGCTGATCGCATATGACGTACTATACAGTCTGTGGTCATACGGGCCCATACCACCTCGACGGGATAGTACGTCAGATGTCAGAAAGGGGTTAAAAACTTTTGTTGCTGTTCTTGTGAACATGTACGTGATCTTTGATGACCTTTGTACGCTCTGTAATAAGAAAGGTTATTTGATATGGCCATCATAATATAAGTTTAATTTATATATGCTAATTGTTATATTCTATATAGCTCTGTAATATATGCAATGAAATGTCCATTATTTTATTGTTTTTAAGTGTGGATAGGGTTTGTTTGTTCGTTCCGTTTTTTGACTAGCTTGTTCACAGCCCATGTCACTTTATTCTCTAGATGTCAATTATCTATATAACAATGGGATTATCATTATTTACTCACACCTTTATTGATATGTGGTCCTAATATTTGTGTTACCTTTTCATAGGTATTATTAATAGCTTTCTTCATGATATTTAACATGAAATGTCTTACACTCTATTTATATTTGATACTCTGCTACACTTTATGTATTTTAACGTATATTTGGCACTTATTTACACTCTTCACATTTATCTATTCCATCATATTCATCACTTCGTATATTTTGCATATAGGACACATCTCCATATATAGTACATACCTCCATATACTTTGTCCGAGCGGAGCGCGCACCCGATTTGTGCGCTGACTCTGGCCGTGCTGACTTCCGGTTCTAGCGGCGCGCTGGAATGCACTGCCATCATTACTTCGATGGCGCTGTGGGCTTGCGTTCCAATTACTGGAAGTCACTGGTCACATGATATTCATGTGCCCAGTGGGTGGCACGCCGATACTCACTCGGCCAAACCGGAGCTATTGTAACATTATACAGAGCCCACACATGATCGGCATTTCTGCTGTTCCATTGGCTGACAGTAATATAAAAGAGCCAGCAGTTCCCTTTCCCCATATACGCCCCCTGAGGAAGATATTACGAAACATGCGTTGGGGTGGAGGGAACCACTGAGCGGCATATCTCACGCTTTCCCTACCTTCCTGGCAACCTCTATTCCTCCCAGCAACCAGCAATCCCTGCCTCACTTCTGGCAATCCCTGCCTCGCTTCCGGACAATCTCTGTCCTGTCTGTGCCTTTAGGCCATCAGCTTTCTGCCATTCCCCTGGTCCAACTTTGAGTTAAAGGGTAATGGGCTCGCCTTCTCAGCTGCCCCCTAGTCCCTGCCTTAAGCTTCGGATTCTTCCTTGGAACGGTTCTGTCTGAGCTAGTGACTACCTGCACAACACTCAGCCTGGGGCCCCTTCCTGCCTCAGTAGCCTTATCCCCATGGCTAACAGACTGTCTCTCTTCACTGCTGCATCCTGACTGACTCCCAACCAGGAAGTGCCTCCCTATGTCCCACTGCTCTATGCTGCACTACCCTATAGCTCCTCCCAACTGGCAAACCCCTAATGCTGACTATACCTACTCTAAGACTCTGATTCCCTATCACTAATGTGCCCCACTAATCTAATCCCACTATTATTCTATGCTAACTTCTATCCTATCCCTAAGCTTATAAACAGTACATATCAAATGCATACATAACAACATTACATGAATACATTAACATTGGTATACGACAAGGTACAGCAAGTAATCCAGGTGAACAGTGTCTGAAGCAGAGGAGGCTTGTGACCACTTCAGTCACCTCCTTACAGCTCCACCAGCTAAAAATTGGAAGGCACTAGGATGACATCTGAGTGTTGTCTGTTTTTCATAGACTGCTAGATAGAAGACGGGGAGAAATACTTTTTTTCTCAAACAAGAAAAACAGATGAAACTTAGACCAAACTCTGAACAAAATGGCTGATGAATTTAGGACCATTTTTCTGGTTTATGTAAATACTGAATGTCTGAATGAGCACTGTTGTGCAACAAGGTTGGTGCAGTGTGACAGATAGGCAGGGACTACGGAAAGTTCAAAATAAATGGTGTCTTTATTTTCAGAACTCACACATAGGAGTGATATCCGCCGGATCACAGCCGGGTTTACATAAACAGTCCAGAACTCAAAACCCACAGCTGTGGACAATGGCACCGCCATGACTCTTGGGTGCGTCAGCCACCTTGAGTTCCCTGGTTCTCTGTTAACTCCACACAGACCTGGGTTGCATAGAGCCTCCTGCTCTGCAGCTTGCAAACTCCAAACTAACACATCCAAGACAAAACTGACAGATTTAAATGGAATTGTGGCCATAGAACCACTTCAAAACCCAGAGTGGAGAGTGGCATTCACTCCACTACCAAACCTTCAAATCTCTCTAAAAATAAAAGCCCTTAATGGGTTTTCCTAAAAATGTAACTGAGTCACTACTTGGACCCAATCCATTCTCTCTTTTATTTTGCCTTGTGACTCACAGGCGTCCTGCTGTGGACACAAGGCACTCCTCGCATATGATCTTCCTCACTGCCTCAGTGTATTTACATTACACGACCTGTAGATGTTAAATGAGCGCAATTGGCCGCACGTTTGCTGGTTGCCATTCTTTTACTCGCATGTTCAGACAGTCTACTATGCTGCTGATAGGCACAGAACGATTGTTAATTGATAGTTCATTACACATAGGCTGTTATTGTTCTTGGCAGCACATGGCCTGTTTACACAGGAAGAATTGCCGCAGAGAAAGATGATTTTTTTTAAAGAATGTATTTATTACATTTGTCAGATTCCAAAAACACACAATGGATATAAATAAAGGAAATAGAGAAAAACATGGTTGATTTGATTTAAGAGAATCGGTTCTATATATAATCTTTATGATATAAGTCAATGACGTAACTGTGCAATAGGTTAATGACTAGTGATGAGCGAGTATACTCGTTACTCGAGATTTCCCGAGCATGCTTGGGTGTCCTCCGAGTATTTTGGCTTGCTCGGAGATTTAGTTTCTGTCGACCAGCTGCATAATTTGTGCTTGCTAGACAGCCTGAATACATGTGGGTATTCCCTAACAAACAGGCAACCCCTACATGTATTTAAGCTGTCTAGCAGCCGCAAATCGTGCAGCTGCGTTGTCACAGAAACAAAATCTCCGAGCATGCCGAAATACTCGGAGACCACCCGAGCATGCTCGGGAAAACCCGAGCAACGAGTATACTCGCTCATCACTATTACTGACCAACAAAGTAACCTTTAGCCAATGGCATCAAATGAGCGCCAATAACAACAATTCTCCATGTTTCCTCCTCTCTCCCATCAAGGAGAGTTCTAGTGATTGTAGAGGAAATAGTAAGACAGAATATAGTAATGGAGGATTTCATCCTCGTGGTGTGCAGCTTTGTGTCTCCATGTCCCAGACATAGCGCCCCCCGAGGAAGCAGCAACTTGCGAAACGCGCGTCGGGGCTCTTCCTTTCCACGTACGGCTACGGGGGGAATCTGTGTGTGCATCTGACATTTAGTAAGTACTATACTGTCTTATCTACCATGCCTTTGGGACTTTCCCACATATGTGCACTGTTGTACTAAAGGTAGCATGGTTGTATAGTGTTTCTCTGTCCAATTATTTTTTGTTGTAGGCACTTTACTTATTTATACCTTATCGTCTTTGCACGCTCAGTCCCTTCCCGCATCTGCCTAGCGTCAGTTTGCTATTATATGCAATATACATTTATTATATGTTTAGTTGGCTCAGTCACCACTAATATTTAAAGCTTATTAAGCTAATTCTTGCACGCTCTGTATATCTGTGTGGGACAATCATATACCAACTTTACTACTGGTTAGCTTGTCAGTACGTACGTGGCACTATTGTTGCCTTTTCTTTTTTCTATTGCATCGTTTTCATCTATATATTTATTTGTGTATTTATGTATTGTTTTAATGATTCCTTAATAAAAGTATTATTCTTAGCTTTTTGGTGTCCATCTTCTTTTCGGTTTATATGATACTATGTGATGGCAGAGCATCTACTCTGAGCACCCCTGCTATAGGTATAATGTCCCAGACATAACCTGTAGCGGAAAACTAAGGTAACGTTATCTGAGGATCTCTCAACTACCTTTGATGAAACCAAGTGGTTTATCCCAAACTATCTTGGAAGAATTCATGAATCTTGTCAGGGAAAAGTTCTATAAAACTGTCCCAAATGTCAAAGAAACTTTGAACTCTTTGTTCCTTTGGAAGAGACACCTCCACACCATCTTTATCAAAAAGGCAATATTTTCCAAAAACATTGTGAATGGAGGAGGCTGCAGACGAGGCCATGTGTGAGGAATGGTTTTGGATCCTGCTGTTGCTACCATGTGTAAAAGTTTCCTCACACCAGGATTGCATCTTGTATATGCATATGTTTCAGCATCCAGATATCCGAAAATGGGCCATATAGGACCAAAAGGGGCGAAATTAGGTGATTAGACACAAAAGCATGGATCTTTGTCCAAAAAGTCTGTGATTCTGAGCAAGACCGCAACCATGTAATAGGTGTGTTTGATAAACACCTCTCCATGACTAACTCCAGGGCTTGATATCTGATAGACCCCTTTCTATGACTAACTCCAGGGCTTGATATCTGATAGACCCCTTTCTATGACTAACTCCAGGGCTTGATATCTGATAGACCCCTCTCCATTACTAACCCCAGGGCTTGATGGCAACTGTGAATTTTGACAAATCACAACTGTCATCAACCCCAATCAGCATTACCCCTAATGCCACTGCCCCAGGACATCGGGAAGAGCCAGGCAAAGTGCCAGGATTGGCACATCTAATGTGGTGCGTCAATTCTCTGGTGGCTGAGAGCTGGTATTATTAGGCTGGCAAGAGACCAATAAAGAGGAACCTTCCCAGCTTGATAACATAAAGCCACAGATGTCAGCTTTACCTTGGCTGGTTATCAAAAAATAGGGGGATCTCACATCATTTTTATAAATTATTTATTTATTTATAGGTTAAACACAGTTATATGAAAAAGTTTGGGCACCCCTATTAATCTTAAGCTTAATGTTTTATAAAAATTGGCTTTTTTGCAACAGCTATTTCAGTTTCATATATCTAATAACTGTTGGACACAGTAATGTTTCTGCCTTGAAATGAGGTTTATTGTACTAACAGAAAATGTGCAATCTGCATTCAAACAAAATTTGACAGGTGCATAAGTATGGGCACCCCACCAGAAAAGTGACAATAATATTTAGTAGATCCTCTTTTTGCAAAAATAACAGCCTCTAGTCGCTTCCTGTAGCTTTTAATGAGTTCCTGGATCCTGGATGAAGGTATTTTTGACCATTCCTCTTTACAAAACAATTCCAGTTCAGTTAAGTTTGATGGTCGCCGAGCATGGACAGCCCTCTTCAAATGATCCCACAGATGTTCAATGATATTCAGGTCTGGGGACTGGGATGGCCATTCCAGAACAGTGTAATTGTTCCTCTGCATGAATACCTGAGTAGATTTGGAGTGGTGTTTTGGATCAATGCCCTACTGAAAGATCCATCCCCTGCGTAACTTCAACTTTGTCACTGATTCATGAACATTATTGTCAAGAATCTGCTGATACTGAGAGGAATCCATGCATCCCTCAACTTTAGCAAGATTCCCGATGCTGGCATTGGCCACACAGCCCCAAAGCATGATGGAACGTCCACAAAATTTTACTGTGGGTAGCAAGTGTTTTTCTTGGAATGCTGTGCTTTTTTGCCGCCATGCATAGCGCCTTTTTGTATGATCAAACAACTCAATCTTGGTTTCATCAGTCCACAGGACCTTCTTCCAAAAAGAAATTGGCTTCTCCAAATGTGCTTTTACATACCTCAGCCGACTCTGTTTGTGGCGTGCTTGCAGAAACGGCTTCTTTCGCATCACTCTCCCATACAGCTTCTCCTTGTGCAAAGTGCATTGTATAGTTGACCGATGCACAGTGACACCATCTGCAGCAAGTTGATGCTGCAGCTCTCTGGAGGTGGTCTGAGGATTGTCCTTGACTGATCTCACCATTCTTCTTCTCTGCCTTTCTGATGTTTATCTTGGCCTGCCACTTCTGGCCTTAACAAGAACTGTACCTGTGTTCTTCTGTAGCGCCCCCACCGCCGCAGGGCCGAGGGGTACCAGGGACCGGGCCTGCAAGTCTCTGCTCTGGGGTTGTCACGGTGGCTAGGCCCGGTCCGTGACCCTGCTGGTGGGGAGGCGACGTACAGTGAATGATAGGTAAGGATGGTGATGCGGTGTAGTGCCGGACGCGGTAAAATAACGAGGACACCAGGTTGCAGTCTCTTTACCTCTTTACTGAAGATCTCTGGGTCCTCAATCCGGAATACGGCTAACCAGGCTGCGCAAGTCCGGCCGGTCCAATGGCACCTCCAGAGTTCTCTTTGCAGGTGGAAATCTGTGCCTTCCTGCTAGCGCTATGTGTTGTGGTCCTTCCCTGCTGTGCTTACGGAAAGTCCCCACAACTGTTGTGTCTGTTTCTTAAGTTCCCTCACAACTCGATTAGATGATGTTCTGCTAATCTTCCGTCCCTCCCTGATGTTACGGTTAGGACGGCACCCGTATGACGGGTAGGCTCGGAGCTCTTCCGGGACCCTAGAGTCGCCCCTCTCCACAAGTTGCCCCCTATGTCTTCGTAGGTGATTTAGGTGAGACAGCCCGCCTATGACTGACTGTCCTGCCGTTGGTTTGAAGTATCACTTGAAGCTAGATTAATAAATACTTCCTCGGCGTTCCGGCCGCCGGTTGTGCGCCTCAGTAGAATGTTGCCTCGGTCTCACAGCACGACTCCTACTGGTATTCTCCTTGTTGCTTTGATCTCGTTTCTCACTCAGCACAATCTATCTCGCTTCTAATCCTTCCTTGGGCACCACCGCTATGCTGAGCAGGCACGGTCCCATTACGTTCTCTTCAATTGCCAGGCCTCTGTCAGGATCCCACCCCCGACAGGGGCCCTACCGAATCTTCCCCCACAACACCCTCTGCCACAAGGTGTTGCCTGGTTCCAACCCAGTCAGCTTTCTGACTAACTTCCTGCCTGACCCCCAGTTTTACCAGTATGTGAGGAGTGGCCTAATGAATAGAACCCTTAGCTCCCTGTTGTGAAATTGGATTTTGGGCTCCCCCGGTGGCCACTGGTGGAATTGAACTTGTGTGCATCATCCCCTCTGTTCACCTGTTCCCATCAGGATGTGGGAGTCGCTATTTAACCTTGCTCCTCTGTCACTTCCATGCCGGTCAACATTGTAATCAGAAGCCTTTCTGTGCATGTTCCTGCTACCAGACAACTTCCAGCTAAGTCGGACTTTTGTCCTTGTTTGTTTTTTGCATTTTGTTCCAGTTCACAGCTGCAGTTTCGTTTCTGTGTCTGGAAAGCTCTTGTGATCTGAAATTGCCACTCTGATGTTATGAGTTAATACTAGAGTCTTAAAGTAATTTCAGGATGGTGTATTGATAGGGTTTTCAGCTGACCATGAAAGTACCCTTTCTGTCTTCCTGCTATCTAGTAAGCGGACCTCGATTTTGCTAAACCTATTTTCATACTACGTGTGTCATTTTCATCTTAAATCACCGCCAATATATGTGGGGGCCTCTGTCTGCCTTTCGGGGAAATTTCTCTAGAGGTGAGCCAGGACTATATTTTCCTCTGCCAGGATTAGTTAGTCCTCCGGCCGGCGCTGGGCGTCTAGGGATAAAACGCAGGCTACGCTACCCGGCTACTGTTAGTTGTGCGGCAGGTTTAGTTCATGGTCAGTTTAAGTTTCCATCCTTCCAAGAGCTAGTTCCTATGTATGCTGGGCTATGTTCTCTTGCCATTGAGAACCATAACAGTTTGACCGGACCACAAAGGGTTAAATTAATTGGCAGAGAAAGGAGAGAAAAAAGAAGTCTGCTGAAAAATTTTTTTTTTTTTTTTTTTCCCTTCAGTTCTGAGTGTGCTTTCAATTGAATCACTTGCAAGTCTGCCTATATTGCAGCCTTCCTCTCTCTCTCTCCTTCTAATCCTGGAATGGCTCTGTGTTCACCTGTTTAAAATGGATATTCAGAGTTTAGCTGCAGGTTTGAATAATCTCACCACGAAAGTTCAAAATTTACAAGATTTTGTTGTTCATGTTCCTATATCTGAACCTAGAATTCCTTTGCCTGAATTTTTCTCGGGGAATAGATCTTGCTTTCAAAATTTCAAAAATAATTGCAAGTTGTTTTTGTCCCTGAAATCTCGCTCTGCTGGAGATCCTGCTCAGCAGGTCAGGATTGTGATTTCCTTGCTCCGGGGCGACCCTCAAGATTGGGCTTTTGCATTGGCTCCAGGGGATCCTGCGTTGCTCAATGTGGATGCGTTTTTTCTGGCCTTGGGGTTGCTTTATGAGGAACCTCATTTAGAGCTTCAGGCGGAAAAAGCCTTGATGTCCCTATCTCAGGGGCAAGATGAAGTTGAAATATACTGCCAAAAATTCCGTAAATGGTCTGTGCTTACTCAGTGGAATGAGTGCGCCCTGGCGGCGAATTTCAGAGAGGGTCTCTCTGATGCCGTTAAGGATGTTATGGTGGGGTTCCCTGTGCCTGCGGGTCTGAATGAGTCCATGACAATGGCTATCCAGATCGATAGACGTCTGCGGGAGCGCAAACCTGTGCACCATTTGGCGGTGTCTACTGAGAAGACGCCAGAGAATATGCAATGTGATAGAATTCTGTCCAGAAGCGAACGGCAGAATTTTAGACGAAAAAATGGGTTGTGCTTTTATTGTGGTGATTCAACTCATGTTATATCAGCATGCTCTAAGCGTACTAAGAAGCTTGATAAGTCTGTTTCAATTGGCACTTTTCAGTCTAAGTTTATTCTATCTGTGACCCTGATTTGTTCTTTATCATCTATTACCGCGGATGCCTATGTCGACTCTGGCGCCGCTTTGAGTCTTATGGATTGGTCCTTTGCCAAACGCTGTGGGTATGATTTAGAGCCTCTTGAAACTCCTATACCTCTGAAGGGGATTGACTCCACCCCATTGGCTAGTAATAAACCACAATACTGGACACAAGTAACTATGCGAATTAATCCGGATCATCAGGAGATTATTCGCTTTCTTGTGCTGTATAATCTACATGATGTGTTGGTGCTTGGATTGCCATGGCTGCAATCTCATAACCCAGTCCTCGACTGGAACGCTATGTCTGTGTTAAGCTGGGGATGTAAGGGGATGCATGGGGACGTACCTTTGGTTTCCATTTCGTCATCTATTCCCTCTGAGATTCCTGAATTCTTGTCTGACTATCGTGACGTTTTTGAAGAACCTAAGCTTGGTTCATTACCTCCGCACCGGGAGTGCGATTGTGCCATAGATTTGATTCCGGGTAGTAAATACCCTAAGGGTCGTTTATTTAATCTGTCTGTGCCTGAACATGCTGCTATGCGAGAATATATAAAGGAGTCCTTGGAAAAGGGACATATTCGTCCTTCGTCATCTCCCTTAGGAGCCGGTTTTTTCTTTGTGTCTAAGAAAGATGGCTCTTTGAGGCCGTGTATTGATTATCGGCTTTTGAATAAAATCACGGTTAAATATCAATATCCGTTGCCACTGCTGACTGATTTGTTTGCTCGCATAAAGGGGGCCAAGTGGTTCTCTAAGATAGATCTCCGTGGGGCGTATAATTTGGTGCGAATTAAGCAGGGGGATGAGTGGAAAACCGCATTTAATACGCCCGAGGGCCACTTTGAGTATTTGGTGATGCCTTTTGGCCTTTCAAATGCCCCTTCAGTCTTTCAGTCCTTTATGCATGACATTTTCCGTGATTATTTGGATAAATTTATGATCGTGTATCTGGATGATATTCTGATTTTTTCGGATGACTGGGACTCTCATGTCCAGCAGGTCAGGAGGGTTTTTCAGGTTTTGCGGTCTAATTCCTTGTGTGTGAAGGGTTCTAAGTGCGTTTTTGGGGTTCAAAAGATTTCCTTCTTGGGATACATTTTTCCCCCCTCTTCCATCGAGATGGATCCTGTCAAGGTTCGGGCTATTTGTGATTGGACGCAACCCTCTTCTCTTAAGAGTCTTCAGAAATTTTTGGGCTTTGCTAACTTTTATCGTCGATTTATTGCTGGTTTTTCTGATGTTGTTAAACCATTGACTGATTTGACTAAGAAGGGTGCTGATGTTGCTGATTGGTCCCCTGCTGCTGTGGAGGCCTTTCGGGAGCTTAAGCGCCGCTTTTCTTCCGCCCCTGTGTTGCGTCAGCCTGATGTTGCTCTTCCTTTTCAGGTTGAGGTCGACGCTTCTGAAATCGGAGCTGGGGCGGTTTTGTCGCAAAGAAGTTCCGACTGCTCCGTGATGAAACCTTGTGCTTTTTTTTCTCGTAAATTTTCGCCCGCCGAGCGGAATTATGATATTGGGAATCGGGAGCTTTTGGCCATGAAGTGGGCTTTTGAGGAGTGGCGTCATTGGCTTGAGGGGGCTAGACATCAGGTGGTGGTATTGACCGACCACAAAAATTTAATTTATCTTGAGTCCGCCAGACGCCTGAATCCTAGACAGGCGCGCTGGTCGTTGTTTTTCTCTCGGTTTAATTTTGTGGTGTCATACCTACCGGGTTCTAAGAATGTTAAGGCGGATGCCCTTTCTAGGAGTTTTGAGCCTGACTCCCCTGGTAATTCTGAACCTACAGGTATCCTTAAGGATGGAGTGATATTGTCTGCCGTTTCTCCAGACCTGCGGCGGGCCTTGCAGGATTTTCAGGTGGATAGACCTGATCGTTGCCCACCTGGTAGACTGTTTGTTCCTGATGATTGGACCAGTAAAGTCATTTCTGAGGTTCATTCTTCTGCGTTGGCAGGTCATCCTGGAATCTTTGGTACCAGGGATTTGGTGGCAAGGTCCTTCTGGTGGCCTTCCCTGTCACGAGATGTACGAGGCTTTGTGCAGTCTTGTGACGTTTGTGCTCGGGCCAAGCCTTGTTGTTCTCGGGCTAGTGGATTGTTGTTGCCCTTGCCTATCCCGAAGAGGCCTTGGACGCACATCTCGATGGATTTTATTTCGGATCTTCCTGTTTCTCAGAAGATGTCTGTCATCTGGGTGGTGTGTGACCGTTTCTCTAAGATGGTCCATTTGGTTCCCCTGCCTAAGTTGCCTTCTTCTTCCGAGTTGGTTCCTCTGTTTTTTCAAAATGTGGTTCGTTTGCATGGTATTCCGGAGAATATCGTTTCTGACAGAGGAACCCAATTCGTGTCTAGATTTTGGCGGGCATTCTGTGCTAGGATGGGCATAGATTTGTCTTTCTCGTCTGCTTTCCATCCTCAGACTAATGGCCAGACCGAGCGGACGAATCAGACTTTGGAGACATATTTGAGGTGTTTTGTGTCTGCAGATCAGGATGATTGGGTTGCTTTTTTGCCTTTAGCGGAGTTTGCCCTCAATAATCGGGCCAGCTCTGCCACCTTGGTGTCTCCTTTTTTCTGTAATTCGGGGTTTCATCCTCGATTTTCCTCCGGTCAGGTGGAATCTTCGGATTGTCCTGGAGTGGATGCTGTGGTGGAGAGGTTGCATCAGATTTGGGGGCAGGTGGTGGACAATTTGAAGTTGTCCCAGGAGAAGACTCAGCTTTTTGCCAACCGCCGGCGTCGGGTTGGTCCTCGGCTTTGTGTCGGGGACTTGGTGTGGTTGTCTTCTCGTTTTGTCCCTATGAGGGTTTCTTCTCCTAAGTTTAAGCCTCGGTTCATCGGCCCGTACAAGATATTGGAGATTCTTAACCCTGTGTCCTTCCGTTTGGACCTCCCTGCATCTTTTTCTATTCATAATGTTTTTCATCGGTCATTGTTGCGCAGGTATGAGGTACCGGTTGTGCCTTCCGTTGAGCCTCCTGCTCCGGTGTTGGTTGAGGGCGAGTTGGAGTACGTTGTGGAAAAAATCTTGGACTCCCGTGTTTCCAGACGGAAACTCCAGTATCTGGTCAAATGGAAGGGATACGGTCAGGAGGATAATTCTTGGGTGACTGCCTCTGATGTTCATGCCTCCGATCTGGTCCGTGCCTTTCATAGGGCTCATCCTGATCGCCCTGGTGGTTCTGGTGAGGGTTCGGTGCCCCCTCCTTGAGGGGGGGGTACTGTTGTGAAATTGGATTTTGGGCTCCCCCGGTGGCCACTGGTGGAATTGAACTTGTGTGCATCATCCCCTCTGTTCACCTGTTCCCATCAGGATGTGGGAGTCGCTATTTAACCTTGCTCCTCTGTCACTTCCATGCCGGTCAACATTGTAATCAGAAGCCTTTCTGTGCATGTTCCTGCTACCAGACAACTTCCAGCTAAGTCGGACTTTTGTCCTTGTTTGTTTTTTGCATTTTGTTCCAGTTCACAGCTGCAGTTTCGTTTCTGTGTCTGGAAAGCTCTTGTGATCTGAAATTGCCACTCTGATGTTATGAGTTAATACTAGAGTCTTAAAGTAATTTCAGGATGGTGTATTGATAGGGTTTTCAGCTGACCATGAAAGTACCCTTTCTGTCTTCCTGCTATCTAGTAAGCGGACCTCGATTTTGCTAAACCTATTTTCATACTACGTTTGTCATTTTCATCTTAAATCACCGCCAATATATGTGGGGGCCTCTGTCTGCCTTTCGGGGAAATTTCTCTAGAGGTGAGCCAGGACTATATTTTCCTCTGCCAGGATTAGTTAGTCCTCCGGCCGGCGCTGGGCGTCTAGGGATAAAACGCAGGCTACGCTACCCGGCTACTGTTAGTTGTGCGGCAGGTTTAGTTCATGGTCAGTTTAAGTTTCCATCCTTCCAAGAGCTAGTTCCTATGTATGCTGGGCTATGTTCTCTTGCCATTGAGAACCATAACAGCTCCCCCTGGAGGCCCGACTGTGAAATGTATTGGTGTCTGTGATACCTGGTCAGATGAACTCCTTCAGTGCCATCAGACGTACCATAGCTCCCCTTAGCGGCGGAGCCACAGTACTGCAACGACCAGGACTCTGGGGCGCTGCACTCCCCCCCGGTTAAATCCAGTACTCCTGGACTGGGAAGAAAACAACAATACAGGTTAGCAAAAAGACATACAATTTTGTTAAATGCAATAACAATAAGTATACTTAAACAGAGCTTCCCTTTATGGGAGGTGAGGACACTTGAACGTTACAAACTTGGTTAACCATTATAAATTACAGGCTATAAACAACTCCTGTTACCCAACCGGGTATTCTACTCAGTGCAAATTCTTTGAACAATAATTTAACATTGTCTTTAAGGACGTACACTCTGCCTCCACAAAAGACCTTCTTATAACACAGTATAAGGTTAATTAACTTTTTGCATTCTCCTTCTTTAAATCTGCAGGACCGCCTGTCAAACGGCTCCAGACCTACTGCCTCTCCTTTCTTTACAGGACCGCCCCTTTCAGCCCGGGCCTACTGCCTTTTCAACTACTATACACAGTATAGAACATAACATTTACTTTCAGTTTGAAATCACTGAGCCATCCCTACATGGTTCCTAAGAGAACTCTCTGACCAACCCGTACGGGAGCACCTTTAAGAAGGTGCAAACTATTTACAAGCAGTTTGTATCATGCACTGTTCATGATGGCGGCAGTTCAACAGGAAACAAAAAGTAGAAAAAATAACCAAAAAGCAATAGGGATCCCGGGTCAACAAAGGGATCCCTTTAAGAGTTAACCCTAGACGGGTTTTAGCAGTAAAATCAGGAAAGTTAAACAGTTAACTATTTACATTCTCATGGTATCGAGGTTTATCCTCATAGTAGGGTGCACGACATCAGCCGAAAGTGGACACCTCCTGACTGCGCAGGCCCCGGCCCCTGGTCCACGACTGATGCGGTGCCATTGTCAGTAGCTGGTCCCTCGGACGCAGTCAGACCACCTGAGGCCTGGATTTGAAGGCGGACACTAGCCGCCAACTCAGTTGCCGCTATAAGACGTACGGCGGCAATAGTAGTAAGGTCTGCCACGTCTGGTTCACTCCCAGTTGAAGTATCAGATGATGCCCCCTCAGGTTCACATCGGTGAACGTTCCGGGCGTACCATCCTTGCGCATTCCGATGACGGGTGTAGGTCACCTGATCCCCCCTCTGCAACGGGTCACCATCTCGACTGCAGCAGGGAGTTTTCACATTGTGACTAGTAACGAAGACATCAGTTGGTAGCCCCGGCTCCTGTATGGAGCCCCATCCCCTCTTCGGGTGGAAGGCCAACACAGTTCCCCGCTTTACCACGTCTTTCCTACCACGCGCAAGAGGTGGTTGTTGTACTCTCAGTGGGTCAGTTAATTCTGCCTGTTTTTGTCTTTTCCAATGTAGGATCAAACATTGTTTGTATTGTTCCCAGGTAAGCACAGCAAGGGTGAAACCTTCCTCCCGAGCCCCATCTGGCCCAATCCGGGGGGTGTCCCACTGGAGAATCACCCCGTCTGGGCCCACGTCTATGGGTTCTCCCATCCTGGTCGGCAGCGGTGGTACCAGCTTCCCCATTGCGTCAGGGGGTATCACCACTAGCTCTGCCGAGAGGAGGCGGCTTTTACTGGGGAGAGGGTCGGTCACGAGAGCGGGATCGAGTGGGGGAGCAGGGGCGTCTTCCATACCTGCACCTGATGTGATTCCACCGATGTCGATCTGGTCCACTAACGAGGACACTGGAGTCGGCTGCAGCCCGGACCGCGGCTCCTCCATTGCGGTCTCCGGATGCGGCTCCGCCCTCCATGGCTCCTCCTCTGCTGGCTCCAAGGTCGGGATGGGTAGGCTCAGCTCCGTTGCCGGTTCCAAGGAATTCAGGTCTTTCCGCTGCAGCGGACGTGGGTCCGTGTCATGATCTCTGCAGGCAGAGATCATAGCAAGCCTATAGAGGGACAAGCTCTCGGAAGATGGAACTATACTGACCATGAACTAAGCCTGCCGCGCAACTAGAAATAGCCAGGTAGCATTTCCTATTTATCGCTAGATGCCCAGCTCTGGCCTAAGACCTAAATAGCTAGCAGAGGGAAATATAAGACCTGGCTCACCTCTAGAGAAATATTCCAAAGAAGACAGTAGCCCCCCACATATAATGACGGTGAGTTCAGATGAAACAACAAACGCAGCAGGAAAATAGTCTTAGCAAATTTGAGGTCCGCTTACTAGATAGCAGAAGACAGATAGTATACTTTCATGGTCAGCAGAAAAACACTAACAAAACACCATCCAGAGATTACCTTAAACTCTGGCATTAACTCATAACGCCAGAGTAGCAATCCCTGATCAACGAGAGCTTTCCAGACACAGTAACAAAACTTCAGCTGTGAACTGGAACAAATAGGCAAAACGAAACATGGACAAAAGTCCAACTTATCTAGTAGTTGTCTAGAAGCAGGAACAAGCACTGAGAGGCATCAGATAACATTGTTGACCGGCAAGAAACCACCAGAGAAATGAGCTTAAATAGCGACACCCACTACTGATGGAACCAGGTGAAACAGGAAAGAGGATGACAAATCCAATTCCACAAGCGGCCACCGGGGGAGCCCAGAATCCAAATTCACAACAGTACCCCCCCCTCAAGGAGGGGGCACCGAACCCTCACCAGATCCACCAGGGCGACCAGGATGAGCCCTATGGAAGGCACGAACAAGATCAGAAGCATGAACATCAGATGCATTGACCCAAGAATTATCCTCCTGGCCGTAACCCTTCCAGTTGACCAGATACTGGAGTCTCCGTCTGGAAACACGAGAGTCCAAAATTTTCTCCACAACGTACTCCAACTCACCCTCAACCAACACCGGAGCAGGAGGCTCAACTGAAGGTACAACAGGTACCTCATACCTGCGCAATAACGACCGATGAAAAACGTTATGAATGGAAAAGGACGCAGGGAGGTCCAAACGGAAAGAAACAGGATTAAGAATCTCCAATATTCTATAAGGGCCGATGAACCGAGGTTTAAACTTAGGAGAAGAGACCCTCATAGGGACAAAACGAGAAGACAACCACACCAAATCTCCAACACAAAGCCGAGAACCAACACGACGATGACGGTTGGCAAAACGCTGAGTCTTCTCCTGGGACAACTTCAAATTGTCCATAACCTGCCCCCACATGTGATGCAATCTCTCCACCACCGCATCCACTCCAGGACAATCCGAGGATTCCACCTGACCGGAGGAAAATCGAGGGTGAAACCCCGAATTACAGAAAAACGGGGACACCAAGGTGGAAGAGCTGGCCCGATTATTGAGGGCGAACTCTGCCAATGGCAAAAAAGCAACCCAATCATCCTGGTCAGCAGAGACAAAACACCTCAGATATGTCTCCAGGGTCTGATTAGTCCGCTCGGTCTGGCCATTAGTCTGAGGGTGAAAAGCAGATGAAAAAGACAAATCTATGCCCATCCTAGCACAGAATGCCCGCCAAAATCTAGACACAAATTGGGTACCTCTGTCAGAAACAATATTCTCAGGAATACCGTGCAATCGGACAACATTCTGAAAAAACAGAGGAACCAACTCAGAAGAAGAAGGCAACTTGGGCAGAGGAACCAAATGGACCATTTTAGAGAAACGGTCACAGACCACCCAGATGACAGACATCTTCTGGGAAACAGGCAGATCTGAAATAAAATCCATCGAGATGTGTGTCCAAGGCCTCTTAGGAATAGGCAAGGGCAACAGCAGTCCGCTAGCCCGAGAACTACAAGACTTGGCCCGAGCACAAACGTCACATGACTGCACAAAGACTCGCACATCTCGTGACAGGGAAGGCCACCAGAAGGATCTTGCCACCAAATCCCTGGTACCAAAAATTCCGGGATGACCTGCCAATGCAGAAGAATGTACCTCAGAGATGACTCTGCTGGTCCAATCATCCGGAACAAACAGTCTATCAGGCGGACAACGATCCGGTCTATCCGCCTGAAACTCTTGCAAGGACCGCCGCAGATCAGGAGAAACGGCCGACAAAATTACTCCCTCCCTAAGGATACCTGTGGGTTCAGAATTACCAGGAGAGTCCGGGTCAAAACTCCTAGAAAGGGCATCTGCCTTAACATTCTTAGAACCCGGTAGGTATGACACCACAAAATTAAAGCGAGAAAAAAATAAAGACCAGCGCGCCTGTCTAGGATTCAGGCGTCTGGCAGTCTCAAGATAAATCAAATTTTTGTGGTCAGTCAATACCACCACCTGATGCCTAGCCCCCTCGAGCCAATGGCGCCACTCCTCAAACGCCCACTTCATGGCCAAAAGCTCCCGATTCCCAACATCATAATTCCGCTCTGCGGGCGAAAATTTGCGAGAAAAGAAGGCACAAGGCCTAATGACGGAGCAGTCGGAACCTTTCTGCGACAACACTGCCCCAGCTCCGATCTCCGAAGCGTCAACCTCAACCTGAAAAGGCAGATTCACATCAGGCTGACGCAACACAGGGGCAGAGGCAAAACGGCGCTTAAGCTCCTGAAAGGCCTCTACAGCATGAGGGGACCAATTAGCAACATCAGCGCCTTGTCTGGTCAAATCAGTCAGTGGTTTAACGACATCCGAAAAACCAGCAATAAATCGGCGGTAAAAGTTGGCAAAGCCCAAAAATCTCTGAAGACCCTTAAGAGAGGAGGGCTGAGTCCAGTCACAAATAGCTTGCACCTTGACGGGATCCATCTCAATGGAAGAGGGAGAAAAAATATACCCCAAAAAGGAAATTTTCTGGACCCCAAAAACGCACTTAGACCCCTTCACACATAAAGAATTAGACCGCAGAACCTGAAAAACTCTCCTGACCTGCTGGACATGAGAGTCCCAGTCATCAGAAAAAATCAGAATATCATCCAGATATATTATCATAAATTTATCCAGAAAATCGCGGAAAATATCATGCATAAAAGACTGGAAAACTGAAGGGGCATTAGAAAGACCAAAAGGCATGACCAAATACTCAAAGTGGCCCTCGGGCGTATTAAATGCGGTCTTCCACTCATCCCCCTGCCTGATCCGCACCAAATTATACGCCCCACGAAGATCAATTTTAGAGAACCACTTAGCACCCTCTATACGAGCAAACAAATCAGTAAGCAATGGCAATGGGTATTGATACTTAACAGAGATCTTATTCAGAAGCCGATAATCAATACATGGTCTCAAAGAGCCGTCTTTTTTTGAGACAAAGAAAAACCCAGCTCCCAAGGGAGAAGAAGATGGACGAATATGTCCCTTTTCCAAAGACTCCTTTATATATTCCCGCATAGCAGCATGTTCCGGCACAGACAGATTAAACAAACGACCCTTTGGATATTTACAACCCGGTATCAAATCTATGGCACAATCGCACTCACGGTGCGGAGGTAACGACCCAAGCTTGGGTTCGTCAAAGACGTCTTGATAATCAGAGAGGAACTCAGGGACTTCAGAGGGAATGGACGACGAAATAGAAACCAAAGGTAAGTCCCCATGAATACCCTTACATCCCCAGCTCAACACAGACATTGCTCTCCAGTCCAAGACTGGGTTGTGAGACTGCAACCATGGCAATCCCAGTACCAAATCGTCATGTAAATTATACAGCACCAGGAAACGAATAATCTCCTGGTGATCCGGATTGATACGCATGGTTACTTGTGTCCAGTATTGTGGTTTATTATTAGCCAATGGGGTGGAGTCAATCCCCTTCAGAGGAATAAGAGTCTCCAAAGGCTCTAAATCAAAACCACAACGATTGGCAAAGGACCAATCCATAAGACTCAGAGCGGCGCCAGAGTCAACATAGGCATCCGTGGCAATGGATGACAAAGAGCAAATCAGGGTTACAGACAAAATAAACTTAGACTGAATGGTGCCAATGGAAACAGACTTATCAAGCTTCTTTGTACGCCTAGAGCATGCTGATATAACATGAGTAGAATCCCCACAATAGAAACACAATCCATTCTTCCGTCTAAAATTCTGTCGCTCGCTCCTGGACAGAATTCTATCACACTGCATACTTTCTGGCGTCTTTTCCATAGACACCGCCAGATGGTGCACCGGTTTGCGCTCCCGCAGACGCCTATCAATCTGAATAGCCATTGTCATGGACTCATTCAGACCTGCAGGCACAGGGAACCCCACCATAACATCCTTAACGGCATCAGAGAGACCTTCTCTGAAAGTTGCCGCCAAGGCGCACTCATTCCACTGAGTAAGCACAGACCATTTACGGAATTTTTGGCAGAAAACTTCAGCTTCGTCTTGCCCCTGAGATAGTGCCATCAAAGTTTTTTCTGCCTGAAGTTCCAAATGAGGTTCCTCATAAAGCAAGCCCAAGGCCAGAAAAAACGCATCCACATCGCGTAACGCAGGATCCCCTGCTGGCAATGAGAAGGCCCAATCTTGAGGGTCACCCCTGAGCAAGGAAATCACAATCCTAACCTGCTGAGCAGGGTCTCCAGCTGAACGAGACTTCAGGGACAAATAAAGCTTACAATTATTTCGGAAATTCTGGAAGCTAGCTCTATTCCCTGTGAAGAACTCCGGCAAAGGAATTCTCGGGTCAGATACCGGAGCATGTACCACAAAATCTTGTAAATTTTGTACTTTCGTGATGAGATTATTCAAACCCGCAGTTACACTCTGGAGATCCATTATTGTCAGGTGCACACAGAGCCATACAGAGATTAGGAGGAGAGAGAGAGAGAAAAAAGACTGCAGCAAGGCAGACTGGAGGGAAAAAAAAAAAAAAAATTTCCAGCAGACTTCTTATAACTCTCCTTTCTCAACCTGGGTCTTTAACACTTTATGGGCCGGTCAAACTGTCATGATCTCTGCAGGCAGAGATCATAGCAAGCCTATAGAGGGACAAGCTCTCGGAAGATGGAACTATACTGACCATGAACTAAGCCTGCCGCGCAACTAGAAATAGCCAGGTAGCATTTCCTATTTATCGCTAGATGCCCAGCTCTGGCCTAAGACCTAAATAGCTAGCAGAGGGAAATATAAGACCTGGCTCACCTCTAGAGAAATATTCCAAAGAAGACAGTAGCCCCCCACATATAATGACGGTGAGTTCAGATGAAACAACAAACGCAGCAGGAAAATAGTCTTAGCAAATTTGAGGTCCGCTTACTAGATAGCAGAAGACAGATAGTATACTTTCATGGTCAGCAGAAAAACACTAACAAAACACCATCCAGAGATTACCTTAAACTCTGGCATTAACTCATAACGCCAGAGTAGCAATCCCTGATCAACGAGAGCTTTCCAGACACAGTAACAAAACTTCAGCTGTGAACTGGAACAAATAGGCAAAACGAAACATGGACAAAAGTCCAACTTATCTAGTAGTTGTCTAGAAGCAGGAACAAGCACTGAGAGGCATCAGATAACATTGTTGACCGGCAAGAAACCACCAGAGAAATGAGCTTAAATAGCGACACCCACTACTGATGGAACCAGGTGAAACAGGAAAGAGGATGACAAATCCAATTCCACAAGCGGCCACCGGGGGAGCCCAGAATCCAAATTCACAACAGGTCCGCCTCTGGTGGATGAGGGCAAGCCGGGATTGCTCCTTCCTCGTTCAGGCACTTGCTGTTCATCATCGCTGTCTGATGGTCGGTGGCAGTGCATGCATCTGACTCCGCCATTTCTCCGGGGCCGAGCTTCTCCGTCACCCGCTTCCCGCCGTTGCAAATCAGGGGGCGGTTCTCCTCTGCTGCTAGGTAGGTCGTCCTCTCGCAGCAGGAGTCGGAGGGGGCGGTCGCTACTTCTGGCGCCGCTTTGGTAGTCTCCTCCCATGGCACGCCCCTCTTCTTCCTCTGCGCTCCCCGTGGCGCTGCAATGGCGGCGACTTTTGGCGGGAACTTTTGGCGGAAAGTGACAACACACAGTTTTTGCAATAAAGTACAGTCCAAACACAGTAAATCACAGTTCTAAGGCACACATGACCTGATTCTTCAGGCTTAAGTAGATCCTGTTTGTGACGCCAAGTTTGTAGCGCCCCCACCGCCCCAGGGCCGAGGGGTACCCGGTACCGGGCCTGCAAGTCTCTGCTCTGGGGTTGTCACGGTGGCTAGGCCCGGTCCGTCATCCTGCTGGTGGGGAGGCGACGTACAGTGAATGATAGATAAGGATGGTGATGCGGTGTAGTGCCGGACGCGGTAAAATAACGAGGACACCAGGTTGCAGTCTCTTTACCTCTTTACTGAAGATCTCTGGGTCCTCAATCCGGAATACGGCTAACCAGGCTTCGCAAGTCCGGCCGGTCCAATGGCACCTCCAGAGTTCTCTTTGCAGGTGGAAATCTGTGCCTTCCTGCTAGCGCTATGTGTTGTGGTCCTTCCCTGCTGTGCTTACGGAAAGTCCCCACAACTGTTGTGCCTGTTTCTTAAGTTCCCTCACAACTCGATTAGATGATGTTCTGCTAATCTTCCGTCCCTCCCTGATGTTACGGTTAGGACGGCACCCGTATGACGGGTAGGCTCGGAGCTCTTCCGGGACCCTAGAGTCGCCCCTCTCCACAAGTTGCCCCCTGTGTCTTCGTAGGTGATTTAGGTGAGACAGCCTGCCTATGACTGACTGTCCTGCCGTTGGTTTGAAGTATCGCTTGAAGCTAGATTAATAAATACTTCCTCGGCGTTCCGGCCGCCGGTTGTGCGCCTCAGTAGAATGTTGCCTCGGTCTCACAGCACGACTCCTACTGGTGTTCTCCTTGTTGCTTTGATCTCGTTTCTCACTCAGCACAATCTATCTCGCTTCTAATCCTTCCTTGGGCACCGCCGCTATGCTGAGCAGGCACGGTCCCGTTACGTTCTCTTCAATTGCCAGGCCTCTGTCAGGATCCCACCCCTGACAGGGGCCCTACCGAATCTTCCCCCACAACACCCTCTGCCACAAGGTGTTGCCTGGTTCCAACCCAGTCAGCTTTCTGACTAACTTCCTGCCTGACCCCCAGTTTTACCAGTATGTGAGGAGTGGCCTAATGAATAGAACCCTTAGCTCCCCCTGGAGGCCCGACTGTGAAATGTATTGGTGTCTGTGATACCTGGTCAGATGAACTCCTTCAGTGCCATCAGACGTACCATAGCTCCCCTTAGCGGCGGAGCCACAGTACTGCAACGACCAGGACTCTAGGGCGCTGCACTTCCATTTCCTTACTATGTTCCTCACAGTGGAAATTGACAGGTTAAATCTCTGAGACAGCTTTTTGTATCCTTCCCCTGAACAACTATGTTGAATAATCTTTGTTTTCAGATCATTTGACAGTTGTTTTGAGGAGCCCATGATGCCACTCTTCAGAGGAGATTCAAACAGGAGAACAACTTGCAAGTGGCCACTTTAAGTAGCTTTTCTCATGATTGCATACACCTGGCTATGAAGTTCAAAGCTCAATGAGGTTACAAAACCAAAAAAAGTGCTTTAGTAAGTCAGTAAAAAGTAGGTAGGAGTATTTAAAACAAGAAAATGATAAGGGTGCCCATACTTATGCACCTGTCAACTTTTGTTTGAATGCAGATTGCACATTTTCTGTTAGTACAATAAACCTCATTTCAAGGCAGAAACATTACTGTGTCCAACAGTTATTAGATATATGAAACTGAAATAGCTGTTGCAAAAAAAACAATTTTTATAAAACATTAAGCTTAAGATTAATAGGGGTGCCCAAACTTTTTCATATAACTTTAATGCAAACACCCCTTAATGTCACTTGAAAGGCACTAAAGGGTGCAAGTTTATAATAAGTAGGGAGCTTTATTTTGAGATTATATATCTGCAGGATCTTAGAGCAGATGTGGACTGAATGGACGAAACTCTCACCTCAGCAGGCGCAACAAGTGGAGGCTGTGTTAAAGCAAAAATGTCACCTCTTCCACAAGCAAATTGAGTATTTGGGGCATGTTGTGTCCAGTGAATGAGTGAGGCTTGCATGTGAGAAGGTAGCGACCGTACAAGAGTGGCCCACCCCAACAATGGTGAAAGACGTTCGGGCCTTCTTGGGGGTTACTGGGTACTACTAGAGATTCATAAAATATTTCACCCGCCTCGTCAGTCCTTTACTAGAACTGCTAAAAGGAGTGCCAGTCAGTTCAAAGAACCAAACTATTAAATGGGAAAGTAGTCAGGAAGAAGCCTTCAAAGCCTTGAAAATGGCCATAACAGAAGCCTCAAAACTCGCCTATGTGGATTTCTCGCAGCCCTTCATCCTCCACACTAATGGAAGGCTACATAGTCTGGGGCAGTCTTATCACAAATGCAGGGAGGAAAGGAACGAGTGATAGCCTATGCAAGCTGGTCCCTTCATGACTCAGAGCGGAACCTGGACACTTACAGCTCCTTCAAGTTGGAACTGCTAGCGTTGGTGTGGGCGATGACTGAAAAGTTTGCAGAGTACTTGTCGGGAGTCAGAAATTGTGGTGTGGATGAACAATAACCATCTGGCCCACCTGGAAAATGCGAAGTTGGGGCCTTACAACATTGATGGGTGGCCCGTATGGCCAAGTATCGGTATAAGATCGCATACCGGGCCAGGGCTGAGAACACTCACACTGATGCCCTCTCGAGGGTGACTCATGAGCTACCCGAACATGACTGAGACGAAAAGCTGAATGCGGAAGAGATTCCTAGTTTTCGGGACTTTGCCCGATCATTGGTGGAGGCACAGGGACAAATCGAAGGGGTGTCTGGAGAACAGGTGTTGGGATGGCCCCGGGAAGACTGGGTGCGACTTCAACAGACAGACAGAGAGATCCCTCAGCTACGACAGTGGGTGGCCCTGAAACAACTTCCCAGCCAGCGAGAGATACACTCTGTCTCCAGGGACTTTGGGGACACTGAGATAGTGGGAGAGGCTCCAGTTGGAAGATGGATTGCTATACCGAATAGTACAGCTACTACGGGAATTGGGGGTCACCTGGCAAGTAGTGCTCCCGGAAAAGTTGATCAGCGTGGTAGCTACAGAGGCACACGAGAGAGGGGCTCACTTCGGTCCGGAGAAGTCAATTCAGTGGTTGCAGAAACTGGTGTATCACCCCCGATTGAGGGCTGCGGTGGAGGAGGCCTGCCAAAAATGTCAGAGTTGTGAGCTATCCAAACCCCCAGAATAGAGGGCCCTGATACAGACCATCAGGACTTCTGCCCCCTTGAAGGTATTGATGATCGATTATTTAACTGTAGGTCCGGCGCATCTCAGGTATGAACATTGTCTGGTGATGACCGACCATTTCATCGAGATTACTGTAATGACTCCGACCTGAGACCAGACTGCGGAATCAGCTGCACAAGCCATTTGCCGGGATTTCATCTGGGTGTACTTTTGCCCAAAGAGGATCCACTCTCACCAGTGTGCCTGCTTCCAAGGTCGAGTGATGGAAGAGTTGCACCATTTATACCGGATTGAGAAGTCAAGAACTACTCCTTATCATCCTCAGGGGAAAGGGGAATGGGGTCTGTGAGCGTTTTAATCAGACGTTAATTCAGATGATTCTAACGTTAGAGGAAGATCAGAAGATACAGAGTTCGAGACCGAACTGGTGTGGATGTACAACAATTGAGTGCACAGTGCGACGGGGTTCTCTCTGTATACCTTGCTGTTTGGGCAAAAGGGGCGAGAGATCACCGAGCTGGAGTTGGACCCAGAAGAGGACTACCCACGGACGGGGGTATCTCCCTGGGTTTGAGAACACAGACATCGACTGCAGACTCTCCGTCGGCTGGTGCAGACGAAGTTTCAAAAACTCAAGAATCATGAAGCAGCACCTACTCGAGTGACAGCTCTGAGATCAGGAGGACCGGGTGTTGATCCGGAACAAATGGCCCTGGGGAAAGCTGGAAAACCGATGGGGAAGGACCCCGCATTGAGTGACACGCCAAGTCGGTTCTGACGGGATGATGTATGAAGTCCAGCTTGACCAGGAGGAAGGAGCGCCTACCCAAGTAGTTCACCATAATATGTTGCGGACCTGCCTATCCAACGGGCCCGAGGATGGAAAGGAATCGTCGAGGGTTATCAAGGCACCCACGTTGACGGTTCTTGACTATGATGAAGAAGATATGTCGGCCTCGCCCCCAGACCTCAACAGTCCATTGTCTATTGCCCCCAGTGAAATGAGCACTGAAGCGTGAATGCTTGAAGCTACAGGCGCGGCGGACTCGTCAGATCAAAGTAGTTCTTTACCTCCCATCAGTCAAGCTGGATTACGCTGATCCGAGCTAAGAACGGCTGGAGTGCGCCCTACCCGCTATGAGCAAGATCAAGTCATCTGGCAACGAATCATTCAAGAAGTGAAAGAATGTGAATGCCTGGTGAAGGAACTCTCGCCCATGGAATGGCAAGTTAAAGGAGAACGGAGATGTAAGGGAGAAGACCGGGCTTTGGGTACTGACAGGGCACTGAGTCTGGAACTGCTGGGGCTGAGCCTGTTGTTGCAGGGGGGAAGGAAATTGGGTTCCCGCCAAAGAAGAATGAGAGAGAGGACCTGCGTCACCCTGCGGGTAGTGTTAGGCCGCACGGCAGTGAAGGAGGACGAGTGCAGAAAAGACCGGGGAGCATCGCCAGGCATGCAGGGCAGAGCACGCCAAGCGGGGGATTGTTGGGCGAGACTCTTGGTTGCAGGGCCCGCCAAGTGGGAGGTTGTTGTAAAACACTCCCAGCTGCCGGGCAGCATGATGGACTAGGGGCTCAGTGGGTAAAACCGGTGACCGCCCGCTGCCACCAGAAGTCGGATCGTTTGTTAGGTAGGGAAGCCTCAGCACCGGCCTCAGCCAGAAGCCAAACAGCCATCGGACTCAGAGAGGAATGGACAACCGAGTCACGATAAGTGAAACTGATACTGTTAATTTGAATTATTGTTATCCTGTTTAACCCTCAGCTCTTTAACTGTATTTCCCTTGTTTTCTCCCTGCGAGGAGACTATTCCTGTATTGATAAATATTATTATAAATATTATTATTACACTTACTACATATAGGGATAGGATCTTGGAGAAGGGAATACTTCTGTACCTCTGATATTCGGGAAAACATTCTTACTTTGCAGCATTTTCATCCTAAATACCTAACTTTCATTTAAAAAAAAGTTCCCTTTTAATAATAATTGTTTTTCTTCCCTTCCCTCTGTATTTGATGTGTTTTGCAGTTTGCTCATTTTAAATAATTTTTGGTTATTGTATTGACACTGTTATTTTGTGGTGAAGTCAGAAGGGGGAAGTATTTTACCTCTACCAGGTATATACTTCGTCACTTCCTCTCTCCCACAGGACCCGTAGAAGCGCCATTGCGCAAAACGATCGTCGTCCTGTTTGGTGGCCCCACATGTCACTCTCCTGACCTGGATATTGTAATAATGCCGCAATAAAGTGAATTTTAAGGACAGTGAGTGCCACTCTTTTTCTGCTTGCCACAAGGACATTCGTATTGTTTTTCTATGAGTGGGCACCAGTGAATCCGAGTTGTGATGCCAATCAGCGGGTTGTGTGTTTGAATCAGTATCCGGACACAGGTGCTGCAGTAGTGCGGATCACTTTCTTGTTTGACTTTTCATTCCTATGTAAGGCTACGTTCACACGATCCGTTTTTCACTGCGGATTTTTCCGGTCCTTTTTCGGGGAAATCCGCAGTGGAAAACGGCGGTGCTTCTCTCGGCGGATTTGTGTCCTTTTTCTTCTGCGGATTCCACTGCGGGTTTCCAACTGCAGTTTCCTATTGGTGCTGTTGGAAACCCGCAGCGGAATCCGCTGAAAGAATTGACATGGTACTTCTTTTTTCCGTTGGCAAATCCGCGCGGATTTTCCAGCGAAAAAAAGGATCGTCGGCACAGCGGGTTTTGTTTTCCATAGGGTAACATTGTACTGTACCCTGCATGGAAAACGGCTGCGGATCCGTAGCTGCAATTCCGCTACGGATCCGCAGCAAAAAACGGATCGTGTGAACGTAGCCTAATAGCGACTTGCTTTGCACATGTTCAGGCAAAGAAGTGACCTGACCGTTGTTCTGGAGTTTGCTGCTCGGAAGACGCTCAGTTACTTTACAAGTCAATGTTAAAGCTGAAAAGATGCCAGAAGGCAACGGAACTGGCTTTGGAGCATTTTGTTGTTGTAATTGCTTAAAAAAAATGCGAATGGTTTCATCATTATTCAACAGAGTGAAAACAATTGACTGGAGTGCGACACCAAGGTCGGGGTCACACAAGCAAATGTTGTTTTGTGAGAGAGAATTGGGACGATTACGCTAATGACCCTCGGCTCCTGGTCTGCTGCGAGCGTCATCCGATTGTGAGCGCTCTGTGCCCCGATTCTCTCGCATAACAGAACTGCAGCACAGGTGCAGAGGAGACGGAGAAAGTAATTTATCCATCATCTCCAATGCTGGTGTCCGCAGTAATCGCACTGCACTTGGATGGCATCCGAGTGCAGTCCAATGTGTCACTTGCACCCATAGACTTGTATGAGTGAGTGCAATCTGATTCTCGACATGAGAAAACAATCGGAGATCTGAGCTGCCCCATAGAGTAGCGCTAGACCAAGGGCTATCTGATAAAACATTGCATAGAACTTGGCCGTGCTATACGCTTGTGTGAGCGAGCCCTAGGAAAGACTTCACACAAATCATGAACGCCCCCCCAAAAAAAAACCAAAACCAAAACACTATCACCCAAACCGTCCAAATAATGCACAAGAGACTACTGAAAAAAGATGACACAAAAGACACTTCTGGAAAAAAAAAAAGTTTCCTGAAGCGTCTTTTGCTTGAAAAACTCATCAGGTCCATCTCAGTTTAAAAAACATTGGCCACGTTCTCTGTATGTACAGCAATAGGAAGAAAGGTGTCAATCTGCAGTGGAGGGAAGGGAAGCGAGCGCAGAATGAGCACATCTGACATTGCGCAGCAGCTATTAAAGAAGGAGTGTAAAGATATTGGCCCCTTTCAGAACATCTTGGTACAGAGGCGTGGTTTGTTATAGAAAACACCGCACTTTGCTTCCCATCCACGAGTCACTGCTGAGTCTCCTGGTCCTGCTATTCGGTATTGGCAGGGGTGGATTAAGGGTAGCCAGGGCCCCGGGCTGTTCAGACACTGTGGGCCCCCCCGGTCATGTGACGAGGGTCATGTGATACCCGAACCAGATTATTCCGGAAAAATGGCCGGGCCCTACTCTACTGTAACCTATTAAATATTTGTTGAAATCTGCAATACAATTTAGGTATATTTTGACCAATAATATCACATACAAGGAACAAATACCACCGCGCTATGACCAGATCACAAATTACAACCACAGTGATCGAATAATATCACATACAAGGAACTAATACCACCGCACCATGTCAAGACCACATATTACCACCACTTGGTAACCAAATAGCACATTCAAGGGACAAATACCACAACACCATTTCCAGACCAAATATTACCACCACATAGTGACTGAAGACTACAATACTGATTAGTAATTAAAAAAAAAAAAAAACACAATACTATCACAAGTGCCAGTATTCACAGGAGATCTGTACTTAGTATGCAGTGTCTGTGTAGAGGTAATACAGAGATCACTGGTGGTATTATACACAGGAGCGCTGTATATAGTGTATAGGTAATACAGTGATCACTGGTGACATTGTACACAGGACCTCTGTATATAGTATACAGTGTATAGTGTCAGTGTATAGGTAACACTGACTCACCAGTGACGTCTCTGGGTGAAGTCCTCCATCTTTCATCCAGCACAGACCGCCATCATTTCTTCCAGCCAGGACTCATTTCTGCAGGAAATAACATAGTTATCTAGAGCTCTGCTCGCAGAACACATTACTTAATTTTTCACAACTTCTACATTACACCACATGGAGAAAAAAAGGCGACATAGTGTCACTCTGCACAGTAACAGGACCGCCCCCCCTCCCATTTAAAACAGTATACTCAATAAATAAAATAAATACATCACTGCAGTAATAATATCCCTTAATTAGCCCCTATGGTAATAATAATATTCCCCACCCTGGCCCCGTGTGTCTCATTCCTGGCTCCAGCCATATGTTCTCCCATCCTGCCCTCATGAGTATCCATTCTACACCATATGATCTCCCCATCCTGCCCCATCTGTCTCCATCATATCCATCCTGCCCCATGATCCAATCCTGCCCCATGTCTTTCATTCTGCCCCGTGTCTCCAATCATGCCGCGTGTCTACATTCTGCCCATGCCTCCAGTCATGCGCCCAGTGTGTCCAGCAATCTGCCCCAGTGTGTCCAGCATATTACCCCCAGTGTGTCCAGCATATTACCCCCAGTGTGTCCAGCATATTACCCCCAGTGTGTCCAGCAATCTGCCCCCAGTGTGTCCAGCAATCTGCCCCAGTGTGTCCAGCATATTACCACCAGTGCGTCCAGCAATCTGCCCCAGTGTGTCCAATTGTCCAGCATTGCCCACAGTGTGTCCAGCATTGCCCCGGTGTCTCCACACATTGCCCCAGTGTCTCCAGCATTGCCCCCAGACAGTGTGTTCAACAATATGCCCCAGTATGTCCAGCATATTGCCCCAGAGTATCCAGCATTGCCCCCAGACAGTGTGTTCAACAATATGCCCCAGTATGTCCAGCATATTGCCCCAGAGTATCCAGCATTGCCCCCAGTGTGTCCAGCAATCTGCCCCAGTGTCTCCAGCATTGCCCCAGTGTCTCCAGCAATCTGCCCCATTGTCTCCAGCAATCTGCCCCCAGTGTCTCCAGCATTGCCCCAGTGTCTCCACCAATCTGCCCCAGTGTCTCCAGCAATCTGCCCCAGTGTCTCCAGCAATCTGCCCCAGTGTCTCTAGCATTGCCCCAGAGTCTCCAGCAATCTGCCCCCAGTGTCTCCAGCAATGTGCCCCCAGTGTCTCCAGCAATCTGCCCCCAGTGTCTCCAGCAATCTGCCCCCAGCGTCTCCAGCAATCTGCCCCAGTGTCTCCAGCAATCTGCCCCAGTGTCTCCAGCAATCTGCCCCAGTGTCTCCAGCAATCTGCCCCAGTGTCTCCAGCATTGCCCCAGTGCCTCCAGCATTGCCCCCAGTGCCTCCAGCATTGCCGTTCGCAAAAAAAAAAAAAAAAAAAAAAGAGTTCTCACCTGACCAGCGCTCCAGCGGCGAGCAGCTCCCTCCAGCAGCGCACACTCGCCGGCGACTGACAATGACGTCAGACGCCGGCGACGTGTGCGCTGCGGCCGACTTCAGCTGCCAGCCTCCAATTGGCTGGAGGCTGTTGTTAACCGCCGAAGCGCCGGAAGGGGCCTGGTGAGCAGATGAGAAGGGGCCCGATGCCGGCCCCCTCTCTCTGCCCACCGGGTCCGGGGGCACATAAATGCTGGCGGCGGCGGGCATTCACAGTACTCGGGCGGTCAATCTGTGCGGTAGCCCAGGGCCCCCCCACACCACTGGGCCCTGGGCTACCGCCCATATTGACCCTCTTATAATCCGCCCCTGGGTATTGGCTATGGCATGGACATCATGTTGGCAGAACTTTTGGCAGAAGACTTCGTCCACTATAAGATCATGTGCAAAAAGTATAACTCTGCTCTCCATCTGGCCAAAATAAGTCTACTTCACCGCCCTCATCACATCACTATCCGACAACCCAAAACAACTCTTTGAAATGTTCCACTTCCTCTGTAGTCCTAAAGTACATGCCCCCGTCATCAACCTCAGCGCTGACAATATGGCCACTTATTTCCTACACAAAGTCAACCATATCCATCAGGACATTTTTGCAGCGTCCCCTCAGAGCCTGGATCCCCTTCCCTCCCCCACCTCAAGTTCATTTTACACCTTTGAACCCATCACAGAAGAAGTGACCAGGCTCCTCGCTTCTTCTCGAGCTCCAAACTGCACCAAGAAACCTATTCCTTCACATCTCCTTCAGTTCCTCTCCCCAGCTATATTCAACTTTTGTCTTTCTTCTGGGATCTTTCCCTCTTCATTCAAACACATTGTCATAACCCCTTTACTAAAAAAAATTATCCCTTTAGAAGAGCTGCACTGCTAACTACAGACCCGTCTCTAATTGTCCCTTCATTTCCAAACTCCCGGAACGCTTTGTCCACTCCAGAATAATCCATGTCCCCTCTCGGATAATTCTCTTAACACTGCTACTGAAACTGCCTTCACCAATGACTAACGGTCTACTATCAGCTATATCTAATGGTCACTGGGTGCCAAAATGTGCTGGGTGCTAGCTAATATCTTGTAGATTCTGAGCTGGCTCCTCGGAGGACGGCTTACTCTGAATGGCTGCAATTTAGACTTCCAGTAGGAGGTGCATCCTCCGAGCAGCCCCAGCAGCTGCTGAGATAAAATAACTTAATGTTTGTGTTCTCTGTTACTTTCTTGGGGACAAAGGCGGTTAGGTGACCAGTGCTACAGTTAGTGGGGGAGGGCTGGGGTCTGAATTAATTTATAGGACACAATATTTTGGTTGGCACTCTTGGCTCCTGATTGGTGCACAGTGATCGTAAATTAATCTGTAGACTATGAAATATAGAGACTGGGTCCATGAAGAATGTCAAGGTGACCAAAGATTAATAAAATAATTATAATTGCAATATCCTGCTGTGGTCTGCTATCTGGGTTCCGATCATTCCTAATGTACAGGTCTGGCATGGAGTGTGCATTGCTAGCTACTGTATTTTCTCGCATAGTCTGCAGCTTTATAATATTCTACAGACTGCCAGTGATACACTGGTATCTGACTCTTATATGGTCACCGTGTGGTGGCATTATTGGTTATATTGGTCTTGGTGTACCTGCGGTATAACCCTTTCCGTGACTGTGTAACTTTGTATTTCTGCATCTACTTTTATTTTAATTCTTGTGCTTTTGTTCTTGTTTGGACTGACGTTTATAAGAGAGTGGGGAGTAGTAGGGTGAACAAGCATAGAAACATTATGGCATGCACATATTGCTTGATTGTAGTGAAATAAAGGATTTTTTAATTTTTTTTCACTGTTGCCACAATTTCCTACAAACGGCACTGGGTGGCTTCCTACAGATAGCTATAACACATTTATGGTGAATCTGGTGCTTAAAAATGTGTATTAGAAAATTGGTCACAGTACATTATAATTTATTTATTATAAATTTTTATATTGCCTCCAAACAAGCTATATGTATATTTTTCAGGGTTGTCAACTTGACTTTTTATTTTATAAAAAAAAAAAAAAAGGACAAAATGCCCTATTTTTACGGACTGTCCTGGAATATCTGGATGGTTGGCCACTCTGCCAATATAATGTTCACTGGAGGTGGTATCTACTATATAATTGTCTAAGGGTCACTTCCGTCTTTCTGTCCTTCTGTCTTTCTGTCTGTCACGGATATTCATTGGTCGCGGCCTCTGTCTGTCATGGAATCCAAGTCGCTGATTGGTCTCGCCAGCTGCCTGTCATGGCTGCCGCGACCAATCAGCGACGGCCACAGTCCGATTAGTCCCTCCCTACTCCCCTGCAGTCAGTGCCCAGCGCCCGCTCTATACTCCCCGCAGTCACCGCTCACACAGGGTTAATGCCAGCGGTAACGGACCGCGTTATGCCGACGGGTAACTCACTCCGTTACCGCCGCTATCAACCCTGTGTGACCAAGTTTTTACTATTGATGCTGCCTATGCAGCGTCAATAGTAAAAACATCTAATGTTAAAAATAATTTAAAAAAAAAAATCATTATATACTCACCTTCCGCCGCCTTTCCTCGCGACGCTCCGGTGACCGCTCCATGCAAGCGGCAGGTTCCGGTGGCAAGGATGGTATGCGAGAAGGACCTGCCATGACATCACGGTCATGTGACCGCGACATCATCACAGGTCCTGCGGCCTGCGCGAGAAGGACCTGCCATGACATCACGGTCATGTGACCGCGACGTCATCACACCCTGGGACCGGAAGCTGCCGCCTGCACCGCACACAGGCGACAGAACTACAAGGGGCCCTCGGAAGGTGAGTATATGTTTATTTTTTTTTTTTAACCTGTGACATACGTGGCTGGGCAATATACTACGTAGCTGGGCAATATACTACGTCGCTGTGCAATATACTACATGGCTCTGTGCTGTATACTACGTCACTGGGCAATATACTACGTAACTGGGCAATATACTACGTGGCTGGGCAATATACTACGTCACTGGGCAATATACTACGTAACTGGGCAATATACTACGTGGCTGGGCAATATACTACGTGGCTGGGCAATATACTACGTGGGCTGTGAAATATACTACGTGGACATGCATATTCTAGAATACCCGATGCGCTAGAATCGGGCCACCATCTAGTCTATATATATAATTGCCTAAGGGGTACTTCCATCTTTCTGTCTGCAACTTCCGTCACGGAAATCCCGCGTCGCTGATTGGTCTCGCCAGCTGCCTGTCATGGCTGCCACGACCAATCAGCGGTGGGCACAGTCCGATTAGTCCCTCCCTACTCCCCTGCAGTCAGTGCCCGCATACTCCCCTCCAGTCACCGCTCACACAGGGTTAATGCCAGCGGTAACGGACCGCGTTATGCCGCGGGTAACACACTCCGTTACCGCTGCTATTAACCCTGTGCGTCCCCAACTTTTACTATTGATGCTGCCTAAATAGCATCAACAGTAAAAATATGTAATGTTAAAAATAATAAAAAAACAAAAAACCTGCTATTCTCATCCTCCGTCGTCCAACGATGTGCTCGCGCCTGCCGCCATCTTCCGTTCCCAGAGATGCATTGTGAAATTACCCAGAAGACTTAGCGGTCTCGCGAGACCGCTAAGTCTTCTGGGTAATTTCGCAATGAATCCTGGGAACGGAAGATGGCGGCTGCCGCGCGCAAATCGCCAGAACTTCGGTGGATCCCGGCGGGTGAGTATATCACTATTTTTTATTTTAATTATTATTTTTTTAACAGGGATATGGTGCCCACACTGCTAAATACTACGTGGGCTGTGTGATATACTGCGTGCGCTGTGCTATATACTACATGGCCAGTGTGATATACTGCGTGGGCTGTGTGATATACTGCGGGGGCTGTGCTATATACTACATGGGCAGTGTGATTTACTGCATGGACTGTGTGATATACTGTGGGGGCTGTGCTATATACTACATGGCCAGTGTGATATACTGCGGGGGCTGTGCTATATACTACATGGCCAGTGTGATATACTGCATGGGCTGTGTGATATACTGCGGGGGCTGTGCTACTCGTACTACATGGGCAGTGTTATATACTATGTGGGCTGTGTGGTATACTGCGGGGGCTGTGCTATATAGTACATGGGCAGTGTTATATACTACGTGGGCTGTGTGATATACTGCGGGGGCTGTGCTATATACTACATGGGCAGTGTTATATACTACGTGGGCTGTGTGATATACTGCGGGGGCTGTGCTATATACTACATGGGCAGTGTTATATACTGCATGGGCTGTGCTATATACTACGTGCCCTGTGTTATATACTGCGTGGCCTGTGTTATATACTACGTCGCCTGTGTTATATACTGCGTGGCTGCTATATACTGTATGGGCTGTGTTATATAGTACGAGGGCTGTTGTGAACTCTATTTTTGGGCTCCCTCTAGTGGTCACAAGCGGTACTGTGTAGTGTTGTCTTTCTGTAGGTTGGCAGCATCAGCTGGTTCGTTATCCTTGGTTGGTTTCCTATTTAACTCACCTGGATACTCAGTTCCTTGCCTGCTATCAATGTATTCAGTGCTCTTCAGATTCCTGGTGTCTACCTTGCTCTCAGTCTCTCCAAGACAAGCTAAGTTTTTGTTGATCATTTTTTGATTATCAGTGTTCATTATGTTTTTAGTCCAGCTCGCTAAAATGTGATTTCCTTGCTTGCTGGTTGCTCTAGGGGACTGAGTTTCTCCCCCCACACCGTTAGTTGGTGCGGGGGTTCTTGAAATCTCAGAGTGGATATTTTGTAAGGGTTTTTTACTGACCGCATAGATTCCCTTTTCTATTTTCTGCTATCTAGTATTAGTGGGCCTCATTTGCTGAATCTGCTTTCACCCCTGTGTATGTGCCTTCCTCTTACCTCACCGTTATTATTTGTTGGGGGCTTCTATATCTTTGGGGATTATTTCTCTGGAGGCAAGAGAGGTCTTTCTTTCTCTCTAGGGGTAGTTAGTTCCTTAGGCTGGCTCGATACGTCTAGGATTTTTTAGGCACGTTCACCGGCTACCGCTTTTCCTTTGCTGCAGTTTGTTTAGCTTCTTTCATCCCCTTGAACTCTGGGTGGTTTTGAGCTCAGCTGCAGACATGAATGTTCAGACTCTGACTTCTAGTGTGGATCATCTTACTGCACGGGTGCAAAGTATTCAGGATTTTGTTATTCATAGCACTATGTCAGAACCAAAGATACCCATTCCTGAGTTGTTTTCTGGCGATAGATCTAGGTTTCTAAATTTTAAGAATAATTGTAAGTTATTTCTATCTCTGAGACCTCGTTCCTCTGGTGATTCCGCTCAGCAAGTTAAAATTGTTATCTCCTTGTTGCGTGGCGACCCGCAAGATTGGGCTTTCTCTCTGGCGCCAGGAGATCCTGCATTGCTTAATGTAGATGCATTTTTTCTGGCTCTTGGACTGCTTTATGAGGAGCCTAATCTTGAGAATCAGGCAGAAAAAGCGTTGCTGGCTATCTCTCAAGGTCAGGATGAAGCAGAGGTGTATTGTCAAAAATTTCGGAAATGGTCGGTGCTTACTCAATGGAATGAGTGTGCCCTGGCTGCAAATTTCAGAGAAGGTCTTTCTGAGGCCGTTAAGAATGTTATGGTGGGGTTTCCCACCCCTACAAGTCTGAGTGATTCTATGGCTTTAGCCATTCAGGTTGATCGGCGTTTGCGGGAGCGCAAATCTGCTCATCCTTTGGCGGTATTTTCTGAACAGAGACCTGAGTCTATGCAATGTGACCGAACTCTGACCAGAATTGAGCGACAAAGTCATAGACGTCAAAATGGGTTGTGCTTTTACTGTGGTGATTCTACTCATGTTATCTCAGCATGCTTTAAACGCTTAAAAAAAATCGCTAAACCTGTCACCATTGGTACTATACAGCCTAAATTTATTTTGTCTGTTACTTTAATTTGTTCTTTGTCGTCCTACCCGGTTATGGCTTTTGTGGATTCGGGTGCTGCCCTGAATCTGATGGATTTGTCGTTTGCCAGGCGCTGTGGTTTTGTCCTGGAGCCTTTGGAATTTCCTATTCCTCTGAGGGGAATTGATGCTACGCCATTGGCTGAGAATAAGCCTCAGTATTGGACGCAAATGACCATGTGCATGACTCCCGTACATCAGGAGGTGATTCGCTTTCTTGTTCTGCATAATTTGCATGATGTTGTCGTTTTGGGTCTGCCATGGCTGCAAGCTCATAATCCAGTTTTAGATTGGAAAGCTATGTCTGTGTCAAGTTGGGGTTGTCAGGGAATTCATGGCGATACTCCGTTGGTGTGTATTGCTTCATCCACTCCTTCTGAGGTCCCTGAGTTTTTCTCTGACTACCAGGATGTATTTGATGAGCCCAGGTCCAGTGCCCTGCCCCCTCATAGGGATTGTGACTGTGCTATAAATTTAATTCCTGGTAGTAAATTCCCTAAGGGACGACTTTTTAATTTGTCTATACCAGAGCATGCCGCGATGCGGAGTTATATAAAGGAGTCTTTGGAGAAGGGACATATTCGCCCATCCTCTTCCCCTCTTGGTGCAGGATTTTTTTTTGTGGCCAAGAAGGACGGTTCTTTGAGACCTTGTATAGATTATCGTCTTCTGAATAAAATCACAGTCAAATTTCAGTATCCTTTGCCACTATTGTCTGATTTGTTTGCTCGGATTAAGGGTGCCAGTTGGTTCACCAAGATAGATCTCCGTGGTGCGTATAACCTTGTGCGCATTAAGCAGGGAGATGAATGGAAAACAGCATTTAATACGCCCGAAGGCCATTTTGAGTACTTAGTGATGCCTTTTGGACTCTCTAATGCTCCTTCTGTGTTTCAGTCCTACATGCATGACATCTTCCGAGAATTTCTGGATAAATTTATGATTGTTTATCTGGATGACATTTTGGTCTTTTCTGATGATTGGGAGTCCCATGTGAAGCAGGTCAGGATGGTGTTTCAGGTCCTGCGTGCTAATGCATTATTTGTGAAGGGCTCAAAATGCCTCTTCGGAGTACAGAAGGTCTCCTTTTTGGGTTTTATTTTTTCTCCTTCTACTGTGGAGATGGACCCAGTCAAGGTCCAGGCTATTCATGACTGGACTCAGCCCACATCTGTTAAGAGTCTTCAGAAGTTCTTGGGTTTTGCTAATTTTTACCGTCGTTTCATCGCTAATTTTTCTAGCGTGGTTAAACCTTTGACGGATTTGATCAAGAAGGGTTCTGATGTGACTAATTGGTCTCCTGCGGCCGTGGAGGCCTTTCTGGAGCTGAAGCACCGGTTTTCTTCAGCTCCAGTCTTATGTCAGCCAGATGTCTCTCTCCTCTTCCAGGTCGAGGTTGATGCTTCTGAGATTGGAGCAGGGGCTGTTTTGTCGCAGAGAAGCTCTGATGGCTCTGTGATGAAGCCATGTGCTTTCTTTTCAAGAAAGTTTTCGCCTGCCGAGCGGAATTATGATGTTGGTAATCGGGTGTTGTTGGCTATGAAGTGGGCATTTGAGGAGTGGCGACATTGGCTCGAAGGAGCTAAACATCGTGTGGTGGTCTTGACTGATCACAAAAATCTGATTTACCTTGCATCTGCCAAGCGCCTGAATCCTAGACAGGCTCGTTGGTCGTTGTTTTTCTCCCGTTTCAACTTCGTGGTCTCATACCTGCCTGGTTCGAAGAACGTGAAAGCTGATGCACTTTCTAGGAGTTTTGTGCCTGACTCTCCGGGAGTTTCTGAGCCGGCTGGTATTCTCAGAGAGGGAGTGATTTTGTCTGCCATTTCCCCAGATTTGCGACGAGTGCTGCAGAAATTTCAGGCGGATCGACCTGACCGTTGTCCACCAGAGAGACTGTTTGTCCCGGATAGATGGACCAGCAGAGTTATTTCCGAGGTTCATTCTTCGGTGTTGGCGGGTCATCCTGGGATTTTTGGTACCAGAGATTTGGTGGCTAGGTCCTTCTGCTGGCCTTCCTTGTCGCGGGATGTGCGTTCCTTTGTGCAGTCTTGTGGGATTTGTGCTCGGGCTAAGCCTTGCTGTTCTCGTGCCAGCGGTTTGCTTTTGCCTTTGCCTGTTCCGAAAAGGCCTTGGACGCACATTTCCATGGATTTTATTTCGGATCTTCCAGTATCTCAGAAAATGTCTGTCATCTGGGTGGTGTGTGATCGTTTTTCCAAGATGGTCCATTTGGTGCCCTTGCCTAAGTTGCCTTCTTCCTCCGATTTGGTTCCTCTATTTTTTCAGAATGTGGTTCGCTTGCACGGCATTCCTGAAAATATTGTGTCTGATAGAGGATCCCAGTTTGTGTCCAGGTTTTGGCGGACTTTTTGTGCTAAGATGGGCATTGATTTGTCTTTTTCGTCGGCCTTCCATCCTCAGACTAATGGCCAAACCGAGCTAACTAATCAGACGTTGGAAACTTATTTGAGATGTTTTGTTTCTGCTGATCAGGATGATTGGGTGACTTTTTTGCCATTGGCCGAGTTTGCCCTTAATAATCGGGCTAGTTCTGCTACTTTGGTTTCGCCTTTTTTCTGCAATTCTGGTTTCCATCCTCGTTTTTCCTCGGGTCAGGTTGAGCCTTCTGACTGTCCTGGGGTGGATTCTGTGGTAGATAGGTTGCAGCAGATTTGGAACCATGTGGTGGACAATTTGAGGTTGTCACAGGAGAAGGCTCAGCGCTTTGCCAACCGCCGTCGCGGTGTGGGTCCCCGACTTCGTGTTGGGGATTTGGTGTGGCTGTCTTCTCGGTATGTTCCTATGAAGGTCTCCTCTCCTAAATTCAAGCCTCGCTTCATCGGTCCTTATAAGATCTTGGAAATCCTTAACCCGGTGTCTTTTCGTTTGGATCTCCCAGCATCGTTTGCCATTCATAATGTGTTCCATAGGTCTTTGTTGCGGAGGTATGTGGTACCTGTGGTTCCTTCTGTTGAGCCTCCTGCTCCGGTGCTGGTCGAGGGCGAATTGGAGTACGTGGTGGAGAAGATTTTGGATTCTCGTATCTCTAGACGGAGGCTTCAGTATTTGGTTAAGTGGAAGGGCTATGGTCAGGAGGATAATTCCTGGGTTGTCGCCTCTGATGTTCATGCGGCCGATTTGGTTCGTGCCTTCCACGCGGCTCATCCTGATCGCCCTGGGGGTCTTGATGAGGGTTCGGTGACCCCTCCTCAAGGGGGGGGTACTGTTGTGAACTCTATTTTTGGGCTCCCTCTAGTGGTCACAAGCGGTACTGTGTAGTGTTGTCTTTCTGCAGGTTGGCAGCATCAGCTGGTTCGTTATCCTTGGTTGGTTTCCTATTTAACTCACCTGGATACTCAGTTCCTTGCCTGCTATCAATGTATTCAGTGCTCTTCAGATTCCTGGTGTCTACCTTGCTCTCAGTCTCTCCAAGACAAGCTAAGTTTTTGTTGATCATTTTTTGATTATCAGTGTTCATTATGTTTTAAGTCCAGCTCGCTAAAATGTGATTTCCTTACTTGCTGGTTGCTCTAGGGGACTGAGTTTCTCCCCCCACACCGTTAGTTGGTGCGGGGGTTCTTGAAATCTCAGTGTGGATATTTTGTAAGGGTTTTTTACTGACCGCACAGACCCCTTTACTATTTTCTGCTATCTAGTATTAGTGGGCCTCATTTGCTGTATCTGCTTTCACCCCTGTGTATGTGCCTTCCTCTTACCTCACCGTTATTATTTGTTGGGGGCTTCTATATCTTTGGGGATTATTTCTCTGGAGGCAAGAGAGGTCTTTCTTTCTAGGGGTAGTTAGTTCCTCAGGCTGGCTCGAGACGTCTAGGATTTTTAGGCACGTTCACCGGCCTGGTCACTTCTTCTGTGATGGGTTCAAAGGTGTAAAATGAACTTGAGGTGGGGGAGGGAAGGGGATCCAGGCTCTGAGGGGACGCTGCAAAAATGTCCTGATGGATATGGTTGACTTTGTGTAGGAAATAAGTGGCCATATTGTCAGCGCTGAGGTTGATGACGGGGGCATGTACTTTAGGACTACAGAGGAAGTGGAACATTTCAAAGAGTTGTTTTGGGTTGTCGGATAGTGATGTGATGAGGGCGGTGAAGTAGACTTATTTTGGCCAGATGGAGAGCAGAGTTATACTTTTTGCACATGATCTTATAGTGGACGAAGTCTTCTGCCAAAAGTTCTGCCAACATGATGTCCATGCCATAGCCAATACCCAGGGGCGGATTATAAGAGGGTCAATATGGGCGGTAGCCCAGGGCCCAGTGGTGTGGGGGGGCCCTGGGCTACCACACAGATTGACCGCCCGAGTACTGTGAATGCCCGCCGCTGCCGGCATTTATGTGGCCCCGGACCCAGTGGGCAGAGAGAGGGGGCCGGCATCGGGCCCCTTCTCATCTGCTCACCAGGCCCCTTCCGGCGCTTCGGCGGTTAACAACAGCCGCCAGCCAATTGGAGGCTGGCAGCTGAAGTCGGCCGCAGCGCACACGTCGCCGGCGTCTGACGTCATTGTCAGTCGCCGGCGAGTGTGCGCTGCTGGAGGGAGCTGCTCGCCGCTGGGGCGCTGGTCAGGTGAGAACTCTTTTTTTTTTTTTTTTTTGCGAACGGCAATGCTGGAGGCACTGGGGGCAATGCTGGAGGCACTGGGGCAATGCTGGAGACACTGGGGCAGATTGCTGGAGACACTGGGGCAGATTGCTGGAGACACTGGGGCAGATTGCTGGAGACACTGGGGGCAGATTGCTGGAGACACTGGGGGCAGATTGCTGGAGACTCTGGGGCAATGCTGGAGACACTGGGGCAGATTGCTGGAGACACTGGGGCAGATTGCTGGAGACACTGGGGCAGATTGCTGGAGACACTGGGGCAATGCTGGAGACACTGGGGGCAGATTGCTGGAGACAATGGGGCAGATTGCTGGAGACACTAAGGCAATGCTGGAGACACTGGGGCACATTGCTGGAGACACTGGGGGCAATGCTGGAGACACTGGGGCAGATTGCTGGAGACACTGGGGCAGATTGCTGGAGACAATGGGGCAGATTGCTGGAGACACTGGGGCAGATTGCTGGAGACACTGGGGCAGATTGCTGGACACACTGGGGGCAATGCTGGATACTCTGGGGCAATATGCTGGACATACTGGGGCATATTGTTGAACACACTGTCTGGGGGCAATGCTGGATACTCTGGGGCAATATGCTGGACATACTGGGGCATATTGTTGAACACACTGTCTGGGGGCAATGCTGGAGACACTGGGGCAATGTGTGGAGACACCGGGGCAATGCTGGACACACTGTGGGCAATGCTGGACAATTGGACACACTGGGGCAGATTGCTGGACACACTGGTGGTAATATGCTGGACACACTGGGGCAGATTGCTGGACACACTGGGGGCAGATTGCTGGACACACTGGGGCAGATTGCTGGACACACTGGGGGTAATATGCTGGACACACTGGGGGTAATATGCTGGACACACTGGGGGTAATATGCTGGACACACTGGGGCAGATTGCTGGACACACTGGGCGCATGACTGGAGGCATGGGCAGAATGTAGACACGCGGCATGATTGGAGACACGGGGCAGAATGAAAGACATGGGGCAGGATTGGATCATGGGGCAGGATGGATACGATGGAGACAGATGGGGCAGGATGGGGAGATCATATGGTGTAGAATGGATACTCATGAGGGCAGGATGGGAGAACATATGGCTGGAGCCAGGAATGAGACACACGGGGCCAGGGTGGGGAATATTATTATTACCATAGGGGCTAATTAAGGGATATTATTACTGCAGTGATGTATTTATTTTATTTATTGAGTATACTGTTTTAAATGGGAGGGGGGGCGGTCCTGTTACTGTGCAGAGTGACACTATATCGCCTTTTTTTCTCCATGTGGTGTAATGTAGAAGTTGTGAAAAATTAAGTAATGTGTTCTGCGAGCAGAGCTCTAGATAACTATGTTTATTTCCTGCAGAAATGAGTCCTGGCTGGAAGAAATGATGGCGGTCTGTGCTGGATGAAAGATGGAGGACTTCACCCAGAGACGTCACTGGTGAGTCAGTGTTACCTATACACTGACACTATACACTGTATACTATATACAGAGGTCCTGTGTACAATGTCACCAGTGATCACTGTATTACCTATACATTATATACAGAGGTCCTGTGTATAATGTCACCAGTGATCACTGTATTACCTATACATTATATACAGAGCTCCTGTGTATAATGTCACCAGTGATCTCTGTATTACCTCTACACAGACACTGCATACTAAGTACAGATCTCCTGTGAATACTGGCACTTGTGATAGTATTGTGTTTTTTTTTTTTTTTTAATTACTAATCAGTATTGTAGTATTCAGTCACTATGTGGTGGTAATATTTGGTCTGGAAATGTTGTGGTATTTGTCCCTTGAATGTGCTATTTGGTTACCAAGTGGTGGTAATATGTGGTCTTGACATGGTGCGGTGGTATTTGTTCCTTGTGTCAGGATCACACTCAGTCGGAGCAGCCTTTGGAAGTGGGGAATCACCAGAAATAATACACAAGACACGTCTTGTATAGTGTATCACTGGGAAGTCTCTGAAGCACGCCTGCCTTCAAGGTGCTATCCCTTCTTTATATAGTTGTATCGGTAGGTTCAGTGGTTATACAAGTTTTGCATGTTTAAACAAAGAGACAAAACAGGAAAGAAAGAAAAAACAGTTTCGTGGGCGGCAGTTTCACAACAAACAGTACAAAGGCAATTCCACAGACAAGAAAAAACAGGATTTCATACTATAGCTAAAATGTCCTTGAATGGACAGGTCAATATTTATCACAAATTCTTTTTTGTGGTTCATTGAGGTAACCATTTTTGTTCTGCTCTTCACAATCCCCCCTTTGACATATTCCATTCAAAACCTTGTCATATAGACGATCATTTTAGTCATTCTTTTTGTGATATTACAAAAAAAAACAAAAAAAACAACTTTATATTCTCGCATCCATTACACAAAATTTATTTGTGCATACCGAGATACCCTTGAGTACAACCTTGAATAATACATATATAATTACAATAACCATAACTGTATGTATTAGGCTTTGCATAATCCCGGTAACCCACCCACCGATCCCCCTGAACCAATTGGCCTGGTTAAGAAAAGAAAAGGTATCTGACCACCAGCTATCCTTATTTTGGTCATTGTCTTTGTCATACTGATCCCTGAGTCGTTGTACGTCTTCTAATTTAAATCTCATACTCATAGTACTATTCGGGTCTATATAATGACAGCAGGTGGGTCCGATGATTTGACACATACCCCCTTGTGAGGCAGTTAGGTAATCCAATACCAGGGTATGTTGGTTAGTGACTATTATAAGCTGATTCTGTACAGCTATACTAGTATTTAATATGTCCAATATATCCCAGATCTGGTCATCTAGATAATCCGTGGCTCTAACTAATTTATCCCACATCTGTGTTAACATTATTAACATCAATATCATGAGTCTTATACTGCTTTTTTGCAATGGCTTGCATGTATCCATGATGCCTTTCCTTCAAGCTTGACTGCTGTTGGAGTTGTTAACAGGACTTGGAAAGGTCCGTCAAATCTCGGTTCCAGAGTCTTTCTGGTGTGTCTTTTTACGTAGACTTGATCACCAGGTTCCAACTTGTGGCCTCCTTCGAGATTTTCTGGATCTGGAAGGGAAGCAAAAACTTGCGAATGCACTTTAGTTAAACGTTTTTGTAATTCTTGTACATAAACAGTTAAAGTCTCAGTATTCAACATCAGTTGTTGTGGAAAATAACAACCCAAATTTGCTGCTCTACCAAAAAGAATCTCATGTGGTGACAATGAAGTGACCGAGGGCAAGTTCGCCCATGTATATCCATGATCTGGCTCAGCAAAACTTCCACACCCAGATTCCATTTTAACAAACATATCTTTACTGTTATACATTTTTCCTTAATACAGCGGAACACAATAATAAACAACACAACATATGCCTATCCACAGAATTAACGTGTAATAACAAACTGTCCCTCACTGGCCCTATCCACACGTTACCAGTCTCTTTGCTCCAGAAGGTTATCTTCCCACGTCGCAGGCCTGTCTGTCTCTGCAGGGATTAAACAGAGCTCCGTCTCTCAGGTCCAAACTGTAGTATTTGGGGTACGGCAGGTAGGGGTGGAATATTCGGCCTCTCAACAGAGGACCCGCTTACAGTTCGTGGGCTCAGGATCTGTGGAGATGTCACCGCTGAGTGAATATTCGGCCTCTCAACAGAGGACCCGCTTACAGTTCGTGGGTTCAGGATCTGGAAGTCAGCTTTCAAGAGAGGGGAATCGTCCAGGCAATCTCCTATGTCGCATCTACAGGAGGGCACCAGCATACACAGACTTCTCTCTGCACAGAGAAGTTTCCCGGGCTCTCCTTCTCTCTCTCCTTCCTGGTCACATGACACAACAGGGGGGAGCTTAGCCAATACAGTTTGTTTCTCTGTAATCACATTCGGCATAGGTATAACTTCTGGCCACACGGGGGCAGTGTCTGTCACAGATTCTTCTATGTCAATGATAACAGAACAGTCAGAGCCGGCCAGCTCATTACACGCCCCCCCACTTGAAGGTTGGCAGTCCCTGTCAACGACTGACTCCAGGGCGGCGATGGCTGTGGAGGTTGCAGGACCCGGCTGTGAAGAGGGCCACACATATTGGTCTCTGTAGGACTGTCCCGGGGGCACTCCTGCGTTGGTCCTAGCTGTCCGCCTAACGGGTGCTAATCTCTCTCCCCGATCAGTCACTCCACTCTCCGCCCCAGTCGGTAAGTCAGTCGAGGAGGTAAGGGGTTCAGACGCGTCAGTCAGGCGAGCCGGGGTAGGTATGTCTTCTACCTCTACATCCCCGGTGTCGGTGTCTCCCACAGTATTAGTGATATCCATCTCTCTAGGTATCACAGGAGGGGAGTCAGGCTGAGAACGGCAGGGGCGCAACATGTTACGGTGCAGGGTGCGGAGGCTGCCACTGTCTTCGCCTTGTACTTGATAGACGGGGCCATCAGGGTACGGGTGTCCAATTATTCGATAGACTTCGGTCTCCCACTTGGGCCGGAGTTTTCCTTGCGGTTTCTTTATACGAACTAGGACTAGTTGACCCACACTCAGTAGGTCTTCTTGTACTGGAAGTGGATCAGCGTGGACCTGGTCCTGGATCTGCTGTTCCACCAGCCGGTAGACAGTTTCCATCCTTTGACGGTGTGCTTGTAGCCAGGAAGGATAGGTACCACAGGTGTCTTCATCAGAGTTAGACAGGTGTAGCTCATGGATGCCTTTGCCTGGGCGGCCAAACAGGAGGGTGTAAGGCGTGTATCCGGTGACAGAATGGACTTGATTGTTATAGGCCCACAGCAGTTCTGGGAGGAATCGAGGCCAGTCAGGCTTTTTGTCTTCTGCTAAGGTTAGGATCAGTTGTAAGAGAGTCCGGTTGAAACGTTCACACGCGCCATTCCCTTGTGGATGATACGGGGTGGTCCTGGACTTCTTGATTCCATACATCTGCTGAAGTTCTTCAATGACTCGCCCTTCGAAACACGCCCCCTGATCAGAGTGTAGCCGTTCCGGACACCCGTAGACCCGAACGAAGTGCTGACAGATGGCTTGTGCAGCTGATTCGGCAGTCTGGTCTTTGGTAGCAACAGCGACGGCGAATTTCGTGAAGTGGTCCACCATCATCAGACAGTACTGGTAGCCACTATTCGCCGTTCCGATCAACAGATAGTCCACCATCAACAACTCGAGGGGCCTGGATGTGCTAATGGTCTGGACAGGTGCACGCTGCTCAGTAGACTTGTGGAGTTCACATGTACGACAGCTCAGGCAGACGTTTTCAACCAGCTTACGGAGTCCTGGGCAAAAAATGAATTGCTGGGTCCACCGGAGGGTCTTGTCTATGCCGAAGTGGCCGTTCCTTCTGTGGGCTTCCGCCACCATCTCATGGGCTAGCTGCACCAGGACGACAATCTGCAAACATTCTTCCAGCATATGGGATAAAAGGACCCTGCGATACAAGACTCCATCCTTCACGATCAGCCGATCCCATTGGGCAAGTAGGGCAGAGGCCCTGGTTGATAGTCGGGCTCTTACTTCGGAGGGTGGTTTCTCTTGTGTCTTCACGTACTGTTTCAGTAAGACATGTTCAGGGTCTCGATCTTGAAGCTTGGCCCATTCTTGTTGGGACAGGGGGGACCCCACTACGGCTTCGATCCCGCCTACAGCATACTGGCGGCTATCTTCTATTTGTTTAGCTAGCCGGGCAAAGTCGGGCAGTTCATCTTCCTCCAACTCTTCATCCCGGTTCCCCACTGGTGGGGATGATGTCACTCTGGAAAGGCTGTCAGCATTCTGATTCTCCTTCCCCGCTCTGTATTTAATTTTGTATTGGAATCTAGAGAGCCTTGCCATCCAGCGCTGTTCCATTGCCCCTAGTTTGGCATTTTCTAGGTGGGCAAGAGGATTGTTGTCTGTCACGACCAGCACCTCCACCCCTGTCAGGTAGCCAGCAAACTTCTCTGTCATAGCCCAGGTCAGGGCCAGGAGTTCCAGGCGGAAAGAGCTGTAGTTGACGGGGTTCTTTTCGGTATCCCGGAGGGATCTACTGGCATAGGCTATTACGCGTTCCTTGTTATCTTGGACTTGGGAGAGGACCGCCCCGAGACCTTGAAGGCTGGCGTCGGTGTATAACTGGAACGGCAAGGTGTAGTCTGCAAATGCCAGAATAGGGGGTGATGTCAGAGCAGCTTGAAGCGCCCGGAAGGATTTTTCTTGGTCGGGCCCCCAGCTGATGCGTCGTCCTCTGGGACTGTTCGCGGTTCCTCGGAGGGTCTCATGCAGTGGTTCCGCAAGCCGGGCAAAGTCCTTGACAAATCAGCGGTAATAGCCCGCTAGCCCCAGGAAAGCCTGGACTTCTTTGATGGTAGTTGGCTGTGGCCACTCTTGGACAGCTGCTATCTTCTCTGGAGAGGGTTGGACACCTTCGGCCGAGATCCGGTGCCCCAGGTAATCGATCTCCTGCTGGAATAGACGGCACTTGCTGGGCTTCAACTTCAGGCCATGTTTCTTCAAGCGCTGGAACACTTTGCCAAGCTTGTGAAGATGATCCTCGAAGGTGGCGGAGTATACCACGATGTCATCAAGGTATATCAGCGTGAATTCGAAGTTGAAATCTCCCAGACAGCGTTCCATCAGTCTCTGAAAGGTCCCTGGTGCGTTACTCAAGCTGAATGGCATCCGGTCAAACTCGTACAGGCCCATGGGAAGGATGAAGGCGGTCTTTTCTCTGTCCTTCTCACTCATGGGGACCTGCCAATATCCACTGGCCAAGTCTAGAGACGAAAAATATTTGGCCTTTTTCAGGGCGGTCAGTGACTCTTCGATCCGGGGGAGTGGATAGGAGTCCCGGATCGTGCAAGCGTTCAGCCGACGGTAGTCTACGCAAAATCTCAGGGATCCATCTTTCTTTTTGACTATCACCACGGGTGCAGCCCATGGGCTCTGGCTTTCCCGCACCACTCCGGCGTGTAGCATAGATTCTAAGAGGCTCTTAACCTCCTGGTATTGTTGAGGTGGTATTTGTCGGTACCTCTCACGAATAGGAGCAGCATCGCCCGTGGGAATCTCGTGTTGGATACTAGTGGTGTACCCGAAGTCAGTGTCATGCTTTGCAAAAGAGTCTTGGTGTTCTCGCAGTAGTTTCTCCATTTGAGACACTTCCTGTTTGGTGTACTGGGACGGGTCCAGTTGCACTTTTTCCAGTAGTTTTCGCCCAATGTCTTCATCATCTGCTTGAGCATTTATGGCTGAGACAGTTACCGTCCGGCCATCTTCTGTAGACGGGGTGAATTGTAAGGGTCCCATGCGGTTCACTTCTGTGGGTAGAGCATATACTCTGGCAAGTTGCGTTCCAGCTTCAAGGGCTACACCTACGTCTGCGGTGTTGTTTAGCCTGACAGGGACTCTTCCGTTCCTCACGACGGCTAGGGTGCGGGCGACTAGTGGGTTTAGCTTACCCCCACTTGGAGCTCTCGGTTCGATTAACACTTCAACTCCTTCAAGTTGTCGGTTGGTGTTAAGAGGCAGGGAAATGACTGTCTCTTTTTCAGCGGGCAAAGTAATCCGGGTACAGCGGGGCACTTTAATGGCTGCTAGGGGTAGTTGTTCCTTTGCCATCTGTTGAAGCCCAACGGTCCGGATTACGCGCTGGAACGCCAGACGAGTCGGTTTATGTTTGGTAACTTTCTGCCAGTACTTGGGCCCTTTTCTTTTCAACAGCATAAGATCCAGGTCTTTCAAGATATTCATTCCGATTATTACTGGAGTCTCGGAGCCGAAGCCTTCCTTGACAATGACGATTCCTCGTTTCCCTAGGTCTTGTCCGCAGGCCTTCGTATCCATCCAGGCGACTCCGGGTTACTGGAATGGGTAGGTTATTAGCCGCAATTATCTTAATGGTGGTATCTGGATCACAAGCAGTTCTTGGTTTGAGGTACTTTTCATAAAACTGTTCAGAGATCGTGGTCACTTGCGACCCAGTGTCCATCAATCCTTGTACTGCAACTCCCTCCAGAATAACTTCAAGTGTAGGACTACTCGAGGCAAGAGTACTCCGTTGCTGGCTCTGTTTTTCTATACCCCGTCCTCTGTCCCCCCCTGCTGCTCGAGCCTCAGCTGCAGGGGTGTCTAGTTTAACGGCGGCCATTGTGGTGAGACCTGGCGTGGCGGCTCTGCTCGTGGATGTAGCTGATATTCTGTTCGTCGTGGTAACTGATGGTTTGTTCGTTGAGGACAACGATTCGCCCTATGACGGGGGTCACCACATGACCAACACGGTCCCGTGGGACGGCTAGGTTGCATTCGCTGGTCTCTCTGCCGTTCTAGTGTTAACTGTGACACCTGTTGCTGTAAATCTGCTACCATCTGTTTCAGCTCCTCGGTGTCACTGTTGGGCTGTTTAATGTCTAATATGGATCTGCACGCAGCGCTTTGAGTCTCCACATCCATGACGGGTCCCCTAGAACGTTCTATGGCTTCCTGCTTAACTTCAGCGAAGGTGAGAGTCGGCATCATCCGAATCAAGTCCTGTAGCGTACGGTTAAGATACTGGTCTCTCAGCCCTATAACGAATTGGTCTCTCAGTACCAGGTCACGAGGAGCTATAGTAGCCAGCTGTTCCCCTTTTGCACAGACTTGTTCAAGGAGTACCTGAAGGGCATTTGCATACTGGGGAATGTCTTCCCATTCAAGCTGTGTCCGTCTAAAGAACAGGTATCGCAGTGTTCCCTGGTACGTAGTAGGTCCATAGGTCTTTTCCAGCACCCGCACCAAATCCTCTAACACACGCTGCCCCCTGACCGTCTCCAGTCTGACTGTCGTCCATGCCTCCCCCTCTAGTGTCAGTACCGCCATTTCCGCCAAGGTCTTAGGGTCAATATTATACATTTCTCCCAGTATCCGCACTTGTTCCGCCCACTCTGGTACAGGGTAGTTTCGCCCGCCAAATTTCCTGACCTGGTTTACAATGGACACCGGCGGCGGTTTCTGACTGTACACTGGGCCTGGGTGGGAATCCTGCTGGGCACAGATCCTGCCGACTACGCCAGATGAAGTGACCGAGGGCAAGTTCGCCCATGTATATCCATGATCTGGCTCAGCAAAACTTCCACACCCAGATTCCATTTTAACAAACATATCTTTACTGTTATACATTTTTCCTTAATACAGCGGAACACAATAATAAACAACACAACATATGCCTATCCACAGAATTAACGTGTAATAACAAACTGTCCCTCACTGGCCCTATCCACACGTTACCAGTCTCTTTGCTCCAGAAGGTTATCTTCCCACGTCGCAGGCCTGTCTGTCTCTGCAGGGATTAAACAAAGCTCCGTCTCTCAGGTCCAGACTGTAGTATTTGGGGTACGGCAGGTAGGGGTGGAATATTCGGCCTCTCAACAGAGGACCCGCTTACAGTTCGTGGGCTCAGGATCTGTGGAGATGTCACCGCTGAGTGAATATTCGGCCTCTCAACAGAGGACCCGCTTACAGTTCGTGGGTTCAGGATCTGGAAGTCAGCTTTCAAGAGAGGGGAATCGTCCAGGCAATCTCCTATGTCGCATCTACAGGAGGGCACCAGCATACACAGACTTCTGTCTGCACAGAGAAGTTTCCCGGGCTCTCCTTCTCTCTCTCCTTCCTGGTCACATGACACAACAGGGGGGAGCTTAGCCAATACAGTTTGTTTCACTGTAATCACATTCGGCATAGGTATAACTTCTGGCCACACGGGGGCAGTGTCTGTCACAGATTCTTCTATGTCAATGATAACAGAACAGTTAGAGCCGGCCAGCTCATTACAACAGCTTAGTCTTCCCCCTTGGGGCGTTTCGGATGGAATACAGGGCAAGTGGTAGACACTCGGTCCAAGGCTTTCCTGTTTCTGCCATGGCCTTCTGGATTTTTAATTTTATTGTTCCATTTAATCTTTCCACTTTACCTGAACTCTGTGGGTGATACGAAGTGTGAAACTGGTTTTCTACTCCCAACATTTTCATAACATTCTGGAATATTTCTCCAGTAAAATGGGTACCCCTATCTGACTCGATCACCTCAGGCATGCCGTAACGGGGTATCAGTTCATGTGCTATTTTAATGGCAGTAGTTTTTGCTGAGGCTTTACGAACTGGATAAGCCTCTGGCCACCCTGAGAACATGTCCACACACACACAAGCACATATTCGTATCCATTGTACCTAGGAAGTTGGATGTAGTCGATCTGGAGTCTTTGAAAGGGATACAGTGGTCTTACATGATGCTTGGTTGGGGTTTTAATGGTCTGACCTGGATTGTGTGCCAGGCATATAGCGCATGCAGCAAACATGTTCCGAGCAAAATTACCAAAGCCTGGAGCCAACCACCTTTCTTTTACCTTGAGCGTCATACCATTTGCCGACACATGCGTGGGTAGGTGGAGGTCACTTGCCACTGCGGGGTACCAGGCTCTGGGTAAACACAACAAAGTTCCTTTTTTCCATAATCCTTGCTGATCTTCTGCCCCTTTTTTCTGCCACTGCCCTCGTTCTTCGTCGTCTACCTGTTTCTGAGCTTCCTTCAATCTCTCCTCATCATCTTCAGAGCTATCTAGTGTGAAGGCATGATGTAAGGGTTTACGTGCTGCCTGTTTTGCTGCCTTGTCGGCTTTATCGTTACCCCTGGCTTCCTCGGTGTCGAGTCTCACATGTGCAGCTACCTTTATCACCGCTATTTCTTTAGTTTCTTGTGCTGCCTCCAGAATCTGTCTAATGAGGGAGGCATGTTTAACAGGTTGGCCTGAAGCAGTCATATAACCTCTGGCTCTCCATATTACGCCAAAATCGAAAATAATGCCATGTGCATATCTAGAATCAGTGTATATGTTTGCTGTTTGATCTTTGGCTATTTTTAGAGCTTCAACCAATGCCGTAAGTTCTGCTTCTTGTGCAGACTGATTAGCAGGGAGAGGTTCTGCTTTCAGCACTTCATGCTGAGTTACTACCGCATAACCTGTATGAAATTGTCCATTCATATCTGCATATCTACTGCCATCTATGAAAAGTTCAAATGTAGCATTACAGAGTGGCTTGTCACGTACATTACATAAGCCCTGAGTCTCTTGTTCCATTAATTGTACACAATCATGCATTGACTTTGATGGGTCAAAGGAGTTGGAGAGTGCAGTTTCCTCAGGTATGGTACCCCCCTCAGACTCTAAAGGGAGCAAAGACGCGAGATTAAGGGTACCGTCACACAGTACCATTTTAATCGCTACGACGGCACGATCCGTGACGTTGCAGCGATCGTATGATTATCACTCCAGCGTCGTAGACTGCGGTCACACGTTGCAATCACGGCGCTGGAGCGATGCCGAAGTCCCCGGTAACCAGGGTAAACATCGGGTAACTAAGCGCAGGGCCGCGCTTAGTAACCCGATGTTTACCGTGGTTACCAGCGTAAACGTAAAAAAAACAAACAGTACATACTTACATTCCGGTGTCTGTCCCCGGCGTTCTGCTTCTCTCCACTGTGTAAGCGCCATAGCCGGAAAGCACAGCGGTGACGTCAGACGTCACCTCTGTGCTCGCTTTCCGGCTGGCAGACGCTCACACAGTGCAGAGAAGCTGAGACGCCGGGGACAGACACCGGAATGTAAGTATGTACTGTTTGTTTTTTTTACGTTTACGCTGGTAACCACGGTAAACATCGGGTTACTAAGCGCGGCCCTGCGCTTAGTTACCCGATGTTTACCCTGGTTACAAGCGAACACATCGCTGGATCGCTGTCACACACAACGATCCAGCGATGTCAGCGGGAGATCCAGCGACGAAAGAAAGTTCCATACGATCTGCTACGACGTACGATTCTCAGCAGGGTGTCTGATCGCTGCTGCGTGTCAGACACTGCGATATCGTAACGATATCGCTAGAACGTCACGAATCGTACCGTCGTAGCGATCAAAATGGTACTGTGTGACGGTACCCTAAGAGTCTGAATCCTGGCAAAGGAAATGTTGGGCGGCAGTAGTAGGGAACATTGGAGACGGAGGTGTCTGGCCATTGAAATATGTTTAGGTTGGACCTGGTTAAGAATGCCATGTACATCATGAGTGGTCTGAACTAGAAGTGGGTGATCAAGAACAATCTCAGAAGCTTTATCTAATAACAGTGAAATTGCGGCTACTACTCTTACACAAGAAGGTGCGGCTCTAGCTACAGGGTCCAGATGAGCTGATATGTATGCCACCGGTCTCTGTTTGTTTCCATGTTTTTGTGTGAGCACCCCTGTAGCATGTGAGGATATCTCAGCTGCCATCAATTGAAAAGGTTTAGTGTAGTCTGGGAGTCCCAAAGCCAGAACTGATACCAGTGCTGTTTTCAAAGAGGAAAATGACTGTTTAGCCTCTTCACTGAGTGAATATGGTGTGTTGGCAATACAGTCATATAAAGGCTGCATGAGTTGACTTGCATGTATGATCCACTGTCTACAGTGTGAAACAATACCCAGGAAAGCACGCAGCTGTTTGTGATTCCTGGGTTCAAGCATGTTACGTATGGCTTCCGTACGTTGAGGTGTGAGGTGTCTGATGCCCTGTGATATGCAGTGACCTAAGAACACGACTGTTTGTTGACAAGCCTGGAGTTTCTGTCTATTTACTTTACAGCCTTCTTGCGCTAGGAAAATTAAGAAATTAACAGTTGAGGTAACTGCCGTCTGCTCATCAGGGCAACAAATAAGTAAGTCATCTACATACTGTAGAATGACTACTCCTGGTTCTGGGGTGAAATTTTTCAGCACGGTCTGCATTGCTTCAGAGTACAAAGTTGGTGAGTGTACCATACCTTGTGGCAATCTTGTCCATGCTAATTGCTTACCCTTGAATGTAAAGGCAAACAAATGCCAACAGTTCTTATGTAGTGGCACAGAAAAAAATGCATTTGATAAGTAAATTACCGTAAAATATGCAGCAGTGCTGGGAATTTGAGACAGTAAGGTATGAGGATTCGGTACCACAGGGGTGACCGGTGCCAAAACCTTATTGATTTCCCGTAAGTCGTGCACCATGCGATATTTCACCATAGTTTCTTTGGAGGACACTTTCTTTTTAACAGGATATAAGGGTGTATTGGCGGGTGACCTGATTTCTACCAAAACACCTTGTAACACATAATCCTGAATTTGTTGAGAAATCGCCAGTTCTTGCTGGGCGCTGATGGGGTATTGCCTAAGCTGAGGTAAAATGGTTCCCGGGGCAGTTTCTAACAGTATAGGAGCTACTGATAAAAACCCTACATCAGTGTCTCCTTTTGCCCATAGGCTGTCAGGAACCCGAGACAAGTCAATTTTTGCTTGTTGAGTGTAAATTTCGGGAAAATCCTCCATTGCCTGTATTCTAACATATGGTTCCAGAGTTTCTGCATCTTCAGGGATGGTCAGCATAACTGTGCCATTTTCTCTAAAATGGATGTTTGCATGCATTTTACTTAAGACATCAGTACCCAACAAGCAGGTAGGTGCACCTTTAGCAAATAAAAATTTGGATACAAAAGTTTTAGGGCCAAAGCTCACATTTAAAGGTTTTGTAAAGGGCAACGCCTGAATTTTACCATCATACCCTTCTGCATATGTAACCTTTGAGGATATATTGTCAGGATATGGTAAAAAAGTCCTGATTTAAAATGGAGGATGTTGCTCCCGTATCTATCAGAAAAGGTACATTTTTACCCTCAACCTCAACTTGTATTATTGGTCTTCTAGAAGGAAGAGAGACCTGCATAACTTTCAGTCATTCTGAGCTGTCTGTTTGATCAGGCACTGGGTTATTTATCCTATTTTTGGGTACAAAGGTTCCTGAATCTATATCTGCTTTTCTCTTCCTACATTCCCTTTGGAAATGTCCTGGCTTCTTACAGTAATGACAAGTAAACTTTTGATTAGCAGAGCCAGTATTAGCCTGTGCAATTCTTACTGGCTTAGAATTTTCTCTTAAGTCCATTTCTATCCCTACAGCTTTCTGTCTAGCCAGGTGTGGGTCTTCCAAGGTTCTCCAATCAGGGGTTGCGGCCTTAAGCTTTTCCTTCACTTTTGGAGACAATCCATCTATAAAGGTTTTTGTAACTAACCTCATCATTCCTGGAGCGGTTAGATCCATGCTTTCATCTCTGAAATTATTTTCTACACTTAGATAATATTCGTCTACTGATTGTCCAGATTTCTGAGCCACCACTCCCGTTGTTCCTCTCTGCCTCTGTCTCTCCCTCATGAAAACCATTAAGTGATCTACAAATTGCGTACCTGATTCTATCGTTTGTAAGGCACCATCTCCTGCTTGGGGCCTATGTACCTGTAGATTTGCTAATAGCTCCTGGAAGAGTCCAGGAGTCATTTTCATTCTACATAATTCTTCTCCATCTGCCCAAACTCCTGCGTGAGTCTGCATAATTTGCTGTATATATTGTGCAAATCTAACTGGACACTGGGTGGGATCTGGTGCGTTATGCAAGAGAGACATGCCTTCAGCGGGGGACCAAGGGAAATATTGTCGAGTTTCGTGGTATCTAGTTCCCATTACTCCGTCAGCACCAGGTTCCCTAAAGGGTCTTGGTACTACCCTAACAGGGGCAAGTACAGCGCCATGTCTAGGTGTACCACAGGCTAGGCAATCATTTCTCCAGTCTGGATTTTGTTGTCCACAGTGCGGACATACCCATCCTCCTGGTCCGGCTAAACTTTGAGGTGGTGTTTGGAGAAAAGATGGGGCATGTGGGTTAAGGTATGGGGGTGGGGTATTTTTAGATTCCACATTTTGTTTTTCTCCACAGCCTGCGGGTCTAATACACCACTTTTTACTCTGTTGATTATATGTCCATCCCTCATTTTCTGCTACCCTAGAGACATCAATCAATGCTTGGATCTGATCTATCCATTTCTTGTCTCTGATTATGCCTTTTTTTCTTTCCTGAATTCCTTCCCATAGTTTTCTACTAAAAGCTTCTGCCCTAGTAACTCCAAACTTACTAAAAATCTTTCTCAGCCCCTTAGTGGCATCTTCACCACTTCTCTCCTTTATGATAGTATAGATATCTAATTCTTCTGGTTCCGACTTTGTTTGCTTATTCCCCATTTTCTTATCCTGAGCTTTCTTGCCCTAGGTGGCGTTTGGGTATGAGAATACCTCGTTACCTTCTTCCTAAGGAGCTAGGATGTCTTTTCTTGCCCTAGGTGGCGTTTGGGTATGAGAATACCTCGTTACCTTCTTCCTAAGGAGCTAGGATGTTTAAACTGTGTTGATGTAAGAAAATCCTGATTCCTACACCTATAGCAAACAACACAAATGCAACCAGACAGAAAAAGAAAAAGAACATACAACGTATCTTGTCCCAGGCTAATTTATCTGTCCTGGGCTCATACTATCATACACAACGTATTCTTGTCCCAGGCTAATTTATCTGTCCTGGGCTCATACTATCATACACTTATCTGTCACCAGGTTTTTGTCAAAGACAGGATCAGAGATTGAACATAGGCGCGGAGGTCTCCCCGAAAGGACGCAACCACGTTGCCCAGTGGGACAGTCACTTCTTCTGTTTCAACACCCTGGGCGGCTTATAGGGCTATTCCCAACTTCCACACACCTTTTATTCACATTCACTCTCATTCAATGCCGTACTCCGTGAGGTGATCAATTCCTAAATAGTTCAAGAACCCGAGCTATAGGTATCCTCCTCTACTAGAACTACCCGCTAAAGAACACGACACAGAAAATCTTACGGACAGTGCAGGGCAGATATAAGAGATCTAACAGTGTCTCTTACCTGGCCAGGTTTTTGTTCATCTGCCGTCCATTATCCCAGATTTTCTTTTCGTTCGTATTCTGCCGGTGTTCTTGAAGGAATACACAGACCTCGGGTCCCTGTTCAGGCACCAGGAAATGTCAGGATCACACTCAGTCGGAGCAGCCTTTGGAAGTGGGGAATCACCAGAAATAATACACAAGACACGTCTTGTATAGTGTATCACTGGGAAGTCTCTGAAGCACGCCTGCCTTCAAGGTGCTATCCCTTCTTTATATAGTTGTATCGGTAGGTTCAGTGGTTATACAAGTTTTGCATGTTTAAACAAAGAGACAAAACAGGAAAGAAAGAAAAAACAGTTTCGTGGGCGGCAGTTTCACAACAAACAGTACAAAGGCAATTCCACAGACAAGAAAAAACAGGATTTCATACTATAGCTAAAATGTCCTTGAATGGACAGGTCAATATTTATCACAAATTCTTTTTTGTGGTTCATTGAGGTAACCATTTTTGTTCTGCTCTTCACACTTGTATGTGATATTATTCGATCACTGTGGTTGTAATTTGTGATCTGGTCATAGCGCGGTGGTATTTGTTCCTTGTATGTGATATTATTGGTCAAAATATACCTAAATTGTATTGCAGATTTCAACAAATATTTAATAGGTTACAGTAGAGTAGGGCCTGGCCATTTTTCCGGAATAATCTGGTTCGGGTATCACATGACCCCCGTCACATGACCCCCGTCACATGACCCCCGTCACATGACCCCCGTCACATGACCGGGGGGGGGATGGCCCACAGTGTCTGAACAGCCCGGGGCCCTGGCTACCCTTAATCCACCCCTGCCCCACACCGTTAGTTGGTGCGGGGGTTCTTGAAATCTCAGAGTGGATATTTTGTAAGGGTTTTTTACTGACCGCATAGATTCCCTTTTCTATTTTCTGCTATCTAGTATTAGTGGGCCTCATTTGCTGAATCTGCTTTCACCCCTGTGTATGTGCCTTCCTCTTACCTCACCGTTATTATTTGTTGGGGGCTTATTTCTCTGGAGGCAAGAGAGGTCTTTCTTTCTCTCTAGGGGTAGTTAGTTCCTTAGGCTGGCTCGAGACGTCTAGGATTTTTTAGGCACGTTCACCGGCTACTTCTAGTGTGTTTGGATAGGTTCAGATTTGTGGTCAGTCCAGTTTGCCACCTCCCTAGAGCTTGTCCTATGTTTGTTACTTAGCTGGAGTAATCTGTGATCCTCAACCACTAAGGATCATAACAGCGGGCTGTGTAATATACTGTTTGGGCTTTGTTATATACTGCGTGGCCTGTATTAACGCATCGGGTATTCTAGAATATGTATGTATGTATATAACACAGGCCACGTAGTATTTGTCTGCTATATACTACATGGCTCCTATATACTACGTGGCCTGTGCTATATACTATGTGGCTGCTATATACATACATACATACATATTCTAGAATACCCGATGCGTTAGAATCGGGCCACCATCTAGTAATGGTATAATTGCTGAATTTTAAAAGACTTTTAGCAGCTACCACTAGAGGGAGCTAGCTGCATATTTATTTAAATTGCTCTAATTAAAGGGGTTCTCTCATCTTCCTAAGCAATTAATATTTCAGGGTTCTTGTAAAAATAAGCAACTTTGTAATTTTTTATTATTTAAAAAAAATCCTCTCTGTTCTCAAGAACAGGGGCCTACTTAATTTTGTAGTTTACCGCTCATTTTCTAAGTAGTAGGTTTCCTGGGCAAAGTGAGCGGTGCTTACGAGATCTTTTCTATAGAGCTTGCAAGTGCTGCTCTGAAGCTGGCCAGATTTGGTGCTCCTATGATGCTGCAGATAAAAAGCTGCCTCTGCTTGCTGCAGCGGAGAGCACACAGATCAAACCAGTGATCAACCAAGCTGCTAGTCTGAACTGTCAATCATCAGGAGCAGGAAACCAAGAGGCAGAGGAGCAGTGCGCCCCTGAAGATAGAAGATGAGATGAACCCTATAAAGGGAGTCTGTGTGCCCAAAGTGACAGTATAGACTAAGCACATGCAATGCGTGCCTGGTGGTCCTATGGGAGTCTGAGTGCACTTGGGATCACCTCTCAGCTTTGGCATTCAGCCTACTGGCAGAAATCTAGCCTTGGCTCTCTGCCTGTGAAACCAGGCAGTTTTAATATAGTAAGGGCAATATGGCCATGGGTCCCCAGAGCCTTAGATATGTTTCACCTATTATCACTCAACGGTGACCCCACTCTAACTTTGGTCTTACACTATCTTTTTCAGTGCCCTAGGATGTAATTCATCTGGGCCAGGATATTTAAATTCATTTAAATTAGCTAAGTGTTCCCTCGCAATCTCTCTCTGTTTGTAGATAGTGTGGATTCTTTTATTCCTTGAATGGCACCATGAAGATCAGTTGATGTTACAATTGCTTTCTTAGAGAACACAGATGCAAAATAGGAATTTAAACATTTGGCCTTCTCAACATTTTTGACCACTTCACCCTTTTCATGCTGTAAAAATACTATAGCATCTTTGGCTTTTCTTTTGCTTTTTACCCCCAAAATCATTTTTAATTGTTCCTGTTCTCTCTTGCAAGCCTTCATTACTGGCTTTAGCCCTTCTAACTCTTGCCCTGCATTCCCTGCAGACAGCATTATATTCTTCTTCAGATACGCCACCCTCTTTCCATTTACCGTATTTTGCGGCATATAACACGCACCGGACCATAAGACGCACCTAAGTTTTAAAGGTTGAAAATAGGAAAAAAAATATTTTGAAGCAAATAACGGGGTAAAATATTTAATAACATAAATAACATAATATTTCACTAATGCAAATGTAAACAGAACTCAGCAGCAACATTAACAACCATTACTGATTTAAGTACAGAAACTCCTCAGTCATCAGGGAACCCCAAGAACTCCTCATCACTACTGTCCGAATTTAAGAAGCTCGGTTCCTCAGAATCACTAGTATCACTGTCTTCACTCTGTTCATAGAGGATGTCATCTTCAGAGCCATCTAAGGTATTGCTGATGCCACATTTTTTGAAGGACTTTACAATGGTTTCATCCTTAACGGACTGCCATGAGGTTTTCACCCACTCACAAACTTGGGTGATTGTGGGCCTCTTCATTCATCCAGTTGGTGTCAAATCATGGTTTCCAGCAGCCATCCATTTATTCCACTCTTCTCTCATGAAAACTTTAAATGGCTTGTTGATGGAAACATCCAAAGGTTGCAACTGACTGGTAAGCCCCCCAGGAATTACGGCAATATGGGTTTTCTCTTCTTTAAATCACCTTTTTGTGGCTTCAGTGATATGTGCCCTAAACTGGTCCAGCACTAATAGAGCAGTTTTTTTCAGAAGCCCTCCAGGACGTTTGGACCACACTTTTTCTATCCATATCTTCATGCCATTTTCATCCATCCATCCCTTGTCGTGAACATGGACAATGACTCCTTTTGGGATTGCCTCTTTTGGCATGGTTTTTCTCTTGAAAATCAGCAGTGGAGGCAATTTGGTGCCATCTGCACAGCAGGACAACACAGCTGTATAATGGGTTTTCTCATGCCCTGACGTCTTCAGTTTTGGCACCTTTCACATCAACCGTTTTGTTTGACGGAACATCGAAGGTCAACGGGACTTCATCCATGTTGCCAATCTGAGTCATTTCATATCCATTTTTCTTTCTTGCTTCCAGTACAAATTTGTGAAAAGACACAATCTTGGTTTCGTACTCTTTAGGCATTTTTGTGCAATCCTAGTTTTTGTGAGCATAGCAAGGCCACATCGCTTCATAAATCTATAGCACCATGATGGTGATCCTGTGAAGTCCTGAATGCCTTTCTCTGCAGCAAGACGTTTAGCTTCATAAATGATAATTTTTGTCGATACAGAATATCCATTGTTCCTGTGACGTATGATCCACTCTTTCACATCCACTTCTAAATGTGGCCACTTTGCAGCATGCCCACGAAAACATTTTTTATCTTTGTCCATTTTCTGCAGCTGATCCTCCTGTTTCCTCCATTCCCGTATCATTTTTTCAGTCGGAGGTGGCCCGAAGTGTCTCTCCGCTGCCCTGTTCCCATGTTCTTTGGCATACTTCACTACCTCTAGTTTAAAAGGGATTTTATATGATATCCTTCTCTGCTTTGACATCTTTCCAGGAGAGTACGGTAACGTACGGTATCTTTCTGCAAGAAAATACAAAATTATGGTATCAGTACAGTACTTTGTCCTGCTGCTGACACTGTTATGGTGGGGGATCTGCTGCTGGAGGGCCACAGGTAGTGCTACACTCTTTTACCGAACAACACCCCACCAAGGAGAACATCTGCAAGGAGTTTGTATGTTGTCCCCAGGTTTGTGTGGGTTTCCTCCTTATTCTCTGCTTTCCTCCCACACTTCCAACATATACAGATAGACATATTGTGAGCCCCAATGGGGACAGTGATGATAATGTCTGTAAAGCGCTGTGGAATAGGATAGTCCAATATACGGTACCGTAGGCAATGCATAATAAAAAATACGGTAATACCGATACCGTAATTGACCACCACCGTAACTCTGTGGTACGGTAATTTTTCAGTTCACAGTATGTGTGAGTTTTTTTTAGAAAGCTGGAGTTTTTATTGGTACCAATTTTTGGTATGGTACCGTACTTACGGTATGATTTTCAATCACTTTTTTTATGCGGCGGGATGAAAAAAAAGTGTGTGTACAGATTGGTGACATTTTTTGATGGATTAAAAGGGTTTTTCAGGCACCATTTGCTTCTGGATTGCGAAGTGAGTAGTGCTGACATCCTACCATCAAAGTGAACCAAGGCACCGGCATGACACTGTAGTTACCGTACCAATCATGCATCTGTCCACATGTGAATGCAGCTCACCTCCCAATGCGGAAGAACCGTAAACACTATGGTATAAAGGGAACCTGACAGCTGATACATGCTACCGTAATCCACGGACAGCATGTATCAGACACTGGCAGTATGATCTACCGTACCGAAAGCCAGGTATGGTATGGTTCACTTTGAAATGCTACAGCGTTTCAGAGAAAAACACACTGTACCGTACCTTTTGGCTTTTCCCCTCCTGCTGCCAATCACTGACAGGTCTCTTCCTGTATGAGCACGCAGTAAGAAAATTGTCACTCATTGGGAGCGGATGGGGAGAAGCGGCTGGGGACCTGTCAGACTAGTCTTTAGGTGGCTTTTAAAGTACGGGCTGTTCAATGCATAGTCAGCATGTACGGTATTAGCGTAACAGTGGACTGTATGACTTTAGCCACTTTTTTTTCCTCTGAAATGCTGTGGCATTTCAGAGAAAAAAGTGGCTAAAGTCATACAGCTTGTTGCTACACTAATGCATGCTGCCTACGCATTGGACAGCCTATATTTAGAAAACATCACCTTTAATACCGTATGTCATAGGTGCCATTTATTGTACCGTATGTTTCCACGTTCATTCAGGAAACGCAGTGCTTTGGACGCAGCGGATGCCCCGCTCCACCCAAAGCATCACCCCCTGTTGTAAGCGTGGTGATTCCGAATGTGTTCATTGAGCACATGCGGAAGCACCGCATCGTCTCCGCAAGATAGACATGCTGCAGTCTATAAAGACGCGCCGCATGTCCGGATACACAGGGCCACCATATGCGGCCCTGCACGCATAGTGGAGATGGGATTTCATAAAATCCCCTCCATTATGCTGTAACATCTGGACGCTGCGGATTGGATGCTATGGATGTACGCAGCTTCCAATCCGCAGCAAATCCGGATGTATTATGCCACATGGAAACAGGCCCTAACTCCCAACATGCAGCTCCTGTAACATGCTGGGAGTAAGGCTAGGTTCACATTGCGTTAATGGGTTAACGCTAACGTACTGCGTTGCATGGCAAAATTGTCGCAATTAACGCCATGCAACGGGTCCGTTAGCACACCCATTGACAGCAATGTGATTTTTCTCTGTAGCGCATGCCATTTTTGGCACGCGCTAGCGATGTGCCGTTCTTTTGTGACAGACCTCGGACGCTGCGCTAGCGGGGACACTGACCCTAAACAAACATTGCGTTAGCGCAATCCGCTAGCGCTATGCGCTTAACGGATTGCCCTAACGCAATGTGAACCTAGCCTTAGAGTTCAGGAGTGTGAGTGTTTTAGTGTAACGGTTTTTTTTAAACTTTTAACTCAAATTACCATGAAGGGAAGACGTTCTCCTATCCAGATCACAAGCCGCAGTGACAACAGTAGCTGGTGAGACAGGGCCAGTATGTCACTGCAGCACGTGACCGGATGTGAGAGACCTCCTACTTCCTGTTTAGCGTCGGCTGCGCTAGACACCTCCAGGAGCTGCTCCACCAACAGACCTCACCGACTCCACCGGCGGCTCCCACAATGCCGCTCCACCGCCGGCGGCTCCGCCAGGGCCGCTGCACTGCTGGCGGCTCCCGCAGTGGCCGCTGCACCGCCAACAGACAGCGACTCCGCCGGAGGCTCCCCCGCTGCCGGCGGCTCCGGCTGGGCTGCTGCATTGCAGGCGGCGGCAGTAGTGGCCACTCCAGCAGGGCCGCTCCGGACAGACTTCAGTGACTCCACCGCGGCTCCGGCAGTGGCTGTAACTCCACCGGCGGCTCTGGCTGGGCCACTGCACTGCAGGCGGCTCCCGCAGTGGCCGCTCCGGGACAGGCGTCCGTGACTCCACCGCTGGCAGCTCCGGCAGGGCCGCTCCACTGTCGGCGGCTCCCGCAGTGGCCGCTCCACCGCCGGCAGCTTTGGCAGCGCTGACAGACCTCCGTCCCAGCTCCTGCGCACCCCCGAATTTGAGGGGGGAAAAGTGCGTCTTATATGCCGCAAAATACGGTAATATACATTTATTTTTTTCCTTTTTAACAGGTGTTTAAGTTCTGTGTTCATCCATTCTGGTCTCTTTAAATGGTTCCAATTCTTCTTTCTTTTCGGGATTGTTACTGATTGTGCAGTGAGATTTTCATTTAGCAAAATCTCCCCTCTTTTTTTGGACATTTCTATCCCTTAGAACATCCAGCAGCCATTTGACCTTTCCTTCCATCTTATTCAGTCCATTAAAATCTGCTTGTCTGAAGTCGAACCTGAAGTCTGAGGTCTCCTGGTCTTCCTCCTCCTGCAATCCATAGTTTGAGGATAGCATGATCGCTGCCTCCTAAATTCCCAGCCACCTTTACTCTCTCAACAATTTCCTCCATGTTTGTAAGAATTAGGTCCAAGATCGCAGGTTCTCTTGTTCTCTCTTCTACCTTTTGAAAGATAAAGTTGTGAGCAAGAGAAGATAAGGACTTCCTGGACCCATTACTTTTGCCTGAGAAAGATTCCCAACAAATAACTCGATAGTTAAAATATCCCATGATCACTGTCATACTTTGTTCAGAACAGAGACATCTGATGTAAAGAGTATATACTCTGTATATACATCATTCTGTCCAGTTGGCCTATAGTAAACACCTACAATAGTGTCCTTTCTGTTCTTCTCCTTGTATTCTTACCCAGTTTCTGCAGAGTTACCATTCTCTGAAGCTTGGATCTCTGTAGAGATAAACGTTTTCCTAGCATACAATGCAACACCTCCTCCCCTCTTGGATAGAGAAGAAGAAAAAAGATGTATGCTCAGAATTGGCAACACCCAAAATTTGATGACAAAATATAAGATTTTATTATTAGAATTCACACATGCAACAAGACAGACTAATAAAAACATAAAAAAAAAAAACATGGTTAAATATCTAGTTATACCCATGGTATGGCAGTTAATCCTTTTTATAATAAATAAGTTGTAGCCTTCATGTTTTCCAATAATGTGTATCATCCCACCAAGTTTCAGTTATGCCAATGACATCATATCTTTCTTCCTGTGTTAGCAGCTCCAATTCTCCTTGTTTGTTTCCGATGCTCTGTGCATTTGTACAGACATGTTAGTTTATAATCGGCTTCTCTTGCTCCTCTATTTTCATTCAGAATGTGTTGTTTTTGGTCTTTATTTCCATTTCTAATAGCAGGGTTCTCAAAAGAATTCATGAGCTGAATATTTGATTCTGGCGGCATATTTCCCATCCCACATTGCTCTAGTTAAAAGCTCTCCTGATTGCATCTACCAAATATGTTTTTTCCTGTTTTTCGTAAGATGCAACCCATCTCTAGCAAGGAGTCCATCATACAGGTAATTCACTCCACGGTCAAGAAACTCAAAACGTTGTTCATGGCATCATCGACGTAGCCAGTTATTCACTTGTAGAATCCTATTTAATCTCCTTGATCCACTGGGGGGATGGATGAGAAGATGACCTGAGCTCCTAGTGCCTTCATTTTCCTCCCTAGGCCTTCAAAGTCTCTGCATATAGTTTCCAGGTCCTTTTTTGCTGTGTCATTTGTTCCTGCGTGTATTAACAGACTTGTCTACTAATATCTGTAACAAATGGAAATGGAGGCACAGATGGTGAAGTTCACATTTGTTTTTATTGAAATTAAACGTGGAACCTCTGGACCACGGTCCGGGGGGCTTCGAAGGGGGCATGACTACGTGAGCCCCAGACACCCGTAGTAAGACCCCTCGAACAGGGTCAGAATGGGATACCTGGGGGACACGGGTGCTACCTCCAGTTAGACCCCGAACTCGTGGTAGCTGATGCAGCGGGACAGATGGACAAGCAGGGTTAGTGCGTGACGTAGAGCTAACCGGAGGGTACGGGTAGAAGCTGGTTCCAGCGGTACTGATTTTGTCCTGAGGTTCAGGTGACTGAATGGCGGAATGAGACGGAACTGGAGTAAGCAGATTGGAGATTGTTCCGGAAAGCCAGGTAATGGGTAGCAGATAGTCTGTGGAGACAAACAGTGTAAGCGGAGCACTGACAGAGAACTTCAGAAACAAAATCACATGCTAGCAGAAACTGGAAGTTAGCAACTGAGAATACTTGTTGCTCCGGCACCCTCCCTATGGTGGAGGAGCTAGAAATAGTGATCATTAACACGCCACTGGTCAAAAGCACTTTTTTGAAAATGCGCACTGTCTCTTTAAGAGACTGGGAGCGAGCGCAGGACCTAAGCACACAGCCCGAGGACCTGCTGGCTGCATGCCAGGAAGCAGAGGAGGGAGAGGAAGCAGAGGCCTTGTCAGGACAGCGTGGAGCTGGCACAGAGCAGGAGTCCCGACGGGGACCCCGCAAAGGTACAGGGACCGGACCGGGTGTAACAATGTCTTAATAAAGTCTTAGAATTCAAAAGCAAGCAGGCAGGATGCTGGAAACCACAAGCAGGCGGAAATGTCCAGGAGACTGCAGGCAAGCTGGAGGATGCTGGAAACCGTAGGCAAGCAAGAAACTTCCAGGAGACCGCAGGCAAGCAGGTGGAATTCTAGAAACCGCTGGCAAGAAGGAAACATCTTGGAGACAGTAGGCAAGCAGGCAGAATGCTGGAAGTTACTGGCAGGTGGTAGAGAGCCAGAAGACTACAAGCAAAAAGGTGTGGGGCTTGAAACTGCTGGAAAGTGAGAGGCATCCTGGAGACCACAAGCAAGCAGATTAGATGCTGGAAACCACTTGTAGGTGGGAGACATCCAGGAGAACACAGACAGATGACAGAGTAATTGAAAACCTTGGGCAGATTGCAGTGTTACTGAAGAATGTAGGCAGATAGGAGATGTCATGGAGATGCAGACAAAACTCCAGAGTAATAAGAAAGTATAATACCATGGAGGCCGAACAGAGCCAGGAAGATGTCTTGAAAGCCACAGACTAGCATGTAGAAGAGGTCCTAGAAGACCGGGGACAAGTAAGAAGACAGAACTCCAAAGCAACTGAAAAGTCCGAATATCTTGGAAGCTGCAGACAGCCAGGAAGATGTCCTGGAAACTGCAGGCAGGATGCAATACTAGAAACCGGAGGCAAGTAGGTAGCAATACTGGAAACCGCAGGCATGTAGGTAAAGTACTGAAGATCACTGACAGGACTCAAGGTTACTGAAAACCGCAGACAAGTAGGTCAAGTCTTCCACTGATGGGCAGCAGGGTTACTGGAAACCGCAGAAAAGTAACTTAGGGACTGGAAACCATAGACAAGCAGGAGATGTCCTGATGACTCTGGACTGGAACTGTGCACAGACAACTAAGAATTACTATCAAGTATTAGAGTAATACCAACACACAGGTGTGTATTTCCTGGCCTCCCAGGACACAACACGTGGCAGCACATGTTACTTGCAACCTCCCACAGTTGAACATGACACTGTGTGGGGAGACAACGATCCCATGAGTGATTGTCCTGTCAACATAATAGTTCATTGTGAAATAGGCCAGTAAACAAGTGCGAAGCAACTTGTGCATAGCTCATTGGTGATCATTCATTCATTCACGGCCTGGAATTGGCATATCTACATGCACAATAAGTACTAAAGACTAGAAATGTCACGCGTCACTGCTGCAAACTACTAATGTATGAATGGACCTGACTAGTTGTGCAGCGCTTTCATAAATGTTAATCAAAGGGCTGTTTTATGACAAATGTGATGATTGTGACTTGAAGGGGCAACAGAAGAAGCCATGCCATGGAGCCCAGAATATGACCTGCAGGACACACTCCCCAGACCTGTTTTCTGGAGCCTCAAGCATGAGCAGCCCTGTAATCAGAGAAATGCTTCCTCTCTTCCTTGATTGCACTTTTACAAGCACATTAATTGGCGTAAATGACATGATACCACCCTACCAGACGCCATAACTGGCAGAACTCTCATGATACCACCATCACAGTTACCATAACTACCATGATACCATCCTCACATCCACAATAACTGGCAGAACTACGACAATATCATCCTCTCATCCACCACAACTGGCAGAACTACGACAATACCATCCTCACATCCATCATAACTGTCAGAACTACCACATTATCATCCTCACATCCACCATAACTGGCAGAACTACCACAATACCATCCTCACATCCACAATGACAATGATACCATCCTTAAGACACCATAACTTGATGTAGGACCATGATATCACCCACACATCCATCATAACTGGCAGAAATACCACAATATAATCTCACATCCATCATAACTGGCAGTACTACCACAATACCATCCTCACATCCACAATAACTGGCAGAACTACCACCATTCCATCCTCACATCCACAATAACTGGCATAACTACCACAGTATCATCCTCACATCCACTATAACTGGCAGAACTATGACAATACCGCCTCACATCCATCATAACTGGCAGAACTACCACCATGCCATCCTCACATCCACAATAGCTGACATAACTACCACAGTATCATCCTCACATCCACCATAACTGGCAGAACTACCACAATATAATCTCACATCCATCATAACTGGCAGTACTACCACAATACCATCCTCACATCCACCATAACTGGCAGAACTACCACAATACCATCCTCACATCCACCATAACTGGCAGAACTACCACAATACCATCCTCACATACACCATAACTGGCATAACTACCACGGTATCACCCTCACACCCACCATAACTGGCAGAACTATGACAATACTATCCTCACATCGAACATAACTGGCAGAACTATCACAATACCATCCTCACATCCACCATAACTGGCAGAACAACCACAATATCATCCTCACATACACCATAAATGGCAGAACTCTCATAATACCATCCTCACATCTACCATAACTGGGAGGACTACCACAATACCATCCACACATCCACTATAAATGGCAGAACTCTCATGATACCATCCTCACATCCACCATAATAATGGACAACATATAATGCTCCAATAAGAATAAAGGGAACCTTATAATGCGCCATACAGAATAATGAACCCCATATAATGCTCCATACAGTATAATGAGCCCCATATATTGCTCCATACAGTATAATGAGACCCACACATTGCTCCATGCAGAATAATGGACCCTATAAAGCTCCATACAGAATTATGTGCCCCATATAATGCTCCATACAGAATAATGGACAACATATAATGTTCCATTAAGAACAATGGGCCCCTTATAATGTGCCACACAGAATAATGAACCCAATATAATTCTCCATACATAATGAGCCCCATATATTTCTCCATACATAAAGGATCCCATATAATGCTCCATACATAATGGGCCCCATATATTGCTCCATATAGTATATGATGGGCCCCATATATTGTTCCATACATAATGGGCCTCACATAATGCTGCATACATAATGAGCCCCATATACTGTATTGCTCCACACATAATGGAACCCATATAATGCTCCATACAGTATGATGGGCCCCATGTAATGCTCCATATATAATGGACCCCATATAATGCTCCGTACAGAATGGGTCCCATATAATGCTCCATATACTGTATAAAGGACCACATATAATGCTCCATACAGAATAATGGACCCTACATAATGCTCCATACAGAATAAAGAACCCCATACATTGCTCATACATAATGAGCCCCATATAATACTCCATACATAATGGACCCTCTATAATGCTCTATACATGAGTCTCATATAATGCTCCATACCTAATGAGCCCCACATATTTCTCCATACATAATAGATCCCATATAATGCTCCATACAGAATGGGCCCCATATAATTCTCCATACAGAATGGGCCCCATATAGTGCTCCATACAGAATGGGCCCTATATAATGCTCCTGTAACATAAGTCACTATAGAAATAAGTCCCAAAAGTGGAGAGAAAGACTTTAATAACAGATAGGAATATAATACTACTTACTGGTCCCCCGAAGAAGCCTACGTGAAACGCGCGTAGGGGCTGGCAGTCAGGAGACATCACGGTGACCGACAATGGATAAGGATCAGTCCGTGATTTTACATTACATTCTCTGCCTTTTATAGGCTTATTACACTGTATAGCTGGGCATGGTTGCCTTATGAACTTGATCCTACCAGTCAATCACTGGGAACGAGTGATATTCTCCTGACTTTCTATTTTGTCTTGTGTCCTTCGCTGAATTTTCCTATAATACTTTTGTATTGACTGTTTTTTAAAATTGTGGTTTATATCAGGTTTTTGTACTAATAAAGTGATTTTTGTATATACTCTATGACAGACTTTATGACTCCAATTTTTTGGATTTTTTATATATGTTTGGGAGTTTTTCTGTCCTTATCTAGTCGATATTGTAGTTTCTGAGTACAGATGCTGCATAGTTTGTATGTTTGCTCTGAATTTGAACTAATTTTTCATACTTACTGGATAAGTAAAGGGAGGTGAAACAATCCAAAATCAGGTCCAGGAAATGGCGCAGTACAACAAGAGGTAGTCAGAGACGAAATCCAATTCACGAGCCAGGGTTAGGAAAACCAGAAAGGCAATAAAGTTTACAGGGAGCAGGCAAAATAGAAGTCAGGTCACATGCAAAGAGTCTAAGTCCAGGAAGGGAATAGAGTCAGGCTGGGTCAGGCGCAGAGCACAGAGAGTTCAGACTTACCCAGGCAGTAGCAAGTGTACAATGGACACTTGGTGGAGGAGCTAGCATGCTTAAGTAGAGGACTAATCAAGAGAAGTGAACACAGGTGATTGCAGCCCAGACCCAGCACAGTGAAAACAGACTGACAGCCTCCACACAATAGTAACATAGCAGACAAGGACAGTGTGGAGATCGTGACAGCTCCATACATAATGGACCCCATATATTGCTCCATACATAATGGGCCCCATATAATGCTTCATACAGTATATGATTGGCCCCATATGATGCTCCATACATAATTTGCCTCATATAGTGTTCAGTACAGAATGGGTCCCATATAATGCTCAAGTAAATGATGGGCCCCATATAATGCTCCATACAGTACATGATGATACCAATATAATGCTCCAGTATACAATGGGCCCCAGTGAGTAAGTACTGGACTGTGAGGCTGGATTATATTCTATGTGGGGGTGCGCTATATTATATTCTATGAGGGGGCTGCATCATATTCTGAGGGGACTATATTATACTATATGAGGTGGCTACATTATATTCTATGGGGAGGGCTGCATTATATTACATTGGGGGCTGCATTATACTATATGAGGGGGGCTGCATTACACTCTATTGGGGGCTGCATTACATTCTATGGGGGCTGCATTATATTCTATGGGGAGACTGCATTACACTATATGAGGGGGCTACATTATATTCTATGGAGAGGGCTGCATTATATTACATTGGGGGCTGCATTATACTATATGAGGGGGCTGCATTACACTCTATTGGGGGCTGCATTACATTCTGTGGGGGCTGCATTATATTCTATGAGGAGACTGCATTACACTATATGAGGGGGCTACATTATATTCTACTGGGTGCTGGGCTGTATTATGTTCTATAAGGTGGCTGCATCATACTCTGAGGGGGCTACACTATATTATATGGTGAGGGCTGCATTATACTACATGGGAGGCTGCATTATACTATATGAGGGCTGTTGCATTATACTCTATGGGGGCTGCATTACATTCAAAGGGGGTCTGCATTATACTATATGAGGGGCTGCATTATAGTCTATAGGGGGCTGCATTATACACTAGGAGGGGGATACATTATACTCTATGAGGGGGCAACATTATATTCTATGGAGGCTGCATTATACTCTGTGAGGGGGCTACATTATATTCTATTGGGGTCTGCATTATACTATATGAGGGGCTACATTATATTCTATGGGTGGTTGCATTATACTGTATGAGGGGGCTACATTATATTCTGTGGGGTGGCTGCACTATACTCTATGGGGGTGGCTCCATTATACTTTATGGGGTTGCTGTATTATACTCTATGAGGGGGCTACATTATATTCAATGGGATAGCTGCATTATACTGTATGGGGTGGTTGCATTATACTATATGGGGGCTGCATTATATTCTAATGCACTATGGGCAGTGCATTATACTATATACACTATACTGGAACCTGCATTATACTGTATTGAGGACTATGGGGATTACATTATACTATATGAAGAACTATGGGGTGCATTATACTATGGGAAGTGAATTGTACTACATGGAGAACTAGGGGATGCATTATACTATATGGAGGACTATGAATAGTGTATTATACTATATGGAGGACTGAGGGATGTATTATACTATAAGGAGGGCTGAGGAGTGTATTATACGGTACTATATGGAGGACTGAGGAGTGTATTTTAATATATGGAGGACTATGAGGAGTGTATTATACTATATGGAGAACTATGGGGAGTGCATTATACTATATGTAGGACTGAGGAGTGTATTTTAATATATGGAGGACTATGAGGAGTGTATTACACTATATGAATGACTATGGGGAGTATATTATAGTATATGGATGACTCTGGGGAGAGTATTATACTACATAGAGGACTATGGGAAGTGTATTATACTATATGGAGGACTATGGGGAGTGCATTATACTATATGGAGTACTATGGGAAGTACATTACACTATAAGCACTTTTTATTACTTGGATCTAGCTTTTGTATTAACCCATCTAACTCCTTCACCATGTTTACATATGCGCTTACAGTGTTTACTCCACTAATCCTCACTCTCCTTCGCTATCCACAAACCCCAGCACCATCTAACCAAATAATTTGCTGACCTGCTCCTCAACCTCAAATCTGTCCTAATAAAACATAAAACAAGCTGGCCACTCTCCTTCTCCCACCTGCTCTCCCTTTCTCTGCTTCTCCTCACTGCTGGCGACATATCTCCCAACCCTGGACCCCACAGCTCATACCTCCCATTACTATCCCCTCCTACTGCTCCCTATCTAATATGAACCACCATAATCTTTCCAACATAAAACCCGTGCCTCTGATGCCCACCCCCCTGCTCCCTCTCTGGAGCACTCTGGAATGCCCGCTCAATCTGCTTGAGACAAGCGGTGGATACCGTGTCTGCCAGGAACGCATTTTCCTACAGCGGCTCTCCTACAGCCGGCACAAATCTCAAATAGGTCGCCCTGGGAGGCCATCACTTTACATCTGGGCTACGTTACCTGAGGTCCCTATTCGTACAGCAACATTTGCTTCCACAAGCGACTATTTTTGCAACACGCAATATCTGCGTCCCGACTATTGGAACTGTCCACACACCTTGATAAGATACAGCACGTGACTGATGAAAGCCTAATATAGGCTGAAACGTTTCCAGTGCTACTACAGTACCAATAAAACCTGAAAAAAAACCTATGCTTAAGTTGAGTGCGAGACTTCTATCCTACCACTGGCATCCATATCCTCACTCCACGACACAGACAGTGCCACTGCTTTCTACAATGTAACTCTCGCATCAGCTATTGACATGGTTGCCCCTCTCGTTCATGGCAGAGTGCGACGTATCAATAGACAACCCTGGCACAATAACACAACTAAAAAGCTCCGGCAAGTGTCCAGGGTTGCAGAGCGGCATTGGAAGAAAACATATTCACAAGACGACTGTATTCAAACAGGCAACACTCGCTTTTAAATCTGCTCTCACCTCTGCTAAACAGGCCTACTTCACAACCCTCATATCTTCCCTATCCTACAACCCCAAACAGTTATTCAAAACCTTTAACTCCCTCCTCCGCCCCCCACTGCCCCCTCCAACCTCCCTCATCTCTGATGAGGACTTTGCCACACACTTTAAAACTAAGATCGACCAAACAAGGCAAGTCTTCATTGTTCAACCACCACAACCCCTTTGTATACCAGACCAATGCCCAAACCCCATAACCTCCCTATCCAACATCACTGAAGGGGGGGCTTAACTGTCTCCTCCCCAAATCGCACCTCACCACCTGTGCACTCGAGCCCATCCCACCTCCTCCCCAACCTCACCACCACTCTTATCCCATCCCTAACCCACCTCTTCAACCTATCACTAACTTCTGGCACCTTCCCTTCTGCTTTCAAACATGCCACAATCAAACCTATCCTTAAAAAGCCAACCCTTGATCCAACTGCTATGTCCAGCTATCTCCCAATATCGCTGCTCCCATTCGCTTCCAAACTCCTGGAGCAGCACTTCCACGCTGAACTTTTCTCCCACCTCTCATCTAACTTGCTCTTTGACAATCTACAATCTGGTTTTCACCCCATCACTCAACTGAGACAGCCCTGACCAAAATTACTAACGACCTACTTACAGCCAAAGCTAACAGACAATACTCTGTACTCCTCCTTCTAGACCTGTCCTCTGCTTTCGTGCTTTCGACACAGTTGGCCACTGCCTCCTCCTACAGATCCTCTCCTCCTTTGGCATCAAAGACCTTGCCCTATCCTGGATCTCCTCATACCTTTCCTACTGCATATTCAGAGTCTCTCACTCCCACACTACCTCCTCATCCCACCCTCTCTCTGTTGGAGTCCCCCACGGCTCTGTTCTAGGACCCCTACTCTTCTCAATCTATACACTTGGCCTGGGACAACTCACAAATTCCCATGGATTCCAGTACCACCTTTATAATGATGACACTCAGATCTACCTTTCTGGCCCAGACGTCACCTCTCTGCTGTCCAGAATCCCGCAGTCTCTATCAGCCATATCCTCCTTCTTCTCCTCTCGCTTGCTCAAACTCAATGTGGACAAATCTGAACTCATCATCTTTCCTCCATCTCATAGATCTTCCTTACCTGACCTATCGCAATTAACAACATCACGCTTTCCCCCATACCGGAAGTCCGCTGCCTCGGAGTAACCCTCGACTCTGCCCTGTCCTTCAAACCGCGCATCCAAGCTCTTTCCACCTTCTGTCTCCTCCAGCTCAAAAATATCTCCAGAATCCGTCCTTTCTTCAACCGTCAATCTTGACTACTGCAGCATCCTTTTCTGTGGCCTCCCTGCTAACACCCTTGCACCTCTCCAGTCCATCCTTAACTCTGCTGCCCGACTAATTCATCTCTCTCCTTGCTACTCCTCTGCTTCCCCCCCCCCCCCTGCAAATCTCTTCACTGGCTCCAATTCCCTCAGCGTATCCAGTTCAAATTACTAATACTAACCCACAAAGCCATCCATAACCTGTCTCCTAAATATATCTCTGATCTAATCTCCCGATATCTTCCCTCACGTAATCTCCGGTCCTCCCAAGACCTCCTTCTCTCCTCCACACTTATTCGCTAGTCACCCAACCGCCTCCAAGACTTCTCCCAAATATCCCCATCCTCTGGAATTCTTTGCCCCAGCATGTCTGACTATCAACCACATTCGGATCCTTCAGACAGAACCTGAAAACCCACCTCTTCAGGAAAGCCTACAGTCTGTACTGACCCCGCTGCCTCCTCACCACTACCGAAGCTACCGCCTCACCAACACTGGAGCTCCTGCAACCCTCAATGTATTGTCTCCTTCCCTACCATGCTGTAGAATGTAAGCCCGCAAGGGCAGGGTCCTCGCCCCTCTGTACCAGTCTGTAATTGTTAGCTTGCTTACTGTAAGTGATATCTGTAATTTTTATGTAACCCCTTCTCATGTACAACACCATGGAATCAATGGTGCTATATAAATAAATAATAAAAAAAAAATAATAATATATGGAGGACTATCGGACATATTATATTGTATGGAGGACTATGGAGTGTGCATTATATAATATGGAGGACAGTGGTGAACATTATACTATATGGAGGACTGTGGTGTGCATTATACTATGAGGAAGACTATGGGTTGCACTATACTATGTGGAAGACTACGGGGTGCATTATACTAAACAAGCAAAATGCCACCTGTTCATCGAGTGATTGGCTTGTTTTTAGTGGAACAAAAATCATTGTTCTCAGCAGCACAATGCCTGGTGAAAACTGCAGATATGCTGCTGATAACATGATACTATATGATCTAATAGTGATTGTTCTGTCCCCATCATTCGTCGTCAGCCGATGGAAAGAGGCCGGTAAACAAGTGTTGAAAAAACTTAAATATTGTTGATCACGCTCGTTTAGCGGCCTGAGATCAGCGCATGTAAATACAACCAAAATGTCTGTGGGATGGTACAATATGGATGCATTGGTGGCCCCATTTTAAACTTTTGCCCAGGGCCCAACTTTGCCTAAAATCGACCCTGATCACCAGCCATTGTCACATGTTAATAAGGCATGTATTGTAGGACACGGCACTCCTGCATGAAGGTGCACAAGTAGGGGTGTCATGATCTCCATGGCCAGAGAACTAGCATAAGCCTCAATAGGAACAAGCTCTTGGAAGATGTAACTATACTGACCATGAACTAAACCTACCGCATCATCTAGAAGTAGCCAGGTAGCATGTCCTACTTTTTATCCCTATATGCCCAGCGCCGGCCGGAGAACTAAATAATGCTAGCAGAGGGAAATATAAGACCTGACTCACCTCTAGAGAAATGCCCAAAAAGGAGACAGAGGCCCCCCACATATATTGGCGGTGATATGAGATGAAACAACAAACGCAGCAGGAAAATAGTTTTAGCAAATTTGAGGTCCGCTTTCTAGATAGCAGAAGACAGAAAGCATACTTTCATGGTCAGTAGAAAACCCTAACAAAACACATCCAGAAATTACTTTAGGACTCTGGCATTAACTCATAATACCAGAGTGGCAATTCCTGATCAACAAGAGCTTTCCAGACACAGTAACGAAACTGCAGCTGTGAACTGGAACCAAAATACAAAAACAAAACATGGACGAATGTCCAACTTATCTAGTAGATGTCTGGGAGCAGGAACAAGCACAGAGAGGCTTCTGATAACATTGTTGACCGGCAAGCATCTAACAGAGAAGCCAGGTTATATAGCGACACCCAGATCTAATCAGAACAGGTGAACAGGGAAGATGATGTCACAAGTTCAATTCCACCAGTAGCCACCGGGGGAGCCCAGAATCCAAATTCACAACAGTACCCCCCCCTCAAGGAGGGGGCACCGAACCCTCACCAGAACCACCAGGGCGATCAGGATGGGCCCTATGAAAGGCACGAACCAGATCAGAGGCATGAACATCAGATGCAGTGACCCAAGAATTATCCTCCTGGCCGTATCCCTTCCACTTGACCAGATACTGGAGTCTCCGTCTGGAAACACGGGAGTCTAGGATTTTTTCCACAACGTACTCCAACTCACCCTCAACCAACACCGGAGCAGGAGGCTCAACGGAAGGCACAACCGGTGCCTCATACCTGCGCAATAACGACCGATGAAAAACGTTATGAATAGAAAAGGATGCAGGGAGGTCCAAACGGAAGGAAACAGGGTTAAGAATCTCCAATATTTTATACGGACCGATGAACCGAGGCTTAAACTTAGGAGATGAGACCCTCATAGGGACAAAACGAGAAGACAACCACACCAAATCTCCAACACAAAGCCGAGGACCAACACGACGGTGACGGTTGGCAAAAAGCTGAGTCTTCTCCTGGGACAACTTTAAATTGTCCATCACCTGCCCCCAGATATGATGCAATCTCTCCACCACCGCATCCACTCCAGGACAATCCGAGGATTCCATCTGACCGGAGGAAAATCGAGGGTGGAACCCCGAATTACAGAAAAACGGGGACACCAAAGTGGCAGAGCTGGCCCGATTATTGAGGGCGAACTCCGCCAATGGCAAAAAAGCAACCCAATCATCCTGGTCAGCAGACACAAAACACCTCAGATATGTCTCCAGGGTCTGATTAGTCCGCTCGGTCTGGCCATTAGTCTGAGGGTGAAAAGCAGACGAAAAAGACAAATCTATGCCCATCCTAGCACAGAATGCCCGCCAAAATCTAGACACAAATTGGGTTCCTCTGTCAGAAACGATATTCTCAGGAATACCATGCAAACGAACAACATTTTGAAAAAACAGGGGCACCAACTCGGAAGAAGAAGGCAATTTGGGCAGGGGAACCAAATGGACCATCTTAGAAAAACGGTCACACACCACCCAGATGACAGACATCTTCTGAGAAACAGGCAGATCTGAAATAAAATCCATCGAGATGTGTGTCCAAGGCCTCTTAGGAATAGGCAAGGGCAACAATAATCCACTAGCCCGAGAACAACAAGGCTTGGCCCGAGCACAAACGTCACAAGACTGCACAAAGCCTCGCACATCTCGTGACAGGGAAGGCCACCAGAAGGATCTTGCCACCAAATCCCTGGTACCAAAAATTCCAGGATGACCTGCCAATGCAGAAGAATGTACCTCAGAGATGACTCTACTGGTCCAATCATCAGGAACAAACAACCTATCAGGCGGACAACGATCCGGTCTATCCGCCTGAAACTCCTGCAAGGCCCGCCACAGGTCTGGAGAAACGGCTGACAAGATAACTCCCTCCTTAAGAATACCTGTGGGGTCAGAGTTGCCGGGTGAATCAGGCTCAAAACTCCTAGAAAGGGCATCCGCCTTAACATTCTTAGAACCCGGTAGGTACGATACCACAAAATTAAACCGAGAGAAAAATAATGACCAGCGCGCCTGTCTAGGATTCAGGCGCCTGGCGGTCTCAAGATAGATCAAATTTTTGTGGTCAGTCAATACCACCACCTGATGTCTGGCCCCCTCGAGCCAATGGCGCCACTCCTCAAACGCCCACTTCATGGCCAAAAGCTCCCGATTCCCAACATCATAATTCCGCTCAGCGGGCGAAAATTTACGGGAAAAGAAGGCACAAGGCCTCATCACGGCGCAGTCAGAACTTTTCTGCGACAACACTGCCCCAGCCCCGATCTCAGAAGCGTCGACCTCAACCTGAAAAGGAAGAGTCACATCAGGCTGACGCAACACAGGGGCAGAAGAAAAACGGCGCTTAAGCTCCTGAAAGGCCTCCACAGCATCAGGGGACCAATTAGCAACATCAGCACCCTGTCTAGTCAAATCGGTCAATGGCTTAACGACATCCGAAAAACCAGAAATAAATCGACGATAAAAGTTGGCAAAGCCCAAAAATTTCTGAAGACTTTTAAGAGAAGAGGGCTGCGTCCAATCACAAATAGCTTGAACCTTGACAGGATCCATCTCAATGGAAGAGGGAGAAAAAATATATCCCAAAAAGGAAATTCTCTGAACCCCAAAAACGCACTTAGAACCCTTGACACACAGAGAATTAGACCGCAAAACCTGAAAAACCCTCTTAACTTGCCGGACATGAGAGTCCCAATCATCCGAAAAAATCAGAATATCATCCAGATACACTATCATAAATTTATCCAAAAAATCGCGGAAAATATCATGCATAAAGGACTGGAAGACTGAAGGGGCATTAGAAAGACCAAAAGGCATCACCAAATACTCAAAGTGGCCCTCGGGCGTATTAAATGCGGTTTTCCACTCATCCCCCTGCCTGATCCGCACCAAATTATACGCCCCACGGAGATCAATCTTAGAGAACCACTTGGCCCCCTTTATGCGAGCAAACAAATCAGTCAGCAACGGCAATGGGTATTGATATTTAACCGTGATTTTATTCAAAAGCCGATAATCAATACATGGTCTCAAAGAGCCGTCTTTTTTTGACACAAAGAAAAAACCGGCTCCTAAGGGAGATGACGATGGACGAATATGTCCCTTTTCCAAGGACTCCTTTATATATTCTCGCATAGCAGTATGTTCAGGCACAGACAGATTAAATAAACGACCCTTTGGGTATTTACTACCCGGAATTAAATCTATAGCACAATCGCACTCACGGTGCGGAGGTAGTGAACCCAGCTTGGGTTCTTCAAAGACGTCACGATAATCAGACAGGAACTCAGGGATTTCAGAGGGAATAGATGATGAAATGGACACCAAAGGTACGTCCCCATGAGTCCCCTTACATCCCCAGCTCAACACAGACATAGCTCTCCAGTCAAGGACTGGGTTGTGAGACTGCAGCCATGGCAATCCCAGCACCAAATCATCATGTAGATTATACAGCACCAGAAAACGAATAGTCTCCTGGTGATCCGGATTAATACACATAGTCACTTGTGTCCAGTATTGTGGTTTATTATTAGCCAATGGGGTGGAGTCAATCCCCTTCAGAGGAATAAGAGTCTCCAAAGGCTCTAAATCATACCCACAACGATTGGCAAAGGACCAATCCATAAGACTCAAAGCGGCGCCAGAGTCGATATAGGCGTCCGTAGTAATAGATGACAAAGAGCAAATCAGGGTCACAGACAAAATAAATTTAGACTGTAAAGTGCCAATGGGAACGGATTTATCAAGCTTTTTAGTACGCTTAAAGCATGCTGATATAACATGAGTAGAATCCCCACAATAGAAACACAACCCATTTTTCCGTCTAAAATTCTGCCGCTCGCTTCTGGACAGAATTCTATCACACTGCATGTTTTCTGGCGTCTTCTCAGTGGACACCGCCAGATGGTGCACTGGTTTGCGCTCCCGCAGACGCCTATCGATCTGAATGGCCATTGTCATGGACTCATTCAGACTTGCAGGCACAGGGAACCCCACCATAACATCCTTAATGGCATCAGAAAGACCCTCTCTGAAAGTAGCCGCCAAGGCACACTCATTCCACTGAGTAAGCACAGACCATTTACGGAATTTTTGGCAGTAAATTTCAGCTTCATCTTGCCCCTGCGATAGGGACATCAAAGTTTTTTCTGCCTGAAGTTCCAAATGAGGTTCCTCATACAGCAAGCCCAAGGCCAGAAAAAACGCATCCACATTGCGCAACGCAGGATCCCCTGGTGCCAATGCAAAAGCCCAATCTTGAGGGTCGCCGCGGAGCAAGGAAATCACAATCCCAACCTGCTGTGCAGGGTCTCCAGCAGAACGAGATTTCAGGGACAAAAATAACTTACAATTATTTCTAAAATTCTGAAAGCTAGATCTATTCCCTGAGAAGAATTCCGGCAAAGGAATTCTCGGCTCTGATACCGGAGCATGAACAACAAAATCTTGCAAACTTTGTACTTTCGTGGCGAGATTATTCAAACCTGCAGTTACACTCTGTAGATCCATTATAGACAGGTGAACATAGAGCCATTCAAAGATTAGAAGGAGAGAGAAAAAAAAGAAAGACTGCAGCATAGACAGACTGGCAAGTGATCCAATTAAGAGCACACTAACTACTAGAGAAAAAAAAAAAAAAAATTTTCAGCAGACTTCTTATTTCTCTCCTTTCTCAGCCAAGGATTTTAACCCTTTAGTGGGCCGGTCAAACTGTCATGATCTCCATGGCCAGAGAACTAGCATAAGCCTCAATAGGAACAAGCTCTTGGAAGATGTAACTATACTGACCATGAACTAAACCTACCGCATCATCTAGAAGTAGCCAGGTAGCATGTCCTACTTTTTATCCCTATATGCCCAGCGCCGGCCGGAGAACTAAATAATGCTAGCAGAGGGAAATATAAGACCTGACTCACCTCTAGAGAAATGCCCAAAAAGGAGACAGAAGCCCCCCACATATATTGGCGGTGATATGAGATGAAACAACAAACGCAGCAGGAAAATAGTTTTAGCAAATTTGAGGTCCGCTTTCTAGATAGCAGAAGACAGAAAGCATACTTTCATGGTCAGTAGAAAACCCTAACAAAACACATCCAGAAATTACTTTAGGACTCTGGCATTAACTCATAATACCAGAGTGGCAATTCCTGATCAACAAGAGCTTTCCAGACACAGTAACGAAACTGCAGCTGTGAACTGGAACCAAAATACAAAAACAAAACATGGACGAATGTCCAACTTATCTAGTAGATGTCTGGGAGCAGGAACAAGCACAGAGAGGCTTCTGATAACATTGTTGACCGGCAAGCATCTAACAGAGAAGCCAGGTTATATAGCGACACCCAGATCTAATCAGAACAGGTGAACAGGGAAGATGATGTCACAAGTTCAATTCCACCAGTAGCCACCGGGGGAGCCCAGAATCCAAATTCACAACATAGGGGCCCAAATCATAATCCAATACAGTTGTGCTCAAAAGTTTACATACCCCGGCAGAATTTTTGCTTTCTTGGCCTTTTTTTCAGAGAATATGAATGATAACACCAAACCTGTTTGTTTACTTATGGTTAGTGGTTGGGTGAAGTCATTTATTGTCAAACTACTGTGTTTTCTCTTTTTAAATCATAGTGACAACCCAAAACATCCAAATGACCCTGATTAAAAATTCACATACCCTGGTGATTTTGGCCTGATAACATGCACAGAAGTTGACACAAATGGGTTTGAATGGCTACTAAAGGTAACATCCTCACCTGTGACCTGTTTGCTTGTAATCAGTGTGGGTGCATAAAAGCTGAGTGAGTTTCTGGGATCCAGATAGACTCTTGCATCTTTCATTTAGCCATTGACATTTCTGGATTGTAAGTTATGGGGAAAGCAAAATAATTGTCAATGGATCTACGGGAAAAGGTAGTTGAACTGCATAAAACAGGAAAGGGATACAAAAAGATATCCAAGGAATTGATAATTCCAGTCATCAGCAATCAAACTGTGATTAACAAATGGAAAATCAGGGGCTCTGTAAAAACAATACCACGGTCAGGTAGACCAACAAAAATTTTGCCCACAACTGCCAGGAAAATTGTTCAGGATGCAAAGAAAAACCCACAAATAACATCAGCTGAAATACAAGACTCTCTGAAAACTAGCGGTGTGGCTATTTCAAGATGCACAATAAGGAGGCATTTGAAGAAAAATGGGCTGCATGGTCGAGTCACCAGAAGAAAGCCATTACTGCGCAAATGTCACAAAGTAACTTGCCTACAATACGCTAAACAGCACAGAGACAAGCCTCAAACCTTCTGGAAGAAGGTAATTTGGAGTGATGAGACCAAAATTTTACTTTTTGGCCACAACTATAAATGTTACATTTGGAGAGAAGTCAACAAGGTCTATCAGGAAAGGAACACCATTCCTACTGTAAAGCACAGAGGTGGATTGCTGATGTTTTGGGAATGTGTGAGCTACAAAGGAACAGGAAATTTGGTCAAAGTTGAAGGAGAGATGAATACAGCACGTTTTCAGCAAATACTAGAGGCAAATTGGCAATCATCAGCCCGAAAGCTGCGCATGGCACGTAGAGGTTCCAACATGACAGCGATCCAAATACAAGGCCAAGTCGACCTGTCATTGGCTACAGAAGAACAAAGTGAAGGTTCTGAAGTGGCCATCTCAGTCTCCTGACCTCAATATCATTGAGCCACTCTGGGGAGATCTCAAGGGCGCAGTTCATGCTAGACAGCCCAGGAATTTACAGGAACTGAAGGCTTTTTGCCAAGAAGAGTGGGCAGCTTTACCATCTGAGAAAATAAAGAACCTCATCCACAACTACCAGAAAAGGTTTCAATGTTGTGAAATTGGATTCTGGGCTCCCCCGGTGGCCACTTGTGGAATTGTACTTGTGTGCATCATCCCCTCTGTTCACCTGCTCCTATCAGGATGTGGGAGTCGCTATATAACCTTGCTCCTCTGTCAGTTTCATGCCGGTCAACAATGTAATCAGAAGCCTTCTGTGCATGTTCCTGCTACTAGACAACTCCTAGCTAAGTTGGACTTTTGTCCTTGTGTGTTTTTGCATTTTGTTCCTGTTCACAGCTGCTGTTTCGTTACTGTGTCTGGAAAGCTCTTGTGAGCGGAAATTGCCACTCTGGTGTTATGAGTTAATGCTAGAGTCTTAAAGTAATTTCTGGATGGTGTTTTGATAGGGTTTTCTGCTGACCATGAAAGTGCCCTTTCTGTCTTCATGCTATCTAGTAAGCGGACCTCGATTTTGCTAAACCTATTTTCATACTACGTTTGTCATTTCATCTAAAATCACCGCCAATATATGTGGGGGCCTCTGTCTGCCTTTTGGGAAAATTTCTCTAGAGGTGAGCCAGGACTGTCTTTTCCTCTGCTAGGATTAGGTAGTTCTCCGGCTGGCGCTGGGCATCTAGGGATAAAAAACGTAGGCATGCTACCCGGCCACTTCTAGTTGTGCGGCAGGTTTAGTTCATGGTCAGTATAGTTTCCATCTTCCAAGAGCTAGTTCTCATATATGCTGGGCTATGTTCTCTCGCCATTGAGAATCATGACAGTTTGACCGGCCCAAAAAAGGGTTAAATTACTGGCTGAGAAAGGAGAGAAAAAAGAAGTCTGCTACAATTTTTTATTTTTTTTTCCTCTAGTTCTGAGTGTGCTCTTAATTGAATCACTTGCTAGTTTGCCTATGCTGCAGCCTTCCTCTCTTTCTCTCCTTCTAATCCTTGAATGGCTCTGTGTTCACCTGTTTCAAATGGATCTTCAGAGTGTAGCTACAGGTTTGAATAATCTCGCCACAAAGGTACAAAATTTGCAAGATTTTGTTGTTCATGCACCTATGTCTGAGCCTAGAATTCCTTTGCCTGAATTCTTCTCGGGGAATAGATCTCACTTTCAAAATTTTAAAAATAATTGCAAATTGTTTTTGTCCCTGAAGTCTCGCTCTGCCGGAGACCCTGCACAGCAGGTCAGGATTGTAATTTCCTTGCTCCGGGGCGACCCTCAGGACTGGGCTTTTGCATTGGCACCAGGGGATCCTGCGTTGCTCAATGTGGATGCGTTTTTTCTGGCCTTGGGGTTGCTTTATGAGGAACCTCATTTAGAGCTTCAGGCGGAAAAGGCCTTGATGTCCTTGTCTCAGGGGCAAGATGAAGCTGAAATATACTGCCAAAAATTCCGCAAATGGTCTGTGCTTACTCAGTGGAATGAGTGCGCCCTGGCGGCGATTTTCAGAGAAGGTCTCTCTGATGCCATTAAGGATGTTATGGTGGGGTTCCCTGTGCCTGCGAGTCTGAATGAGTCCATGACGATGGCTATTCAGATCGATAGGCGTCTGCGGGAGCGCAAACCTGTGCACCATTTGGCGGTGTCTACTGAGAAAACGCCAGAAAATATGCAATGTGATAGAATTCTGTCCAGAAGCGAGCGGCAGAATTTTAGACGAAAAAATGGGTTGTGCTTCTATTGTGGTGATTCAACTCATGTTATATCAGCATGCTTTAAGCGTACTAAGAAGCCTGACAAGTCTGTTTCAATTAGCACTTTACAGTCTAAGTTTATTCTATCTGTGACCCTGATTTGTTCTTTGTCATCTATTACCGCGGACGCCTATGTCGACTCTGGCGCTGCTTTGAGTCTTATGGATTGGTCCTTTGCCAAACGCTGTGGGTATGATTTGGAGCCATTGGAGGCTCCGATACCTCTGAAAGGGATTGACTCCACCCCATTGGCTAGTAATAAACCACAATACTGGACACAAGTGACTATGCGTGTTAATCCGGATCACCAGGAGGTTATTCGCTTTCTGGTGCTGTATAATCTACATGATGTTTTGGTGCTGGGATTGCCATGGCTGCAATCTCATAACCCAGTCCTCGACTGGAGAGCTATGTCTGTGTTAAGCTGGGGATGTAAAGGAACTCATGGGGACGTACCTTTGGTTTCCATTTCATCATCTATTCCCTCTGAGATTTCTGAATTCTTGTCTGACTTTCGTGACGTTTTTGAAGAACCCAAGGTTGGTTCACTACCTCCGCACCGGGAGTGCGATTGTGCCATAGACTTGATCCCGGGTAGTAAATACCCTAAGGGTCGTTTATTTAATCTGTCTGTGCCTGAACACGCGGCTATGCGAGAATATATAAAGGAGTCCTTGGAAAAGGGACATATTCGTCCTTCGTCATCTCCCTTAGGAGCCGGTTTTTTCTTTGTGTCTGCGGATCAGGATGATTGGGTTGCTTTTTTGCCTTTGGCGGAGTTCGCCCTCAATAATCGGGCCAGCTCTGCCACCTTGGTGTCCCCGTTTTTCTGTAATTCGGTGTTTCATCCTCGATTTTCCTCCGGTCAAGTGGAATCTTCGGATTGTCCTGGAGTGGATGCTGTGGTGGAGAGGTTGCATCAGATTTGGGGGCAGGTGGTGGACAATTTGAAGTTGTCCCAGGAGAAGACTCAGCTTTTTGCCAACCGCCGGCGTCGTGTTGGTCCTCGGCTTTGTGTTGGGGACTTGGTGTGGTTGTCTTCTCGTTTTGTCCCTATGAGGGTTTCTTCTCCTAAGTTTAAGCCTCGGTTCATCGGCCCGTACAAGATATTGGAGATTCTTAACCCTGTGTCCTTCCGTTTGGACCTCCCTGCATCCTTTTCGATTCATAATGTTTTTCATCGGTCATTGTTGCGCAGGTATGAGGTACCGGCTGTGCCTTCCGTTGAGCCTCCTGCTCCGGTGTTGGTTGAGGGTGAGTTGGAGTACGTTGTGGAAAAGATCTTAGACTCTCGTGTTTCCAGACGGAAACTCCAGTATCTGGTCAAATGGAAGGGATACGGTCAGGAGGATAATTCTTGGGTCACTGCCTCTGATGTTCATGCCTCCGATCTTGTCCGTGCCTTTCATAGGGCTCATCCTGATCGCCCTGGTGGTTCTGGTGAGGGTTCGGTGCCCCCTCCTTGAGGGGGGGGTACTGTTGTGAAATTGGATTCTGGGCTCCCCCGGTGGCCACTTGTGGAATTGTACTTGTGTGCATCATCCCCTCTCTTCACCTGCTCCTATCAGGATGTGGGAGTCGCTATATAACCTTGCTCCTCTGTCAGTTTCATGCCGGTCAACAATGTAATCAGAAGCCTTCTGTGCATGTTCCTGCTACTAGACAACTCCTAGCTAAGTTGGACTTTTGTCCTTGTGTGTTTTTGCATTTTGTTCCTGTTCACAGCTGCTGTTTCGTTACTGTGTCTGGAAAGCTCTTGTGAGCGGAAATTGCCACTCTGGTGTTATGAGTTAATGCTAGAGTCTTAAAGTAATTTCTGGATGGTGTTTTGATAGGGTTTTCTGCTGACCATGAAAGTGCCCTTTCTGTCTTCATGCTATCTAGTAAGCGGACCTCGATTTTGCTAAACCTATTTTCATACTACGTTTGTCATTTCATCTAAAATCACCGCCAATATATGTGGGGGCCTCTGTCTGCCTTTTGGGAAAATTTCTCTAGAGGTGAGCCAGGACTGTCTTTTCCTCTGCTAGGATTAGGTAGTTCTCCGGCTGGCGCTGGGCATCTAGGGATAAAAAACGTAGGCATGCTACCCGGCCACTTCTAGTTGTGCGGCAGGTTTAGTTCATGGTCAGTATAGTTTCCATCTTCCAAGAGCTAGTTCTCATATATGCTGGGCTATGTTCTCTCGCCATTGAGAATCATGACATTTCAAGCTGTCATTGATGTTAGAGGGGGCTACACGCGGTATTAAGACATGGGGTATGTGAACCTTTGATCAGGGTAATTTGAATGTTTTGGGTTTTCATTATGATTTAAAAAGAGAAAATACAGTAGTTTGACAATAAATGGCTTCACCCAACCACTAACCATGAGTGGAAAAAAAGTTTTGGTGTTATCATTCATATTCTCTGAAAAAAGGCCAAGAAAGCAAAAATTCTGCCGGAGTATGTAAACTTTTGAGCACAACTGTACATGAAGAACTTGACACTCAAGTATAATGCGAGAAAATTATTTTAATTACAATCTGTTTCTCTTTTCACTATTGTAGCCTCCTAGAAGTTCACTGGGCTGTCACTGCTTCTGATATACTTGGCATCTGATTGCTACATCTAACTTCTCCTATTTTTCTTGTACACATCTCTTTTTTGATTTTATGTTTTGTTATTTCTTGTACGCAGTTACATTTAGTTTGAAGAAGGTCTATAACAGACCGTAGCATTATATTTTACTGTGGATTGCAATTCAAATTATTTTCTCACATTATACTTGAGTGCCAAGTTCGTCATATTTTGGATGTTAGTAAAGGCAGACAGCATGGCGGCGGGTGAATGTAAAATACTGGCGGAGGGTAATTGTAAATTTTATACCTGAGACAATGGGGCTAAGTATTATACACCAGGGACGAGAGACCTGATGTTGTACACCGGGGGGCAATGGGACCAGATGCTATACAGCGAGGGGTGAGGGGCCAGATATTATACACCAGGGGTGAGGGGCCGGATTTTATACATAGAGGGCGAGGGGCCAGATGTTATACACTGGGAGCAGGGGACCGGATATTATACACCAGGGACGAGGGACCTGATGTTGTACACTGGAGGCAAAGGGGCCGGATGTTATACACTGAGGGACCGGATGTTATACACCGGGGGTGGGGGGCCAGATGTTATTCACAGAGAGTGAAGGGCTAGATGTTATACACCGGGGACAATGGGGCCGGATATCATACACCGGGGGTGAGGAGCTAGATTTTATACACTGGGGGTGAGGGGTCTGATGTTATATTCCAGGGGCGAGGGACCAGATGTTATACATGAGGGGTGAGGAGCCAGATATTATACACCTGGGGGGAGAGGCCGGAAGCTATACAAAGGGGGCAAGGGACCGGATGTTATATGTCAGGGGCAATGAGGCTATTATACACCGTGGACGAGGGGCCAGATGTTATACACGGGGATGAGGGGCTGGAAATTATACACTTGTGGCGAAGGGCTGGATGTTATGCACTGAGGGCGAGGAGCCAGATGATATACACTGAGGGCGAGGGGCCGGATGTTATACACCAATGGAGAGGGGCTGGATGTTATACACCAGGGGCAATGGGGCTGGATATTATACACTGGGGGGTGAGGGGCCTGATGTTATACACTGGGAGCGAGTGGCCAGATGTTAAACACTTGAGGGGAGGAGCCAGATGTTATACACCAGGGGCAATGGGGCTGGATTTTATACACTGGGGGAGAGGGGCCTGATGTTATACTCCAGGGGTGAGGGGTTGGATGTTCTACACTAGGGGTAAGGGGCCGAATGTTATACACCAAGAGAGAGGAGATGGATGTTATACACTGAGGGCGAGGGGCAGGATTTTATACACCGAGGGCGAGGGACTGGATATTATACACTGAGAGTGAGAGGCCGGATGTTATACACCAAGGGAGAAGGGTCGGATGTTATACACCGAGGGCACTAGGACTGAATGAAAAACTTTAATTCAATGAAGGTGTGTATCCCAATACTTTTGTCCATATAACATATATCGCACAGATAGTCCTGGATTCAGTTCCTAACTGACCAATAGTGGCTTTGATATATTTGAGTGGACATGTACAGATGGTCTTATATTAAAAGTCAAAAACAAAAGTTCCCTCATTTTCAACATTTTTCCCATCACCCTAGAACCAGAAAACTTCTTTCAGCCCCGGTCCCATTTTTTATTTGATGTAAAGTGGCTATGGATCAATAGAAGTTGTACTTTTACAACGCATAAAGGATAGGTGTGATGGAATTCAACTTGTCTCATTATTGTTAAGGACATAAACTTCTTAAAGTCTTCTTCTGACAAGGTGCAGACAAGAAATGTATCATCTATACATACCTTGTTGAGACTGGGATTAATGCCAGGGCTTTAGGATTGTCTTCTGTAAAGACCACTATGTCTTCTTGCTGGCAAAGTGCATTATGAAATCATGCTCTTAGAATATTTCATTCATTCCACAAAAAAATACCATCAAGATGTGTGACATTGCAAGAAGATAGTTTGAGGAGCACGCTTTGCTCAATATATGACATAGGGGACATGTCTGAGCTTCTGTGTTTAAGGGAGCCCCTTTAAATCCTGGCTCATTCTTGGTTTAAAGTCCAGTGGGTGGTCCTAAGCAATGATTGACAGCTCTTTATGTATGTATGCTCATATAGGCCAGTTCCACAAAATCATATATCTATCATCTCGGCTCCTTCTGCTTTATAACATGACATCAGAATATTGTGGAGCATTTTCATGGTGACAACTTACCTTTATCAGCAGTTCAGAGATATGCTCTGCAGCAGACACATTGACATATCCAAACAGGAAATCGCTCCTTAACCTTTATGGAAGAGTCAAGTGCACATGCTCTGTGATCTGTGCAGAGGTCACTGTGCAGGGAGAGATATGAGGTGAGCTGTAACCATCACACATTTTGAAAAGTGTGGCTAAGTGATGTATATACAGTGGGTATGGAAGGTATTCAGACTCCTTTACATTTTTCAATCTTGTTTCATTGCAGTCATTTGGTAAATTCAAAAAAGTTCATTTTTTTTCTCATTAATGTACACTCTGCACCCCATCTTGACTGGAAAAAAACTGAAATGTAGAAACTTTTGCAAATGTATTAAAAAAGAAAAACTGAAATATCACATGGTCATAAGTATTCAGACCCTTTGCTCAGTATTGGGTAGAAGCACCCTCTTCTCCCACGATTGCTCAGTTTGGCTGGAAGGCCAGGTCTAGGAAGACTTCTGGTGTGATATTTCAGTTTTTCTTTTTTATTACATTTCCAAAAATGTCTACATTTCTGTTCTTTTCAGTCACGATGGGGAGCAGAGTGTACATTAATGAATAATGAGAAAAAAAAAGAACTTTTTTGAATTTACCAAATGGCTGCAATGAAACAAAGAGTGACAAATGTAAAGGGGTCTAAATACTTTCCATACCCACTGTATATACAGCTCTGGCAAAAACTAAGAGGCCACTGCAAAATTTTCAGTTTCTCTGATTCTTCTCTTTATAGGTATACTAGCTGAAGAGCCCGGCGTTGCCCAGGCATAGTAACTAACTGTGGCTAGTTATAACAAATTATCCTCCATCCCATGGTCTCGTGCCCATATACCCATCATATACATCCTCCATCCCATAGTTCCGTGCCCATATACCCATGATACACATACTCCATCCCATAGTCCCATGCCCATATATCCATCATACACATCCTCATCCAATAGTCCCGTGCCCATATACCATCATACACATCCTGTCACGGGGAGACTAGGTGAGCGAGAGCTAATAACCCGGGCCCCTGCAATTTCCCTCAGACTAGGGAAATCCTGACTGACCCTCTACCTGGAGTTTACACTGATGGTGTGCATGTCCAGGCCTCGACCCTCGCCCTGTCTCCTGTTTCAACCGTAGGCTGAAACCAACCGCCCACCACCCAGTGAAGAGGTAATACACCAATACCCACAGTTAGCACAGACAAGGATAAAGGAAAATATACACCACGCTGCAGTCACTCAGGAATACACTATAAATGTGCAAGGCAAAATAAACACAAATATAGGAAGAAGTAAATAAGACTAAGGAAAATACACCACAGCAACGAATCTCCAACAACCAGCTCTCCACTCCGGACCGAGATAACAACGCACAAGACAGAAGCTATAATCGGCGATGCCCAATGATCAGGAGAACTATTTAAAGGCAATGGGCATGGCCCAGCTTCCAATCCGAGGATCAGGTAAATTAACCCCGGAACAGCTAGATAAAATCTAGCCGACGCCAATGAGCAAATAGTGGTCAAAAGCGAAATTACCGCTGTCTGTCGAACGACCTGGTCTGAACAGCGTCCGACATGACAGTACCCCGCCTTCTACGAGGGACCCCAGGGCCCTCGCGGCTTATAGGACCCGGCTTGTCTGGATGGCGACGATGAAAAAACCTGACCAGCCGATCCGCATGAATATCCGAGGCTGGTACCCAGGACCTCTCCTCAGGCCCATAACCACGCCAGTGTACCAAGTACTGTAAAGTGCGACGCACTACACGAGAGTCAACCACCTTGGAGACTTCAAACTCCAAATTACCATCCACCAAGACTGGAGGTGGCATAGGCGCCGCGTCTACAGAACCCACCATCTTCTTTAGAAGAGACCTGTGGAACACGTTGTGTATCTTATACACCGTAGGGAGCTGCAATCGGTACGATACTGGGTTAATGACGGCGGTGACCCTAAATGGACCAATAAACCGTGGACCCAATTTAAGGGATGGTATTTTGAGTCTTATGTTTTTTGTGGATAACCACACCCAGTCATCCACACTCAGGTCCGGACCTGGCACACGCCTACTGTCAGCCACACGTTTGTACCTAGCACCCACACTCAACAGGCGCTGTTTAACTCTCCTCCAGACTGATGACAATTGTGCTCCTAACTGATCCTCCTCCGGAACGCCGGAAGAGCCCCTCTGACTCAAGGTACAAAATTGAGGATGTAGCCCGTAAACACAAAAAAACGGAGACTCCCCAGATGACTCCTGGCGGTGATTATTGATGGTAAACTCAGCCAAAGGAAGAAAGGTAGACCACTCCTCCTGGTTATCAGAGACAAAGCAGCGTAAGTACTGTTCCAAATTTTGGTTCATACGCTCAGTCTGACCATTTGACTGAGGATGGAACGCCGAAGAATGAGACAACTTGATCCCCAGCCGTGAGCAAAATGCTTTCCAAAATTTTGCCACAAACTGAGACCCCCTATCAGACACAATGTCAGAGGGAACCCCATGAAGTCTGACCACTTCCTGCACAAATACCTGAGACAGAGTCTTAGCGTTAGGCAACGAAGGCCAAGACACAAAGTGCGACATTTTAGAAAACCGATCAACAATCACCAAGATGACCGTGTTCCCAGCTGATGAGGGCAAGTAAGTCATGAAATCCATGGAGATTTCCGTCCGTGGCTTACTAGGTACTTTAAGAGGAAGTAATGTGCTAACAGGACGGGAGCGGGGCGTCTTAGCCCTAGCGCACGTGGTACAAGCTGACACGTATGAGACCAACGTCCTATCGGATCTTGGGCCACCAAAACCGACGAGACACCAACTCCAAGGTACCTCTAACCCCTGGGTGGCCACTGGCCAGCCAGGACAGCATCATGATGCTCCGCCAAAACCTTTAAGCGGAGATGAAGTGGTACAAAAGATTTGTTGATGGGAAGCTCAGATGGTACCTCCTCCTGAGCCTCGGCATTCTCAGCCTCAACCTCGGTAGTGAGAGCCGAAACCACAACACCCTTTTGGAGGATGGGTACTGGATCTTCCCGAGGTTCACCCCCCGGAAAACACCTGGACGGAGCATCCGCCTTAGTGTTTTTAGACCCCGGTCTGTAAGTGACAACAAAATTCAACCGCGTGAAAAACAATGCCCAGCGAGCCTGCCTGGAGGACAGACGCTTGGCTGACTCCAAATACAGCAGATTCTTATGATCGGTAATAACAGTAACCTGATGTACCGACCCCTCCAAGAAGTGTCGCCATTCCTCAAAGGCCAACTTGATTGCCAACAGCTCCCTGTTGCCGATATCGTAGTTACGTTCGGCGGACGACAGTTTCTTGGAGAAATAGGCGCACGGACGCAAACCACTCAAAGATGAGCCTTGAGATAGTACCGCCCCCACACCAACCTCAGACGCATCGACTTCCACAACAAAGGGTTTTGATACGTCTGGCTGCACAAGAATGGGGGCTGAAACAAAACTGTTCTTAAGAAATTCAAATGCGCGCACAGCAGCCTCAGGCCAAACAGAGAAATTGGTACTCTTTTTAGTCATGTCAGTTAGCGGTTTAGCAATGATGGAAAAATCCTTGATAAATTTCCTATAGTAGTTAGAAATCCCAAGGAACCGCTGAAGTGCTTTCAGGTTATCAGGACGTTCCCAATGCAGCACCGCTTGCACCTTAGCGGCGTCCATTTTAAAACCAGAAGCAGACACAATATAACCCAAGAAAGGCAACTCTTGAACAGAAAATACACATTTCTCAAGTTTAGCATACAGCTTATTCTCTCTGAGCAGCTGTAACACCTGCCTGACATGATTTAAATGAGCATCACGGTCGCAAGAGTATATGAGGATGTCATCTAGGTACACGATAACGAATTTCCCCAAAACATGCGAGAACACATCATTGATGAAATGTTTGAACACTGCAGGTGCGTTAGTCAACCCAAAAGGCATCACCAAATTTTCAAAATGACCCTCAGGGGTATTAAAAGCCGTCTTCCACTCATCACCTTGACGGACTCTTATGAGGTTGTACGCCCCCTGAGGTCAAGCTTGGTAAACCACTTAGCACCCGCCACCTGGTTGAACAAATCTGGTATCAGTGGCATCGGGTATGGATCACGAACCGTAATCTGGTTCAACTCCCTGAAATCCAAACACGGGCGTAATCCGCCATCTTTCTTCTTCACGAAGAAGAACCCTGCTGTCACCAGCGAGGATGACGGCCTGATGTGCCCTTTGCTCAAGCTTTCAGCAATATAATCTTTTAACGCTTGTCTCTCCAGACCGGAGATGTTAAACATCCTTGCTTTAGGCAACTTGGCCCCTGGTTTAAACCTGATAGAACAGTCATAGGGACGATGTGGCGACAACTCTGAACAACCCTTTTCAGAGAACACATCCACAAAATCCAGAAGTGACTCCGGAACGCTTGAAGTTACCGCAGCCACACATGTGGCCAGGCAATTCTCCTGGCAGTACTCGCTCCACTGAATTATGTCCTGAGTTTTCCAGTCAATTACCGGGTTGTGCATGGACAACCAAGGAAAACCCAAAACCACCTGAGCAGGAAGATTCCTGAGCACCTTACATGTAACCCGCTCGGAATGTAGAACCCCAATGTGGAGTTTCACCTCAGCCACAAATTCAGTAATCTCCCCCTGAGAGAGAGGAGCAGCATTGATGGTGACCACACGGATAGGATGAGGCAGTTTTTCAATCCTAAAACCTGCTGTGCGCGCAAACTCCTCATCAATGAGATTTGTGGCTGAACCACTATCCACAAAAACAGTAATTGGCAGCTCACTGCCAGCGATAAAAACCTTAGCAGGGAGCATGCATTGAGAAACCACCATGGAGGATATACATAAGCTCAGATTGGTCTCCTCCACACCCTCTGAGCTTAGAAGTTTTCCGCCGTTGCGTTTTTCTTAGACAGCAGAGGACAGATGTTAATAAAATGACCAGTTTTACCACAGTAAAAACAGGCTCCCTGCTTCCTGAGCTCAGGGGCTCGATTCTTAACATGTGATACCCCTGTGATTTGCATAGGTTCTGTGGGCTCACCTGCAGCAACCTCACCTGAACCTAAGCCCTCTCCCATAGGCGGTGTCTCATGCTTCCCCCTGATGCAAACAGCGATCAATGCGGACAACCAGACTCATAGCGGAATCTAGAGAAGCAGGAGTCTCGTACATCAGAAGGGTTTTTTTAACCCTTCCAGAAACCCCATGAATAAACTGACTCCGCAATGCTGGATCATTCCATTGGGTATCGATCGCCCAGCGACGAAATTCAGAACAGTAATCCTCTGCAACTCGCTCCCCCTGGCGAATAGTGCGTATCTTAGATTCTGCTAGAGCCATTCTGTCAGGTTCATCGTAGAATTTTCCAAGAGAGGAAAAAAAACTCTCCACAGAGTCAAATGCAGCAGAATCAGATGGCAAAGAAAACACCCATGCTTGGGGATCCCCGCTTAACAATGACAACACCAGGCCCACACGCTGAGCCTCATTACCCGAGGAGATCGGGCGCATACGGAAATATAGTTTGCAAGCTTCACGAAAAGAAACAAATTTACTGCGTTCCCCAGCAAATTTTTCAGGCAAAGGGAATTTAGGCTCAGCAACTCTTCCTGTCGCTCCAGCTTGCACATTAGATACTGCTAGTCCCTGTTGCTGAACTGCCCCCCTCAACTCAGTGACCTGTAGGGACAGCGCCTCCAACTGGCGGGTTATGGAAGTCATGGCATCCATGACAAAAGAAAAAAAAAGAAACCCCTTTTTTTTTTTTTTTTTACTTTTTGTTGTTGGGCCGATTATAATGTCACGGGGAGACTAGGTGAGCGAGAGCTAATAACCCGGGCCCCTGCAATTTCCCTCAGACTAGGGAAATACTGACTGACCCTCTACCTGGAGTTTACACTAATGGTGTGCATGTCCAGGCCCCGAACCTCACCCTGTCTCCTGTTTCAACCCTAGGCTGAAACCTCCGCCCACCACCCAGTGAAGAGGTAATACACCAATACCCACAGTTAGCACAGACAAGGATAAAGGAAAATATACACCACGCTGCAGTCACTCAGGAATACACTATAAATGTGCAGGGCAAAATAAATACAAATATAGGAAGGAGTAAATAAGACTAACGAAAATACACCACCAGCAACGAATCTCCAACAACCAGCTCTCCACTCCAGACCGAGATACAACGCACAAGACAGAAGCTATAATCGGCGACGCCCAATGATCAGGAGAACTATTTAAAGGCAATGGGCATGGCCCAGCTTCCAATCCGAGGATCAGGTAAATTAACCCCGGAACAGCTAGATAAAATCTAGCCGACGCCAATGAGCAAATAGTGGTCAAAAGCGGAATTACCGCTGTCTGTCGAACGACCTGGTCTGAACAGCGTCCGACAATACAGAGAGGGACTTGAGGAGAACTACAAGCATCAGGAACCAAGAGAGCAGCGCAGTAGGGAGGCTTCCAACCCCACCTGGCTAGGGGAATTCTGAACTGCTTCCAGGCTGCCTGGAACGCTAATACCACCTGTTACCTGTGCTCCGGACTGCACCTACAATTAAAGGTAAGGAAACTACAGTCCCTGTGTCCTCCAATTATTCTTGCACCCCAATGTCCACAACCCCTTATAGACTGTTCTGGTAGCCCTGGGGCCCCGGTCCACTTGTGGGGAGTCAAACCATCTCAGCTACAACACCACCGGCCTCAGAGGTCCCCTTAAGCAGCGTCGGCCACTCCTAGGCAAACACCACACGTGGCATCACAAATAATCCCCTGCAAACATTTCCCTCATCCCTTTTATTGCGCGCCTAGGGCAATGGACCGGGTCCATGTTGCCGTGACCACCCCTTTAAGAGCCGTCCGACCCGGTTCCAAGTACCCCACAGCCCTTGTGGGTGTTGAATGGATGCTTATAGTCCTCGGCATGGCACTTACGCAGTCCTGGTGCCCGCTTCATTGCCCAGGGGTCCGGGGCAGCATTCTCTTCCCTCCAGGGGAGTTTATGACTCCAGAAGCTGCTGAGCACCTGCCCCTGTGCCCCAGCACTGACTAAGGAGCAGGAACTTCCTGCTCCTTTTGGGGCTGTTAGCCCAACCTCCTGGGTTAACCACTTGTGTCCCTGCCTCTAACATGTACATAGCAGGTACAACACATTTCACAGTACATACATTACTAGACAATACAAATCACAGGTTACATACAGGGAAACCACAACAACAGTAAAAGAGAGAGAGAGAGAGGTTAGGCAGTTAGGTTCTCCACCACCTCCTTATAGAGCTAATCTGGAACTCAGGGTAGAGAGCATAAGGAACAACACAGGTACTAGTATCTGATTTAGCAAAGAACTGTCCAGGAAGCTGACGAGTTCAGGGGGAAGAGCTGCCTTTTGGAGCACAAGAGCTGCTGGGTTCGAATCCTGAAATGCAGTGTAAACATTGAATGTCTTGAGTAAAGGCAGCTACAGCATTGGAAACACAGTTTGAAAGCAGGAATGAGTATATTAATCAATTAGTCCAGGTGCAGCAACAGCAGCAGACCCAACAGGAAACAAACAAACTCCTGGTCCAGCAGTATTAACAGTTCCAGCAAGAGGTAAAGCATCAGCTTCTGCAGAAGCACAATCTGTTACAGCAGGTAAAGCAGCAGCATCATCAGCAGATGGCTCTCCTGGCAGAAATTGGCAAGGCCAGGTGCAGCGCCCCAGAGTCCTGGTCGTTGCAGTACTGTGGCTCCGCCGCTAAGGGGGGCTATGGTACGTCTGATGGCACTGAAGGAGTTCATCTGACCAGGTATCACAGACACCAATACATTTCACAGTCTGGCCTCCAGGGGGAGCTAAGGGTACTATTCATTAGGCCACTCCTCACAGTCTGGTAAAACTGGGGGTTAGGCAGGAAGTTAGGAAGAACGCTGACTGGGTTGGAACCAGGCAACACCTTGTGGTAGAGGGTGTTGTAGGGGAAGATTCGGTAGGGTCCTTGTCAGGGGTGGGATCCTTACAGAGGCCTGGCAAACAGACAGAAAGCTACGGGACCGCGCCTGCACTTCATAGCGGCGGTGCCCTAAGAAAGGACAAGAAGCGAGATTTATTGTGCTGAGTGAGAAACGAGATCAACGCAACAGGGAGAAATACCAGTAGGAGTCGTGCTGTTAGACCGAGGCAACATCCTACTGAGGCGTAACTAACCAGTGGCCGGAACGCCGAGGAAGTACAGAGCTCTAAGCATTACTTCAAACCAACGGCAGGACAGAGAGCTATAGGCTGGCTGTCTCACCTACATCACCTACGCAGACATAGGGGGCAACTTGTGGAGAGGGGCGACTCTAGGGTCCCGGAAGAGCTCCGAGCCTTCCCGTCATACGGGTGCGTCCTACCATAAGATCTGGGGGACGAGATTAAGAAGAACATCAGAATCGAGTTGTTGTGAGGGAACACGAGAAACAGACACAACAGTTGTGGGGTACTATCCCGTAAGCACAGCAGGGGAGGACCACAACACACAAACGCTAGAAGGAAGGCACAGATTTCCACCTGCAACGGGAACTCTGGAGGTGCCATCGGACCGGCCGGCTTGCGCAGCCCGGTTAACTGTATTCCGGACTGAGGACCCAGAAGCCTTCAGTAAAGAGGTAAAGAGACTGCAACCTGGTGTCCTCGTTATTTGCTGCACTGCACCACTACCACCACCATCCACACCTATTACTGTACGCCCCTCAGCAGGGTCACGGACCGGGCCTAGCCACCGTGACAACCCCAGAGCAGAGACTCAGAGGCCCGGTACCGGGTACCCCTCAGCCCTGCGGCAGTGGGGGCGCTGCAAACGGAGACGGCATCATCTGCCAAAGTGAAGTTATCTGGGTGAGGTGAACGGTATGAGAGGCCTTACAGAGCGTAACCCTGGCAGCCCGAGGACGATGGGTGCATCTTTGATGTTACCAAAGATACAAGCCTCCCTTGTCCGAGATGTTCAACTTATTACACCTGGTGCAACAATGGCTGCAGCCCCAGACCAGCTCTCCAGCACAGATGGTGGAATGAATGGTGGTGGACTGATTTATCCACTCACTACCGTAATCTGTGCAAAGCTGTGTTGCCCAAGGAGATCCCCAGAATATAGGTGACCTTGTGAGCCTCGTGGAAAGACACTTGACCATGGAAAACTCCTTGTGCAATCAAGGGAGCTTGAGGTCACTTTTCTGGGAGACTCAAAAGAATGGGCTCAAGTCCACATCTGAAGGGCGCACAAAGACCCAGGAGAGGTCAGAGTTGGGTTCAAGGGGTACATCTAACATTGTCTGCTAGAGGTGTCATGCCCCGGATCATGTCTCAGTCATTTGTCATTTGACCTCGGAGCTGATGGACTGCAGTGGAGTGTAGTGCAGCGGCGTCCACGCTGTGCAGTGATGAGGCAGTGACCCATGCAAGTTCAAAACAAAACGTGTTTAATGTCCAAAAACTCACACAGTGCACAGCATGCTGTATCCTCCGGATCGCAGATGGGAAAACAAAAAACAGTCTGGGACCGGTTGCCGTGAGCATCTACACCAGTGTTCCCCAACTCCAGTCCTCAAGAGCCACGAACATGTCGTGTTTTCAGAATTTCCTTAGTATGGCCCAGGTGATGGAATTGTTGCCTTTCTAGATGATGGAATTCTCACCTGAGCAATACTAAGGAAAACCTGAAAACATGACTCGTTGGTGGCTCTTGAGGACCGAACTTGGGGAACACTGGTCTACACTGTCGTGTAAGCAGGGGTGCCAGAGCCTTTGGCTCCTCTTGACCCTGTGTTGCCTCACACAGGGAGTTCTCTGCAGACCAACTGCTCTGTCTGCTTGCAAGACCTAAACTGACACACCCAAACCCTCCCGAAGGGTTTTTTTTTTACTCTCTGACAGACTCTGTGGCCATGAGCCACTTGTAAGATCCGGGCTGGAAGAAACAGACCGGCCCCACTACCTTCCTGCCGTCCATTTAAAAATTAAAAGGACAAACCGGTTTTCTTAAACAATTCCTTGGTCAAATAGCTTGACCAGGTTCAAACTTACTTTTATTCTGCCTTGTGACTCCCAGGCACCCTGCTGTGAACACAAGGCACTCCAGCGGATCTAATACCCTTCTGAGCGCATCTTTGGGGACACATAGCGACCCTCACATATGAAACCGGTCACTGCCTCATAGGAGGCATGTGCTATTCCTACTTTGCGAACCATGCCTGCAGTGCTGTTCCTCATCCTGGCGAGAAGTCTCAGGAATGCCAGGTGATTATGAACGGTGTTCAAGTGACTGGACTTTTGGACTCAGAGAGTTTGGTGACCCTGGCTAGAGCCACACTTCCACATGTGATAGTCCCTGGGAAGGGAGTGGAGGTGAGGTGTATCCATGGAGATGCCAATAACTATCCCACAGTCCAGATGGACATACGTACAGACTGTGGTTCCTTGTCCCACCAAGTAGAAGTGGTCAATGATTTGTTGCATGCTATTGTAATCAGACATGACTTTCCATTGTTCTGGGACTTATGGGCTACAGCTGTAGAACCCAGTAGTCTGATATGTCACCAGGAGTCCGCTATGTTAACAAGGTCACATGATATAACCAATGAATCTCCTTTCACTGTATTGGCTAGAGAGGAGGATGAGGAAGCATCCCCTGAAGCCAAGTCCCATGACAACTATTGGGCTGCCCAGCTCAGGGACTTAACAGTAAAAAGTACTCTTGAAAATGTGTGTTAAATGGTGTTCCACTAGGAGCCGTGAGACAATATTTGTTTTCTGTAGTTGGCCAGGCCTAATGCTCTGTTATGTCAAGAGACCAAAGTGAAGGGACAGGTAAAAGTGCTCTTCCCTAAGGGTATGTGCACACGTCAGGATTTCTTGCAGAAATTTCCTGAAGAAAACCGGAAATTTTCTGCAAGAAATCCGCATTTTTTCTTTGCGTTTTTTTTCCGTTTTTGTCGCGGGTTTTTTTAGCATTTTGCAAGCGAAATTAGCTTGCAGAATGCTAAAGTTTTCCAAGCGATCTGTAGCATCGCTTGGAAAACGGACTGACAGGTTGGTCACACTTGTCAAACATAGTGTTTGACAAGTGTGACCAACTTTTTACTATAGATGCTGCCTATGCAGCATCAATAGTAAAAGATAGAATGTTTAAAAGTAATAAAAAAAATTAAAAAAATGGTTATACTCACCTGCAGACAGCCGATCTCCTCAGCGGCGTCCGTTCCTATAGATGATGTGTGTGTGCAGAGGACCTTCGATGACGTCGCGGTCACGTGAGCGGTCACATGACCGGTCTCGCGACCAATCACAAGACCGCGACGTCATCGCAGGTCCTTCACCACGCACCAGCTATAGGAACCGAAGCGGCAGCATGCACCTGAGAGGCGGGAAGATTGCGGGGGCCATCGAAGGTGAGTATATCACTATTTTTTATTTTAATTCTTTTTTTTTTACCAATTATATGGTGCCCAGTCCGTGGAGGAGAGTCTCCTCTCCTCCACCCTGGGTACCAACCGCACATAATCTGCTTACTTCCCGCATGGTGTGCACAGCCCCGTGCGGGAATTAAGCAGATCAATGCATTCCTAGGTGTGCGGAACCCCGCAATTCCGCAAATTTAATGAACATGTTGCTTTTTTTTCCGCGATGCGATTTTTTCGTGGAAAAAAATGCAACATTTGCACAAAAAATGCGGAATACCTTGAAAATAATGGGAGGCATATGTTAGCGTTTTTTTCGCGTTTTTATCACGTTTTTATAGCGAAAAAACCGCGAAAAATACTGAACGTGTGCACATGGCCTAAGTCCGAAGAGGGAAAATCCAGGGGGTATAATTGGTTGGCTTGAGTCAGACAATTTAATCCTGAAGATTGGGTACTTGTGTTAGTGCCCACAGGAGATAACAAGATCCTTACCCAGTGGCATAGACCCTATAAATAGTGGAAAAGGTGGGAGAGGTCAACTATAAAGTACAGCAGGGAAAAGGAAGGCCTTTCCCATTGTAAAGTGGCTGTCGGACACTCATCAGCTGATGAGTTTAGAGAGACTGCTGCTCACCATATCTCCACCCCTGGGTGAGGTTCACTTTGTATATTGAGAGCTATTTGTCTGACACGTGCGTGCCTGTGTGTATGGAGGTGTGCAGATCTCCTGGATTGAATACCTTTGCTAAAGGACTAAGAAGCTGGACTCTGAGCCGAGCGAGCTAACTAGCACTATAGTATGGACTTTATGCTGTACTTTGAGCTGAACAAGGGCTGTATTTGAGTTTGCTGTTTATGAGGACTGCAAAAAAAAGTTGGATTTTAAATAGAAACGGTTCCTTTAATACCTCAGATTGCTCCTAAGTGAGTAGCATTGTTACACCATATATCATAGCAACCCGCTAAAACCCTGGAAGGATAGAAACTCAATGGAAACCTTGCTTAACCCCTTCATGACCCAGCCTATTTTGGCCTTAATGACCTTGCCATTTTTTGCAATTCTGACCAGTGTTCCCTTTATGAGGTAATAACTCAGGAACGCTTCAACGGATCCTTGCGGTTCTGAGAATGTTTTTTCGTGACATATTGGGCTTCATGTTAGTGGTAAATTTAGGTTGATAATTTCTGAGTTTATTTGTGAAAAAAACGGAAATTTGGCGAAAAATTTGAAAATTTTGCAATTTTCACATTTTGAATTTTTATTCTGTTAAACCAGAGAGTTATGTGACACAAAATAGTTAATAAATAACATTTCCCACATGTCTACTTTACATCAGCACAATTTTGGAAACAAATTTTTATTTTGCTAGGAAGTTATAAGGGTTAAAATTTGACCAGTGATTTCTCATTTTTACAACAAAATTTACAAAACCATTTTTTTTAGGGACCACCTCACATTTGAAGTCAGTTTGAGGGTTCTATATGGCTGAAAACACCCAAAAGTGACACCATTCTAAAAACTGCACCCCTCAAGGTGCTCAAAACCACATTCAAGAAGTTTATTAACCCTTCAGGTGTTTCACAGCAGCAGAAGCAACATGGAGGGGAAAAATTAACATTTAACTTTTCAGTCACAAAAATGATCTTTTCGCAACAATTTTTTTATTTTCCCAAGGGTAAAAGGAGAAACTGGACCACGAATGTTGTTGTCCAATTTGTCCTGAGTACGCTGATACCTCATATGTGGGGGTAAACCACTGTTTGGGCGCACAGCAGGGCTCGGAAGGGAAGGAGCGCCATTTGACTTTTTGAATGAAAAATTGGCTCCAATCTTTAGCGGACACCATGTCGCGTTTGGAGAGCCCCCGTGTGCCTAAACATTGGAGCTCCCCCACAAGTGACCCCATTTTGGAAACTAGACCCCCCAAGGAACTTATCTAGAAGCATAGTGAGCACTTTAAACCCCCAGGTGCTTCACAAATTAATCCGTAAAAATGAAAAAGTACTTTTTTTTCACACAAAATTTCTTTTAGCCTCAATTTTTTCATTTTCACATGGGCAACAGGATAAAATGGATCCTAAAATTGGTTGGGCAATTTCTCCTGAGTACGCCAATACCTCATATGTGGGGGTAAACTACTGTTTGGGCACATGGTAAGGCTCGGAAGGGAAGGAGCGCCATTTGACTTTTTGAATGAAAAATTATCTCCATAGTTAGCGGACACCATGTCAGGTTTGGAGAGGCCCTGTGTGCCTAAACATTGGAGCTCCCCCACAAGTGACCCCATTTTGGAAACTAGACCCCCCAAGGAACTTATCTAGATGCATAGTGAGCACTTTAAACCCTCAGGTGCTTCACAAATTGATCCGTAAAAATGAAAAAGTACTTTTTTTTCACACAAAATTTCTTTTAGCCTCAATTTTTTCATTTTCTCAAGGGCAACAGGATAAAATGGGTCCTAAAATTTGTTGGGCAATTTCTCCTGAGTACGCCGATACCTCATATGTGGGGGTAAACCACTGTTTGGGTGCACGGCAAGGCTCGGAAGGGAAGGCGCGCCATTTGACTTTTTGAATGGAAAATTAGCTCCAATCGTTAGTGGACACCATGTCGCGTTTGGAGAGCCCCTGTGTGCCTAAACATCGGAGCTCCCCTACAAGTGACCCCATTTTGGAAACTAGACCCCCCAAGAAACTAATCTAGATGCATAGTGAGCACTTAAAACCCCCAGGTGCTTCACAGAAGTTTATAACGCAGAGCCATGAAAATAAAAAAAATATTTTTCTTTCCTCAAAAATGATTTTTTAGCCAGGAGTTTTTTATTTTCCCAAGGATAATAGGAAAAATTGGACCCCAAATGTTGTTGTCCAGTTTGTCCTGAGTACGATGATACCCCATATGTGGGGGTAAACCACTGTTTGGGCGCACGGCAGGGCTCGGAAGGGAAGGCACGCCATTTGGCTTTTTGAATGGAAAATTAGCTTCAATCATTAGCAGACACCATGTCGCGTTTGGAGAGCCCCTGTGTGCCTAAACATTGGAGCTCCTGCACAAGTGACCCCATTTTGGAAACTAGACCTCCCAAGGAACTAATCTAGATGTGTGGTGAGCACTGTGAACCCCCAAGTGCTTCACAGAAGTTTATAACGCAGAGCCATGAAAATAAAAAATTATTTTTCTTTCCTCAAAAATGATTTTTTAACCCACAATTTTTTATTTTCCCGAAGGTAACAGGAGAAATTGGACCCCAAAAGTTGTTGTCCAGTTTCTCCTGAGTACGCTGATACCCCATATGTGGGGGTAAACCACTGTTTGGGCACATGCCGGGGCTTCGAAGGGAAGTAATGACGATTTGGAATGCAGACTTTGATGGAATGGTCTGCGGGAATCATGTTACGTTTGCAGAGCCCCTGATGTGCCTAAACAGTAGAAACCCCCCACAATTGACCCCATTTTGGAAACTAGACCCCCCAAGGAACTTATCTAGATGTGTGGTGAGCACGTTCAACCCCCAAGTGCTTCACAGAAGTTTACAACGCAGAGCCGTGAAAATAAAAAATCATTTTTCTTTCCTCAAAAAAGATGTTTTAGCAAGCAATTGTTTATTTTCACAAGGGTAACAGGAGAAATTGGACCCCAATGTTTGTTGCCCAGTTTGTTGTGAGTACGCTGATACCTCATATGTGGGGGTAAACCACTGTTTGGGCGCATGTCAGGGCTCGGAAGGGAAGTAGTGACATTTGAAATGCAGACTTTGATGGAATGGTCTGCGGGCGTCACGTTGCATTTGCAGAGCCCCTGATGTGCCTAAACAGTAGAAACCCCCCCTAAGTGATGCCATTTTGGAAACTAGACCCCCCAAAGAACTTATCTAGATGTGTGGTGAGCACGTTCAACCCCTAAGTGCTTCACAGAAGTTTACAACGCAGAGCCGTGAAAATAAAAAATCATTTTTCTGTCCTCAAAAAAGATGTTTTAGCAAGCAATTTTTTTTCACAAGGGTAGCAGGAGAAATTGGACCCCAATATTTGTTGCCCAGTTTGTTGTGAGTATGCTGGTACCCCATATGTGGGGGTAAACCACTGTTTGGGCGCACGTCAGGGCTTGGAAGGGAAGTAGTGACATTTGAAATGCAGACTTTGATGGAATGGTCTGCGGGCGTCACGTTGCATTTGCAGAGCCTCTGATGTGCCTAAACAGTAGAAACACCCCACAATTGACCCCATTTTGGAAACTAGACCCCAAAAGGATCTTATCTAGATGTGTGGTGAGCACTTTCAACCCCCAAGTGCTTCACATAAGTTTATAACGTAGAGCCATGAAAATAAAAAATAATTGTTCTTTCCTCAAAAATTATGTTTTAGCAAGTAATTTTTTATTTTTGCAAGGGTAACAGGAGAAATTGGACCCCAATAGTTGTTGCCCAGTTTGTCCTGAGTACGCTGGTATCCCATATGTGGGGGTAAACCACTGTTTGGGCGCACGTCGGGGCTTGGAAGGGAGGGCGCACCATTTGACTTTTTGAACGCAAGATTGGCTGGAATCAATGGTGGCGCCATGTTGCGTTTGGAGACCCCTGATGTGCCTAAACAGTGGAAACCCCTCAATTCTAACTTCAACACTAACCCCAACACACCCCTAACCCTAATCCCAACTGTAGCCATAACCCTAATCACAACCCTAACCCCAACACACCCCTAACCACAACCCTAACCCCAACACACCCGTAACCCTAAATCCAACCCTAATCCTAACCCTAATCCCAACCCTACCCACAACTGTAACCCCAACACAACCCTAACCCTATCCTTAACCCTAACCACAAGCCTAATCTTAACCCTATTTCCAACCCTAGCCCTAATTCCAACCCTAAGGGTACCGTCTCACATAACGATTTACCAACGTTCACGACCAGCGATACGACCTGGCCGTGATCGTTGGAAAGTCGTTGTGTGGTCGCTGGGGAGCTGTCACACAGACCGCTCTCCAGCGACCAACGATGCCAAGGTCCCGGGTAACCAGGGTAAACATCGGGTTACTAAGCGCAGGGCCGCGCTTAGTAACCCGATGTTTACCGTGGTTACCAGCGTAAAAGTAAAAAAAAAAAAACGTACATACTCACATTTCGGTGTCCTTCAGGTCCCTTGCCGTCTGCTTCCCGCTCTGACTGAGTGCCGCCGTACAGTGAGAGCAGAGCGCAGCGGTGACGTCACTGCTGTGCTGTGCTCTCACTTTCTGGCCGGCAGACAGTCAGAGCGGGGAGCAGACGGCAAGGGACCTGAAGGACACCGAAATGTGAGTATGTACGGTTTTATTTTTTTTACTTTTACGCTGGTAACCACGGTAAACATCGGGGTACTAAGCGCGGCCCTGCGCTTAGTAACCCGATGTTTACCCTGGTTACAAGCGAACGCATCGCTGGATCGCTGTCACAACAATCCAGCGTTGACAGCGGGAGATCCAGGGACGAAAGAAAGTTCCAAACGATCTGCTACGACGTACGATTCTCAGCAGGGTCCCTGATCGCTGCTGCGTGTCAGGCACAGCGATATCATATGGATATCGCTGGAACGTCACGGATCGTACCGTCGTAGCGATCAAAGTGCCACTGTGAGACGGTACCCTAACTCTAATTCCAACCCTAACCCTAAGGCTATGTGCCCACGTTGCGGATTCGTGTGAGATTTTTCCGCACGATTTTTGAAAAATCCGCAGGTAAAAGGCACTGCGTTTTACCTGCAGATTTACAGCAGATTTCCAGTGTTTTTTTGTGCGGATTTCACCTGCGGATTCTTATTGAGGAACAGGTGTAAAACGCTGCGGAATCCGCACAAAGAATTGACATGCTGCAGAAAATACAACGCAGCGTTTCTGCACGGAATTTTCCGCACCATGGGCACAGTGGATTTGGTTTTCCATAGGTGTACATGGTACTGTAAACCTGATGGAAAACTGCAACGAATTCGCAGCGGCCAATCCGCTGCGGATCCGCAGCCAAATCCGCTGCGGATCCGCAGCCAAATCCGCTGCGGATCCGCGGCCAAATCCGCACATGCCATAACCCTAACCCTACCCCTAACCCTAACCCTACCCGTAACCCTAACCCTACCCCTAACCCTACCCCTAGTTCTAACCCTAACCCTAGTTCTAACCCTAACCCTAATGGAAATCGAAAAAAAAAAAAATATTTTCTTTATTTTATTATTCTCCCTACCTATGGGGGTGATAAAGGGGGGGGGGTATTTATTATTTTTTTTATTTTAATCGCTGTGATAGAACCTACCACAGCGATCAAAATGTACCTGTAAGGAATCTGCCGGCTGGCAGATTTCGGCGGGCGCACTGAGCATGCGCCCGCCATATTGGAAGATGGCGGCGCCCAGCGAGGAGACGTACGGACACCGGGAGGATCGGTAAGTATGAAGGGGTGGTGGGGGGGTGGATTGGAGCACAGGGGGGGTGATCGGACCACAGGGGGGGTGAATTCAAACAAGGAGGGAGCGGACAGGAGGACGGGGGAGCTGGCAGGCGGACGGAGGGGACCGGACCCCATAACGGAGGACTGGGGGGGCGATCGGTGGGTGTGGGGGGGGTCACTTAAGTATTTCCAGCCATGGCCGATGATATTGCAGCATCGGCCATGGCTGGATTGTAATATTTCACCATTTTTTTAGGTGAAATATTACAAATCGCTCTGATTGGCAGTTTCACTTTCAACAGCCAATCAGAGCGATCGTAGCCACGGGGGGGTGAATCCACCCCCCCTGGGCTGAAGCACCACTCCCCCTGTCTCTGCAGATCGGGTAAAATGGGAGTTAACCCCTTCACCCGATCTGCAGGGACGCGAACATTCCATGACGTATACGCTGCGTCATAGGTCGGATTGGCACAGACTTTCATGACGCAGCGTATGCGTCAAAGGTCGGGAAGGGGTTAACAGCCTAATTAGAAACTAATGTTTCGGCTGTCAAAGTAACAGGAAATCTGTCACCTTCTCAAAGAAAACATGGCTGGAAATTAGTACCCAAAAACAGAGGAAGGTTCTTGGAGATACTAGGTCACACTTGTGTCATCAAACATGAGCCTGCCGCTCACGTCAATTCCAAGCCCTGTAGAAATCCTGAGGTTTCAGAGGAGGCAATACAGAATTGACCATGCCCTGTCACAAAGTCAGTTTTGGTAAAGTGGCCCTCTTTAGGCACAGTGGGTTGGCTGGTGGTGCCCAGCCCTCAGATTTGGGCAGAGGAGGGGCATGTAGCAATGCCAGGTAAGCTAGGGTTAAATCTTAGTACTGCATGCTTTGATTAGTGCACCTGCTAGCTCTGCATAGAAACAGGCTAGGTGTTCATCTAAATCAGTCAGCTCGAGGAAGCTGACCAGACTGGATGTGTCTTGGAGCCGAAGAGAGAGACAGGACCGAATCCCTCCCTGAGAAGAGTCTGCACAGGCCGTGTGCAGAGAACCGCAAGTATCACTGGTTGCTATGGACAATAGCTGTTGTGTGTGACCGAGCTCGGGCTAGTTCACAGTAGCTAGGCTCTGTTTTGTTACAAGGCTAGAGATTTATGTTTATGAGTGTGTTTTGGTGCTATGCAACCTGTGGAAAGCAATAAAAACTGCATGTGCTGGGACCAAAACTGCATAGCCTGTGTGAATGCTACCTAAAGGCCAAATGCCTAATGCCTACCAGAGAGCGTGAATCCCTACAATTTATATACATATACTCCTCAACATTGAAATTGGAAATGGTAGCATGTAGAAGAGTAATTTTATGATGGAAATTACAGGATGAATAAACAAGGTAATGATCTGCAAATGATAAAAAAAGTGAGCCAAATTTTTAAAACCTCTCAATCTGTTCAATATGGAGTATGAGTGCCACGTGCAGAAATCTTCGCACTTTCACCCACTGGCTGCTATCAATGAGGTTATTAATGATTGTCTGAGGAAGGTTCTCCAACGCTGAATGCACTTGGGCAAATCATCAAGATCCACTGCTGGCAGCTCCCTTTGCAATTGCAGATCAATTATGTCACAGATTAGATCAGTGGTGCCGGGTCAATGATCACGGCAACATCATGAAGAAGCCTTCTTGAATGAATGCCACATCGGTCCTTTTCCCGGGGTGACATAATGTACAGAAGCCGGACATCTCTGGTATTCATTCACGGTACACTAACAGCCCGGCGTTGCATTGATTTGATCATGGAACCAGTGGTGTGGCCATTTCTCCAAACTGTCCCAGGAGCCCAGAATTCTCTGATAATATATTACAAACTTTCTTATATTCACTTGTACAATTGATTTATGTAAATTTTAGTGACCATTTTAGGACTAGATAAATGACGTTCTCCAACTTTCCAATTTACTTCGCTTCATTTTCCGACCACTTACAAGACATTTCTGCCAGCAGGAAGTGAAAACACTCTTTGTTTACAAACAGATTCCATACTGATCCATAGTAGAATGCTATACAAGAGAGTGCTTCTGATGTGTTTAGCTCACAGAGCATGGTGTCGCTCCATAAAAACAGTATGCACTTCTAAGCTCAATATTTGGTAAATATTGCATTTTGTAGGTATTTCTTAGATGCCATCCCTCCCGCCTGGGCAGCAGTGCCACATGGCACACAGTTTGCACGTTTGGCACTCTGTGCGGTTGTAATCCATATAGTCAAAAATCCATAGGGAACAAAGCTGATGGATGAAATGAGCCGATGTGGACTTTTCGCGTAACCTGTGCCCATTTCCTCTGTGAATATTTGCACCGATATGCCCTAGAAAACAGTTGCCATTCCTCATCGTTCTGCGTGCAATATAGGAAAAAGCCATCTTGTTGAGTATTTTTGGAATATTCGCACTTCTCCGCTTCGTTGTATGTAGTTGGCATTCCTTTTTACAGACTGAAGCTGTCATTCTTTTAGTATGTCCCCTCCCATCCCCTGTAGCCACCGTCTCTCACTCCTCCTTCCCACAGATGGCTGCTGCTGCTGCTCTTCTCCTCCTCCTCCTCCTCTTCTGCTCTTCGTGTGTTTTCTTTTAATGCAAATTAAGACTCGGGAAAATCCAGAATCCCTGGAAAGATGGCGCAAAAAGGGTGCCCCCTGGGATATGGCTCCTGCCTCAGCCTATGTGCCAGGTAAGAGCCTGGTGTTTTCTGCTGTCTGTGCCCCTCTCGCCCTTGCATGTTGATGGCAGCTATGTAATATGTGCACTGTAGTGCTCTGCTGGGCTTATAAAGTGCAGTTATCCTAATAGGCGCCTATAATTAGCCCTGATCCTGTTGGGTGGCTCCCAGTCACTCTGCATAACAAAAGTGCCTCCCACATGATGGATGTGCCCTCCCTGGGTGCTGCACACCTGTTTGACGTGATATGTGGGTGTCTTCTGTATCATACTATGACTGGTTGCTTGCAGGCTGTCGCCCGTCACTACCCATGAGATGGCATGCAGGAAGGTTTGCCTGGTACTTGGGCTCTGGTTGCTTGGCAGGATGCATTCCAGTCTAAGTGCAATATAATGGCTCAGTACGGACACAGAGAACAGGGACTTACAGCTATAAGTGAGGCATATGTGATAGCTGTGCCAGGTATGGTGCCCGTGACGGTATCATCGTGATTGTGCTAGTTATAGTGTCTCTGACGGTGGCATCATGGTAGTGGTGCCAGTTCTGGTGCTCGTCAAGGTGGTATCATGGTAGTGGTGTTAGTTATGGTGTCTGTGCGGGTGGTATCACAGTAGTTCTGTTATGGTGCTCATCATGATGATATCATGGTAGTGGTGCCAGTTATGGTTCTCATCATGGTGGTTTCATGGTAGTGGTGATAGTTATGGTGCCTCGAAGGATGTTATAATGGTAGTGGTGCCAGTTATGGTGCTCCTTATGGTGGTATCACGGTAGTAGTGCCAGTTATGGTGCTCATCATGGTGGTATCATGGTAGTGGTGCCAGTTATGGTGCTCTTCATTGTGATATGGTAGCGGTGCCAGTTATGGTGCTCGTCATGGTGAAATCATGGTAGTGGTGCCAGTTATGGTGTTCGTCATGGTGATATCATAGTAGTGGTGCCAGTTATGGTGCCTCTAAGGATGGTATAATGGTAGTGGTGCCAGTTATTGTGCCTCTGAGGGAGGTTTCATGGTAATGGTGCCAGTTATGGTGCTAGTCATAGTGATATCATGGTTGTGGTGCCAGTTATGATGCTCGTCATGGTGGTATCATGGCAGTCGTGCTAGTTATGGTGCTAGTCATAGTGGTATCATGATAATGATGCCAGCTATGGTTCTCGTCATGGTAATGGAGCCAGTTGTGTCTGTGAGGATGGTATCATGTTAGTGGTGCCAGTTATGTGATGATCATGGTGGTATCATGGTAGTGGTGCCAGTTATGGTGCTCGTTATGGTGATATCATAGTAGTGGTGCCAGTTATGGTGCCTCTAAGGATGGTATAATGGTAGTGGTGCCTCTTATGGTGCTCCTCATGGTGGTATCATGGTGGTGCTGCTAGTTATGGTGCTCATCATGGTGGTGCTGCTAGTTATGGTGCTCATCATGGTGGTATCATGGTAGTGGTGCCGTTATGGTGCTTGCCATGGTGGTATCACAGTAGTTCTGCCAGTTGTGGTGCTCGTCATGGTGGTATTATGGTAGTGGTGCCAGTTATGGTGCTTGCCATGGTGGTATCACAGTAGTTCTGCCAGTTGTGGTGCTCGTCATGGTGGTATCATGGTGGTGCTGCCAGTTATGATGCTTGCCATGGTGGTATCACAGTAGTTCTGCCAGTTGCGGTGCTCGTCATGGTGGTATTATGGTAGTGGTGCCAGTTACGGCGCCTGTGAGGGTGGAATCAAGCTGTAGGTATTGGAGTAGCAGATGGAGCAGATCTCTGACTATGGGGCCTCTCCGGCCTGAGGTTACGGTAAGCAGTTCTGCGTGACGTGCCCCTCAGCTCATGTTCTGGGCTACATGAAATTACCTCTTCTCAGATGCCCCCTCACGTCCTCGTGCCACACACATCTATTTGTCGTAGAGACGGCCCTTTGATTATCATTTATGAAAAGCTCGGCACGACACGCGAGGTCCATTCATACATTTGCGGTCTTCAGCTGAGGTGATGTCACCTGTCATTAAGTTATGGCAGGCTCCGCGCTGATGCCGTCCTCTCTACTTAGTCATCAAATTGTTCTGCGCTCCTTGATGTTTATCCTACATTTGTCAGAGCTTCGCTGTGGTGAGAGAAGATGCATCCACATCCCAAGGACCTGACAAGCAGCGCCGTACAGCTTCGGTGGACGTCTTTTAACCCCTTGTTGGCTGGGTGCCATTTTGCTAAAGCTATTTTCGAATGATGCTCTCAGAGGGTTAAAGGACAAATTCAGCTCTGCTACTCAAGTTTGTGGGAAAACATTACTAGAATTCAGATTTTTCTGTGTTTTCAAAATGCAGGACTGTACCTAGGGAATAGGCAGGGGTCGTCAACAGCCGGGGCTGTCAGGGTATGCTGGGAGTTGTAGTTTTACAACAGCTGCAGTTACCTGTCAGGAGGAATTCCCTCTGCGGTAATGTCCGCTGTACATAATAAATAGGGGACTGATAGAGTAATTAACCTTTCTACTCAGAAGACAAGAGAGACCACGGTGATGTGCAATGTATACACGACGCACGCCGACAGCACAAGCTTTACCGCTGCTGTTAATTACTATTAAAGGGGATAACTATTTCTGTATCTGATAATAGAGTCCTGTTTCTATGTATTATGCACCCGATAATATCAAAGGGGCTCCCTGCACTCATAAATGTAGCTCAGTAAACAAGGCACAAGACATGCTGTACCTTTCTTAAATAGGTTGTCTATCTTTGGGATCATTTTCTTTAATTAAATGCATGTATTTGGGTCAAAAATCATTTTTGCAATTGGGTTTTATTAAAAATTTTGCACCGTTTGGCTTTCACAGGCTCTTTATTTTTCTGCACATTCAACTTTGATGTGGTCTGTGGTTGTTAATGAGCCTTAGAGGAGCTCAGAAAAAGACATAAAAAAGTCAAACGCTTTGGTCAGAACAAGCTCACTGACAGATTCTCAGTTAACTCATTCTACGGCCAGTAAGAGACAGTGCAACACAGAAGTAACGAAGAAGGAAAACAGTGCAACAGATTTAATGAAATCCAGTAGAACAACTGATTACTAGCCTAATCTGCATTTAAGTAAAAGAAGAAAACAGTCCTCAAGGGTTCTGGGGATTTTTTTATTCTTAAATGCATGTATTTTGTGCTAAAAATCATTTTTTGCAAATGGGTTTTATTAAAAATGTTGCACCGTTTAGTTTTTTTCAGGCTCTTTATTTTTCTGCACATTCGACTTTGATGTGGTCATAAATCAGCAGACAGGAGCTCAGAAAAAGACAGATAAAAAGAATTACAAACTATCCCATCAGAACAAGCTCACTGATGGATTCTCAGGTAACTCATTCTGTAGCCAGCAATATACAGTGTAACACAGAAGCTAAAGAAGGAAAACATATTTAATGAAACAGAATAGTAAAAATGATTTTTATCACAATAACATGCATTTAAGTAAAATTTAAAAAAAGCCAAGGTGCACAACCCTGTTTCTCTGGAGACTTTTTTTTTTACTTTAATGCATGTTATTGTGGCTAAAAATCATTTATGTAATTGGGTTTTATGAACAAATTTGCACCGTTTGGCCTTTACAGTCTATTTCTTTTCCTGCACATTCAACTTTGATGTGGTCATAAATCAGCTGAGAGTCAGATAAAAGAGTTAGGAACTCTCCTGTTGTGCCATCAGAAGGAGCTCACTGACATATGATCAGTGAACTCATTCTGAGGACAGTAATAGACAGTGCAATGTTAAAAAGGGAATAAAGTGCAAAATTTGTAATGAAGCCCAACTGCAAGAAAAAAAAAATTAACTCCTAAATACAAGCAATTAAATAAAATATTTCTCCACCTTTGAGGATTTTTTTCCCTTAAATGCATGTATTTTGTGCTAAAAATCATTTTTGTAATTGGGCTGTATTAAAAAAGTCACCTTTTGGCCTTTACAGTATCTTTCTTCTACACATTCAACTTTTATGTGGTCAGAAATCAGGTGAGAGACAGATAAAAGAGGTACAAACTCACCCATAAGACAGTCCAAACAGTTCTATGATGGACTTTCATTGCTCACTGACTGATTCTCAGTTAAATCATTCTGCAGCTAACAATAGACAGTGCAACACAGAGGATATAGTGAAAATGAAATCCTGCAGCACTTTTATGAAACTCTGCAGCACGTTTATAAAATTCTGCAGCACTTTTATCAAAATTCCACAGCACTTTTATGAAATTCTGCAGCACCTTTATGAAATTCTGCAGCACCTTTATGAAATTCTGCAGCACTTTTATGAAATCCTGCAGGACCTTTATGAAATTCTGCAGCACTTTTATGAAATTCTGCAGCACCTTTATGAAATCCTGCAGCACTTTTATGAAATCTTGCAGCACCTTTATGAAATTCTGCAGCACTTTTATGAAATCCTGCAGCACCTTTATGAAATTCTGCATCACCATTACGAGATCCTGCAGCACTTTTATTAAATTCTGCAGCACCTTTATGAAATCCTGCAGCACTTTTATGAAATTCTTCAGCACTTCCAGTTGTGTATTCTTCACTTAATGCAAAAACACCAAAAACCAGATTGAAAATGCATGCAAAAAAGACAAGTACAAACATAAATGTAGACATTTTTTACTTTTTACTGTGTAGAAACTTTGCAAGTTTGGATGTGTTACTGGCTGATTTTGAGAGTTGCAGGACAGCTAGTCTGATAGTTGTCCGACTCCCCCATTGCCTTCTATTGATATGTTGTGTGCGTCTGAATGCTTTTTGATTGTGGACTGTAGGAAAGTGAGACCACTGGAGATCTATGTGTTCTGGGGCTTAGTCTATGCTGCATATTGTTCTGCTCTTATTTATGGTGAATGGCTTCTGCTGCCATACAGTAAGGAACACACATATAGACAGTATGTAAAAATAAGGGGAATTTAGACAGGCGTCCGTACAAAAAAAACCTGGGGAGTTTTTACTAAGATGGAGGAGCTTGTGCAGGGTATTGTTCTTGTAATTAGCATTTTTCCAGTAAATGTGGCTGTGTTCACCTTCCTGTTCTGAAACAGACACTTATTCGCCTGTCATCAGGAGCGCACCGTTCCCCTGCCTTCCCGCTTCCTGCTTCCCAGGTGACGGTGCACTCCTGATGACAGGCATGGTGTGAAGGGGCGATCCAGCCAGCTTCAAAGCAGCACTTGCAAACTCTATAGCAAAGACCTTGTCAGCGCTGCTCTCTTTGCCTAGGAGAACGACCACCGCTGATTGACAGCAGAGGTGGCCAGAAACCTAGGCAATGTGCACTAAACCAGAAAATGAACACTTTTACCCTTGATGCCTAAATAAATGGTTGCCTTTCCATAGCGCAGAGGATAGTTCTAAGATCAGGAATCCATAGATATAGGGGTTTCATCTTCTCCCCGGGCAGCAAGTCTGCAGCCAAGAGCAGTAGGGTGGCGCAGGTGGCCGATCCGTCCTTATTCTGCCCTCGGCTATATTTGGCAGATTTTGGCACGTGCAAGATCATCCACTCCATTACCAAGAAGCAGGGAGAAACAGGGGCGGAACGGTCCCCAGTTCACGTTATCAGTTGGGGTCCCATAGGTGGGCTTCATATCATACCTATCTAACAATTATTATGAATACCCCATTATGACACCTTAACAGGCTGGAACTTTTGGAAATGGAGCCCGATGCAGAAACATTTAGGTGGTAAAATGTATTTGCTTTTGTCTTTTTGAATTCGATGGTTTACTGCGAAAGACGCTGGTGTGCACCTAGAAATAGTGCGCCCTCTGCCTCCCTTCTGTGACTCACTGATCCGTGCCACCAGGCCACGTAGACCACTATGCAGCTGCTCCGCTATAGGCGAGGGCCTGCTCAGAACAACTGTTATGTATCTAGGTATTGCTCCATTAATGACTGTGTTTCAGGCTGTCGGAAGCGATGAGTGTAGCAGGGGGAGCGCAGATAGCAGATCATGTATCCAGTGATTACGGCACCGGGGAATCACGGTGGGGCGGTATTCTCTCGCACAGTGCAACGCTAAGGACCCCTTTGATGTAATAATACACAAAGCCGTCTCCCCCTCTTCCCTCCCAGACATGAGATCATTGAAAGTGTAAAATGTGCGGTTGTAACGGCTTGTTCTCAGCTCGGTGCGTACGCTGGAAGTATACCGTCTGGTTACATCGCTCAGGTGCTCGGAAAAACGCTGCGGCATGAGACGGGAGGCTTACTGGATCAATACATTCTTCACGTAACACGTCCTCTTTCCACCTTTTACATGGAAATCTGTGGGGCAAATGGCAGCGTGCCTACATCTAAATAAAGGCAGATAGATCGGTAAAGAAGGCCAGCAGGATGGCAAAACTTTGCTGACAATGTTAGAATAATGCCTAAATAACAATTCCCTAATTTGTATATTAGCTCCAGCCTGGGGAAATGTAAGAATACACAAGATATCTGGGGAAGGGGGTGATGGTTGAGCTCCCATGTTCCATGCAATTTGACGAATGACCTACATGGAAAAGTGAAGTTTTAAAGAGGATCTGTCATCAGGCAAACGTGGACAGTTTTTGTTCCTATTTTATTCCCGCTGCTCCCCTGAGAATTCCACTTTTTTTTCTTTAATGTCAGCCATACGGTTCCAGAGATATGGACTGTTTTATTTAGTGCTAAGGGGCGTGGCTTTCGGGATCCTCTGGGGCGTGTCTTTAGAGGCTGCTTTGCATTATTGACCTATAAGCATAAAAAAGGCCCATATCTTTGGAACCGTATGACAAATACAAGAAAAATGAAAAAGAGAATACTCAGGGTAGCAGTGGGAATAAATGAGAGCAAAAACTGGATACTTTAGACCTCTTTAACAGCAGAGAATAGCTCCCCCCATGAGGATCAGTGTTTTTTACTCACCGCACCTTTTTCATGATTCTTAAGCCGTTACAGTTCTTCTGAAAAGGGAGTCCTCTCTGGATCTCTCTACTGTACAGTAAGGGGTTTAGATCCTTCTAACCACAGTTCACATGGGATGGCCTCTGTGGTTCGTACATCTTTGAAGTGTAATAATTTTCCATCAACCAGTATTAAAGACTTATAATGTCGCTACCCCAGAGTACTGAGAATACTGGCCTGTTTTATGCCAAACTTTATGACTTTTTAATTTTTGATATCGCTCATCACTTTTTTAAATTTGGCTTGGCTTAATGAGAGCCGCGTGGCTTCCCACAGGCCAACAGATTTATTATAATTGATGCCAGAAAGTAAATTATAGAGCGAATCTACGACAGCCCCGTTGCCTCTTAATAAATTTGTCACATTTTATGAATGTGATTTGATCTCTTCTTTCCAGGACCAGCAATATTCTTCCCTCGTAAAATTCAGGAGGCAGTCTCCGCAGGACGAGGAGTGTCGAATCGCTGGCATGGGAAAAATATTGGTTTGGAAGAATTAGTACAGTAAATTGATAACTAATAACATGTGGCCGAGGCCGCCATCAGGGCAGCACAGCTAGTACTGTAGAAGGGAATTTTGCTATGTAATCTGAGAATAACATAATATAGAGAATGAGACCCTGATTCCAGCGATGTGTCACTTATTAGGCTGTGTGTTATAGTTTCAATACAATCAGTGTTTTATCTGCAGGAGATTGTCACTGCAGGACTAGGTGTTTTGTGCCTTCTCATTTTCGGTCAACAAACATTATACAGATAAAACTGCCAATCAGTGGTGTGGGCAGGGCTCTGCACAGCTCAGCGTTTGAGCTCTGCTAGATCTGCAGCAGAGACAATTAACTCCATCACAACTGCTGCACCCAGTAAACTAAGTGACACATCACTGGAATCAGAGTTTCTGCCCTTACATCAGATCTCACTTGCAGGCAAGTCAGGTTGATCTGTGTAGCCTCGCCCCCAACACACGCTGCCAATCAGAAGTGTGGGTAGGGTTATACACAGCTCAGCATTTGAGCTCTGCTACATCTACAGCAGAGAAAACAAGGATTCTATGAAAACTTCAGCAAGCATTACAGTATGTGATACATTGCTGAAATCAGGGTCTCTGCCCCTACATCATAATGTTCTCATATTATATAAGCAAAACCTGTCGACAGATTCCCCTTAAGTGTGCTTTATAAATGGGAGTATATGCTGATATCACCTCAGAAAAGTTGACAAGTGTGGATGAAACTGTCCCTAATGTTTTCATTAATTGGGAAGAGAGGAACATTCAGATAGAAATCTGCAGATGTCAGCAAATTCATAAACCCCAAATGTTATCAATGAACATACTGGAAGTGTATTCGATGCTTCATCAGATTGAAATAATGAGTCTTCTGTCCCTTTAAATACAACTACAACTGTGATCTCCAACACCACCAGTTATCAGGGCATGCTGAGAGTTGTAGTTGGCTATCCCCAGATTAGAGGCCACTGATCTGAAAGTGTGCTATTCCCACAGGTTTCTTTAGTTTAGGAATGTTGGTCAGAAAATATTGATTATCTAGGGTCAACCTTTAAGGACCTGTCAAAATGACATCCAAGTGTAAAACAACCCTAAATACCAACAGAACATGGCTGACGACTGAGAAAACTTGTCTCTGGCTCTCCCTAAGTAGAACATTCCTGGTATATAACATATACCATGCTCTTATTAATGCCCACTGAAATACTACCTCATGCGGGGTTACCACGAAATGCTCCCGTATAAAGGTGGGCTTCCTGTCTTTGTCAGTACAGATGGCTGCACATACTGTAGGTGTCATTATTTAATAAAATAAGGAATTAGGTCTCAGTGTGTTGGATTGTGTTTAACCCCTTACCCCCAAGGGTGGTTTGCACGTTAATGACCGGGCCAATTTTTACAATTCTGACCACTGTCCCTTTATGAGATAACTCTGGAACGCTTGCATGGATCCCAGTGATTCTGACATTGTTTTCTCATGAGATATTGTACTTCGTGATAGTGGTAACATTTCCTTGATATTACCTGCGTTTATTTGTGAAAAAATTGGAAATTTGGCGAACATTTTGAAAATTTCGCAATTTTCCAACTTTGAATATTCATGCTCAAATCACAGAGATATGTCACACAAAATACTTAATAAGTAACATTTCGCACCTGTCTACTTTACATCAGCACAATTTTGGAAACATAACTTTTTTTTTTTTAGGAAGTTATAAGGGTTAAAATTTGACCAATGATTTCTCATTTTTACACCATTATTTCTTAGGGACCACCTCACATTTGAAGTCATTTTGAGAGGTCTATATGATAGAAAATGCCTAAAACTGACACCATTTTAAAAACTGCACCCCTCAAAGTGCTCAAAATCACATTCAAGAAGATTATTAACCCTTCAGGTGCTTCACAGGAATTTTTGGAATGTTTAAAAAAAATGAACATTTAACTTTTTTTCACAAAACATTTAGTTCAGCTCCAATTTGTTTTATTTTACCAAGGGTAACAGGAGAAATTGGACCCCAAAAGTTGTTTTGCAATTTGTCCTGAGTACACCATATGTGGGGGCAAACCACTGTTTGGGCGCATGGTAGAGCTCAGAAGGGATGGAGCGCCGTTTGACTTTTCAATGCAAAATTGGCTGGAATTGAGATGGGACGCCATGTCGCGTTTGGAGAGCCCCTGATGTGCCTAAACAGTGGAAACCCCCAATTCTAACTCCAACCCTAACCCCAACACACCCCTAGCCCTAATCCCAACCCTAACCATTACCCTAACCACACCCATAACACAAACACGCCCCTAATCCCAACCCTAACCACACCCCCTAACCCCAACACAGCCTAACCCTGACACACCCCAACCCTAATCCGAACCCTAATACCAACCGTAAACGTAATCCAAACCCTAACCCCATCTCTAGCCCAAACCCTAACTCTAGCCCCAATCCTAACCCTAACTTTAGCCCCAATCCTAACCCTAACTTTAGCCCCAACCCCAACTCTAATTTTAGCCCCAATCCTAACCCTAACCTTAGCCCTAACCCTAACTCTAATGGGAAAATGGAAATAAATACTTTTTTTATTTTATTCCCTAACTGAGGGGGTGATAAAGGGGGATTTATAGTGGGTTTTTATAGCGGGTTTTTGTTTGGCAGTTGTCACACACTAAAAGATGCTTTTTATTGCAAAAAAATCTTTTTTGCGTTACCACATTTTGAGAGCTATAATTTTTCCATAATTTGGCCCACAGAGTTTTGACTGTTTTTTTTTTTTTTTACGGTGTTCAATGAAGGGGTTAACTAGTGGGACAGTTTTATAGGTCGGGTCGTTACGGCGATACTAAATCTGTGTACTTTTATTGTTTTTTTTTATTTACATAAAAAATGTATTTATTAGAACAATATTAATTTTTTCTTTATTTGGGAATTTTTTTAAAATATTTTTACACAGTATAATATATTTTTTTACTTTTTTACATTGTCCCAGGGTGGGACATCACTGTATAGAGTCAGATCGCTGATCTGACACTTTGCACAACACTGTGTGAGATCAGCGTTCTGACAGGCATTGAAAGATGCTTCTCAGGTCCTGCTCTCAGCAGGCACTGACAAGCCACCTCCCTGCAGGACCTGGAAGGACCCCGCGGCCATCTTGGATCCAGGGGCCTGCAGGGAGGAGACCCTCAGAACAATGCAATCACATTGCGTTGTTCTGAGGGTCTCAGGGAAGCACGCAGTGAGCCCCCTCCCTGCGCGATGCTTCTCTATGCCACCAGAATGCTGCGATCTTGTTTGATCGCAGTGTTACGGGGGTTAAAGTGCCGGGAGCGGTCCGTGACCACTCCTGGCACATAGTGCTGGGTTTCAGCTGTGATAATCAGCTGACACTCTAGCTTTTCTCCCCTCGTGAGCGTGGCTGATCGCGTATGTCGTACTATCCCGTCGATGGTCATATGGGCCCATACCACCTCGAAGGGATAGTACGTCAGATGTCAGAAAGGGGTTGAAGAGTACATGTCACCTGCTCAAAAATTTAGTCAAATACATATTAGAAATCCCTGAGCTCCCCTGATTCTGCCGCTCTTTTCCGTTTTGTGCTGCGTCGCTCCATTGCAGAGATATTTACATTTGTTTCTTCTGAAACACAGTATGTGAAATCTCTACTTGTAGTGCAACTTAAGAGTCTTCTCTGGGGGCGTGTGCTTTCACTCCCCCTCCCATATGCTGCCAATCACAACTTAGCAGCTCACAAGACTCTCAACCTGCCAATTCATCTGTTAAGTTGTGATTGGTAGCGTCTGGGAGGGAGGAGCGAAAGTACAAGCCCCAAGAGAAGATTTTGAAACAGCTCCCAGTTGCACTTTAAACAGAGATTTCACATATTGCACTCCAGAAGAAGTAAATTTGAATATCTCTGCAATGGAACAACACAGCGCAAAACAGAAAAAAGCGGCAGAATTAGGGAAGCTCTGAGATTTTTTAAAGGTATTTAACTCAATTTTTTGGGCACGCGACTGTCCCACTTTAAGAAAAGATTTACAGTTTTTGTTATGTGTTCATTCCCATTACAGTGTTATTACCATCTGCTTTACATAGCACACACCAGCTGGCAGCATTATTGTATATGGTTATCTGCTGGGAATTCATCATATATACATTTGTCATGTGTTCAGATATGCTCAAGTGTCTATTTCAGTTTGCAGCTCCAATGTGCCTGGAGGCTGCTTGTACATAGAATAGATAATGAGGAGGTGTTATAAAAAGAGAGCGCATCTTATAAATGTGTAGACAGGGGCCGGTAGGTAGCCTTAATTCAGTAATAGCATTCTGATTTCTTTTTTTAACTTCGGAGAAACTTCCAGAGTTGCGTCTTTGGCGTGTTCTATAACTAAAACTAGGCAATTTTTATGTCAGGATAAATTACCAATTTGTAAGATTATAACATTTTTATTTACATGTAATGAGCGACCGTAATGTTTACAGAGGATTTTTTATTTTCTTTCGAAGATTTAATTTCAGTGGCGGCTTATAGTATTTCTCCACTGTTGGCAATCTCTATTCATATGGCTTACTAGAAGTAACACTTTGTCATCAAAAATGATCTAATTAAGAGGTATTTCAGTTTGGGGAAAAAAACTGTCCCCGGCTACAGTTTGTTTCTGTATTACTCAAACTCCCAGGGTCCCTCATGTTGATAGCGCTGCAACCAATCAGTGAGTTCAGCGGCTCTAAGACTATCTTGTGCTGTGTACTATAAATTCTACACTGATTGGCTGCAGCGCTATCGATGTGACATCAGTGCTGCAGACTGTCATAGAAAATATTAAGATTCTCTAAAGCCATTAGTGAGGGGGCATTCACTTCCCTCCTCTGTCTCTTTTGCAGTAGGGCAAGAGCTTGCAATCTAAGCTGCCTTGAAATAGAATTGCCCAGTTGACATAAAGGAAATGACATATAATTGGGACATGTGTTTATGTTTACTCATAGATAGAGAAGTGGAAGAGTCAGTCTATTTTGTCCCCAAGAAATACATCCTCAGGAGAATGGAAACTTTTGTTACCTCCAAGGAAAATGTTATACATTTACACCAGACACGGGCATCGGTGAAAAGTTATATTGGGATGTGTATAGATCCGATAGTGATGGAGCATATATTTTGAGCTTCAGGAGTAATCTTGGAAGAATATGCATATTTTCTCATAACTGTGACACCTTCCTATAAGCCCCAAATCAATAGTGGCCAGATAACTGACACCAGCCATGTCATGTTTACTATCTATAGAAAGGTAAAATCCCAATAACTTCTGCGATCATCAGGAGTGAAGATATTGTTAATATTGGGAATTTCATAACATCCTGAAGGGCTGAGGACATCCCACAACTCGGCCTATGTGAAGTCATGAAGGAAGGGGGGGTGTAACTCAAGTGCTGATAAAAGGTCAAGGCAAATTATGATCTGGGTTCATGTAGAGAGATATCAGTGTATGCATGATTCCTGTCACTGGACGTTTTTTCAATCGAAGTGCTCTCCTTCACTAAGCTGAATCATCTCTAGGATCAGCCTAGTAAGTTCTTTGTTGATCCTGTTTATGTTATGTAATTGTATTTGCTGTATGTATTGTTTTGTCCCCTTTGTAAAATCTTTTGTAAATTTTTACAAACACTGCATATCATTCTGGATTAAATATAAAACGTAATAGTTCTGTTCCTTTTGTTCTGTAAACCACACCACGAAGCCATACACTACCAGAACAAAGTATCCAGTCAGCCTGTATATAAAAGCGACTGGTGGTCATGGCGGCATTTGCTTTTAGCACCTGCTGCAAACAGCTGATGGAAACCACAGCCATTTGGGCTCATACAGTGAGTCACAAAAGGGAGATCTGCACCTTCATGAGTCTATCACTAAGAATGAATGATTGATTTAAAGGGGTTGTCTATTGAGTGAAACATTTTTAACAAATGCTCAAATTGGTTTAAAAAAATAAATAAAAGAAGCAATGCTCACCTCCGCGGTGCTTTGCGGCTCCAGTTCCAATGCTGCCTGCTTCCACTGCTGATGCATACTTCCTGCTGCAGCGATGATGTCACGGTCTCACTGTGGTCTGAGTGATGATGGGGACCACTATGACCAATGATTAATTGCAGTGGTCACCAGGGAAGGCAGGCTGTGCCTCTCTATAAGGAAGTAAGCAGAGACTGGCGGAGTATTGGAGTGATGGCACAAGAGCTGTAGTGGATTTGTCAGGCTCTTTTGTTATCTTCTGCTATTTACTACCTTTGGAATAATGTTTGTAATTTCCAGAAAACCCTTTAAATTTGGTGCAAAAATGCTTTTGTTGTGGGTGAAAAAAATCCCTTTCGTTCCTCAATATTGCCCAAACTGCATGTGGTTGAAATTTCACCGAGGGTCGCATGGAAAATATTGTCTGCCCTTTGTACATGTGGTTTTGGTTAAGGACAATGATCCCTAGGGGTCATCCCATTCTTTTATCTGCCTCTGAAATCACCGTTTTAAACATTTTTGTATATTGTAGATGTAAAATCAAGCCACATCATTATATATCCATCCATCAATGTGGTAGCTACATTGCACTCCTAAGGGGGATTATCCGGCGTTATGTGCACAGGTGCCGGGAAAGGTCAAAGAGCTTCGGCGCATGCGCACTGTGGTACTTTACTCTGCCCTAGTCAGGACAGAGAAGTATTCCTGCGCAGGAGTGCGATGCCGGGGAGCCTGTGGAGATGATGCATTGACGCGTCATCCACATGAAGCACGAAGGGGGATGGCAATGGTAAGAATATGGGAGGCGTCGGACCAAGACCAGCCACACCTCTCAGACAGGATTGCCCTGCAGATGAGTATAATAAAAGGTATTTTTTCTCTTACAGGTTAGGTGGGGGTAGATATATAGCATTATAGACTGCTGTATATCAACACTGAAAGGTGGTGGCCGTATCTCATATAGGCCAAACCTGGTGACAGGTTCCCTTTAAGCAAGTTGAAGATTAAATGATCTCTAAGCGGCTTAAAGTTAAAGATGACACATTTCCTTTGTATTTTAGGCACAAAAAAACAAACATTTTCATCTTATACATTTTAAAAATTACAAAAAAAATTGGGCAGATGCAAAAGTTTGGGCACCCTGCATGGTTAGTACTTAGTAGCACCCCCTTTTGAAAGTATCTCACAGCTTGTAAACATTTTTTATAGACAGCCAATTCTCGTTTGAGGGATTTGCATCCATTCTTCCTTGGAGAACTCCTCTACTTCTGTGAGATTCTAGGGTCATCTTGCATCCTCTGCTATTTTGAGGTCTAGCCACAGATTTTCAATGATGTGCACATCAGGGGACTGTGAGGGCCATTGTAAAACCTTCAGCTTGCGCCTTTTGAGGTCGTCTATTGTGGATTCTGACTTGTGTTTTAGATCATTACCCATTTGTAGAAGACATCCTCTTCTCAACTTCAGCTTTTTTACAGATAATGTTATGTTTGCATCAAGAATTTGTTGAAATTTCATTGAATCTATTCTTCCCTTTTCCCTTGAAATGTTCCCCTTTCCATTGGCTGCCACACCATCCCAAAGCATGATTGACCCAACCCCATACTTAATGACTGATAAGAAGTTCTTTTCCTGAAATTCTGTACCCTTTTTTCTCCACACATACCTATGATCATTATGGCCAAAGAGTTCTATTTTAACCTCATCAGTCCTCAGGACTTGTTTCCAAAATGCAGGTTGTTTAGATGTTCTTTTGAATTCTTCTGATGCTGAATTTTATGGTGAGGACGCAGGAGAGGTTTTCTTATGATGACTCTTCCACGAAGGCCATATTTGTGCAGGCGTCTCTGAAAAGTAGAACAATGTACCACAACTCCATAGTCTGCTAAATCTTTCTGAAGGTCTTTTGCAGTCAAGGGGGGTGGTGTTCTGATGTGCCTCTCTCACAATCCTACGAGCAGCTCTCACTGAAATTTTGCTTGGTCTTCCAGACCAGATCTTGACCTCCACTGTTTCTGGTAACTGCCATGTCTTAACTACATTTCAAACTGAGGAAATGGCAACTTGAAAACGCTTTATCTTATTATAGCCTCCTCCTGCTTTGTTGGCCTCTATCATTTTCATAGTGGTGGATAGCTGATTAGAAGAACCCATGGCTGCTGTTTTTTGGCACAAGGTTAGAGGAGGCTGGAAACTTTGCATCACCTGGTATTTCCTAACAATAAAAGAGAACAAGCCATAACCCTAACAGGCTAATTAAGGTCTGAAACCTTGATCAAAGTTCTCTGAGCACACAAATCTCCAAGGGTGCTCAAACTTTTGCATCAGCCTATATATATATATATATATATATATATATATATATATATATATATATATATATATATATATATATATATATATTTGCCTAAAATACAAAGGAAATGTGTCATCTTTAACTTTAGGCCTTTTAGAGATCATTTCATCTTCAACTTGCTTAACTGTTCACAATAACAGTATTTTTGACCATGGCTGCACAAATTTTTATTGGCCACTGTTTATATATATTTTCTGCAACCTTAGGTCTGGCGTTCGGGTGTTTGCTGCCCCTGCATTTCACAGACAGCAGAGCATTCCTATGTTCCTATGACGCGCACACAAATGCATTTTTAAGCTTCGCTTCTTCAGAGATGGAGGAAATTGCAAATGATGGCCACTAACTGGTAATAGTGATTTATCCAGTGACTCAGTGGTAATTACGGCTGGCCGCAGTTCATTCCCTTCTGCTTTATAGTCTTGTACTAATTATATATTAACTCCCTGTCCACCTTCCGAGGAGCGAGGAGCGCACCTCCAGCCTGAGGAGAAGAAGGGAGCATTCCCACGGCAGCGTTCACATTCACTCCTGCAGCCATTCTTTGTTTCCTTTGTGGCCCGTCCTTGTACTGTGATTCCATGTGTATCTGCGGTTTTATAGGACATGTCGTCATTTTCTTATTTAGGGTCTCAGGCTGCCGTCACACTAGCAGTATTTGGTCAGTATTTTACCTCAGTATTTGTAAGCCAAAACCAGGAGTGGAACAATTAGAGGAAAAGTATAATAGAAACATATGCACCACTTCTGTATTTATCACCCACTCCTGGTTTTGGCTTACAAATACTGAGGTAAAATACTGACCAAATACTGCTAGTGTGACGGCAGCCTTATAGCTTTACCATAAAACCTCCACAGATTGTGGCTACAAATGCACCATCGCTTACTGCCAGACAGTTCCTTGCCTGCATTTTCGGGGTTTTATATTGATGTCTTTATAGGTCCTATCACCACATGAAAAGTGGCTATTTTTTCTCTTAATTTATTCCCGCTGTTCCCGAGAGTATACCGTTTTTTTCTTTTTAAAATCTGCCCTATGGATCCAGAGATATGTGCTTTTTTAATTTAATGCTAAGTTCTATGGCTTTAGAAAGGGGCGTGGCTCACGGGGTAATAATCCAGAGCAGTTTGTGACATGTCAACAGCTCCATAGAATATAATGTGTACAACTTCTATCTGGGAAAAAAGGCTAGAGCATTTATGTGAAAAACAAAGCCCGAAAGGATAACCTTTGTTTGTGGAGCATCCCCTCAAATGATCATGTAAGAATGTTTTAAATGGAATCTGTTAGCAAGTTGTTATCATGTAATCTGACAGCACCATAATGCAGGGGCAGAGACCCTGATTCCAGCGATGTGTCACTTAATTTACTGGGTGCAGCAGTTGTGATCCAATGACAGTTTTCTCTGCTGTAAACCTAGCAGAGATCTGAATGCTGAGATGTGTATAACCCTGCCCACACCACTGATTGGCAGCTGTGTATAACCCTGCCCACACCACTGATTGGCAGCTGTGTATAACCCCGCCCACACCACTGATTGGCAGCTTTCTGTGTACACTGTATATTGACAGAAAGCTGCTAATCAGTTGTGGGGATATGGTTGGACAAGGAAGCACGAGACACCTAGTCCTGTAGTGATAATCTCCTGCTAATAAAACACTGATTGTATTGACATAGAAACACAGCCTAGTAAGTGACACATCCCTGGAATCAGTGTCTCAGCATATCGACAACCATCAGGGGCAGTCCCGGAGACACTGTCTCAGACACTTGTCTTTCACTGCTTCTTCTTCACTGTATTAAATTTCCAAATGTACATAAAATAATTCCAAGGTGGGGGACTGGGGTAAATTTGTGAGAAAAAAAAACTTTGTGGCTTTCTAAAAAGTCACAATCAGCCACAAACATCTGGAACACAAAGAAAAATATCAAATATCTAAAAAATCAAGAGAGTAAAAAAATAGACTTAAAAAAAAGACTTAGATTAATACAAGAATTTGGTACAAATCAAAAATAGGCTAAAAACACCAAACACTAGACAAAAAATGGGCAAATGCATTAATTATAAGAGGCCAAAAAAGCACAAAAAATGCATTTCGGAGAATTTGACACTAAAAATGTCAACGAATGTCAACGAGGATATTATTATAGAAAGGTGCCCAAGATTAGGGACATTAAATAAAGGACCAAGGACGGGGGACATTGTTACATGATTGGGATATTATACCAGGAAGGGGCCCAGGATGGGTGACATTGTTATATCGTGATGCCCAGGATGAGGCATTATTACGGGAAGGGCATAGGACAGGGGCTATGATGGGAGACATTATTACAGGAAGAAGCCAGAATCAGGGAGATTATTACAGGAGGGATCCAGGACGGGAGACATTATTGCATGGGGGGCAAACTGGGGAACTATAGCATTAGGTTTATATGAGCTGCCGAGTCGCACACCCTTGTGCATTCCTCTGTACCGTGAGATTACTGTATCTTGTGCAGAAATAAAAGGGTTATGCAGGTATGCATGTAATCTCGTCACCCGCAGCAGGTCCTCATAGAATGAGGATGTTATTGAGGTCTGTACTTTGACCTGTCATATTCCTTGCCACCTGGTAGGTTAGCTCAGTCTGGATTTACCAGGAAGTGGGGATAAAACGACCGGGGATACAATACCTGGAGAGCAGCATCCGCCATGATACACAATTAGGTGTGGGAATAAATCATGTCTTGGTTTCCATATTAATGCAGAACAATAAATATCCCCCCCGGCCGCATGTATCGCATGGCCGTGTGCAAGATATTTGATCTTTACATTACACGTTTGATTGTGACATCCGCCTAGCTTGCCATTCTCAAAAAAATATATACTGTATATATTCTTAAAAGCTAAATGCATTTTTATACATATATAAGATAATTTAAATATGATCTCAGAATGCAAAGTTATTATTAAATTAATACAAACAGTGTCTACTCATTTTTGGATTCCCAAGAAAAAGAGCACAGTCCTGGAAGGGTTAATCTCGCAGAACTGATATGCTCATAAATGCTAGTATGTGATAAAGTCACGGGTATATACTGTGTATATATATATATATATATATATATATATATATATATATATATATATATATATATATAAATTCCTGACGTCTTTTACTGTGTGTATCGGGCTGCTAATCTCCTGCAGACACCACTGATCTCTATGGCAGTCATGCACACAGCAGTATCGCAGCACACACTGATACAACCCCACTGGTGGGATTTCCACATGAGCAACTATTAATAATTCTTCTCTGTATTCCCTATATAGAGTAGGGGACAATAAAAATTATTATTATTTTTTTATTTCGGAAACTCGTCTCCATTGAAAAAAACAAACAAACCTCGCTTTACTCACCCTCCTCTGGTCCAGCGCAGAGTCTCTGTCACTGACTCCAGTGTCTGATACTGCCTGCAGCCCTGATGTCAATCAGGGAGTTCAGTAGCTCCTGAAATCACTTGGGGCAGAGCCACGGAGCTCACTGATTGGCTGCAGTGCTGTTGAGAATAACACACATTGAGAAGAGTGGTCTCAGTGCGGCAATTGGAGAAGGGGGTAAAGCACAGTTTTTTTACTTAGTTTACTGGGTGCAGGATAATCATATTTTCTCTGCTACCGATCTAGCAGAGCTCTGAATGCTGAGCTCTATATAACCCCGCCCACACTACAGATTGGCAGCTTCCTGTGTATAACCCCGCCCACACCACTGATTGGCAGATTCCTGTGTACACTGTGTATTTAAGAAAGCTGATAATCAACAACGGAGGCGTGGTTGGACCAGGAGGCACAAAACACTTAGTCCTGTACTGATAATCTCCTTCTGATAAAACACTGATTGTATTGAAACAGCAACACAGCCTAGTAAGTGACCTCATCCCTGGAATCTATATGATGCATCTCTCAGACTACATAGCAACATTCTGCTTCCCTATTGTCACTATTTCTTTTTCATAGACAGGTACGTTCAGATAGTATTTGTAAAAACAAGCACTTTTGCCATTTACTGTTTGCTAAAATGTTTAGGTGTTTTTGAAATATTAACACTATACTTTTCCTCTGTTATAAGCTCAATACCTTGGAGACTGACCACCGCTGCTGGTGGCTGAGTATGTGCACTGCTTGCAAATCTTTCTATTGCGCTTCTTAGTGCTGTTTTGAAGCTGGCTGGGATCAGTGGAATGCACTGTTAGCTCATAATTACGTCCAGTCACAGCGCAGTGCTTACAAGCTAGACAGCAGCAGCGGTCGGTCTCCTAGGCAACGAACTGTAAACAAAAGAAAAGTGTTAATAGCTCAAGAACGGCTGCAAATTTTAATAAGCAGTTAATTGCAAAAGTGGTCAGTTCTGCAAGCTCTATCCAACAATATCCATCTGTGAAGATGGGAGAATAACCCTTTAAGGACATTCATGACTATTGCAGTCCTGATTTCTAGTGAAATACTATTGTGTTTCTCTGAAAAATAAGATCTACCCCAAAAATAAGTCCATCCCGTGAAATTAAGCCCTAACCCATCTTTCCTAGCAAAAAATAATACAAGACCCTGTCTTATTTTTTGGGGGGGGACATGGTACATACAAGTTACATCTATTATAAAACACTTTCAACAAGATTTCATCACATTAAACCAGCAGGGAGTAAGCGTGAGCATGTTGTGCGGAAGCTCTCTCCGCAGACAGGCGCGATGGTCGTCCTATTTGTTTACAATGTCCCTGTAGGAATGTTGTCAGGAATGCGCCCTGTTTCAGTCTGAAGGCAGCATCTTCTACAGCAAACTCCATGTAATGGAGCCAGGGTCCGACTTGTCTGATTTCTCTTCTGATTAATTCACTTTCTCAAATACCAAACTACAACCCCCGCCATCCACTGATCTGTCATAGTGACACGGTGACACCAATGGAGTGCGCAGGATAGTGTGGTATTTACTCTTAGTCTCTGTGATCCTGTAACATTTGGTAACTTTACTACAGAAGACATTTATTGTGTGACGCACCGGCTCACATGTAGCAAGAGATTTACTGCCGACTCCACTCTTTGCATTGTGGTGAAAATTTCTCCATCTGTGAGAAATGGAAAGCATGTGGATGGCATCCGAGCACTGTCCGATTTTTTTCATGAACCCATAGACTTGCATTGGCGAGTTTGTTCCAACACTCGGATCATTATCCTACAAGCTTCCACGTTTAAGTGTGGACTATCATAGATAAGAACCTTCTGAAAGATTCCCATTAGTGCACAGCAGATTGTTGATTCCGCAGCTCATCAGGACTCTGAAATATTTAGTAATATAGCCAAGTACGTGTGTTTAACCCCTTTCTGACATTGGGCGTAAAAGTCCGCCGATGCTAGACTCCCCATTTGGTGTGGGCTGCGGCGCTGAGCCCGCACCTTTCCGAGCACATGGCAGCTGATCTATACAGTTAGGCCGGGGTCACACTAGCGTGTTTTACGGACGTATGAGCGCAGAAAATACGTCCAGAAAATACGCATTGCATATGGCCCAATGATTCTCCATGGGGCAGCTCCTATCAGCCGTATATTACGCATCCGTAATATACGATATGTTACGGGCGTAGAAAATCGCAGCATGCTGCGTTTGTCAGCGTATTGCGCAAAAAATCCACCAATGAAAGTCTATGGGGGCGAGAAAATTACGGATTACACACGGACCATGCGTGTGACTTGCGAGAAATACGCAGCGGTGTTCTATAGAAAAGCCGGTAATTCAGTGCGGTGTACAGTAAAATCACACTGACAGAATAGAATAGGTAGAATAAATGTGTACACATAGAATAGGTATATATATATATATATATATATATACATATATATATATATATATATCAGTGAGACACATATACTGTATATATATATTTATATTTAATTCAGCGCTAGATAGCAGAAAAGCCGGTAATTCAATTGCCGGCTTTTCCTATCTCCTTCACAAACCCGACAGGATATGAGACATGGTTTACATACAGTAAACCATCTCATATCCCTTCTTTTATTACATATTCCTCTTTACTAATGTAAGAAGTGTCTCTGTGTAAAATTTGGGGGCTCTAGCTATTAAATTAAAGGGTTAAATCCCAGAAAAAATTGTCGTGGGACCTCAGGGAGATCAAAACATCCAACACCGCGGAGACACCATCACGTGTTTCTCAACGCAGTGATCCAGAACACTGCCCCCATCCCTTATGGGAAATATGCAAATGCATGTAGAAAAGCCGCGGAGACACCATCACGTGTTTCTCAACGCAAGCAATGAATAGCCAGGTCTTTCACCGGGAAGGAACAACCAAGGGAAGGGCTTCATTGCTTGCGTTGAGAAACACGTGATGGTGTCTCCGTGGCTTTTCTACATGCATTTGCATATTTCCCATAAGGGATGGGGGCAGTGTTCTGGATCACTGCGTTGAGAAACACGTGATGGTGTCTCCGCGGTGTTGGATGTTTTGATCTCCCCGAGGTCATTCATCCTTATGTTTATGAACTCGTAATAACCTGGAGAATCATAATAACAGGTCAGTTTTAGCATTCGGTGAACATGGTAAAAAAAAGCAAAACAAAAACAAGTGTGGGATTGCACTTTTTGTTTGCAATTTCACCGCACTTGGATTTTTTTCCCATTTTCCAGTACACAACATGGTAAAACCAATGGTGTCATTCAAAAGTACAACTCATCCTGCAAAAAAAAAGCCCTCACATGGCCATATTGACGGAAAAATAAAAAAAAGTTATGGCTCTGGGAAGGAGGGGCGCGAAAAACGAAAATGTAAATACCTCTGGTCCTTAAGGGGTTAAAGGGATTGTCAGTGAAAACAAGTCACAGGTGACAATGTGTTGATCGATGGAGGCTGATCAGCAAAAAGGGGAAGTTTTTTTATCCCTGATACACAACCATGACTCCATTCATTCTTCATAGGGCTGCAGCACTGAAGGGCATGAATGGAGCGACAGTGGAGCGTACGCACTGCTGCTCTAATGGGGCGAAAAGTCCCCTGTTCTACCAATCGGTGTAAAGAGCTAAACTAATCACCAATTATACCCATGGCAGGAGACGGCGGATAAATCAATCAAAAAAGGAAAGTGGGAATAAAAAGAAGAAAATCCGCCAGTGTTGGTAAATATGGGGCAATGTATCCGCATGGTGTACTGGGTCACTGATCCCTGACACTATCTACTTTTCATATCATCTTTCTTTCATGGCTTTTTCCCCTACTGGTTTTAATAGAGGAAGAAGCATGAAGGCGACACGTGATGTGGCTGCAGTGACACTTTCCGATGAAGCAGTTCTACCAATATTTCCTAGGGTTAAATAAACAGGGGTAAATCCACCTGCAGATAACATGTAGGATTTCTGTAGCAATGCTGCAACTTCTTTCTAGTAAATATTTATCCTTCTGGCAAAATTCCCATTTGTTCCTTTTTTTTTTCTGTTACACATACACAAGCAACTATTTAAAGGGATCCCCCCAACGGGGGTTATTTTTTTCAAAATACATGTAGTCACCAGAAAAAAAAATATTTGACATATTTTTAGAACACCGTGTTGTGCAGATCCTCTGTGAAATATATAAAACCATTGACAGATGAGTGTTACCAAGCCCACTGTAAAGGGATGTATTGCTGACGCTGTACGGTCAGTGTCAGACTTTGTAGGCAAACACTCTCAAGACGTAGGACTCGTTATTAATTCATTCATACATTTCCAGAAGGTATAACAGAGGGACGGCACAGCACAGAATTCTAAGAAAACAAGTTCCGATTTGTTTTATGCATTTACTAAAACAAATATGTCAGGTTACCACATCCAGACTGAGTCACGGTCACTAGTGGGGGGTTGTCAGTACTTTTATGCGGTGCCCTATGACAGTCATCAATATAAGAGCGGAGGGGCTTAGATCCATATGAGAACATTAAACCTGCATATAAATCACTTTTCAGCCTTGAATATGACAGATAAGATAGCTACAAGAGAGCGGTAATAGGACGGGTGGTATGCAGTACCCAGGAAAATGGTCTTTCAGCAGGTTTTTGCTATGTAATCTGAGAGCAGCACAAGGTAGGGACAGAGACACTGATTCCAGTGATGTCAGTTTTGATAGAATCCCAGTTTCTCTGCTGTAAATGTAGCAGATCTCTTAATGCTGAGCAGTGTATAACCTACTACACAGATTGGTAGCTTCCTGTGTATACTGTAAACAAGCTGCCAATCAGTGATGGGGCGGGGTTACACAGTATACCATGACTGCTGTGCATGTGACACCTAGTCCTGTAGTGGTAATCTCCTGCTGATAAAACACTGATTGTATGGAAACTACAGCCTAATATGTGACACATCCCTAGAATCAGGGTCTCTGCCTTGCATTATGCTGCTCTCAGATTAAATAACAAAAAACTGTTGACAGATTCTCTTTAACTCATATACTTTTATCAGCGGAGTACAGGCTGTCATAAAGTATAGTTCCCTGGCCGTCATCTGGACCTCAAGATTATCATTCCGAGCTCTGGAGTTGGCTTATTTTATGCTGACACCAGTACAGAACTGGGCCATTAACCCCATTTTCTGACCAGTCACATTTTAAAAGGCTTTTTTCTTATATATGTTGTTTAAAGAGCTATATACTTTTTTTTCTCATTCAGACATTCAATGTTTGCATCTTTTTTTCATCATGGTTGGGGCATCATTTTTCCATAATTTTTTTTCGGTATTTTTTTTCTGAACCTTCTGGCATCATTACCACCCCAGGTGGTATATCCACACTATTGTTGTATCTACCCACCAGCCTCCAACCTTCTTAAAGGGGTTCTCTACCTTTGTGAACCATTTTCTTTTTTTCTTACTTACAAGTATTTTGGGCCCAAACTAATTTTTGTAATTGGCTTCTATTAAACATGTTGCCTTTTATATGCTCTTTTTCTCAGGCTACAAAGGGAGTTAACTGAAAATTCGACAGTGAGCTCGTTCTCACAGGAGAATTTCCAACTCTCTTATCTGTCTTTTTCTAAGGTCCTCTCATCTGATTGATGACCACAGACCGCGTCAAAGTTGAAAACAAAGAAAAAGGTGCGAAAGTTTTAATGAAACTCTATTAGAAAAATGATGTTTAGCCCAAAACACATGGAGTTCCTTTTCCTTTTTTCTTCTCCAGCTATGATTTTATACAGATTTTCAATTTTTGCCTATTATAGTGACACAATCCTTTTATGTAAGATCTATACACGCGGGGACGCTTTTGGTGCTTTCAAACATCTCTTATTCCGGACAGATGGTTCCTGCACAGACAAGAGAGGGAACATCTTGGTCTTTTATGGCCCGTAGATGCTGTGCATATACAATTAATAATGCATTAACTCCATTTCACTTTTACTTGGATAAAGCCTCAGCTCCATCTTGAGGAGCATCAGGCCCGGACTGGCCTACGGGAGAGCAGGAGAATCCTCCGGTAGGCCGCCCCTGTGATGGTGTGCTAATGAGTAGTGCTATTACACTTAATTCACAATTTGTAAAAAAAGGTATAATCTACTAATCAGTCATTAAACAAGCTAGCCAAATTAATATTACATAGAAGCAAAAGTACATTTGTTTTCTAGGGTCAGGTTGTTTGCATGTAGCTGAACACTGGGCCCCATGAATCAATATTACTGGTGGGTATTGGCCAATCCAGTCCGACGCTGATGGAGCTTGGAAAATTAAGAAATGTATTGGGGGATGGGGTAGTGGTTATATTTACAGGGTTGGGCTTAATTTTTAGGAGAGGTCACAAGGACGGATGATATTGTGGCATCACAGCAGACAGAAGGCACACGGTTGGTTGGTTTGCCTGGCTCACATCCATCGTCTAGGTGTGGCTGATGCGCAGCGTTAATTACCAGTTAAATATAAGTTACCTGGGCGGATTGTTATTTTAAGCTGTTTTCAAGGATGCCTCCTTGTGTAACGCTGACCGGAGACATAAGACAAAGGTCGGCCAAACCTGCGCTTTTCTGCAGGATCGGAAGGTTTTATAAATACCTTTTGTGTCTCCCGATGCCAGATCATATAGAAAAGAGGGATCTGACGCCTCTTCTGTAAGAGCAGAGATCAGCATGATAAATGGCACATGGTCTTTACACTGGGATCAAAAAGCTACATGTGACTTCTCTGGTCTTAGAGAGAGAACAACTAAACTATTTAATCATTCTGTCCATCATGGAACGTTGGCCTAAATTCTATAGTGGTTTCCAAGCCCCGGCTTTTCCCCAGTCTTCAGCTGCACTGATATCAGAACTTTCTCATTTGGAGTACCGATGATGGCAGTTGTGGGTCACCCCTGTGTCTCGCTGTCTCTGGGGATACGCTGCTGCAGGAGATTGTTCTGATAAGCACAACCCTCAGAGGAGGAGACAGGGCTGACCCATCACTACCATCATCTGTCCTCCGAATCAGTACATTATGGTATCAGTGCAACTGAAGGCAGGGAAATAGACTGGGGAAAGTGAATGAAGACCAACCCCCTAATAAAGTGATTTGCAAAGTTATTTTGGAAAAAATTATAAAAAAAAATAAAGTTTAAATTAAATATAATGCTACTTTCCACCTTGCGATTTAATACTTGACCTTCAGCTTTGTTTGCTATGAGTGATTAGAAACATTCAGCGGTTGAAAACTATTTCAACAATGTCCTGCTATTACAGCTATTAGTTGCCATTTATCAGATCTGCCACCAGATTTCACAATACAAACTGTAAACATTGTTACCTAGATCCCTAAGGCTATGTTCACACATTGCGTTTTTTTTTTTAGCATTTTTTTAATGCAAACTTTTACTTGCGTTTTACAGTACCAGAAAAGTCTAGGAGATTTCTGAAATCTCAAGCACGCAGCTGGGTTTTTAGGTCCTCAGTATTTTGGGCAAAATCTAGGGTTTTGCAGAATTGAGCATGTCACTTCTTTTTATCGTTTTTTCTTTTTTTTTCCCAGCGTTTTTCACCCATTAAAAGCAATTGGTGGTGCAAAAATTGGTGAGAAAATGCTGAAAAATATGAAGGTATCAGTTTTTGCTACCTTTTTTTGTGCTAAAAAGCAGATAATGTAGACTCAGTTTTTGTTTTTTCTTGCACTAAGCTTTATTAGCATGCAGAGAACTGTGTCATGAGAAAAAACGCTGAAAAAAATGCAACATGTGAATATAGCCTTACACCTGATGTATGTAGAAGTCAATCACTGCTTACGTAGCCGGTATGACAGCTCCTCAGTGTGCTTCCTCCCTGCTGAGATCTCACATCGCTCAGTACAAGCTGCAGCTGTCAATCAGGTTGGGAAGACAGAGTCTAAACACACTTGGACTCATGCGCTGGACTCATAAAACTGTTGTCAAATGGTTTCAGTCATGTTCATAGCCTACATAACCGTACCTTTATTCCTATTTTTGGGGAGTACATGATATAATTTTCTGGCCCCGTCCGACTCTGCTCTTACATACAGCGGGAGAAATAAGTATTGAACACTTCACCAATTTTCTAAGTAAATCTATTTGTAAAAGTGCTATTGACATGAAATTCTCACCAGATGTTGACAACCTATGCAATCCACACAGGCAAATAAATCACACCAAAGATGTCCATAACTTATGTGTAATCATGAGAAATGACACAGAGAAAATTTATTGAACACGCTTACTGAAATGTAATTAATAATTCGTACAAAAGAATTTGATGCTGATGATGATTTCAAGATGCCCCCTGTATGGAGAAACTAGTCACAGACATTGCTCAGGTGTGATTTTTGTCCCATTCTTCTGCACAAACACTCATCACATCCTGAAGATCCCATGGGCTCCTTCTATGAACTCTGAGGTTTATTTCCTTCCATAAATTTTCTATTGGATTCAGGTCGGCTCGGCCATTCTAGCAGCTTTATTTTCTTTCTCAGAAACCAATTGAGAGTTCCCTTAGCTGTGTATTTGGGATCATTTTCTTGCTGAAATGTTCCTCCTCATTTCATCATCGTCCTGGTAGATGGCAGCAGATTTGTATCAAGAATGTCTCTGTACATTTTGGCCATTCATCCTTCCTTCAATTATATAAAGTTTGCCAGTGTCGTATGCTGAGTAACAGCCACACACCATGATGATCCCAACCCCAAGCTTCACTGTTGGTATGTTGTTTTTGGGGTGATATGCAGAGCCTTTCGCCTCCAATCATAGTGTTTATTATGGCATTGAAAGAGTTCAATTTTCCATATTCTCCCACTATTTCACAGGCTTCTCTAAGTGTTGTTGAGCAAACTTTAAACACATTTGAAAATGCTTTTTGTTCAGCAATGGAGTCTTGCCTGGTAAGCGTGCATACAGGCCATGGAGGTCATGTAGTTAACTGTATGCAGGCAATGGAGGTTGTGTAGTTAGCTGCATACAGGCCATGGAGGTTGTGTAGTTAGCTGCATACAGGCCATGGAGGTTGTGTAGTTAGCTGCATACAGGCCATGGAGGTTGTGTAGTTAGCTGCATACAGGCCATGGAGGTTGTGTAGTTAGCTGTATGCAGGCAATGGAGGTTGTGTACTTAGCTGCATACAGGCCATGGAGGTTGTGTAGTTAGCTGCATACAGGCCATGGAGGTTGTGTAGTTAGCTGCATACAGGCCATGGAGGTTGTGTAGTTAGCTGCATACAGGCCATGGAGGTCATGTAGTTAGCTGTATGCAGGCAATGGAGGTTGTGTAGTTAGCTGCATACAGGCCATGGAGGTTGTGTAGTTAGCTGCATACAGGCCATGGAGGTTGTGTAGTTAGCTGCATACAGACCATGGAGGTTGTGTAGTTAGCTGCATACAGGCCATGGAGGTCACGTAGTTAGCTGTATGCAGGCAATGGAGGTTGTGTAGTTAGCTGCATACAGGCCATGGAGGTTGTGTAGTTAGCTGCATACAGGCCATGGAGGTTGTGTAGTTAGCTGCATACAGGCCATGGAGGTTGTGTAGTTAGCTGCATACAGGCCATGGAGGTTGTGTAGTTAGCTGCATACAGGCCATGGAGGTCGCGTAGTTAGCTGTATACAGGCAATGGAGGTTGTGTAGTTAGCTGTATGCAGGAAATGGAGGTTGTGTAGTTAGCTGCATACAGGCCATGGAGGTTGTGTAGTTAGCTGCATACAGGCCATGGAGGTCATGTAGTTAGCTGTATGCAGGAAATGGAGGTTGTGTAGTTAGCTGCATACAGGCCATGGAGGTCATGTAGTTAGCTGTATGCAGGCAATGGAGGTTGTGTAGTTAGCTGCATACAGGCCATGGAGGTTGTGTAGTTAGCTGCATACAGGCCATGGAGGTTGTGTAGTTAGCTGCATACAGGCCATGGAGGTTGTGTAGTTAGCTGCATACAGGCCATGGAGGTTGTGTAGTTAGCTGCATACAGGCCATGGAGGTCGCGTAGTTAGCTGTATACAGGCAATGGAGGTTGTGTAGTTAGCTGCATACAGGCCATGGAGGTTTTGTAGTTAGCTGTATACAGGCAATGGAGGTTGTGTAGTTAGCTGCATACAGGCCATGGAGGTTGTGTAGTTAGCTGTATACAGGCAATGGAGTTTGTGTAGTTAGCCGCATACAGGCCATGGAGGTTGCATGGTGAACGGCATAAAGGCCATGGAGGTTGTGTAGTTAGCTGCATACAGACCATGGAGGTTGTGTAGTTAGCTGCATACAGGCCATGGAGGTCGCGAAGTTGGCTGTATACAGGCAATGTAGGTTGTGTAGTTAGCTGCATACAGGCCATGGAGGTCGCGTAGTTAGCTGCATACAGGCCATGGAGGTTGTGTAGTTAGCTGCATACAGGTCATGGAGGTCGTGTAGTTAGCTGCATACAGGCCATGGAGGTTGCGTGGGGAGCTGCATACAGGCCATGGAGGTTGTGTAGTTAGCTGCATACAGGCCATGGAGGTTGTGTAGTTAGCTGCATACAGGCCATGGAGGTTGTGTAGTTAGCTGCATGCAGGCCATGGAGGTCGCGTAGTTAGCTGCATACAGGCCATGGAGGTCGCGTAGTTAGCTGTATGCAGGCACTGGAGGTTGTGTAGTTAGCTGCATACAGGCCATGGAGGTCATGTAGTTAGCTGCATACAGGCAATGGAGGTTGTGTGGTGAGCTGTATACAGGCCATGGAGGTTGTGTAGTTAGCTGCATACAGGCCATGGAGGTCGCATGGTGAGCTGCATACAGGCCATGGAGGTCGCGTAGTTGACTGCATACAGGCCATGGAGGTTGCGTGGTGAGCTGCATACAGGCCATGGAGGTTGTGTAGTTATCTGTATACAGGCCATGGAGGTCGCGAAGTTGGCTGTATACAGGCAATGTAGGTTTTGTAGTTAGCTGCATACAGGCCATGGAGGTTGCGTAGTTAGCTGCATACAGGCCATGAAGGTTGTGTAGTTATCTGTATACAGGCCATGGAGGTCGCGAAGTTGGCTGTATACAGGCAATGTAGGTTGTGTAGTTAGCTGCATACAGGCCATGGAGGTTGTGTAGTTAGCTGCATACAGGCCATGGAGGTTGTGTAGTTAGCTGCATACAGGCCATGGAGGTTGCGTAGTTGGCTGTATACAGGCCATGGAGGTCGCGTAGTTAGCTACATACAGGCCATGAAGGTTGTGTGGTGAGCTGCATACAGGCCATGGAGGTCGTGTAGTTGGCTGTATACAGGCAATGTGCGTTGCGTGGTGAGCTGCATACAGGCCATGGAGATCGTGTGGTGAGCTGCATACAGGCCATGGAGGTTGCGTAGTTGGCTGTATACAGGCCATGGAGGTCGCGTATTTAGCTGCATACAGGCCATGGAGGTTGCATGGTGAGCTGCATACAGGAGATGGAGGTTGCGTAGTTAGCTGCATACAGGCCATGGAGGTTGCGTGGGGAGCTGCATACAGGCCATGGAGGTTGCATGGTGAGCTGCATAC